>NC_091481.1:51280724-51988724 GCF_036971445.1 Narcine bancroftii | reverse complement strand
TTGGGTGGCATGGGCTCGTGGGCAATAAGGGCATGTTGCCGTTCTGTATGTGTAAAAAAAATACATGAAGGACATGATGCAGGTGGAAATCAGTGATTGGATAATAATAAAAAAGAGAAAGCATACCCCGTTCTCAAACGTAAATGCCGGGACACAATGGTGACCACATGGCAGTTGAATGGTGTAAAATTATTTTAAATTACTTACAGACATATTTTGCCAATTTCTAGTTGTCTGCAGAAGATTTTGACATTCTTTTGAGTGTTTCTCTGGTAACGGCCTGCAGCCAAGGTCCTTTTCAGAGTGTATAATATAAACAAAATTTTTATTTTGAATTTGCTATTGTGCCATTAGAATGAAGAACATAGAGCTCGTTCAGATAATTTCTTTGACCATTTATTTTCGAATGTAATAACGTATTATTATACATTTAGTAATTGGTTTAAATATAGTTTACTGTTTCAAGAGTTCGAATAAATATTGAAAGAAATGAATGCAACTTTGGAATGGACTTTTCATTGTTTCACGAGTCAAAAACAACGATGCCTACTAGTTCAATTGATTATAAAGGATAATGGTCACAATATCAGTCAAAGAAACCTTTGGACTATTAACTCTTTAATCAATAGAAAATGAGTTTTCAAGTAAAATGATTATATCAATGAAAATTGGATTGATCCGTTAGTCAATATTAGACAGAATCGAAGAGATAGAAATTTGGATATTGAATTTGGAAGAAGGCTGGATCAATTGGGCCCTGTTTGGAGCAGATCAATAAGGAGAAACCAAACAAACAACAATTAAGACCATTGAAGCCGTGGTAAGCTTTCTCTATTTATTACACATTAGAACACAGTTAGGGAAATTGGATCAACTTGGCCTAAAGGGACTGTTTGGTTTGGAGAGATTATCGTTCATGTTTGATGTCTGAGTGCGACGAATGACACAATTAAGAGATCAGTAACTGCAGCGGTTAAGGAGCTATGTGGCGAGAAGAAAATAAGAAAATTGCATCTTTGATGCATTGCAAAGGCGGCAATTAGATATAAGGGGAAGTGAAATGGCTCTTCCAGCAAGAAAGAGAATACAGTCTTTAGGGATTCACATCCTGCATAAATACCACAAAAAAACTATTAATAGAATTTGACATTGAATTCGAAATAGTGGCTGAAGCTACACTACAAGACAATGGTTTTGGGAAAGAGCAATCCAAAATAGAGACATTGAAGCAACACATCATGCATACAACCTAATTGGACCTAACTCCTCGAGTTCTTAGGGCAGGTTCCAGAGATTCAGATGCTGATTCTATGCATTTGAAGATTCAAGCAGATGCAACAGTTGTTAATGTGGAAAAGTCTTCAGTTGAAATTGTACTTAGAAGATAAGCAGCAATGATTAAGAATGACAAAGGTATGACGGCAACAAGAAAAGGAGCTGCAGGACGTGTAGCGATAGAATAAAGAGGAACTACAGAAGGAGCAACTAAAGAAGCAATTGGAATTGGACAAAGAAATTGCTGCTAACGAGGCCAGGTCAGAGGCATTAAAAGGCTCAGTCGTATTTGTTGCTCAAATTGAAAGCGACAAGTTTTGATGAAGGACTTCAGAGAAAGAAACTATCAATTACCAAAGCTGAGCCAGTGATAGAATGACAAGAAGCACATGGTCAAGGACTGAGCAGATTAAGAGTCGTTGTTTAGCCAGTGCAACCACCACAAGACAGGCTTGTTCTTGGACCAGGCAGGAAAAGGCAATGAGCTGAGCCAGCACCGAAAATGCGAGATGTGCAAGATCCTGAATTAACTGGGTTGATCCAAGGAGCCAGAGATCAAACACCAATGATGGTTGCATTGAACAACGATGGGAGACAACTATCATCTCTTATAGGGTCATACCAGGCGCTCCCAGCAAATATTAGAAATTCAGATGGACAAAGAAGCATATACATTGAGATGACAAGACAAGGTGAATAGGCTGAATCATTAAATCAGTTACAGATCTCTATTCTCTAGTCAAGATAAAGATTCCAGTTTTTGATGGTGTTCAATTCCAGATGTTTATGAAAAGCTTTGAACACAGCACTGAAATTACGAGTCAAAGCTCAGGATTGTTTACATTATTTCCAACAGTTCATGAGAGGACAACCACGTGAATTCATAAAGAGTTGTCAACATATGATTCAAAGAGGCTAAGTGGTTATTTCAGATATATTTTGGTGACAAATACACATTTCTACAGCATGTATAAAGAAGAATTTCATGGTCATTAATGACACCAGAGGGCACGAATGGTTTACAAGCTTACACCTTCTTTCTAACAGGATGTTTCAACATCATGATGGAGATTGGCCATCTTCAAGAGCTTGACATACATGAGAATGTGGTAGATAAATTACGAAACTGGATGAGAGATTAATGAAGTTTTTGAATACCAGAGAAGATACCATGTGACAGCTATTTTAAGGATTTAGTAAATTTATTGGACAAATATTTACTACCTTTCTGAAAATAGTGGATAAAGAAATTAAGAAAAGCAAAATCACCTGTTCAGAAAAACAATGTTTGTTACTTAATAATAAGCACAATTTGGAAAACTGTGCACAAATGGAAAAAAAGAGGTATAGTGAGAAAATCACTCTCTTGAAGGAAAATGGCGTATGCTTTGGCTGAAGTAAAGCCATCAAAGTGATGGGGATTAGTGGTCATATCTGAGTAAGATTTATATACCAGAAAATAGCTCTGAGGTAGATATGCTAATTGGTTTAGATGTACTAATGGCTCTGGAACCAATAGAAGTAGTATCTAGTGTGAGAGATGGCCCTCATGGTATTAGAATTATGCTTGGATTGACAATCAGTTGTCTGTTGGAAAGAAAGAATGACATTGCTCAAAAGTAGTCAATAACAAGTGCCAATATGATCTTTTGTGAAACTCAGCCAACCATTGAAACAGCCGTTCAAGACAGATTTTCCAATCACCAGGTGCTGCAGCCCAGGCAGCCCACCCAGACTCAGCTCTGACGTTCACTCAGTTGGCCCAGGTGAATCAGTTCGGCTGCCCCCTGCTGAGCCCCTGAACTTGGCTTCGAGCCAGTGGCCACAACAGCCAATGGGGCCCAGACTACCCGAGTGATTGCCCACAGAACTATAAAGGACCAGGTGACCGACCTTGATCATGATTGTTTAATGGGTAAGTTCATGTAATTTCCCTCAGTCTCTGTAGGTTATTCACTCGTTATCTGAAGTGTACATTTACCCCTTGCGTATTATGTGTGTGGAGATGTTTACCTAGCATATTGACTCTGTTGTCCAGTTTGCACCCCCAAAATAAACGTATGCTTTGTACCTCATTTTTGGTCTGGTTCTTAACCTGTGGGGCCTACACGAACCCAAACAACATAGGTACAACGTGAAAAGGGAGTGTGTTGTTAGTGTTGGACCAAGCAAATTTGATGTCATGGTTGAACTTGGCAGCAAAATGGATAAAGTTGAGAAGATCATCAGGGGTGCATGATACAACACCAAATTAGTCATCCATTTAGCAAAGAAAGAGTTGAGGGAACTTGGCTGCTTAGGCTTGTACTCCACATAGACAACAACATCAAAAACAATAGAGATAGCTGGGGTCCACGTGGACAAATTTTGATGAATCAGAAGTTATTGAGAGTGAGACCAGTTCTGTCAGCTTGAGGAGGGTGATGGCGTAGGTTGCATCTATTGTCTAGAAAGAACAGAAAAGTTTTGAGGCCTTAGTTATGGGGGATGGAAGTGACTGGATATCCATGGTAAAGATGAGATGGTTCAGGGACTGGAAATTTTTGAAGTGATGGAGGGCATGTGAAGCATCTTGGTGGGGACAGAATTGACCAGGTGAATAAAATGGGGTCATTGTAAGCTGATAACAGATCGGTGGGGCAGGAACTTCAGAAAGGATTAGTCTGGCAGGGCAATTGTATTTATGGATCTCGGAAAAGAGGTAGAAACGGGCAATGGGAGGTTGGGAAACAAAACGTTGGAGGCCATGTAGATTGATGATCGCAAGTGATGAGTTCAGAGATGGTGCGTGATACAGTGGGTTAATTAGTTATGTTGGATTCCTGTTGGAGGGGTGAGTACAAGGAAGTGTCTTATATGTAAGGTATTTCTTTAGCCAGATCGAGGACGGTGCACCAAACAACAGCGCTACTTTTGATTGCGGCTTTGATCGTGGGGTTGGGATTAGTGCAGAGGGAGTAGAGGGGATTAAATTGATGTGAGTGAGGGGAGTGCTGAAGTGTGTGAGCTAGATGTCTCGACCGACGTTGGAAATTTAAAAGCCCAGAGCAGGTAGAAGACTGGAACGAGGCACCCAAGAGTAAGAATGAACTTTAAAGCGGGAGAAGGGGTCCGCAGTTCCGCGGGGAATCCTATTTTTAGTGAAGGCGAGGGAGAAGGAGCCGACGGACGAAGAGTTCAGCATCGTTGAGCTGTGCGTGAATAGGGAGGGGGTGATGACTGGGTGTCCAGTATGAACTCCAATTAATTGAACATAAACTGCTGATAACTGAAATATCTCCAGAGGTATTTATTTATTTTTTTAAACAGCCTTGATTAGGTATTTTGAAGCTCAAGAAAGTTTTTAATTGTGTTTACGATTCATTTCAAGTGTTTCACATTGCAGATCAACAGGTATCTCGCCCCTTTCTTCAGCTCCTCCCTGAATTTCCTTTGTGTCAGCCCATAGATACACGTGTTTGTGCAGGTACTGAGCATCTTCAACATCATCCCACATTGTTGCAGGATATACATCGGAGTGCTGAAATACTTATCCGTATAGGAATAGTTTTCCTTTGGCAGCGTCATAGAATATATAACTTGGGGTGTCCACGTTAAAATGAAATTGGCGGATAGAGCGAAGAGCAAAATCACCGACTTCCTCCGTTTCTCCATCTCGGGATCTTTCTTAAACTCACTCTTGCATCGCAGTTTCCGACGGAGCCTATTCACCGCTACAATGTGTCTGACGGTTAATGTATTAAATATCAGAATTAAACCGAATGGTAAGACCGGAGTCATAATATTTTCAAATAGTCTGTACGCTGCCCACACCGGCGCCCTCATGTATTCGTGCGAGGCGACGCAGCGCTGTGGATGGACTGCGAAGTAAAATGGGCCATTCTGAGCACAGCTCACCGCACCCACTGCAACTATCACCACGGTGGCTGTTCTGACCGTGCAGTATTTGATTTGCAGCTTCTGACAGCAGATGGCGATGAAACGATCGACAGTGAAAGCCACAGTGAACCAAACGGAACAGTCCGTGTTTACCTGTTGCAGGGCAAAGGTGACGGAACATATCGGAGTTACGAACAAGAAATTCGCGAACAAATAGATAAAATTAATCTGATGCATTATAACGGCAACGATAACCACCATCAGATCTGCGACCGCCATGGCTACAAGATAGCGAGTGAGGCATTTGGAGAGGCCACAGTTTCGGAGTGACAGGATCACAATCGCAGTTACATTAACTGAAAGAAATGAGCAAAAATAGCGTTACGTGCACGTGCGAGAAAATGATCTGCCTCACCTTATATGCAGAAAAGTCTTAATCGGGCGTTCCCGGCAGCTCACAAGCCCGCCTGCGCTGATCGAGATTGGTTGTGGTTGACTGTTCGAACTGACACCCCGTTGTCTAAGTTCCCGGATCAAGTTACAGCGAGAAATCTGGAGGCCGATCCAGTTTGGAATATGACCATGATGCTCTCGGAGTGCGGAGGTGGCCCCCTCAGTGAACAAAGGGAACAATAACTTTCTCTCTGTCCCCTGAAATCATCTCATTAACGGGGTTGGTAGAATAGTTGATAGCGTGCAATGTTGACGATATATAATGGAACAAATTCTGAATGGCACCACACCTGATCACAAGACAGACTTTTGATGAAAGAAAAGGACATCTTACCACGCTACATGAAAAGCTTCCCAAGGCTCGGGACAAGAACGGACATCGTCCCATTTGAGGTGATCTGGCTTCTCTCCCTTCCGGAACAGGGTTGCCATCAATGCGCCTCGTTCGTGGTTTTTGTTCAAGGTTCTGTTCCTCTAATTTTCGAGCGGCCTCAGCCGGAAATTGAATTGCATGGGACCATGGACAGTTATATCAGGAAGGGAATGGGGCGGGGACTTGATACCATCTGCAATTTGGAGGAATGGCATTAAAATTGACTTCTTCTCTTCCCAATATCCGTTCATCCAGCTCAGTTTCTCTCTCTATCTCTCTTCCCTTCCCTTTTTCACAGACCAATATCAATTTTCATCTTTCTTATCATACTCATTTAAAACATTTTGTCTGTTGGCCTTCCAGTTTCCCCAGCCTGAAATTAAGACGTCGTGTTTCCTCAATCATATCTTGAGGCAGGACTCAAGCCCGACTGGTGAAAATATATCTTTACCTCCTATGGACGCTGCAAGATCTGCAGTTATTCCTGTTTCGCTCACATAGATAAAGGTTCACAATTCCTCAATGTCGGCAAGGTAAATGCTGATGGCATCTCGAAAAGAGCATTTGGGGCCTTCCAGACTGGCGACTGCATGGTGGACCAGGTATTAGTTAGGTGGTCCGACCAATTTTAAACATTTCCTTCTTAATCTTTAACCAAGGTGGCTCAAAACTGGTCCCTTCAATGTTTACTATCATTACTTTTGAAAATGACAACAACGAGAGGATCTAAAGCTGCTAAAAATGATAAAGAGGAGACAGCCCCTCTGACTGGAGACATCGTTTCAGACACGCTGAAAAGGCGGGAGATAACACGAGAAAAACTGGAGCAGTGGAAGAGGGTCAACGAGAGATTGAAAAAGCCCTACAGTTAATTTCAGCAACTGAGAATGGTTTGGAAACGGTGGAGAATGGAGTCAGTCAATAAAGTGTGAAGCACTGTCTACCAGCAACTCCAAGTTAATCTCGAGGGTGGTCTATTTAGGGAACAGGAGCAAACGCCAAAATGTTCGGATCTTCGGGCTTTTGTAAGATGCCGAGAAAGGCAAGTTAACGGATTTCTTCTCCAATTTACTCGGGAAAGTGTTTGGAAAGAGGCTTTTGCTACTAAGCCCGATCTCGACAGAGCACACCAGTCTCCAGTTCCCAAGCCAACCTCGGAACATCGTTCATATTTGGTAATTCTTCGTTTTCATTACTATCAAGAGAAGGATCGTGTTGTTCGTGAAACTCAACGGAAAAAATGTTCCCCTTTGAAAGCTTTGAGTCCAACTTCATGAACCATATGATTGACCTGGATGTTTTCCGCTCGTCATGCTATGAATGGCTATTTGGTCCACGTTAGTTTCCTTCGCTAAGTCAGTGGCTGTCAAACGGCTTCTTCTTGTTGCAGTTACAGGGGGAAATAATGGGCAGTCAAACTACAGTATATTTCTTTTTAATAGAATCCTTTTGGATTGACCTGCTTGCGCCATTGGTGATCCAGTGAGGATCCAAAAACAGTTTTGTTGCTGGAACATCACACCATATTACCAAGGTGACACGGGAAGAACATTTAAAATGGATTTACTTTTGAATGGCAGTGACATTGGATATTTCATAGCCGTTTAACTGGTTGAGGAATTGCATATCACTTTTTTTTCTGCTGGGGACTGGGTTGATTCTGACAAACGACAAACAATATTATTGTTTGTTTCTATTTCATTTTAAATGATGCACACTTGCCTGGGAACAGGAGAGTTGTGGTTCCCTCGTTTTATATATAAAAAAACAACTACTCGAATAACAACAAAGGTGAAGGTACTACCTTACCAGGAATTTTCGGGAAAGCAGTGATTAATTTAGGGTCTAATCGAGAACTGACACATATGACACCTGCGACCTCCTACCACGCCTTCAGTGAAACATTGTGGTATCATGGGCTCCTCTTCGAACTGACCAAGTCCAGCGATTGAAATAATGGCACAGTGAGACCTCATCAGCGTCTTGGCATCAGCTGACAAACTGCACAGCTTTCATCGCTGTGAATGACAAGACGCCAAGCACCTAAGAGATTGTACATTGCTTTAGCACCTTTTTGAACCATAGAACACGGCGACACAAAAGAAGCCCTCAGGACTCCTTTAGTGAGTATCAAACGATTTTCCTCCTTCAAGTCCAGACATCATGTTTTGGCGGCGATTAATAGAATCAGATTTCAACTGTAATCTTAGATTTACAACAAATGTAAGAAAAAAAACTATTCAATTTATCAACGGGCATCAAACCTTTCTAAAATGAACTGAAGAATTGTCAGGAAAGAGACATCGTGTCTACGTTTCAACAATCGTAGACACAATCTCTAATTCAACAATTAGAGATCCAAATGAATTTCTTTCCTTACCCGGAATACCGACCGCTGCCAGTATGGGATAGTAAATTCTGACTATCTGGAAAATGGCTGGATAACCCATTTTCGGCCTGAACCAACGGTAGGTTCTTGCTGCACAATTGACTCTATTTCAGGGAACATTTATACTTCAGTAATAACAATTAACCTAATGAGTGGCATTTTCATTCGCATTAACCTCAAACCACGGAAAGAAGCACAGTTAGATTTAACAATGTTTACACTTTACGTCACCTCGTAATCAACTTTAATGGTCCCATGGACATTCATTACTTTCATGCTATTTAGAGAGATACGTGGGGGAAAATGACCCAATGTGAATGATATCATGAGATTTCAACCGGTGAAATAATAAAAATACATATTTTGATCATTGAATTATTTCACAAGCGTTATCTCTTTCTATGAATAGTTACCAAGCGGTGACACACCCGTCCTAAGTATTGCTTTCGGTCTCCACATCAGTTTTATCAAGTGTCCACGATGTACCATCGCAGGCAAATTAAATGCTAGTGCTGGACGAATGATTCGCCAGGCACAGCATCTTAACCAAATATATCGAAGCCGCAATCGAAATAAGGGGGACTTCAATCAAGAGAACGACCGTTTTGTAAAGATTCCCTCTATCACGGCAGACCCCCTTAGTCACTGACACACGCTGTGAACAATTCCAACCGTTGCACCTCACGCCTTCGCTTGGCAAGTCAAATAACGGAGAAATGCTGTAACCATTCGCTCACGGGCAGAATTTGAGGAAGTGAAAATCGATGGTCTGAACTGGACTGGTCCATATTAAATTAAATGCATCGCGCCCCTTATCGACTTCATCAGTATTTGTGTCGAAGAATATGTGAACAATAAGACGATTGAGGCGTTCATTCATGTGGACACTACGGATATACCGTGATGTCTCGAACTTTCAATAGATATGCTAAAATTAATGAAGTTACCGACTGCAGCGCAAAAATGCGTCTCCCTTGCCCTGCACGATCATTTGCCACCCTCTTCCCTGAACAGACGGTTTAATGCCTTATATTTTGATTGAGGAAGTTTTCCCCACATAACCCCCCACCACCCCCCCCCCCGCCCAAAATCAGACCCAAACCCTTAATAATTCTGGAAAGTTAAAATTTCTCAATAATCCAACAAATTCATTCGGAGAACGCTGTGCAATATCTCTACATTCCCCTCTTTCCTAATTCATATTGCCGACTGATCGCTACCCATTGAATTCCCATATAAGGGATTGCTTCTGTTACTTGCCGGTGTCTCCTCACAGGGCAATCACAACGAATATCTCTAACTACCGCTCTCCTCTCCCACCTCACGCCCATCGCGAGTTTCAGAAACAAATGAGGACAGCTTGGATTAATAACTTCCTTTAGGTGATAACTGAGGCGTTTTCCAACACTTTCTCCATGTTCTGTTCCCTGACCTAATCACCTGTAGTCTCGTCCAAATTGAATAGGATCCCTTAGGTCAGGGGTGTAAAATTCCACAGAATATCCATCAGGACCTGGTGCTTTCCCCGAGTTCAGTGAGAAAATAGTATTATTGATCTCCGAATCTGTAATGGGTTTACAGAATTCTAAGTTATCTTGAGGTAATACTTTTGGGAGTTTCAAATGTTCTAAAAAATTAAGCATATTACTAAGGTCTTGAGGGGATTCTGTACTATATAAGGATGTATAAAAATTTTGGAAAGATTGATTTATCTTTTCCTGGTTAACAGTCAGTTCTCCATTCTGTTTGCGAATCTCCACAATTTGGCGTCTAGCTGAAATATTCTTCAGATGATTAGCCAACAGTTTACCCGATTTCTCACTATGCACATAAAAATCAGACTTAGATCTAATTAACTGGTTTTCAATCGAAAATGTAAGTAACAAATTATATTCCATCTGCAGTTCAAATCTTTGTTTGTAAAGTTCTTCAGTAGGATCAGTCACATATTTCTTATCAATGTCTTTAATCTTCTCAACCAATAGATGAATCTTGTTTTTGATGCATTTCTTCAAAGCTACTGAGTAAGAAATAATTTGACCACGAATATAAGCCTTGAATGTATCCTACAATATTCCATAAGAAATTTCCGTAGTGTAATTTGTTGAAAAGAAAAAGTTAATTTGTTCTTTCATAAATTTAACAAAGTCTAAATCTTGCAATAATGTAACATCAAAACGCCAGTGCTTAATAGTAGAAACAGAGTCTTTGAATTTAGGAGAGAGTTGTAATGGAGAGTGATCCGAAATGGCTATAATGTCATACTTACAAGCAGTTACAAGTGGAATAAAACGTGAATCAATAAAAAAGTGATCAATTCTCGAGTATGAATGGTATACATGAGAAAAAAAGGAAAACTCTTTATCTGTCGGGTGAAGAAATCTCCAAATATCAACAGCTCTAGAGTTAGTAAGGAAAGAGTTAATATATGTAGCCGATTTATTCGGTAGGAGCTGTGAAGGTTTCGACCTATCTAGCAGGGGATTCAGACAACAGTTAGAATCCCCACCCATTATTAAATGATATTCATTTAGATTGGGTAAAATAGTAAACAAAGATCTAAAAAACTCAGGGTGATCTACATTCGGGACATAAACATTAACCATGACAACCTTAATATTGAATAATAACCCAGTAACCAATAAGAATCTGCCGTTAGGGTCTACAGTGATGTCATGTTGAACAAATGTAATAGAGGGATCAATAAAAATTGATACACCTCGAGTCTCAGAGCATGAGTTGGCATGAAATTGTGGGCCTTTCCAAGATTTAAAAAAACGCAGATTATCCTCCTTCCTCACATGAGTCTCCTGTAAAAAAATAATCTGTGCTTTCAGTCTCTGGAATACTTTAAAGACCTTCCTCCTTTTAAACATGTTGTTTAGACCATTAGCTTTTTCTTCTACTCTCTCTCCCTGGCTGATTAAGATGTTTGATGAATCTATCACATTGGGTAAACTACCACAATCATTTTACAGAGCTACGATTTCTCTGATCTTGAAAAAAAATAAAGACCCGACCGAATGTTCTTCTTATATACCTATTTCTTTCTATGACACGGCCCTCTTTCTGTGACACGGCCCTTTCTCTGTGACATGCCCCATCTCTTTTTCTCTCTCTCTCTCTCTCTCACACTTTTCCTATGACGGCCCTTTCTCTGTGACATGCCCCTCTCTCTGCGTGAGAGGCCCTCTCGTTGTGTGAGACTCACCCTCTCTGTGTGACATTCCCTCTCTCTGTGACATGCCCCATCTCTCTCTTTTTCTATGACGGCCCTCTTTCTGTGACACGGTCCTTTCTCTGTGACATGCCCCATCTCTTTCTCTCTCTCTCTCACACACTTTTCCTATGACGGCCCTTTCTCTGTGACACCCCCTTCCTCTGTGACACGCCCTCTCTCTTTGTGACATCCCCTCTTTCTGTGACACGCCTCTTCCTCTGTGACACGCCCCTCTCTCTCTGTGACATCTCCTCTTTCTGTGACACGGCCCTTTCTCTGTGAAATGCCCCATCTCTCTCTCTCACTTTTCCTGACACGGCCCTCTTTCTGCGACACAGCCTTCTCTGTGACACACCCCTCTCTCTGTGATATGCCCCATCTCTCTCTTTTTCTATGACATGTCCCTCTCTCTGTGACATGCCCTTCTCTCTGCGTGAGAGCCCCTCTCGTTGTGTGAGACTCACCCTCTCTGTGTGACATTCCCCCTCTCCAATGTGACATTTTCCCCCTCTCACTGCAGTCTGTTTTAATCATGATTAATTTTTCTCCTTTTTGACTTTGATGAACTTTTTGAAGCATTTTCAGATTTGATGCCTCCCCTGATGAGAAATACATCATTGTATTGATTCCATTTATTTATTTATTTATTTGTTCCATCGATTTATTTCTATTGCAATTTGTCCATCTTCACCATTGTTCCACAGCAGATGGAATATCGCTGTCTCTCCACTCAGCTCTGGATCACCTTGAAAACAGCAGCTCATACACACAGCTGCTCTTCGTCGACTACAGCTCAGCCTTCAACACCATTATTCCCTCAGTGCTGGTCGAGAAGCTACAAACTCTAGGCCTCTGAACCCAACTCTGCAACTCGATCCTTGACTTTCTCGTTGGAAAACCACAGTCAGTACGAATTGGAAACAACATCTCCTCCTCACTGATCATCAACACAGGTGCTCCCCAAGGATACGCACTTAGCCCACTGCTCTACTCGTTATACACCCATGACTGTGTGGCCAGGCACAATTCCGATGCTAATCCCTTCTTTGTTGATAGCTAAATAAACAATTTTGATGAAGTGGAAAGATAATGTTTCATTCTCTCACATTGAATGGTTAGATGATATCACGTCTTATGTCAGTTTGGAAAAAATTAGAACTAATTTTTATTGAATATTTTATTTATAAATTTTAAACCACAATATTAGTTACATTGCATTCAATTCTAGAAATCGTTTTAAAAAATTATACGTGTGATTTATATCATCCCAACCCACTAACCCACCCTCCCACCTCCATCCCCCCACCCCTAAAAAAGAAATGAGGAATGAAAATCTGGAGAATGCCAAGAAAATAAAACATTTGTACAATAAAACCTATTGGAGGTTCCAAAGAAGTGAGGTCTTCAGAGAATCAATCATGCATGTGTGACGAGCCCAGAGGACCCCAAAACCCAGCACCAATAGATAATCACCAAGACAAATGGTTACTTAAACAAAAGTTGCTTTTAATTATCTTTAAACATGAAAACAGAATCACACTTTAACTTTTCACTATTAACTTAACTAACCTAACAACCCCCTTCTAATACTAAGTGCCCATGTATGTAATTTGTGTGTGTAAGTTCAGAAAAGTTCTTTGGTTCACAGTTCAATCTCACTTCTCCTTCTTCCAAGTTCTCTGGTTGCAGGCAATTTTTATACTGTGTACAGAATTTAACATGTATAAAGTTCACCAGGTTTTGGTGCTGGACAAGTTACCGCTCAGGAAGGTTCTTGTACGTTTGCAGAGAGAGAGAGAGAGAGAGAGAGAGAGATATGTGTTGTTCCAGGACACCCACAACTGATTCCTTTTTAATCAGCCACTCCAGTGTCTTGCTGATGAAACTTGCCCCATCAGGGTTCTCCAGATGATAACCTCTTTCTTTCAGGTCACCACAGAGTTCCTTTTTGTTTCTCCTTTTTCAAGTGAAATATTAGACAGCCAGTCCTCTCTTCTTGCATGAACCACAAGGGCTTTGACCAGGCTGAACTAAGCACTCACAACCCATCCTCCAAATGGGGTTTTCCACAAGCTTATCAGCTTGTCCTGTTCCAGTCCCAGTTGCTGCTGCTGACTGTAACATTGTAGAACTGATCTCTGAGTCTCTCCCTTTCTCTGAGAGAAAAAAACCTGTTTGACTCTCTCTGCTTGCAAAACCACTTGACCCTCCTGGAACAACAATTTTCACTCCAGTCAGTAATGCGGCTCTGACAAGTTCTTTCATCTGTTGCCTTTTTGTAACCAACAATCCATTAGTGGTCTCATAGGCATTCTCCAAAACTTCTGGGGCCGATATGTCTAGCATTAGCAGAGCTCCAGTATTTTAAAGTGTTTGTATGTGACCTATACTAAAAGACCCTGCCCCAATTTATCTCCCTATATTCTGTCGCATATGCAAGCCAAAACTTTGTAAATATGGGTGCCATATTTAAAAAAAAACATGATATTTGTCTCAGAGAATAGAAGTAATCTTCTGTAATGGTATACAACTGCATAGTTCTGCATGCCATCTTTCCATCCCTAAGTCTATTTCTAAAGATGCAAAGTGTGAATTTGAGAAGATGTGGGGTCCATTCAAGGAATATTATCATTATCTGAGTGTTGAAGTGGGATGGATGCTCCAGTGATTCCCTGCCTGATGTCTGAGGGCCTTTGTTCGAATCATGTTTACAATCTAGACAAGTAACCTTGTACAGAGGGAGGGAGGGAGGATGTTGGTAGGGAGATTTTTTTTCCTTTTTATTATTAAGAGAAATAAGTTAATGGGGATTTATCTACAGACAATAGATCATATCACAGAACAACATGATCACATCAGACAAGTATAAAATATCTTTTAGAAGGGAATTTTACCTGTATTATTTGTATAATTTTTGGATTCAATCATATTTTTGACAGTTCACATTATAATTTAATTTTTAATTATAATTATAGAATTTGATGTCCTGAACAAAATAAGTTCTGTAATAATCATGGTTCTGATTCAAATTTACAATTGATGTGTGATATAGGTGTTGATTTAAATAAACTATTTAAAAAACATCTCCGAGGATCTGTCCTGGAGCCTTCACGTTGATGCAAAGAAGGCTTGCCAGTGATTATATTTAGTGAGGTGGCTGAGGAGATTCTGTATGTCCCTGAAGACTCTTGTAAACTTCTACAGGTGGACTGTGAAGAGCATGCTGGCTGGTTGCATCACTGTCTGGTGTGGAGGTGCCAACTCTCAGAGCAAGAATAAACTCCAGAGGGTTGTTAACTCAGACTGCGATATCATGGCACCAGACTTCACTCCATCGAGGATGTCGACATGAGGCAGAGTCTTTGGACAGCAATAGAAGCTGATAAAATGGGAAAGTGTTTAGTTGAGAAAGGTTTAATTAGGATGGGACCCGGCAGGAACTAACGAGAGTAAATCGGGAACCTATCTTCATGGGAGGAAGCTCAGAGTCTCCACTGTGGAGCCTTGTGTTCACTTTGGGATTGTTGAATCGAGCATGGCTGACTCTTCCACTGAGCAACTGCAATCTATCCACTGCAATAGCAGAGACCTCCAAAGGGCCATCATTTCAATTACTCACCCCATTCCCACCCCAACACGTCTGTCCGATGCCTCAACCACTGCCAAAATGAGGACATCCACAAATTGGAGGAACCACACTTTGCATTCCATCTGGGCACCCACTAACCAAACCTACATTCTCTGTTAAACCCTACCCCCAGTTCACTCTCTCTCCCTGGGCCTCCTTGTCCCCAACCCTTTCCTATCACTTCTTCACCCTCTGCCCTTCTACTCTCCCACCTGTTACCTTTAACCTGTTAGTCTGTGCCCCGCTCTGCCCCTTCTTCCATCCTCTCCTCCACCCCTTTGCCCTCCTCTCCCCTGTCCCTTCCTCTCGCCCCTCTGCCCCTTCCTCTCATCCTTTTCCCCTTCCCTCCACCCCTCTTCACCTGCTCCTTTGCCCTTTATCTCCTCTTCTCACCTTCCCTCCACATCCTCTCCCTCCTCCTCCTCCCCTGCCCTTTCCTCCTTCCTCTCCTCCTCCTGCCCCTTCCTCATCTCCCTGCCCCTTTTCCCTACCCTCCTCCTCCCCCCATCTCCTCTTCCTCTCCCTGCTCCTTCCCTCCCTCCTCTTCGCCTCCTCTGCCCCTTGTTACTCAGGAGCCTGCCGTTTTCTGCTTCCACCTGGAGGGCTCCATTCCAAATTGTTGACTGCCTTTTACTTCGACTGGGCTCTGCGTGACCTGTTGAGTTTCTCCAGCACTTTGGTGTCCTGTGCTGACCCTGGCCTCTGCAGATTTTATTGCTTACTTGATTTATTTGCTTCATGTAGCAGAGAACCAGAAAATAATGCAACACAGAAACAGACCCCTTCAGCCCTTCTAGTCTGTGCTGAACCAATTTACTGTTACCCAGTCCCACTGACCTGCACCCTGTCCATATCCTTCATACCTCTCCCATCAATGTACCTGTCCAAAATCTTCCTAAATGTTCAAATTGAGCCCATTTTCGCCATCTCAGCTAACAGCACGTTCCACACTCACACCTCTCTGAGTGAAGAAGTTCCCCCTAATATGCCCCCTTCACCCTTAACCCATGTCCTGTAGTTTATATCTCATTTACCCTCAGGGGAAAAAGCCATTTAATCTGTCTATGGCACTCATAAAGTTAAATACCAAATATCAAATCTCCCCTCATTCTTCTAAGATCCAGGGAATAAAGTCCTCACCCTAAAGTGATTTTCAAACTTTTTTTTTATTTTATTTTTTTTAAAAACACACATACCACCTTATGCAATCTCTTATGAATCACAGAGCACATATGGTTTAGGGATTACTTAAAGTGGTATGTGAGTGGAAAGAAAAAAAAATTAAAAACATTGTCTTAATCTGTTCAACCTTTCCCTGTAACTTAGTTCCTGAAGTCCGGACAACATCCCAGTAAGTCTTCTCTGCACTCTTTCTATTGCTACGAACCCAGAGGACTCATAAACCCAGGAGCAATAGATATTCATCAAGACAAATGGTTACTTAAACAAAAGTTGCTTTTAATTACCTTTAAATATGAAAACAGAATCAAACTTTAACTTATCTGTATTGACTTACTTAACCTAACTTAACCCCCTTCTAATTCTAAGCACAAGCTTATGTAATGTGTGTGTGCATTCAGAAAAGTTCCTTGATTCACAGTTCAACCTCACTTCTCATTCCTCCAAGTTCACTGATTGCAGGCATTTCTTATACCATGCACATTTATAAAGTTCACCAGGCTTTGTTGCTTGAAAGCTAAATGGATACCGCTCAGGAATGTTCTTGTCAGTTTTCAGAGAGAGATTTGTTGTTCCAGGACATCCACAATTGATGTACTTCCATCGCCACTCCAGTATCTTGCAGACGAAACTTGCCCCATCAAGGTTCTCCAGATGATAACTTCTTTCTTTCAGGTCACCACAGAGTTCCTTTTTGTTTCACTTATTTCAAGTGAAACATTAGACAGCCAGTCCTCTCCTGTTGTGTGAACCACAAGGGCTTTGACCAGGCCATCTTACAAGCTTTCCATAAGCTTGCTAGCTTGTCCTGTTCCAGACCCAGCTACTTCTGCTGGCTGTAACACTGTAGAAGTGAATTCTCTCTCTCTCTCTCTCTCTCTGAGAGAATGCCTGTTTGACTCTCGCTGCTTACAAAACCACATGACCCTCTTACAACAGCAAGGTCTCTTCCAGACAGCTGCAGCTCTGACATGCTTTTTCATCTGTTGCCTTTTGTAAACTTGTGTACTTCCTACGATTTCACTTGAAATCGTGTACTTCCTTTCTTGGTTTGTCTGTTGCCTTTTGTAAACTTGTGTACTTCCTACGATTTCACTTGAAATCGTGTACTTCCTTTCTTGGTTTGTCCTTCCATAATGCAAAACCTCACACTTGTCTCCATTAAGTTCCATCTGCCACTTTTCAGCCCATTAATCCAACTGGTCCCGATCCCTCTGTAAACTTTGAAAACTTTAATTGACTTACAACGCCTCCAATCTTAGTGTATTTTTCTGCAAACTTGCTGATCTAATTGACTGCATTATCATCCAGATCATTGATATAGCCTCAGACAGCTCCAAGAAAAGTGCAGAGAACAAAACAAAGGACTCTACATCACCTTTCTTGACCTCACCAAAGCCTTCGACACCGTGAGCAGGAATGGGCTTTGGCAAATACTAGAGCGCATCGGATGCCCCCCAAAGTTCCTCAACATGGTTATCCAACTGCACGAAAACCAACAAGGTCGGGTCAGATACAGCAATGAGCTCTCTGAACCCTTCTCTATTAACAATGGCATGAAGCAAGGCTGCGTTCTTGCACCAACCCTCTTTTCAATCTTCTTCAGCATGATGCTGAACCAAGCCATGAAAGACCTCAACAATGAAGACGCTGTTTACATCCGGTACCGCACGGATGGCAGTCTCTTCAATCTGAGGCGCCTGCAAGCTCACACCAAGACACAAGAGCAACTTGTCCGTGAATTACTCTTTGCAGACGATGCCGCTTTAGTTGCCCATTCAGAGCCAGCTCTTCAGCGCTTGACGTCCTGTTTTGCGGAAACTGCCAAAATGTTTGGCCTGGAAGTCAGCCTGAAGAAAACTGAGGTCCTCCATCAGCCAGCTCCCCACCATGACTACCAGCACCCCCACATCTCCATCGGGCACACAAAACTCAAAACGGTCAACCAGTTTACCTATCTCGGCTGCATCATTTCATCAGATGCAAGGATCGACAACGAGATAGACAACAGACTCGCCAAGGCAAATAGTGCCTTTGGAAGACTACACAAAAGAGTCTGGAAAAACAACCAAATGAAAAACCTCACAAAGATAAGCGTATACAGAGCCGTTGTCATACCCACACTCCTGTTCGGATCTGAATCATGGGTCCTCTACCAGCATCACCTATGGCTCCTAGAATGCTTCCACCAGCGTTGTCTCTGCTCCATCCTCAACATTCATTGGAGCGACTTCATCCCTAACGTCGAAGTACTCGAGATGGCATAGGCCGACAGCATCGAATCCATGCTGTTGAAGATCCAACTGCGCTGGGTAGATCACGTCTCCAGAATGGAGGACCATCGCCTTCCCAAGATCGTGTTATATGGCGAGCTCTCCACTGGCCACCATGACAGAGGTGCATCAAAGAAGAGGTACAAGGACTGCCTAAAGAAATCTCTTGGTGCCTGCCACATTGACCACCGCCAGTGGGCTGATATCGCCTCAAACCGTGCATCTTGGCGCCTCACAGTTCGGCGGGCAGCAACCTCCTTTGAAGAAGACTGCAGAGCCCACCTCACTGACAAAAGCCAAAGGAGGAAAAACCCAACACCCAACCCCAACCAACAAGTTTTCCCCTGCAACTGCTGCAACCGTGTCTGCCAGTCCCGCATCGGACTTGTCAGCCACAAACGAGCTTGCAGCTGACGTGGACATTTACCCCCCTCCATAAATCTTTGTCCGCGAAGCCAAGCCAAAGAAGAAGAGAAAAAAAAGAAACCTTCCTGACTAACCTACCATGACCTTGTCATATGCCTTATTAAAGTCCAAGAACACAACATCCAGATCCTTTCCTTCATCAACTTTCCTGGTAACCTAAAGCCATAGAACAATTACAGTGCAGAAATAATCCTCTTTGGCCCTTCTCGTCTGTGCCGAACCATATTTTTTTGCCTAGTCCCACTGACCTGTGTCTAGTCCATAGCTCTCTTTACCTCTTCCATCCATGTACCTGTCCAAAATCTTCTTAAATGTTAAGATTGAGCCCACATTCACCACTTCAGCTGGCAGCTCATTCCACACTCCCACCACTCTCAAGAAGTTACCTCTCATGTTTCACCATAAACCTTTCCTCTTTCACCCTTAACTCATGCCCCCTGGTTTGTATCTCACCTACCCTCAGTGGAAAAAGCCTATCTACGTTTACTCTGTGTATCCCCCTTATTATTTTAAATTCTTGCATGAAATCTCCCGTCATTCTTCTACAGTCCAGACAACAAAGTCCAAACCAATTTAACTTTTCACTGTAACTCAATTCCTGAAGTCCAGGCAACATCCTAGTAAATCTCTGCACTTTTTCTATCTTATTGATATCCTTCCTATAATTAGGTGACCAAAACTGCCACAATATAACAAATCTGGCCTCACCAGTGTCTTATACAACTTTAACATAACATCCCAACTCCTGTACTCAATACTTCGATTTCATTCAGGTGCCTTGCCGTTCAGTATGGGTGATATAACCATATAACCACTTACAGCACAGAACAGGCCAGTTCGGCCCTACTAGTCCATGCCGTAACAAATCCCCACCCTCCTAGTCCCACTGACCAGCACCCGGTCCATACCCCTCTAGTCCCCTCCTATCCATGTAACTATCCAGTTTTTCCTTAAATGTAACCAATGATCCCGCCTCGACCACGTCTGCCGAAAGCTCATTCCACATCCCTACCACCCTTTGCGTAAAGAAATTTCCCCTCATGTTCCCCTTATAATTTTCCCCCTTCAATCTTAAACCATGCCCTCTAGTTTGAATCTCCCCCATTCTTAATTGAAAAAGCCTATCCACATTTATTCTGTCTGACCCTTTTAATGCCCCTCCATTCATCACAGCCTGATCCTCTCAACTGTAGTTGTTGCTTCCCTTGTTCTCTTTCGGTGAAGGCTCTATCTTTGACCTGAGTTGATGTTGAGTTCATCATTATACAAGGGAAAAAACATTGGTTTCCCATTGCCTTCTTGAGTTGCAATATCCATACAGGACAGGTCATCCTGGCCATTGATCAGCAGATTCATCTGCCCAGCATTTTAATTTTACAAACATAAATTCCAATTTGTGAAATGTGCTTGTAAAAACCATCCACCATTTGCAATCCATGGCTTCAAGACATCCTGACTGTGGGCGGGGGGGAGGGGTTAAACAGGTACTACAACTTGCCCAAGGGGTGACCTGTAGGCTATCAGATGGAAGAGGCACCTTACACTTCCTTTTACTGAGCAATTGCCCAGCACCAGCATTGATTTATGAAGGCTAATATGCCAAAAGCTGTCTTTATAACTCTATCCACCTGTGATGCCACTTCCAGAGAATTATTTCCAGATTCCTCTGTTCTGCTGCACTTTTCAGTGCCCTACTATTTACCACGTATGTCCTTTCTTGGTTTGTCCTTCCAAAATGCTGCACATCACATTTGCCTGCATTAAATTCCATCTGCCATTTTTCAGCCCATTTTTCCAGCTGGACCGGATCCCTCCATATAAAACCTTCTTCACTGTCCACAACACCCTCTAATCTTACTGTCATCTGCAAACTTGCTGATCCAATTGACCGCATCACTATCCAGATCATTGATATAGACGACAAACAATAATGGTCCCAGCACCAATCCCTGAGGAACCCCCCACTAGTCACAGGCCTCCAGTCTAAGAAGCAATCATCCAACTCTGGCTTCTCCCGTCCAGCTATTTCATGACTTCACCAAGAATACCTAATGTCTGAACCTTCCTGACTAATCTCTCATGCAGGATCTTGTCAAAGTCCATGTGGACAACATCCGCAGCCTTTCCCTCATCAACTTTTCTGGTAACCTACCGTACATAAAGCCATGTTGATTATCCCTCATCAGTCCATGGTTATCCAAATAATTGCATATCCGCCCTCTTAGAACACCTTCCAATAATATAAGCTCACTGGCCTATAATTTCCAGGTTACTTTTGTAGCCTTTTTTTTTTAACAATGGAACAATGTGAGCTACCCTCTAATTTCCTGGCACAACACTTGTGGCTAAGGACATTTTAAATATTTCTGCCAGAGCCCCTGCAATTTTTAAACTTGCCTCCCTCAAAGTTCAAGGGAATATCTTGTCAGGCCCTAGAGATTTATCCACCCCTATTTGCTTTATGAGAGTGAGCACTTCCTCCTCTTTAATTTGTATTGGTTTGATGATCTCTGCTTGTTTTCCAGACATCCCACGACTTTGTTGTCTTTTCCTGTGTGAATACTGATTAAATAAAAACATTTAAGATCTCCCCCATCTCTTTTCACTCCATACAAAACCAACCACTGATCTTTAAGGTGTCCAATTTTGTCTCTTACTGTCCTTTTGGTCTTAATATACCTGTAGAACCCATACAATCACTGGAGGAGGGTGTAGTACCGTGGGATTGGAGGGTTGCTAATGTAGTTCCGTTGTTTAAAAAAGGCATGAGGTGTCTGCCAAGTAATTATAGGCCTGTAAGCTTAACTTCGTTGTTAGGGAAAGTTATGGAGAATATTCTTTGAGATGGTGTGCATAAATATCTAGATAAGTAGGGATAGATCAGGAGCACCCAGCATAGGTTTGTGAATGGGAAGTCATGTTTGACGAACCTTGTTGAGTTTTTCGAAGAAGTGACAAGAAAGGTGGATGAAGGTAGGGCAGTTGATGTAGTCTATCTGGATTTGAGCAAAGCTTTTGATAAGGTTCCACATGAAAGGTTAATAAGGAAAGTTCAGTCACTAGGGATTAATAGAGAAATAGTAAGATGGGTTCAGAGGTGGCTGGAGGAGAGACAGCAGAGGGTCATGGTGGACAACTGTCTGTCAAGATGGAAGCCTATGACGAGCAGTGTGGCTCAATGATCAGTGCTAGGTCCCCTGTTGTTCATAATTTACATTAATGATCTGGATGAAGGGGTAGTTTACTGGTAAGTAAATATGCAGATGATACAAAAATAAGGGGAATGGTGGATAGTGAGGAAGGTTTACAGGGATTACAGAGATATTTGGTTTGTCTGGAAAATTGGGCTGAAAGATGGCAGATGGAATTTAATGTAAAGAAGTGTGAGGAGATTCAATTCAGAAAAATAATCAAAATAGGGCATATGTAGTAAAGGGGAGGACATTGAGGAATGCAGAAGAACAAAGAGATCTTGGAGTTATGGTGCATCATTCCTTGAAGGTGGATTCTCATGTTGACAGGGTGGTTAAGAAGGCATTTTGTATGTTAGCCTTCATAAATCATAGCATCGAGTATAGGAGCTGGGAAGTAATGCTATGACTGTTTAAGGCGTTGGTGAGGCCAGGTTTAGTGTATTGTATTCAGTTCTGGTCTCCAAATTATAGGAAGGCTATAGATAAGGTGGAGAGGGTGCGGAGAAGATTTACAAGGAAGTTGCATGGCTTAAAATACCTAGAGTACAGAGAAAGATTAAAGAGGGTAGGACTTTATTCACTGGAACATAGACGGTTGAGAGGGGATTTGATAGAGGTATTTAAAATTATGAAGGGAATAGATAGACGAGATGCAAGTAGACTCTTCCCCCTGAGAGCAGGGGAAGTTGAAACAAGAAGACACAAGTTGAGGGTAGGGTGGAAAAATTTTAGGAGAAACATTAGAGGATGCTTCTTCACTCAGAGAGTGGTGTCTGAATGAAACAATCATCTGGAGGAAATAGTTGAAACAGAGTCAATTCTTTCATTGAAGGGGAGGCTGGATATATACATGGATAGGACGGGGTTGGAGGGTTATGGGCGGAGAATAGATGGGGGGATCTAGTGGAGTTGTTTGAGTGAACCGGCGTGGATTTGAAGAGCCAAAATGGCCTGTTTCCATGCCATAAACTGTTATATGGTTATATGGTTATATGATTTGCCTTCACACTCTCTATCAAAGCAACCTCGTATCTTTTTTTAACCTTCCTGGTTGATTTCTTCAGGTTTTTCTTGCATTTTTATACTCCTTAAGTATCTCATTTGCTCCATATATTCCTACTATACACCTGTCTCTTCTTCCAAATCAGATCCCCAATATCCCTCAAAAACCAAGGTTCCCTATAGCTGCTAACCCTGCCTTTGATACTTACAGGAACGCACAACCTTTGTACTCTCAAAATTTCACCTTTGAAGTTCTTCCTTACCTTGCACATCCTTGCCAAAAACAAATCCCAATCAACTTATTCTGGATCCTTTCTGATTCCCTCAAAATTGGCCTTTCTCCAATTTGGAATCTCAACCCAAGGCCCAGACCTATCCTTCTCCATAATTAACTCAAAAATAATTGGATTTTCATCACTGGAGCCAAAATGTTCCCCTGTTACCTGTCATGTCTCATTCCTTAAAAGGAAATTTAGAATTGCACTGTCCCACATTAGTACCTCTATATATTAATTAAGAAAACTTTCTTGAACAGATTTGATAAACTCCAAGCCATGCAGCCATTTTACAATGTGGGAGTCCCAATTAATATACAGAAAGTTAAAATCTCCTAATATCATGCCTTTATGTTTCCTGCAGCTGTCTGCTATGTCTCTACAGATTTGCTCCTCCAATTTCATTGACTATTCCATGGTCTATAATACAACCCCATGAGTGTGGTCATACCTTTTCCGTTCCTCAACTCCGCCCATGTAGCCTCAGTAGAATAGCCCTCTGGTCTGTCCTGCCTGAACACAGCTGTGATATTTCCCCTGATGAGCAGTTCCACTCCTCCTCCTTCTTTCATCACCCCCCCCCCCCCCCGTTCTATTGCATCTAAAGCAACAGAAGCCCGTAACAGTGAGCTGCCAGTCCTGCCCCGCCTGCAACAGAATTTCACTAATGGCCACAAAGCCATAATTCCATGTGCCAATCCACGCTTTAAGCTCATATGCCTTTCCTACAATACTCCTTGCATTGAAATAGATGCATTTTAGAAAACTTGCACCATGTACAACCTGTTGACTTCTATTGTTAGAAATAATTTTCACAAAATTGTTTCCCTCCTCCACTCCTCTGTCTGCTCTCACACTCTGGTTCCCCTCCCCCCTGCAAATCTAGTACATCTAGAACAGCAAAGTTCCACCAAAAGATCAGCCCCTGAGACTCCTCTTACCCTCCCCCCCCCCATGGTCTCTTATCCCCTCCACGTCCACCACACAGATGCTCCCATCCGAGATGTTGGCTCTGACTCTCTCACACTATCCCTGAGACATGTTCTCCTGAGGTCACCAACATTCCAGGCTGGTATCATGCGCTTCACTCAGCTGTCCCTCCTCTCTATCCTCTCGACAGCCGAGTGCCCTCCTCTGTTCCTCTGTGTCACTGAGACCAGACATAGAATGTGTGACTACTGCATTGGCTACCATTGCACCTGGTCTGAACTTCCTGTCGCTGCCCATTTCATCTCCCCCACCCATTCCGACAGTGACATGTCCGTCCTCAGAACAACTCATTGTATTAGATTCTATTTTATTGTCATTGCATCAAGTACAGATACAAAGCCAATGAAATACAATTAATATCTAACCAGTGGTACAGAGAATCGTGCTATTTACAAGGAACTGTGAATAAAAATCAGTGCTCCAGCAAATTAGCAATTCTAAAAGTACAGACAGTACAATACAGGTGCAATACTGCTCAGCGCTGAGATTTAAGGTTCAGCAGGGCCACAGCCTCGGGGAAAAGAGCTCTTCCTGAGCCGGATGGTTCGGGAACGGAGGGTCCTATAGCACCTACCGGACGGGAGAAGAGTGAAAAGGGTGAGATACAACCTTGATGATGATCTTCGCCCTGACCAGACAGCGTTCCTGATAGATGTTCTCAACGGTGGGTATTTGGGTGCCGATAATCCACTGGGCAGTTTTCACCACCTGCTGCAGTGCTTTACGGTCCAATAAGAGACAGTTGCCGTACCACACTGAGATGCTGTAGGTGAACAGCTTCTCAATGGTACAGCGGGAAAATTCCATCAATATCCTGGGACAGAGGTGAACTTTCTTTATGCTCCGCAGGAAATAAAGGCACTGTTGCATCTTTTTGATCAGGATGGAGGAGTTCAGGGACCAGGTGATATCTTGGAAATGTGGATATCAAGGAATTTTAAAGCTTGATACACGATTTGCTACAACTCCATTGATGTAGATAGGGGCATAAATGTGGCTTCGAGCATGCTTGAAGTCCACAATGATCTCCTTGGTCTCTTGGCTGTTAAGGGCCAGTTTACTGTCAGCACACCACATGGCCAGATGCTGGACCTCATCCCTGTAGGTCATTTCATCATCCCCTCTCATCAGGCCAACCACCATCTGCAAACCTGATTATGGAATTAGAACCATGTACAGGAACGCAGTCATTGGTGAAGAGGGAAATGGGAGAGAGTTCAGCACATGGCCTGAAACCCCATAGCACGAAAAACAATTCTTCTCATTTTCGGTTCCTCCCACCACACACCCTACTGCCAATTGCAGTTTCCATTTTTTAACCTTTCTCTCCCTTTCTCTGTCTCTCTTCTTCACATTCCCCTTCCTCTCCACACTATCTCTTTCTCTCCCTCCTTTTCCACTCTCTCTCCTTCACTCTCTGTCACTCTCACTTTTCCTCCCCTCTTTCCCCACTCTCAATTCCCTTTCCACTCCATCCCTCTCTCCCACTCTACCATTTTTCTTTTCCTCACCTTCCCCATGGTCTCCACCACCTTCTGTTCTTTATCACCTCCCCCAGCCTCTTCTCCCATCGATATATCTGTATGTGATGTCAGTGGTTCTATCTCAGTCAGTAACAGATGAAATGCTGACTGACCATCTCCCCACATGGATGCTGCCCGACCCCTTCAGCCCGGGAAATGCAGCTGATATATTGAAGGACCCACCCCTAGACACATCCCCCCGCCCAACGGGTAGGTGGCTCAGGAGCAGTGATGTCCCAGAACCAACAGTTCCTTCCCTGCAGACATCAGGCTCCAGAATGAACCCAACAGCAGGGCTCTCATGCTGCTCGTGTCTGGTGCTAATTAATCTTCCTTTTCATTGTAACCGTGGGAAAGAATGAGATAACCTTCCACACTGCTTGCAGAAGGACCCTGTCCTCCACACTGCCTATAATAATGACAAATAAACTTACCATATATATCACACTTAAAGGTCAACTCCCCAATATTTGGCCCTGGCCACCTGCCCATCCGAGTCCCGATGCCCCAAACATGGAATTTTGCCTAGGACCTGGCCACTGGAGTTCCTGATGCTTCGAATGACACAGGAACTTACCACAGTCAAAGTAGGATGTGTGTAATAGTTGCCACTTTAAATTTTACCCCCAAAAAATTGGACCACAAAATTCAACAGTTACACAGCATGTATTGTAAAATCTCCAGATAACCAAGCCCTCCAAATCAGGCAACATCCTGGTTCATCTTTCCTTCACCCCCTATAGTCTAATCACCTGTAACCCCAAGAGTGGTCTCATTTGCATCCTGTAAAGTTGTAATGGAACGTGCCTGTTCCTGGATTCGGTGCCCCTCATGAGAAGGCAGTTGATGGAGGAGGGAGCTGTTGAGGCAAAAAGGCAGACAGTGAAGCCCCATGAAGGAAATTGGTTACTGACATAGCAAGCAGTGGGATGGAAAGGGTCAAGGTGCAAAATGAAGTCAGCAATCTCTCATTGTCCAAGAATAAAGCCAGCATGAATGTCTAGTGAAGGGTGAGGAAGTGCTAAGATGGAGGAGAAAGAAAGGAGGATAACATGTAATGAGTATCCCCCAACTCTGAGGCCAGGAACAGAGCAGAGAACCCACAGCCATGGGAGATGGGAAGAGGCGAGGTGTTACAGAGTTCTGTGTTGTGTATTGCCCATGTGTTATGTGATTTTATGTTAAAAAAATGACAGTTTGCCTTAGAGAACCAAGGTGAAGGAGGACTGCTGAGAGAGTGGGAGACAGACTGAGCATGTGCAGAAAATAATCTAAACATTTCTGGACTTGGATGATAAACCACCACTAGGTGGTGCTGTGGAGTGGAAGAAGGCCCAGAGCATGAGTCATGGTCTGGAGGATAGTTTAGAATGTTGGGCATTTTAAAAGGGATGAACATTGCGAAGGCAGTCAGAAGGATCTGGACCAAGTCAATGTTCCACTCTCTGCAACAACACAAGATAACTTTGAATTTTGTGCTCTCTCTCTCTCACACAAAGATCTTTTGGCTTCAGTTTACCAAACAAAATGAATTTTGTTTATGATCTTTGCTTCGGTTGAGATCGACGTTTTGTGAGTTTTGTGTTTGTTTTGTGTCTATGTTTTTCTGCGGGCTGGTTAGAAATATAACAGACTTTAATTACATATGTTATATTTAGGCTGGGGAGTTTATAAGTTTTTATATTGATATAGAAATTTACATAGTGGGTATTGTTATAGAAGGGGGGATTTTAAATTAGTTTGAGGGTGAATTTTTGTTAATAAAGTAATTGTTCATCTTCACCCCTGTGTGATGTGCCTTCTTTGTGGTTGCTGGTTTGATCTTGTAACACACCACACACCCGTCCCCACAATGCTCTGCTCACACCAGTCCCCATTGTTCTCACCATTCACGTCCCCACCATTCTCTCCACACACCTGTCCCCAACATTCTCTCCATACACCAGTCCCTACCATTCTCTCCACACACCAGTCCCTACCAATCTCTCCACATTCCAGTCCCCACCATTCTCTCCACACACCAGTCCCCACCATTCTCTTCAAAAACCAGTTCCCACCTTTCTGTCCACACACCCGTCCCCACCATTCTCTCCACTCACCAGTCCCCATCATTCTCTCCACACACCAGTCCCCACCATTCTCTCCACACACCAGTCCCCACCATTCTCTCCACACATCAGTCCCCACCATTCTCTCCATATATCAGTCCCCACCATTCTCTCCACTCACTAGTCACTACCATCTCTCCACACTCCAGTTCCCTCCATTTTCTCCACACCCCAGTCCCCACCATTCTCTCCACACCCCAGTCCCCACCATTCTCTCCACACAACTGTTCCCACCATCCTCTCCACACACTAGTCCCCTCCATTCTCTACACTCTCTTGTTCCCTCCATTCTCTCAACATATCAGTCCCCACCATTTTCTCAACTCACTAGTCCTTACCATCTCGCCACACACCAGTCTCCACATTTCTCTCCACACACCAGTCCCCACCATTCTCTCCACACACCTGTCCCCACCATTCTCTCCACACACCTGTCCCCAACATTCTCTCCATACACCAGTCCCTACCATTCTCTCCACACACCAGTCCCTACCAATCTCTCCACATTCCAGTCCCCACCATTCTCTCCACACACCAGTCCCCACCATTCTCTTCAAAAACCAGTTCCCACCTTTCTGTCCACACACCCGTCCCCACCATTCTCTCCACTCACCAGTCCCCATCATTCTCTCCACACACCAGTCCCCACCATTCTCTCCACACACCAGTCCCCACCATTCTCTCCACACATCAGTCCCCACCATTCTCTCCATACATCAGTCCCCACCATTCTCTCCATACATCAGTCCCCACCATTCTCTCCACTCACTAGTCACTACCATCTCTCCACACTCCAGTTCCCTCCATTTTCTCCACACCCCAGTCCCCACCATTCTCTCCACACCCCAGTCCCCACCATTCTCTCCACACAACTGTTCCCACCATCCTCTCCACACACTAGTCCCCTCCATTCTCTCAACATATCAGTCCCCACCATTTTCTCAACTCACTAGTCCTTACCATCTCGCCACACACCAGTCTCCACATTTCTCTCCACACACCAGTCCCCACCATTCTTACCCCACCCGTCCCCACCATTCTCTCCACACACCCGTCCTCACCATTCTCTCAAAAAACCAGTTCCCACCTTTCTTCCACACACCAGTCCCCCCATTCTCTCCGCACACCAGTCCCCCAATTCTCTCCACACACCTGTTCCCCCCATCCTCTCCACACACTAGTCCCCTCCATCCTCTACACTCTCTTGTTCCCTCCATTCTCTCCACACATCAGTCCCCACCATTTTCTCAACTCACTAGTCCTTACCATCTCGCCACACACCAGTCCCCACCCTTCTCACCCCACCCGTCCTCACCATTCTCTCAAAAAACCCGTCCCCTCCATTCTCTCCACACACCCGTCCCCACCATTCACTCCACACACCCGTCCCCACCATTTTCTCAAAAAACCAGGCCCCCCCACCCCCTCCACCCGCCCGGCCCCCCCACCCCCTCCGCCCGCCCGCCCGCCCCCCCACCCCCTCCGCCCGCCCTGCCTGGCTCTCCACACACCCCCACCACCACCTTCACTATAATCTAAATCAAACTTCTTTTCTCTCGTGATCACACCTGACAAATGGTCTTCCATCTGAAATGTTATCTCTTCTATTTCCACAGATGGTGCCTGATTTCCAGGATATCTTTGGGTTCCCATTCTCCTCTCCTAATAGGAGATTACAAATTCTGACCATTGAAAGACACGTCCCTTCAAGAAAATCTGGCTAATGTACTGGGTTTTTCTCCCTTAAATCAAGTAACGAGGAATTTCTCCATTGGTATCTAGGCTTTTGGTTGGACACCTGAGAGTTTTGTTTGGACACCTCAACAGGAGGGCAATTCTGACAGCGCAGAGCTCGATCACAATTGTATGGAAATGCTTTCAATTCAGAGACTCGCTGCTCATCACAACTGTGGGCCATGAAATTCTCTGAGTCATCTGTTTCTGATATTATCTTGACAAAGCTCCATCAAAATCTATTTTCTCCACGTAGAAGTATTTATTCTTCACCTTTTCGATCATTGCAATCATTTAATAATCACAGACAGAATTGGTGGAAGCACAAACAATTTTAATCAGTGCCAGATGATATCAATCTCTCCTCACTTTTTCAAATAAAATTCTAAAATACCTGATACCACTGTTGTTTGGTAACTTGGTTGTTTAGATGCGACGAGTTAACCATAACAGTATTAAATAATAGAATCCACAAAACCAAAAAATGGATGAACTTCTCCCCTCGTGGAAATAAAATTGGCCGAAAGGTTTAACAGGTGACCATGTAAAAGTCATACATCTTGCACTTGTGTTCAAATGGAAAGGGCTCTAATCTTGTCTGTGATTCCCATACAAGCAAAATGGAATGCTGTTTTTTAAAATATAAATGTTAAATTAAATTTATATTTCGACATGCATCATGGTAACAGGCCATTTTGGCCCGTGTTCCTACTCTACCCTATTTACACCCAATTAACCTACATCCCCAGGACATTGTGGGAGGAAACTGGAGCCCCTGGGGGGAAAAACACACACACTCAGACACAGGCAGAACAGACTACGAGACAGCGTGGGATTTGAACCCAAACCCCCTCCCCCAGTCTCGATTGCTGGCCCTAACCGCCTAACCAATTGTGCCACCCAATGAGAAGTTTCATGAGAAGTCAGGCTTTTGTATAGGTAACTCTTTATTCTGAACAATCTTAAGGGTGCTGTGTATTTGTTGTAGATGCAACTATTTGTTGAATGAATTCTCATCTTAAATTTAACTACAAAATTGTTCTTTTCATGTCTTTGCTGTAATTGGAGCAGAGCTTTGATCGGATTGCCGTCTGTGTGGCTGTTGCTATTGCAACAGAGATGTTGGCCAATGAAGCATGCATAGGAATGTAATCCAGTTTGGGCACAAGGTTTGCAAAGGTTCAAAGGAGTGGATAGGTTGAATTGCCAGTTTGATGCAACCTTCACATTAATAAGCACTCTGGTCTCTTGCCAAAACATCGTTCACTGAAGGATCTTTGCATAATTTGATTGTGCAAAAACCTCCTTAATTACAATCCGAAAACCTTCCATATTTTGATGATTAAGTCAGATGTTTGTTCTTTTGGTCTTGCCCTAACCTTGTGGCTGAAGGCTGGGTGCCCAGGTATTCTCTTGTCCTGCGTCAAGCACCTATATCTGCTGGACTGACAACTGACCAATCTTTCTTGTTATCCTTCTTCTGGCAACAAATCATCACTGCCAACAAAAACATTGCTGCAATCCAATTAATTTCAAAGCTCTTTCAATCCCCACAATGGCAGCTCCTCATAGAAAGCCCATTAATTGCCATGTTATTGGACTCATCTCAGACCATGCAAAGCCAAAGTGGTTGCCAGCTGTCAATATAGAGTGAAGTTGAAGCGCCACTCTTTTACAGCCATAGAAAAAGCAATGTTAACCTCCTGGTTCTAATGACAGGACAAACAATCAATGACCAGTTAATGGATTTTTAGTGGTCAAGGGATGAATGATATTTTATTCTTATCACACATCCATCTACAACAGGTCTGTGGGATCTTTGATGTTTAATATTGCACTGAATCACTCAGTTATCCGAATGCTAGAATCCTCAATCACTCCCCCTATCCTTTGCTCAATCCTTTTATTTGTAGCTGATAGAATCAAAACTTGCCAGACTAGCATCCTCCCAGAACTGCCCATCATATTATCAGAGTTAGGAGCATGATGCAGTGCCAAGAAATGTATAGATTTGTTCAGAACTGAAGCAGGCTTTCCAGGCTATCTCTTCCACACCAGGCAAGCTTGTCCCGGTCAGCCCATAGCCTTCTAACTCTTTAGCGTCCATGTACCTATCTAAATGCATTTTGGACATCCCCACTTCCATTCCTACTTCTTCTGGTATTTCTTTCCATATACCCACCTTACTCTGTTCTAAGAAAATACCTATTTTAAATCTTTCAACACGAATCATGGCAGATTGACCATCCAAGAGAAAATAGCCCCAACTATTTCTCTTTTCTATGCCCACCCTTGATTTTATATCCTTGATAAGGTTTCCCTGGCTCTCACGCGCGCGCGGCTCGAAAGCCGAAGGTGGAAGTGGGGACGAGCTCCCACTTCTACACAAATGCTCTTCGTGGCATGCATCTAACAACCCGTCCAACTCCTGGCTTTCTTGTGGGGCATGGCTCTTATGGCCGTCGGAGCTGTTCTCACTGACAGGAGAAGAGGCAAAGGCAGGACACTGACATGGTGAAATCAGTTGCTCCAGGCAGATGGGGTTCGTTAACCAGGGATGGTAGCTCATCTAGAAGAGGGCAAACTCTGATTTAAAATCTCCGCTGCCTTTTGGGAAAGGCTTTGAGAGTAAACCCCAAGGAACAATCCAGAGTTGGAGTATATCTCCAGTATACACAAACACACCCACCCCCCCCACCCCCTTCATAATGTTTCTGACAGATACTTTTTTTCCTTTATTCGCCCCTGTTTCCACAGTTTTACATTTGTAATCAAACAATTCACATGCAATTAAGGTGCACATTCCAGATTTTATTCAACGTTAGTTGTATATACTTTGGTATAACCAGGTAGAAATGATAGCACTTTTATATATATTCCCCTCATTTCAGGGCACCAGAATGTTTAGGACATTTGGCCTCACAGATGTTTTTGATTACTCAGGTCTGTTTAATTGCTTCATTCATGCAGGGACCAGAGAACTTAGTTCAAAGACTTTTAGATAACCCCCCTTCCTACATTATCCAAAACAGTACACATTGTTGAAGGGAACAGCCACAGCGGTGCTCTGTGATAAATGCATATTCCACTTCCCTCTCCTACCCGTCACTCAGTTACCTGCCTCTTGCCCCTTTGACATGACTCCTCTTATTTCCTCTTAATGACCCACTCTGACTCCTGAATGATCCGGAGTTCATCAAGCTCCAGCTCCTGATGCACCTCTTGCAGGTCAAGTCATCAGGGACTATTGTGCTCTCCCAAATCCTGCAATCAGAGCATACCACTCCCCTGGCTTCCACCTCCATGACCTACTCCAGGTTATTATGAAAAGATATTATATGACCTTGTCAATAGCAAATCTTCAGCGCGTGCACATTGAAGCTTCTCGAGCCAAAGCCCCTATTTATGCTCTCCTACAATGGGGCACTCACACACTGGCTGCTCTACTGCGTTCCCCTTTTTTTTGCTGCTTGGCTCTTATCTGGATCAGCAGACTCCAATCAATCGTTGAGGTTCACACACCACTTAATTTTTAAAATCCGTGAAACAAAGCACCGCTGCCGACACTCACCAATCGCGGCGATTCACGATTTAAATACAAGATACTTCCTTTTCTTTCAACATCCCCAAAGAATTCATCTCCCTCACAGTTGGGCTCAGCGCGGAGAGACTGAGACACAGGGAGAAGGGGTAAATTCTTTTTTTTAATCATTTAATGTGATCACTGGGTTAGTTTCAGGCCTGACAGGTGAGCTCCAACCCATGTCATGCTCCTCCTGTGCCCTGTGGGAACTTGGTGTCTCTGAGGACTACGTATGCAGGGCACGTGTGTCCAACTGCAGCTCCTCGAAGACAGCCTGATGGCACTGGAGCTGCACGTGGACTCACTTTGGAGCATCAGGGATGCGGAGAATGTGGTGGAGAGCACATCCTGTGAGTTGGTCACACCGCAGCTTGAGAGAGTAGAGAAAGATAGGGAATGGGTAACCAACGAGAAGAGCAGTAACAGGATGGTAGTGCAGGAGTCTCTGCGGTCATCACCCTCCAAAATCAGAAATCCCGCTTCGGATATTGATGGGTGAGACGGCCATCAGGAGAAGGCAGCAGTAACCAGGGTCATGACACTGTGACTGGCTCTGCTGTGCACGAGGGAGGGGACAAAATACAGATGAATGGAGTCAGGGGTAGTATATTGAAGATTGGTAATCTGACAGAAGACAGAGAGTCGGGATAAATGGTTGTTTTTCTGATGGGCAGATAGTAAGTAGTAAGTGAGGTGCTGCAGGGGTCGTTGCTGGGTCCGCAGCTGTTCACAATTCACATTGATGATTTGGAAGAGGGGACGGAGGGTCGTGTAGCCAAGTTTGTTGGTGATATGAAATTGAGTGGAAAAGCAAATTGTACAGAGGATGTGGAGAGGCCGCAGAAGGACATAGTTAAGTTAGGTGAGTGGGCAAAGGTCTGGCAGATGGAGTACAACAATAATTAATGCAAGGTCATCCACTCTGGTAGGAAAAAAATAGAAGAGCAGATTATTATTTAAATGGTTAAAAACTACAGCATGCTGTAGTGCAGGACTTGGGAGGACTGTTGGACTTTGGCTTTACCTTACTCTTAATTTAGTCTATGTGTGGTCTGAGTCCAGCGTGTTCTTTGAATGAAGTGATAGGAGAAGGTATTCGGTTCAACAGTCAATTTATTATACAGCACAAGAATAAAACTTAACAGAGCTCTGGGTCAGTTGTTAGTTCATAGGTCACCTGCACAGTGAGCTATTCCCCAAGACTGACTCCTATTGTCCAGTTGGCTCAGTTTATATAGATCAACCTTATCATACAGAACAAAAGTTGGCTTCCTTTGCTAGATTTCATTATCATACAGAACAAAAGTTGTCTTCCTTTGCTAGATCTTTTTGCATAAGGGTTATCACAAGTCATCTCCTGTTTTGCAGATATCTGGTGTGTAGTGCTCCCACCTTAATCCTCCAGGCCAGACTATCCTGTTGTTTTGATCAGAAATTAATTCATCCCCAGATATTTCTAATCACCATTCTGTTCCTATCTGGCCAATTTCTGCTGTTCTCTTTAACACCTCCTTGTGCCTTAATCTTCCTCCTAGACTGGTTTTCCATTCCCTTTGATTCTTGCGGGCCATTCTTTGTTCTGATCTGGCCTGTGTCTCCTGTGCTACTTCCCACCTCCTTCAGTTGAGCATTCCTCCTAAATCGTTTTATGCATATCCTCTCCCTGTATCTTGGGAGCAGCCAATTTTGTTCAGCCAACTTTGCTCCATGCTGTGACAGCCACTTAGCCACATTCCTCTTTTCCTGACTCATGCAGTCCAAATAAACTTATTGATTAATCATTTATTTCATACTGTTTTAACCCCTAGATTCCAACAGGACCTGTGTATGAATCGCAAATATTGGGTTGCAGGGACAACAGGTTATTAAAAAGCCAAATAGAATGTTGAGGTCATGCTGCAACTGTACAAGGTACAGGTGAAGCCACACTTGGAGTACTGTGTACAGTTCTGGTCTCCATACCTGAGGAAGGATATACTGACCTTGGAGGCAGTGCAGAGGAGGTTCACCAGGTTGATCCCAGAGGTGAGGGGGTTGACCTACGGAGAGAGACTAAATCACCTGGGATTACACACACTCAAATTCAGAAGAATGAGAGGCGATATTATGGAAACATATAAAGCTATGAAAGGAATAGATAAGATAGAGGCAGACAAATGGTAGGTGAGACACATAGCGTTATGATGGAGATGAGGAAGAACTGTTTTTCCCAGAGAGTAGGGAATCTGTGGAATAATTTAAAGCAGTTTGGACTGATAGAGGAGATCTGTAAAGGTTCTACATGTTAGAAATTAATGTACCTTTAAAGAAATTGCTCGAGACAAAGAATGAGAACAAAGAACATTTATTACAACAACAATGCAAAGTTGGGTGCTTCCCCTTACCCTGGGAATACACACACATACTGGGGCTCACCCAACTTTTATACAGTCAATTTCAGTATCAAAGTGCCCTCCCCCTTACATTCTTCTGCCCCCTGGATGGGTTTGGCATAGGTAATCCTTCCTGCCTACGTGCAGTTTCAGTACACTTGGAGGACCAGGGGGTATCCTGTGGGTGTCCCATCATGTCATTGTCCTTATTCACACCTTCCTGATTCTCGGGGCTACAATCTCTTGGTATGCAGAGTTGACTCATCCTATCTAGGGTTGGCTAATTTAATATGTATAAATCTGTGTAAGGTTAGCTAATTAGATATGTACTTGGTACTTCTATCTAGGGCTAGGAGACCTTTATCTGATCCAGACTACCTCAACTTCCTACATTCTATTGTACCTTACCATTCCTTTTCTTAGTCTTATGGTGGCTCTTGTCACACAGAAGATTCTTATGTTAATCGTGCTGACTCTGCTTTCCTGCATCCTAATCCCCAAGCTCATCCTGTTTGTACTGGTTACAGCCATTAACTGATGAATTTTAGATTCTTCCATGTTCATAATTTTAGATCAATTTTCCCATCTCTCACATACACAGTAAAAATCTTCACAAGATGAAGGCCATTGTTGTTCGCTGGAATTCTTTATATCCCCCCATTTATATGCATCAGATCAGTGAGGAAAAGAGTATTTTTAAAATTGAGACCTCAATCCCGTCCCAGAAAACAAAAACCCATGTAAATAGCACAAAGCTGGAGAAACTCAGCTGGTCAAACAGTGTCCTTTATCGAGCAAAATTAAAGATGCATCAGATTTGCTGGATAAAGGACACTGTTTGACCAGCTGAGTTTCTCCAGCAACAAAAAAAAACAAATGCATGGCAGCAGTAACTTGTCCAACCGGTTGAAATGCGTTCTCAGGGCCGCTCCCTGCCCCGAGGCGTCAGGCAGCGGAGCCTTACCTTTCGCGTCTGGGACGCAGCTCGGGGCTGCAGGAGAAACTGACCCCGTCCGCTGCACAGCCAGTGACATCCTGCAGTTCACCTCGTATTCGGCATCTTGGATCCAATTAATAACACACAAGGGGAGGTAACAACGTGGAACATGGAGGTAAGGTGGAAGCAGCTTCCTGCAATTCACCGTCCTGTTGATTGTTTTCAGGGAAATGCAGGCACATGCGGAGAATTATCTCCTTCCCATCTGGGTCACGACCGCACGGCGCCCACTGACCGGCTCGTAGCAGGTCACACACCGGGACAGGTGGGGCTGGTGGCCTCCAATGAGATCAACGGGGCTTGGAACGAGAATTCTGCTCAGGGGCCGAGCTCCTTGTAATGTTTATGGGTTGTATGAGTTCTCAGCTGACTCGTGGGATCCCTGGTCTAAACAGGAGGTGTGTGTGTGTGTGTGCTCGCGCGCGTGCATGTGTGTGGGTGGGTGGTTATGTATGTTTATGTGGGTGTGTCATTTATGTGTGTCTGGGTGTGTGCGAGGGTTTGTCAGTGTGTGTACATGAGTGTGTCTATGTTTCTATGTGCATATGTTTGGGTGCGAGTGTGTACATGTATGTGTGTTTTTATCTGCATGATCGTCTGTGCATGTGGGTGGGGGCCGTGTATGTGCTTGTATTTGGGGGTTGTATGTGGCTGCATGCATTTGTGTATCTTGTGTTTTTGTTTACATGTGTGTGCATGTGGGTGCGTATATGTGTGTGTGAACATGCTCGTGTGTGTGTGTGTGTTTGCATGTGTGTGTCAGGATGTGTGTATGTGTACATGCACGCATGTGTGTGTCTGGATGTGTGTGTATGTCTACATGCACGCATGTGTGTGGAGGTGTCTGCACACATGTATGTGTATACTTGTGTCTGGATGTGTGTATGCAAGTGCATGTGTGAAGGCATGGGAGTTTGTGGATGGTTGGAGTGGGTGTTATATATATCTACATATGTGTGTGTGTGCCTATGCATGTGTGTGTGTGCCATATGTGTGTATGTGGCTATGGGTTGGGAGTGGGTTTGTCTGTGAGGGTATATATATATATGTATGTATGTGGGAGTGGGTCTGGGTATGTGTATGCATTTATCTATATTGTGTATGTTGGTATATGTGTCTGTGTGTGTGGGGCTATGTTTGCATGTAGGTCTGTGGGTGTGTGTGTGTATGTGGCTGGATTGGGAGTGGGTTTGTGGGAGTGTGTCTGGGTATGTGTGAACGTTTGTGTGTTGTGCATGTGGGAAGGTGTGTGATTGGGGGATGTTTGGGTGTCAGTGTTTGTGTATGTGTGTGTGTTTGAGTGTGGCTGTGCGTGTGTGTGTTGGTGTGGGGGGGGGGGGTGTGCGCGCATGGGTCTGTGGTCTCTCTCTTTTGTGTCCAGTATTTGTTGTTCATGTTGGAACTTGAATTCGCAACTGAAGCAGTTTGCAATTTGGTTCTGCAGCCAGGAGGACATTTGATTGTTTTGATAAGTTGACAGAAGGAAATGCTGTTGAAAATAAAAGAGGAAAACCTGCAGACACTGTGGGTGAAGTAAAAACACAGAAACTCAGCAAGTCAAACAGTGTCCTTAATTTAGCAAAGATAAAGATACAGAACTGACTTTTCAAGCTTTAGCCCTTCATCAAAGTTTGTTCCCACTGGCTATTGCATGTTCCTGAAGCAAAGTGTCATTTAAACCCTATTTGTACACAGTTGATATGGCATTGCGGTGTGCAAATCGAGATTTTATTGAATCTAAGCAGAAATGTCGCTTGCTTGCCTGGGGGAAGTGGGATGGTCCCTGCCTGAGAAGTAGGTTTGGTGCATGTCTCACAGAGTAGCAACCCGCACATTCCAAACTAGTCACATGAAAATAAACAAAGCCCCTTCACCTGATTGGCTGTAAGAAAATAATTGAAATTCTCGATGTTTCGAAGGGAAAACGTACCTTCTGTTTTCCACATGTACACCCCTGTTCCCACATCATCTCCTGTCTAAGCCTCCCCTCACATGTATTGATGTGTAGTGAGAAGGTTCGTTTTGCGGACTGTTCATAGGGCCAGACTATTTTGCGCTCTAGGCAAGGCCAACGACTTACACCCCACCCCCCAAAAAGATTGCCAACTTCGATTTTCAAAACCAGATATTTTGCAGGAAAAATGATATGCTCTGCTAAATTTATTTAAATTTCCATGAATAAGTAACACATCAATCTTTGAATTAACTTTCTTAAATGCAAAAGAAAATGGTGGTATCTATATGGAGTGGAAAGAACAAGGCTCACCTGCTCTCCATTTGTTTTATTTAACTTCCCGTGCTACACCTTATAAGGCCGCCTGCCCCCCACCTCGGAAGTGATATCATGCTGTAATCCTGAGCAAATGCGTGCTCTGCCTGACCAGCGGAAAAGATGCTCCCGGCGGTGCTATCTCCTCGTGGCTGCTCCACTGCCACAGCCGTAATGTGCATAACTGGTTCACCTGCTGTCAAGATAGTGCATCACCACCCAGAGACTGAATCCGGCCGTACTTTTGGAGGTCTGCCCAGTTTGGCCGGCTGCAGAATGACTGGCTGGCTGGGGTCAAGGTGTGCAGGCTTCAAGTGGTCAGCTGTGAATAGGTCCTGTCTGCCCCCAACATCCAATGTGAAACTCCCACCAGTTCTGTAAACAACTCTGAAGGGACCGTCATCGGGCCTTTGGATGGGTGTGAGGTGAGCCCCACAGTGGACGAAAACAAAGTCAGCTTGCATGAGGTCAGGAAACATGAAGATGTGGTGGCAGGTGGGGAATGGGGGGAAGCTTCTGTAGCGCTGCTTCCCCTGCGGTGTCCGTGTCTTTGGTGGCAGGGAGGAATTCACCTGGCAGGGTCAGGGATGCGCCACACACCAACTCAGCTGAGGAGGCCTGCAGGTCCTTCTTGGGTGCAGTGTGGCTACCCAGGAGCACCCACAGAAGCTCGACAACCCAGTTGGGTCCAGTGAGGTGGGCCACAAGCGCTGACTTAAGGTGACGATGAAAGCATTTGACGAGGCCGTTGGACTGGTAGGCAGTGATATGGTGGAGTCTTGTGCCGAGAAAGGACACAAGTTGCATCCACAAGGGTGATGTGAACTGAGACCCCCTAGCCATGGTGACGTGGGTTGGCGTGCCGAAGCGGGAAACCCAATGTGCAAGGAGCACCCTAGCACTAGAATCAGTGGAAGTGTCTTTTACGGGAATGGCCTCTGGCTATCTAGAGGACTGGCCCACCACAGTGAACAGGTACCTGGCTTCGCGGGAGATGGGGAGAGGGCTGACAGTGTCCATGTGGATGTGACCGAACCTTCTGCCAGGGGTTTCCAACTGTTGGATGGGGCTTTTGTGTGCCTGTGCATTTTGGATGCTTGGCAATGCCTGCAAGTGCGTGCCCATTGCGAGACCTGCTTCCACAATCTGTGCCAGACTAACTGTGCTGCAACCATGCATGTGGTAGTTTTGATGGGCGATGTTGTGAATGGCCTGGAAAACGCTGTGCATCCTTGACTGGCCATGGTGAGCCAGTGGAAATGTGACACATCATGGTGTTCCCTCTGTCTGACAAGAGGATGTCTTAGAATCTGAGGCTTGAGCTGGCTGTGCGGAAAGCCTGGATCTCGTCGTCATCCTTCTGTGCCTGCGCTTGCTCTGAGTGTCCAAACCCAGGGCCAAGGTCTGGATAGTGGGCCCGGAAAGAGTATCGGCGATGACGTTGTCTTCGCCAGAGAGATGCTGAATGGTGGTGGTAAATTCAGAGATGAACGCTAAGTGGCACTGTTGGTGTGCCGATCAGGGATACGAGACCTTGGAGAATGCATAGGTGAGGGGTTTGTGATTGTGAATGCTGTGAAAGGCTTGCCCTTGAGAAAATACTGGAAATATCTTTCGGCGAGGCAGAGAGCTAGGAGTTCACGGTCAAACGCACTGGATTTCAGTTCCGAGGGGTGGCACAAATGGTGGGTGAAGAAAGCTAGTGGTTGCCATCTGCTGTCGATGGACTGCTCAAGGACTCCACCTGTTGCTGTGGCCCATGAGTTGACTGTTAGGGGGGGTGGGGACGTCCGTCCTGGGGTGCACTAGACGGGTGGCGTGGGCAAAGGGTTCTTTTGTCCTGTGGAAAGCCTGGTCTATCACCACACTCCAAGCTAGGTCTTTTTGTTTGGCAGACATCACGGCGAACAGAGGGTGTGTAATGCGTGCTGCGGCCGGTTTGAAGTGGTTGTAAAAAATTCACAATTCCAACCTGGCAAACTGTCATATTATTGCAACCTTTTCAGGCAATGGTGTTGCACTGTCCTTGGTTATTTGGTGGTCCAGGAATTGGATTTCTTCCAGGCCAAACTGGCACTTTGCCAAGTTGACCGTTAGGCCGAAGTCTGCCAGGCGGGAGTAGAATTTGTGGAGGTGGTTTGCGTGTTCCTGGTGGTTACTGCTGGTGATGAGGATGTCATCCAGCTATATGAACATGAAGTCCACGTCCCTGCCCACTGAACATTTGGGCAGCGTTTTTGAGGCTGAATGGCATGCGCAGGAATTCAAAACAGGCTGGAAGAGGTGATGATGGCCATCTTCCCGATGTTATTTGGGTGGACGGGAATTTGGTGGTATCGACCTTGGAGAACACAGTTCCACCATACTGTGAAGTCCTGTATGTATAGGACCAGGTAGCGATCGGGCGTGGTCGCATCATTCAGGCTCCAGTAATCTTCGCAGGGCCGCCAACCGCCTATAGTCTTGGGCACCACGGGCTGTCTGACCTTTGGACTATTCCCAGTTCCTCCATCCATTTGAATTCCTTCCTTGGCGGGCTGCAGTTTGTCTGGTGGTAGCCGCCTGGCCATAGTGTGGAGGGGCAGTCCCTGCATCAGAATGTCATGCTGAACCCCATTTCTTGGCATGGCAGGCATGAACTGGGGCCTAAGAGAAACTCGTCAAAGATGCGGCTGTGTCACTCCCACACTCACATGTCTGTCCATGGCCTTATGTACTGTTCCACCAATGGAGGAACAACAGCCGATTTTTTTTTCCATCTGGTGACTCACCATCCAGATGGTATTAACATCAACTTTTATGGTTTCTTCTAACCTGCTGCTGTCTTTTCCCTTCCCTTTCCAGTTCTCGTCCCTCCCTTCACCTAACCATCCTTCCTTCCCTTGATCTCTGCTATCCCCTCCCTCTCTTCTCCACCTATCATGTCCTGCCTTGTGATACCCCTTCCACCCCCCCCCCCCACCTCACTCTTTTGCTCAGACAGCGAATGACATTTTCCCATATCTTGAAGGGCTCAAGCCTAAAATATTGGTTATGTATTTTTATCTTTGCTCTATTAAGGACACATTTACCCCTCCATAAATATTCGTCTGCAAAGCCAAGCCAAAGAAGATTAAGGACACTGCTTGACCTTGAGTTTCTCCAGGTTGTGTGACAGATATGTTTTTGGGAGATACATTGGGAAAGGTTTGTTAGAGTAGGTCACATATAAACACTTTAAAACCGATTTTATTTAAAATACTGGAGCTCTGCCCCTTCTTGACATATTGGCTCCACAGCTTTTGCAGGAGCTTTGAAGAGTGCTCAAGAGACTTCACTAATGGATTGTTGTTTACAAAAGGGAACAGATGCTATGGAAGTTGTTGACAAGGATAGAGCAGTGGATATAAATCTCCATGTAAGGCATTTGGCATGGTCCCTCGTGGCAGACTCATCAAAAAGGAGCAGATGCATGACATTAATTGGAAGTTACAGGAAGGATGTGGAAGTTTTATGGCCAAACTTATTTCATAGGATGATGTAGGATATGATTTATGAGGAGAGGTTACGGTACTTGGGACAGAGAGTAGTGGTGGATGATTTTCTTCTCAGACTGGAGGCCTGTGACTGGAGGTATGCCTCAAAGATCAGTGCTGGGACCATTGTCATTTGTCAGTGATCTGGATGATATTGTGGTAAATTGGATCAGCAAGTTGCTGAAGGGAGACCCAATTGAGGTTTCTAACATCAATGCAGACAGTAAGATTTTTTTCTCCAGGGTAAAAATATCATGTGATTTATGACACATGTTGAAGGTGATATGAGGAAGTTTAAGAATGGTATTATGCATTAGATCTATGAGGATAGGGCAAGTCTTCCACTTGAACTGCACTGAGGTATTTATCAAAATCCCTCAGGCGAGGCCGATCCAGAACGTAATACGGATGGATCCATGGGTGATTGGATATTACGGTGTGAAATTGGTGTGCCTTTGTAAAGGTGGAAGGGTGTTTTTTTTCTGAATAAAGTTCCGTGGATAGTAGTGGCCAGAGAGACTACTACTGGGACTTTTGTTTGCTGTGATATTCACAGGTATTTGAATAACTTGAATGACCCAAGAGTTGGATGTGTTAGAAAGTTCGCTGAAGTGTAAGAAAAATGGTTATTAAAAGGAACTCAGTTGCAGAAATGGGCAGAGAAATGAAAAAAAGAGTTCATCCAAACACGTAGATACGAGGAACGATTGTGGTCAAGGTGCATAGCTCCCTGGAATTAGCATTGCAAGTGGACAGTGTGGTAAAAAGCTTCATGAAACGCTTGCCATCAGATGGGCATGGTATCCAGTAAAAGGGTAACTGAATTTATAACATCCAAAGAAAGGAGGTGGAAAGGGCTCAGGATCGATTTGCCGATGTTTTCTTGATTTGATAATATGAACTGAACAGAGCTGGGTGCATTTCTCTTCATAATAATTGTCTGAGGGAGTCCTGACTGCAGTTAAGAGATGCGTTGATAGGGGGACCGACAGAATCTTTCCATTCCAGGGCATAATTCTGAAATAGAAGAGGACATGCATTCAGGTGAGAGGGCAAGTTTTTGCAGAGTCTTGAACTGCTTCCAGGGTTAGTGGTGTCCGTGGAAACTACAGTGAAGTTGAAGAGTGTTCAAGGCAGACACAGGAAAATTGATAGGGTGGAAGGATATACCTTGCATCCAAGCAAACGGGCTTGAATTCATTCCCGCTTTGTGCTTGACTTGGAGACTGAAAAGTGTGGTTTTGTCGTGTTCCACGTGGCATGATCTTCCCCTGAATGTGAATCTCTGTGATTATTTTGTCGAGTCAATGGAACTCTGATTGGAAAATGTTAAGCAGCTGATGTTTCTGAGTGATCCTCGACGTCGCTCTCTGCAGGATGGAGCAACAGGGAGGGTCAATGGGCGCACCCAATGAAGCGGGAGGGGTGCAGGAGAAAATGTGCGCGCAAGAGAGAATGAGCGAGAGAACTGAGTGAGAACAAAATGCATGAGGGGATGGGATATGAGAGAGATAGACAGGAAGAGAGAGAACCGAATGGGGAACTGAGAGGGACAGAGGCAGAAAGGGAGGGAAGGAAGATGGTAGAGAAGACATTTCAGAACCCAGATTGCTGCCTCCCAGACCTGGAGCGAAAGGGAAAAGTTGCTCCCGTCACGGAAATAAAACTACAAATGGAATAACTGAAAAGTTAATTTAAATGCGTTCAGCAACATTATATGAGAGTTTAAAAAAATACACTGGTGAGCAAGGTGTGGAGTGATTATGCTGCCAAGATTTGAGTTCTGGTTTATTACTGCGATATGAACTGATCTTTACCTAGGGTGTGTTCTGACTGTGAGCATTTACAATATTGCACCTTGGAACCATTATCTGCCGCGTCTGATCAGGAAAGGAACCCAGAGGATATCGGGAACTATCTGGTGTCTGGAGCAGCCTCGCTCTTGTTTATGTAGCCCTTGTTTGAGTTAGTCCTTCATTATTCCCCCTCTTTATTCATCCAGACCATCAGGGCGTTGATTGAAACGTGTGCAGAAGATTTGTGAGATGAAAGCAGAGATTTCCGATATCTCAAACCGAGCAGAAAAGTTTAGGTCTCCGAGCTTTTTTTTCCAGATCAAAGAAAGGTCGGATGTCTGATGCGTGTCCAGGGCCGTGAGGAGGGAGGTGAGTGAGGAGAGGCGTGGGTATCAAAAGGAGAGTGGAGTGTCTCCACTCCCCTGAAGATACATGTGTTGGCTGCTCATGGGTCTGAGGTCTTGGTCAATAAATACCGATTGGGCGAACGTTTTCCCGAACGCCGCCCTCCGATTGCTGATACCATCACTCCACCCTTGTCCTCTTGCAGTGTTTCCAGGAATCTAGAAAGCGGTGAATATTTGGGAATGTCTCTCCCAGAGACCTGGGCAGGCTGAATATTCGGTCTGTTCAAAGCGCGGTCTGATGTCGCTGATGAGCTAGGCTGGAGAATGTGCATCGGGACGCCTCTCCCTCCTCCAAGATCTGCGCACAGGGAGATCCAGAAATGAGGCAGAAGAGACTCTTCTTGGGAAGCAGTGGGTGGGAGCGCAGGAAACTGTATCTGGGAAAGGAGGAGGAGATCCAGTAGACTCCAGTCAGATGATAGACTGCAGGCTGGAGCCGGCTGGAGGAGCTTAGTGGGTCGGCCAGCATTGATGGGAGGAATTGAATGGTCGATGTTATGCGCTGGAACCGTAAATCAAGACTAAATGGAGAGGGAAGTAACCAGTGGAATGATGACAGGTTGGGGGAGGGGGCAGTTGGAAATTGGTTAAAAGTGACGCGTGTGGGATGGTGGACATTTGGGAGAGTCCAGACAGTTGATTGGCAGATCCCATAAAGAGGGAGGCAAACAGAGACAGGGACGTCTGCGCAGATTCCAGCTCTATCACTTTAGGCTCCTGTACCTTTTCCCCGATGGTAGCAAAGTGAAGAGGGTATGGCCTGGGTGGTGGGGGTCTTTGAGGATAGAGGCTGCTTTTTTTAAAACACTGTCTCATGTAGACGTCATTGATGGAGTGAAGTCTGATGGAGTGAAGTCTGATGGAGTGAAGTCTGATGGAGTGAAGTCTGATGGAGTGAAGTCTGATGGAGTGAAGTCTGATGGAGTGAAGTCTGATGGAGTGAAGTCTGATGGAGTGAAGTCTGATGGAGTGAAGTCTGATGGAGTGAAGTCTGATGGAGTGAAGTCTGATGGAGTGAAGTCTGATGGAGTGAAGTCTGATGGAGTGAAGTCTGATGGAGTGAAGTCTGATGGAGTGAAGTCTGATGGAGTGAAGTCTGATGGAGTGAAGTCTGATGGAGTGAAGTCTGATGGAGTGAAGTCTGATGGAGTGAAGTCTGATGGAGTGAAGTCTGATGGAGTGAAGTCTGATGGAGTGAAGTCTGATGGAGTGAAGTCTGATGGAGTGAAGTCTGATGGAGTGAAGTCTGATGGAGTGAAGTCTGATGGAGTGAAGTCTGATGGAGTGAAGTCTGATGGAGTGAAGTCTGATGGAGTGAAGTCTGATGGAGTGAAGTCTGATGGAGTGAAGTCTGATGGAGTGAAGTCTGATGGAGTGAAGTCTGATGGAGTGAAGTCTGATGGAGTGAAGTCTGATGGAGTGAAGTCTGATGGAGTGAAGTCTGATGGAGTGAAGTCTGATGGAGTGAAGTCTGATGGAGTGAAGTCTGATGGAGTGAAGTCTGATGGAGTGAAGTCTGATGGAGTGAAGTCTGATGGAGTGAAGTCTGATGGAGTGAAGTCTGATGGAGTGAAGTCTGATGGAGTGAAGTCTGATGGAGTGAAGTCTGATGGAGTGAAGTCTGATGGAGTGAAGTCTGATGGAGTGAAGTCTGATGGAGTGAAGTCTGATGGAGTGAAGTCTGATGGAGTGAAGTCTGATGGAGTGAAGTCTGATGGAGTGAAGTCTGATGGAGTGAAGTCTGATGGAGTGAAGTCTGATGGAGTGAAGTCTGATGGAGTGAAGTCTGATGGAGTGAAGTCTGATGGAGTGAAGTCTGATGGAGTGAAGTCTGATGGAGTGAAGTCTGATGGAGTGAAGTCTGATGGAGTGAAGTCTGATGGAGTGAAGTCTGATGGAGTGAAGTCTGATGGAGTGAAGTCTGATGGAGTGAAGTCTGATGGAGTGAAGTCTGATGGAGTGAAGTCTGATGGAGTGAAGTCTGATGGAGTGAAGTCTGATGGAGTGAAGTCTGATGGAGTGAAGTCTGATGGAGTGAAGTCTGATGGAGTGAAGTCTGATGGAGTGAAGTCTGATGGAGTGAAGTCTGATGGAGTGAAGTCAGGCCAAGTTAACAACCCTCTGAAATTTATTCTTGTCTTGAGAGTTGGCACCTCCCAGGACTGCAACCAGCCAGAATGCCCTCCATGATTATAAATGACGGTCAATCTTATGATCGATTTATCACCCGTCTCTCAAGTTGAGAGAGTCCAGATAGGAAATTTTACATTTGAGTATAGACAGTGACTGATCTGAAGAAAGGTCAGGACTTTTATATCATGTGATTTATTTTTTTTTCTCATTCCATCTCTCAGGCATTGATGGATCGCCCTCCGCTTGTTGTAGTTAGGAACTGATGATGGGAAACCATGAGGGTATGTGTCATGGATGGTGATTAAATAATTCGCCCATTATCTTCATGTCATACATGGTTTTTTTTTGCAGAGCATAAGGATTTGATGACTCATCACACCAATATGTCTGATGCTGCAAACAAGAAAGAAGATCACATAAATGAAACAGACACAGGTGAGTTCTATAATTATTTTAAAAATATGAAAATCTTGGCTCTGGGTCACAAAACTGTTCAAAGAAAGAAAATGAACCATGTCAGTGAGAAGAAAGGATAGAAGGTACAGGTGTAACGTGCACAGGGGGTGCATAACCGAGAACTTAACTCATTGTTTTTGAAATCTGGATAGAAGGAGCTTCAATGTGGGTGGGTTAGGCACACAGAGAACAAGCTATTCATACATCCAGTAGAGGATTAGCATCACGAGCTGACAGAGGAATTAGCAGAGAAGGGTAAAATATTTAAAAAGACAGGTGTATTGTCAGAAGTAATTCATGAGAGCCTGCAGACACTCTGGTTGAAGTAAACACACACAGTGCAAAATAAACTCAACAGTCAAACTTTACGGTTCCTTTATATATGAAAAAGGTAAAAATACACAATCAACGTTTTGGGTTTGAGCCTTTTATCAAGATATGTAAAAAATGTCGACGGGCATCCAAATAAAAGGGTTGGGGGGAAGGCGTGGTTGCAAAGGCAGGAGGTGATAGGTGGAGAAGGGAGGGATGGCTAGGTGAATAGAGGGAAGGGGTGGAGGAGAGCTGGAAGGGGAAGGGAAGAGAGGAGGGATGTAGTATCAGAGTTTCTTCAGCACATTAACAGGATCAGGGCCCAAAATGTGTTCTACGAATATCCTTCTCTCCTTTTCCTTTCCACGTTACTGTCTAAATTCCTTACAAATATTACAACTGTTCCCCGTTTTACCTCGTCATCGGGCAGCTGGTGGGGAGGTGGGCTGGACTAGATCTGCAGGGAAGTGGGAAGCAGACGAAGAGAGGTTAGGCACACAAGTGAAGACCATTGGTGAGAAGTTTGAGTGGAACGACAAGAAGACAGGGCAGCGTTGCAGCCATTGGGATGAGTTGCAATGCAACAAGGAGATAGTCGAACAGGTAATAAAGACATGGTGACAGATTTTGTGTTTAAATGCTCGCATCATAAGAAATAAAGTGGATGACCTTCAGACTGGCAGGTATGATCATGGAATTGGGGATAAAGGATGGATGTCATTGGAAGTTCCATGTCCAAGCATAAATAATGTATTGAAAGATAGGCAGGTCAATAGAGGGGGTGGCATGGCCCTATGGGTAAGGAACAACATTAAATCATTAGAAAGAGTGACGGAGGATCAGAGATGTAGGATCATTGTGGTGGCAAGGATAAAAAAGAAACTGTTCACAGTGGCCTCCAAACAGTAGTTGGGACCCGGACAACAAGCAACCACACCAAATAGAAAGGCGTGTCCAAAGGGTAAAGTTGCAGTAATCCTGGGGGATTTTAAACATGCAAGTCCTTTGGGAAGAACAGAGTGGGACTGAGCTCAAGAGAGAGAAGTTGTAAAAAGCCTTTGAGATGGTTTAGAGCAGCTTGTTGATGAGCCCAGTAGGGGAATGGCACCATTAATAATTAGAGAGCTGAGAGTACCACTTGGGGGCAGTGATCACAACGTGATTGATTTCAAATTGAGATTTAACAAGTGGATACTGATGACAGAAGTGATGGTATTAAAGGGAATTACAGTGGCAGTAACTTGCTGTAGTAGATTGGAAGGTGGCACTGGCAGGGAGGACGGCAGAGCAGCAATGAGGAAAGTGCATGAGAAGTAGCTCCAAAAAAGAGGAAATGTTCAAAGGGAACAATAACAGAACTGTGGCTGACAAGGGATACAACAGCCAACGTAAAAGCAAAAGAGAGGGTACTCAAGGACGGGAAGATAGACTGGGAGGTTTTTAAAACATGAAGAAGACGTCTAAAAACACAGAAGGGAAAAAGGTAAGCATGAAATTAGGCTAACATATAATACCAGAGGGGATAGGGAAAAAAAAGCTTCTTCAAGAGACGTGAGAGTAGATGTGGGACCACTAGAAAATGACGCTGGAGAAATAATAATGGGAGATGAGGAGACAGCAGAAAAAAAAATGAATATTTTGCATCAGCCTTCACTGTGGAAGAAACTAGGAGGGTATCAGGGAAGGGAAGTGGGTGCAGTTACTATTTGAAGGGAGAAGATGCTTAGAAAGCTGAATGGTCTTAGGGTGGATAAGTCTCTCGGACCAGATGGATCATACCCTTGGGTCTTGAAAGAAGTAACAGTGGAGATTGTTGATACATTGTTAATGATCTTTCAGGAATCAATAGATTCTGGTGTAATCACTGAGGATTGTAAAATCACAAATGTTGCCCGACTATTCAAGGAGGGAGGGAGGCCGCAGAAAGAAAAATTATAGACTGGTTTGACTGATGTTATCGGTTGGTAAGAAGTTGGAGTCACTTATCAAGGATAGGTTACAGACTAGGGAGGACAAAACCAGCGTGGTTTCCTGAAGGGAAAATCTTGCTTGACAACCCCTTTGGAATTCTTTGATGAAGTGATAAGCAGACTAGATTAAAAAAAATAAATTAAAGTTGTGTATTTTGATGATCCAAAGGCCTTTGACAAGGCCTCCTTTGGTTGTGGTTGACCATGAGTACTGTGCCTCTATGAAGCCTCTGTGAAGCAGCCTCTCCAGGGTGCAAACCAGGGCAGAGTGGATATGGAGATCCATCTGTTGCCCATGCAGTGGGACCCCCCTTCCATGCTAATGACAGGTCCAAAGGAATGATGATATAATCTAGTGCCAGCAGCCTCGCAGGAGTTGCCATGCCTTCGGGACCAACTCTGGATTTTTACTCGGGATTTTCTCCCACAGCTATTTCCGAGAGTAGGTAGAGCCACAAGGCAGTGGAAGTTTGCTATCTGAGTTTTCCCTCTTCTAGATGAGTTACCATCTGCCCAGAGCAACTGATTTCAAGGTGCTAGTAGCCCACCTTTGCCTCTTCTCCTGTCAGTGAGAACAGCTCCGCCGGCCATAAAAACCATGCCCTACATGAAGACCAGGAGTTGGACTTGGGTTGTCAGAAGCTGTTTAAGTCACACGCCATGAAGAGCATTTGTGTAGCAGAGAGCTCGTCCCCGCTACTACCCTTTGGCTATGACAACCTTTAGAGCCTAACATGAGGCTCCTTAATAAGAGAACAGCCTACAGTATAACAGGAGACATACAAGCATGGGTAGAGCATTGGCTGATTGAAAGGAAGCAATGGAAATTGTGGAAGCACTGGTTGACATTTTCCAAAGTTCCATAGATTCGGGGGAGGTCCCTGAGGATTGGAGAGTGGCTGATGTGGTGCCGATTTTTAAGAAGGGAGGGAGGGAGAAAACGGGAAATTATAGACCGGTCAGCCTGACGTCGGTGGTGGGGAAGATATTGGAGTCTATTATAAAAGGAGTAATAGCAGAACAAGGCAGAAATAATAGTATAAGGGCTAGTCAGCATGGATTCCTTAAGGGTAAGTCATGCTTGACTAACCTGGAATTTTTCGAGGATGTGACAAAGAGGGTGGACTTGGGAGAGCCTGTGGATGTGGTGTATTTGGACTTCCAGAAGACCTTTGATAAGGTACCGCATGGGAGACTAGTGGGCAAGATCAGGGAGCATGGTATTGGAGGTAAGGTGCTGACATGGATAGGAAATTGGTTAAGAAATAGGAAACAAAGGGTTGGGGTAAGCGGGTCTTTTTCAGGATGGCAGGATGTGACGAGTGGAGTGCCACAGGGATCGGTATTGGGTCCTCAGTTGTTTGTAATTTATGTAAATGATTTGGATAAGGGGATTATTAATAATTTGAGCAAATTTGCAGATGACACTAAACTGGGTGGCGGTGTGGGGTGTGAGGAGGGACTTGGACAGGTTGGGGGAGTGGGCTGCTGAATGGAAGATGACATTCAATGTAAGCAAATGTGAGGTTATCCATTTTGGGGGCATAATAGGAAAGCTGAGTATTTAAATGGAGACAAGCTAGGGAGTGGGGAGGAGCAAATGGATCTGGGAGTACTTGTTCACCGGTCACTGAAGACTAGCATGCAGGTTCAGAAAGCTGTGAAGAAGGCTAATAGCATGTTGGCGTTCATAAAGAGGGGATTGGAGTATAGGAACAGAGATGCCCTTCTGCAGTTGTACAGGGCCCTGGTGAGACCCAACCTGGAGAATTGCGTCCAGTTCTGGTCTCCAATTTTGAGGAAGGACATACTAGCTATAGAGGGTGTGCAGCGCAGATTTACAAGGTTAGTTCCAGGGATGGCGGGGTTGACGTATGCTGAAAGGCTAGAAAAACTGGACTTGTATCCGATGGAGTTTAGAAGGCTGAGGGGGGACATGATTGAGGTATATAAAATCATCAGGGGGATAGACAAGGTGAAGTCTGATTACTTGTTCCCAATGATGGGGGAGACGAGGACTAGAGGGCATAGTTTAAGAATACAGGGTAGGCCCTTTAGGACGGACATGAGAAAACATTTTTTTACCCAGAGAAGTGTGAATCTGTGGAATGCTCTGCCACAGAGGGTGGTAGAGGCAGATTCGCTGATTATGTTCAAAAGAGAGTTAGATAAGACTCTAGTGGGCAAAGGAGTTAAGGGTTATGGGGATAAGGCTGGAAAGGGGTACCGATGGTAGTGATCAGCCATGATCTGTAAAATGGCGGTGCTGGCTCGACGGGCTGAAGGGCCTACTCCAGCTCCTATTGTCTATTGTCTACATGTAGTCCTCAACTTATGACCTTAATTGGGACCAAAGGATTGGTCATAATTCAGATTGATCGTAAGTCAGATTTGCATGTCTTAACGAGGTATTAAAGCAATTTAAAAAAGAAACAATTAATGAAGAATCTCAGGATATGTACAGTATTACTTTTTAAATTCGGTTGTATGTGTGGGTGGACATAACTCGTGTAAGTTGTAAGTTGAGGACTACTTGTACAGGGATCATGTTCTGGTTTGCTGCCAGTTGGTAGTGGTGTTTCACAGCAGTTGGTGTTGGGGCCGTTCTTCTATGTTGTATATAAATAATTTAGACGATGGAATAAATGGCTTTGCAGCAAAGTTTGCAGATGATATAAAGTTAGGTGGATGTGCAGGTAGTGTTGTGCAACAGGGAGGATGTAGAAGGGCTTAGATTAGGAGAAAAGGCAAATGACAAGCAAATGTTGGAAAGTGTAAGCTCATGCACTTCAGTAGAAAATAACCAATGGGGAGAAAATTGAAAATACCCAGATGCAAAGCGATTGTGAGTCCTCGTGCAGGACAACCTGAAAGCAAACTTCTATGCTGAGTTGGTGAAGAAGGTGAATGCAATGATGGAATTTATTTCAAGCAGAATAGAATATGAGGACAGGGATGTGAAGTTGAGCCCCTATAAGGTACAGATGAGTTATCTGGAGTAATCCAGCGCCAGCGATCAGGACTTGAGTTCGAATACCATGCTGTCTGTAATGAGTTTGTACGTTCCCCCTGTGTCTTCTTTGGTGTTACCAGTGGCTCCAGTTTCCTTCCACTATTCAAAAACATACTGGGGGTTGTAGGTCATTTGGGTGTAACTGGATGGCACAGATTCGGGGGTCGATTGGGGCTGTCACCATGCTATATGTATGTCTAAATCACACATGTCAAACTCTGGCCCACGGGCCAAATTTGGCCCGCGATATAATTATATTTGGCCCGCAATATCATTTCAAAAATGTATTAGAGGTGGCCCGCCCTGCAGCGAGAGCCGATGCTGTTTTTTGGTAATGTCACCACCACCATCCTCCCCCTTCATTGTACATCATTCTCCACCCCTTAACTATCCCCTCCTCCCTAAAACCACCCCCCTTAAAATATGGCCTGAATATTCTCAAAAAGGAATCCAGAATGGTAAAGTTCCACAAACCTTCTGCTGGGAATCCTAACAACACCCGGGCATCAGATCTACGGGACGCGGAGGGGGCAAGAGTGTTGCAGGTTGACCATGCAAACTTTGAGAACGGGGAAAACAAAATTGTAACACGAGAAGTCTGTCGATGTCATCAGCTGGCAAGCCAGTTGGAAGGCTCCCCGCACAACCAGTCACTTCTCCCACCTGTCGAGCGGTGCGGCGGATTGGCGAGCGCCTGTGATTTCCTGTTGGCGCGACGGACATGGCAGGCTGCGCACGGGCCCCGTTGTTCTGCAAAGGCTGATCGGCAGCGCGCTGGGCCTGAGTGGGTGGGTAAGCAGGGGTGGGCAGAAGGTGTAGGTGAGGAGTAATGGGCAGGGGAAGTTATGGTGGTGCGAGGGGCAGTTAGAGGGAGGGATGAGTAGAAGGAGGAGTGGATAGGGAAGAGGTAAAAGGGGAGGGGCAGGACGAGTAGGGGAGGAGTGATTAGAGGGTGAGAGACGGGTAGAGGGAGGAACAGGAGGGGAGAGGCAGTAGAGGGGCGTGTATAGGATGGGGTGGGTAGAGGCAGAGCGAGTGGAGTGAGGGGTGAGTAGAGGTTGGGTAAAAGACTGATCAGATAGAGGGATGGTGGGTCGAGGGTGAATAGAAGCCTAGAGCCTGAGGAGTGAGCAGAAAATGCTGAGTCCTGATGCAGGCCAAAATGGACACAGCCTGTGAATGCTGACTACATCTCCACAGGGACCAAATATGTTTCCCTCAGGTCAAGCAAAGGGTGAACTTGAGCTACCTACTCCTGACCTGTAACATTATCCTCCTAAAGTTATATCCTAAAGTTTAACATTACATATGTTGAAAGAAGAGAAAACATGCAGATGTTGTTGAAAATTTTCAATAAATATTTAGTTCGGCCCTCGACTTAGTCCAAGTTTTTAATTTTGGCCCTCCATGAATTTGAGTTTGACACCCCTGGTCTAAATGATGTACTGACATTGGAGAGGGTTCAGAGGAGGCTCACAAGGATTATTCCAGGAATCAATGAGGAATGTTTGAAAATTCCTGGCCTATACTCGTTGGAATGTACTGGGGATCTCATTAGCCCCTTTCACACTTGCATCCCACTAAATTAGCCGTTCCGTGTCCTGGGGTAGGAATGGGGGTTTGGCTTTTCACACTTGACCACTTCTAACTGGGATACTGAACACTTTCACACTTACAAGGGGCCATCCCCAAGGTTAGGATTGTTCTTTCTTCTACTGGTGACGACATGACAGATCGAGATATGGTGGATCTGCCATAAATCCTGATCAATGTATTATGAACTTGTATTTGAACAAATTAATCATGCCTAATTATAACATAATTAACTTTATGTTCAGCCAAGTATGAGCCCTTCAGCCCCTGTTGTTGTGCCAACCGATATAAACCTTTATAAGGAACCGTGGGAAAGTGCCAGCAGTAAATAGCAATAACGGACAATTTTTAAACAGGGTGGGAAAGTTGGTAGAGCTATAGTGTATAAGTTATACCATTTGTGGGTAAGTTGGTTGCACTATTGTGTACAATTTATGAAGACCATGAGGAAAAAGCGATGGTGGACCTGCCCTCTCCAAATTCCTTGTGGCAGAGAAAGGAATGCACGGAGCATTCATGGAGGGTTTTCTTTGTCACACTGCCTTCTGGGAAGTTGGATCCACCATCCCTTTATCCCACGATCTTTATAAATTATGCACTATAGCGCTACCAACTCTCTGAAGCTGTTTAAAAATTGCTTTTTATTGTTATTTATTTCCTACCTCTGTCTTTCCCACGGCAAAGTTTATACCTTCATTTTAATCTTTCCTTCTTGTTCCTGCACTCACACAAAAACTTGGGTAATTTTAATTCCACATTGCAACCGCCCATTTCACACTTGTCTGATTGCAACACCGGCGTTTGGAGACACAGGGGATTGTACTAGGGGTCAAGGACATCAATCCCTGGCATGAGATGACATCATCTGATGCCGGTGTTGAGCTGATTTTGCTTTCACACTAGACACTTCAAAGGCTGATTGGCTGTTAATTCCTGGGACCACTTACAAGTGTAAAAGGGGCTATAGAAACATTTCAAATGTTGAAGACAGAGTAGCTGTAGAAAGATTGTTCCCATGGAGTCCAGGACAAGAGTGTGCAACTTTAAGATTGAAGGCCATCTGCTCAAAATAGATGTGGAAAAGAATTGCTTCAGCTAGAGGATGGCAAATCTGTGGACCTTGGTGCCACAAGCAGTTGTTGAGGCCAGGTCACTGGGTTTTAAATTTAAATTTAAATTTAGACATACAGAGCAGTAACAGGCCCTTTCGGCCCATGAGTCTGTAATGCCCGATTACACCCAATTGTCTTCTACCCCTGGTACATTCTGAACAGTGGGAGGAAACTGGAGCCCCTGGAAACTCCCACACAAACACAGCGAGAACATACTAACGCCTTAGAGACAGCACAGGATTCGAACCCCAGTCCCGATCTCTGGTGTTGTAACGGTGTTGCACTGACTGCTATGATAACTGTGCAGAGATTCACATGAGGCAGAAAATGGTGTTGGGTAGACTGATGGGACTGAAGGCTGATAAATCCCCAGGGCCTAGTGGTCTGCATCCCAGGGCACTTAAGGAGGTGGCTCCAGAAATCGTGGAAGCATTGGTAATCATTTTCCAATGTTCTATAAATTCAGGATCAGTTCCTGTAGATTGGAGGGTAGCTAATGTTATTCCACTTTTAAAGAAAGGAGGGAGAGAGAAAACAGGGAATTATACACCAGTTAGCCTCACATCAATGGTGGGGAAGATGCTGAAGTCAAGTATAAAAGATGAAATAGTGGCCCATTTGGACAGCAGTAACAGGATTGGTTCAAGTTTGCATGGATTTACGAAGGAGAAATCATGCTTGACTAATCTTCTGGAATTTTAAAAGGGAGACCCAGTGGATGCAGTATACCTGGACTTTCAGAAAGCCTTTGATAAGGTCCCACATAGGAGATTAGTGGGCAAAATTAGAGCACAGGATATTAGGGTACTGACATGGATAGAAAATTGATTGGCAGACAGGAAACAAAGAGTAGGGATTAACGGGTCCCTTTAAGAATGGCAGGCTCAGTGTTTGGACTGCAGCTATTTACAATGTACATTAATGATTAAAATGAAGGGATTAAAAGTAACATTAGCAAATTTGCAGATGACAGAACGCTGGGTGGCTGTGTGGAATGTGAGGAGGATATGATAATGCAAGGTGACTTGGACAGGTTGGATGAGTGGGCAGATGCAATTTAATGTGGATAAATGTGAGGTGATTGCCACTCTGGTGGCAAAAAACAAGAAGGCAGATCACTATCTGAATGGTGTCAAGTTAGGAAAGAGGGAAGTACAACGAGATCTAGGTGTCCTTGTTTATCAGTCACTGAAAGTAGGCATGCAGGTCCAGCAGGGAGTGAAGAAAGCTGATGACATGTTGGCCTTCATAACAAGGGGAGTTGAGTATAGGAGCAGAGAGGTCCTTCTGCAGTTGTACAGGGCCCTGGTGAGACCACACCTGGAATATTATGTGCAAATTTGGTCTCCAAGTTTGAGGAAGGACATTCTTGCTGTTGAGGGAGTGCAGTGAAGGTTCACGAGGTTAATTCCCAGGATGTTGGGACTGTCACTTATTGAAAGATTGTAGTGACTGGGGTTGTATACACTGGAATTTAGGTTGAGAGGGGATATGATTGAAACATACAAGATTATTAATGGATTGGACATGCAAGAGGCAGGAAGCATGTTCCTGATGTTGGGGAGAGTCCAGAACCAGAGGCCACAGTTTAAGAATAAGGGGTTGGCCAATTAGAATGGAATTGAGGAAAAACTTTTTCACCCAGAAAGTTGTGGACCTGTGGAACGTCTGCTTCAGAAGGAAGTAGAGGCCAATTCTCTGGATGCCTTCAAGAAAGAGTTAGATAGAGACAGTGGAGTCAAAGGATGTGGGGAGAAGGCTATGATCACAGTGAATGGCGGTGCTGGCTTGAAGGGCCAAATGGCCTGCTCCTGCACCTATTGTATATTGATAGGTCATTGATTAGCTAGTGATTCACAGGTTATGGGGAGAAGGCTGGTCAGTGGAGCTGAGTAGGAGATGGATCAGTTCATGACTTAGTGGTGAGGCAGCCTTTTTCACCTCCTATCTTTGCCATGTAATAGAAAAGAAGTAATAACTATAAAAGGATGGGTAAATAATATTCCCCTTTGAGTTGAGTTCATAAAGATGCAGGCAGGTGCTTTGTTTAGGGTTTGTTTGGGTACTACGAGATAGCTCATGAGTCTTATAGAGAAAAAAAAATTGTTGAAGATGGAGGTCAGGTTAAATTACATTTAGCTTTTGTAACGACTGCCTGCAGGAAGCAGAGGGAAGAATTTGTGAACAGTGGTATGAGCAGCCTTCTTGAGGCAAAAAATTCACTTGGAAAGGTGCTCATAGTCCATTATGAATTTGGCAACATTTACCAGGGTCTACAGCCTTCTGTGTTCCCGTCCACTCAAGTATCAAAACCAGGCCTTGATGCAACCACTGTACACTGCAGAAAATTCTTGATGTGCCAAAACTCTGATTCCTTGGAAATTGGAGGTGTTGGTGTTGCCTTGATACGGTGGCTCCAGAAATGCCCTCTAAGATCTGAAATGCATTGAAGTTTATTTTAAGGCGTGCAGATCTGACTAACACCAGGATGCACCAGATGGTATCAGATGGAAAATAACCTTTGCATCAAAAGATCAGAAGTGAACAGATATTTTTTCCGGACTTCCCCTCACAGATCCCAGCTGTACAATCACCGGGCTCTTGGCAAGTTGGGACGATTTTAAGTTGTTCCAGTTGACCAAGTTCTACCGTGAGCGGTTGGAGCCAGCGATGGAAGGAGGTGTTCATGGAGTCAGCTCAATGTTAACTTTGGAGAAGCTGATCAGTGGATTGGACCATGCGGTGAGTGGGAGGGACAGGGAGCTAATGTGGGTTATTCCCATAGGATGTTGAAGCTGAGAATTGTCAGGGTAAAATAAAGGAGCCAGGGCACCAAATTAAAATAATCATATACAGATCAAAGAGTCTTAAATAGGGAAACATTCCTCTCGACTCAACTTTATTATGCAGACAAAGTTGCCACCTTGACACATTTGCCTGTTTTTGGCTATCCTGCTTCCAAAACAATTGTTCCTATAGTACTCACCATTAACATATCTTCTGCCTGTTTCAATGCACAAGATCACACAAGATATAGGAGCAGAAGACGCCAATCGGCACATTGAATCTGCTCTGCCATTCTAACCCTCCCACTCAGCCCAATTCCCTGGCCTTCTTCGTAACCCTTGATGCCCTGACTAATCAAATACCTGTCAATCTCTACCTTAAATATACCCAACGACCTCGCTTCCACAGCTGCCTGTGGCAACAAGTTGCACAGACTCACAACCCTCCAGCTAAAGAAATTTCACCATATCTGTTTTAAATCGATACGCTTTTTATCCTGAAGTCTTGTCCTAGACTTCCCTACCATGGGAAAAATCCTTCCCAAATTTGCTTTGTCAAGGCCTTTCATTCCTGGTATTATTCTAGTAAATCTCTAAATTCTCTCCAATACGCATCCAAAAATGTACCCTGTACTCCAAGTGAGGTCCCACCAGTGCTTTATAGAAACTGCACATTACACTTCTGCCCTTCTCTGCTATCCCTCTAGATATGAATGCCAGAATTGCATTCACCTTCTTCACTGCCGAATTTTCTTTTTCTTTGGCTTGGCTTCGCGGACGAAGATTTATGGAGGGGGTAAAAAGTCCACGTCAGCTGCAGGCTCGTTTGTGGCTGACAAGTCCGATGCGGGACAGGCAGACACGATTGCAGCGGTTGCAGGGGAAAATTGGTTGGTTGGGGTTGGGTGTTGGGTTTTTCCTCCTTTGCCTTTTGTCAGTGAGGTGGGCTCTACGGTCTTCTTCAAAGGAGGTTGCTGCCCGCCAAACTGTGAGGCGCCAAGATGCACGGTTTGAGGCGTTATCAGCCCACTGGCGGTGGTCAATGTGGCAGGCACCAAGAGATTTCTTTAGGCAGTCCTTGTACCTTTTCTTTGGTGCACCTCTGTCACGGTGGCCAGTGGAGAGCTCGCCATATAACACGATCTTGGGAAGGCGATGGTCCTCCATTCTGGAGACGTGACCCATCCAGCGCAGCTGGATCTTCAGCAGCGTGGACTCGATGCTGTCGACCTCTGCCATCTCGAGTACTTCAACGTTAAGGATGTAAGCGCTCCAATGGATGTTGAGGATGGAGTGGAGACAACGCTGGTGGAAGCGTTCTAGGAGCCGTAGGTGGTGCCGGTAGAGGACCCATGATTCGGAGCCGAACAGGAGTGTGGGTATGACAGGAGTGTGGGTCCTCCATCAGCCAGCTCCCCACCATGATTACCAGCCCCCCCACATCTCCATTGGGCACACAAAACTCAAAACGGTCAACCAGTTTACCTATCTCGGCTGCACCATTTCATCAGATGCAAGGATCGACAATGAGATAGACAACAGACTCTCCAAGGCAAATAGCGCCTTTGGAAGACTACACAAAAGAGTCTGGAAAAACAACCAACTGAAAAACCTCACAAAGATAAGCGTATACAGAGCCGTTGTCATACCCACACTGCCGAATTAACCTGGAGGTTAACCTTTAGGGTATCCTACACGAGGAGTCCGAAGTCTCTTTGCACCTCTGAATTTTGAATTTCGTCTCCATCCAAATAATAGTCTTCCTGTCTATTTCTTCTACCAACATGTAGGTCCGTAGCATTTCTTACAAAGTATTTCATCTGCCACCTCTTTTCCCATTCTCCTAATCTATCCAAGTCTCTCTGCAGCCGTTCCGCATCCTCAGCACCACCCGTCCTACCACCTATTTTGGTGTTATCTGCAAATTTAGACACAAACCCATCTGTTCCATAATCCAACTCATTTATATATAACAAGAAGCAGCCCCAACACAGACCCTGCAGAACACCACTGGTAACTGGTGGTGGTTTTAGGGACGTGGTTGGGATGGATCGGGATCTGGTGATAGCCCCTGATGAGGTAACTTTTGAAAATGCCCGTGCTCCTTGTAAGTTAGTGGTAAAGTCTTGGATGTGGGGCATGGGGTATCTGTTGGGTGTAGTGGCCTCATTGAGGTGGCGATAGTCAACACACGGCCTCCACCCTCCTGTTGCCTTCAGTCCCATGTACAGGATGGGTTCTAGGGGCTGTCGGAATGGCCCAGCTTTTGCATTTTTTTAATTAACTCCTCCTTGGCGAGGGTGATATTCTTGGGGGGAAGGCAGCGCACCCTGGCTTGGAGCGGGGGGCACTCGGTGAGAATGTGGTGCCTTACCCCATGCTTTGAATTCAAAGACTCGTGTATTACACTGGCATCTCTGCTTATATTCTCTCCCCGCTGCTGACGGCAGGAGTTACGACAAAGTAGCACCACCTCAGATTGGTTGGCATTCCCGCTGTTGCTCGTTGTTTCCCGCTGTGCAGGTTGTCACCTGGGACAAAGGTCATTGGCCCCTGTGGGGTCTGGGTAATCGTTGCATTCACTCGTCCATCACAAATTATTTTAAAATGTTCATGCATTTTTGAAGGATGGGAGAAGGCCGGAGCACCTGGAGGAAGCTTCACACAGACAGGGGCAGAACATAGTATCTCCTTACAGACAGTGCCGGATTGGAACCCGCCTCACTGTGATATAATTGCATCACTAACCATGCTTTAGTTTTCTCACATTGCAGTTCAATTGTCTTCTGTCTGCAGCACAGAAAATTTTAAATAAGGTTTTACCAAAGTCTTGAAGTCCATACATGATGGTCCAAGAACAGTATTCAATACACTGTCCAATGAACATTTGCTTGTCCAACACTTTCTTTATCACCCTGTCCACCTGGGTGGCCACTTTCACTGAATTGTGAGTCTGTGCCCTGCTCTTTCTTCTGCAGAACCCCAGAAGGTCCTATCATTTACAGTGTAAGCCAAGTCCTGGTTTAACCCATGACACTACAACACCTCGTCTTTCCCCATGTTAAATTCAATCTGCCATTTCTGTGATATTTTTCTCCATCCTTTTCTCCCCTTTATGCCTCCCATCCCACTCTGTCCTGAGGAACACTTCTCAACCCAGTGTGTTGGCAATTCAAGCCCCTGCCCGGATGCTGCTCACTCGGAGAGTTCCACTTGTTTTTTCTTAAATTCTGCCTTGTTTCACTCGCTTTTTTAAAAATCCCTCAGCATTGAGATTTCGGATGTGGGGAAGATGTCGGCAAAGTCAGCATAGCGGTTAGGACAACACTAATACTCACCAGCGCCCTGGGTTCGAATCTGGCAGTTCTCTAAGGAGTTTGTACATTCTCCCCGTGAACTGTGTGGGTTTCCTCCAGATGTTCCTGTTGGTTAGGGTATTTGAGCGGCACGGGCTCGTGTGTCTAAATTTAAATAGATAGGATGTGATCGACTGACTGATTAAGCTCAAGGGAAAATAATCCTCACAGGATTCAGATCAGATCCAGATTCAGACAGGATTATGCTGCACAAAGCCTGTCAGAGTGTCCATCATTTCCGCATTGTTCTGTGTGTGAATCGGTCACTTCTTTCCTTCATGTATGGTCTGTCACTTTTCACAGAAAGTTTGTGAACTTGCCGAGAAGGGAGAGAGGGCAGAGAGTTCCAAACTCCTCCTGAACCTGGTGATGAAGAAAGGCTCCCAGGCCCGGAGAGTGATGTGGGAAGCCTTTGTGAAAATCCGAAATGCGGTTCCTAAGATAGACAAAATCTTGAAAGAAATCCTGGATCATGGTAACTCACTGACTAAATGCAGATTTTTTAAAAACTGTGTTCGTTCCCTAAATGTTGATGGATTTACTTTCACTAATTTTCATTAATTTAAACAGGCTTTGTTCCGTATGATTACATAAAGGTCACAGTTGATTCGTCCTCACTGACTGGAAAACTTAAAGGTAAGGAGCTGAGCTGAGGCAAGGTAAGTTCCAACCACATCACTGAACCTCGGTGGAGGAAATGTTGATTGAGGTCTATGTTCATCTGTGGGAGAAATGTGTTGGTCTTTAAAGTTAAATGCGATGGAAATCAGAGAAAAAAAAAACACATTGGAGGATATTTTTTGTGTTGCAGGATTGGCCTTGTAGTTTTAGATTATCGCACATAGTGGCAAAGCAGGCCTCGTGTTAGAGTCCCTATTTCATGTGATGTAACATGACCTGAGACAATACACCCAGAAAGGTGAAAAGACATTCAGCAGACAATGAAAAGAAAGGTCAGTTAGTGCACTGCTAGAACCCCATGTCATGGGGTTCTTTCAAGAGCTTGATGGCTGCTGGGAGGAAAGCTTCTTGAACCATGTTTGTGCGCAAGTTCTCACACTTTCTTTCTGAAGGGAGAAGGGAACAGAGATGGGGGTTTGGCTGCCTCAGTGAGCAGTAGAAATGTGGAAAGAGTCCATGGAGCACAGCGACGTTTGCATTGTGTTCTGAGCAGTGGAAATGTGGAAAGAGTCCATGGAGCACAGCGATGTTTGCATTGTGTTCTGAGCAGTGGAAATGTGGAAAGAGTCCATGGAGCACAGCGATGTTTGCATTGTGTTCTGAGCAGTGGAAATGTGGAAAGAGTCCATGGAGCACAGCACGTTTGCATTGTGTGTGTTCTGAGCAGTGGAAATGTGGAAAGAGTCCATGGAGGACAATGACGTTTGCATTGTGTTCGGAGCTACTGCAACAACCTTCTGTAGCTTCCTCCGATCTATCAGAGCCACTTCCGATCATTGCTCGATGCATCCTGAAAGGATGGTTTTGGTAATGTACAGATATCTATTGTTGAAGGAGAAGGGGAACATACTGCATTCTGTAGTCTTCTGAGGAAGTGGAGGCGTCGGTATTTTGACTCACCTGCAGGTGGGGTAGTTCCCTGTGAGATCACCAGCAATGTTCATTCACAAGAGCATTAGATTAACTGAATGGACCCAAGGAGAACTGAGGAAGGGCTTATCCCATATACTTCAAGGCAATTGTTTTCTGTTGTTACCTTGAAGCAGGGTTTCCCAAACTTTTTCTTTCTGTTCACATACCACCTTAAATGATCCATAGGTGCTCTGTGATTAGTCAGGGATTGCTTTTTTTTTGGAATATTTTATTTATAATTTTTCAAGTCATACATGCATATATATTTAAATTTCGTTATAAAATATAATCATATATAAACTATATACATGTTGGCTTTGAAACCCAAATCTAATCTACCCCACCCACCTCCTCCAATCCCCCACCCCCAAAAAAGAAAAAGATCCAAACAACATCAGTGGGGGTTTCAAAAATAGAGAAAAATAAGCAAAAACTTACAACATTAAACCTATGATTATCACATTCTGAAGAGAAAAAAATACTTATATTGTCATACTTATTCCATATCTCTCTTTCTATGACCCCCCCTAGGCCATCGATGCTCTGTGATTAAGTAAGGGATTACTTAAAGTGGGATGTGAGTGGGAAGGGAAGGTTGAGAATCACTGCTTTTGACCCAATTGTGACTGAAATATTTTGCTTGAAAAAAATGGTCATTGGCCCATTTCCTTTGGAGTTCTGAAACCATGCACATAACGAGTCAATGAGGGACGATGAAAAGAAGGGTTCTCAACCTTTTTTTTTCCACTCACATCCCACCTTAAGCAATCCCTTACTAATCACAGAGCACCGATAGCGTAGGGAATACTTAAAGTGGAATGCGAGTGGAAAGAAAAAACTTTCAAAACCACTAGTGTAGGTTATGGCCAGGAAAGAGGGTCCAGAATCTGTGGCAGATCAAAGAGGTTAAGGGCAGATCGGCATTCAGATGAGTGATGTTCAGAAGACACCAAAAGATAACTAAAACCAGGTGGAGGAGTGAGGCAGCTGTTCAAAAGTGATCATTCCTTTGGCCCAGGTGGGATATACTCATTCTTTAGTTATCATAATGCCATTAGTTTCAAATTAATTATGGAGGATAGGTCTGGGCCTCTGGTTGAGCTTCTAAATTGGAAAAGGCCAGTTTTTAGGAAATGAGGAAGGATCTAGAATGCATGGATTGGAATAAGTTGTTTTCAGGCAGATGACACTAAGATTGGAGGCATTATGGACTGCATGCAGGTCAGTGGGACTAGGCAGAATAATGTTTGGCACAGACTAGAAGGACCAAAGGGGCCTGTGTCTGTGCTGTAATATTCTATGATTCTATGATTGGAGAGGTTCCAAAGAAACACAAAAAAAATGTGCTCATGAGTAGGAATCCACAACAGACCGAAATGGATGTTCAATGTTCTTCGTGTATATAGGCCAGAGGAGTGAGGAGATATTGTAAGAGATTGGTGCTAGCGTAAAGAACATAATATAAAGGAAAACCACTCTATGACAGGAATTCTGAATGATTACTCCAACATTGCGGTGAGATGCCTAAAACCTTTTTCGAAAATCTGGTTTATCATCATTTAAAGATTATTAAAAAAAATAGTTGATTCAGAAAAGCTGGAGTCACAGCAAACCTGCAAAGGATGCAAAGTTCAGAATTATTGTCAGACTACATCGATCACATACAATAATGAGGTTCTTTTTCCTACGGGCGAGGCAGAAATATCACTTATTGACAGTGCAAAAAATGTGCTCAAAAAGATGCGTATACATGTAAACAAATAAAAAAATAACAAGGGTTGTTTAGGAATTGGCATGTAGAGTATAATACGGGTAGACTCAATAGGTTACACAGGGAGACCGTGTGGTCTTGCATGGTTGCAGTAATTGGTTGGGACATTGATTGCAGGAGGAAGGGCATCATGTTACAAGCATAGATGATGTTTTAGAGACCAGAATGCTTATTGATCCCTGGCTGTTTTGTCTACTGACAGGAAGGCTGTCATTCAGTTTAAAATGTTGGAAAAGCTTCAAGCATGTTAGCGGAAATGTAGGGCTTGTGCCAAGGGCAAAACTTGTGGAAGTTCATAAATCATGAGGGGTGTAGATGAGATGACTATTCCTAGTGTTGTTGATGGTAGCTAAACCTAAAATTAGAGATTGAAGGGATGAGGTGCAAGATTTAAGCTGGGGGTGAGGGACAGCTACTCCGGAGAAAAAAAAAAAATCCCAAGGACTTATTTAAAAGGTGAAAATTTGCAGCACGCTGTTTTGTAGAGAGACATGAAAGCACGTGAGCAAAAGTCGTAAGGCCATTTCATGTCAGGCCTCTGGCTTGAGACCAACTATGGAGCGGGTGGAAAAATTGGAGCTTACCTTTCAGACAGCAGCCCTAAAAGGCTGCTCCAGCATCCCATTCATATCCAGAGGCACCCTATAGCGCCCTTTGGATCCAATGGAGGTGGGGTGACTGGTGCCGTAGTGCCACCCATCATAAATACACAGCTCTATGGTTAGAATCATAGAATCATAGAATATTACAGCACAGATACAGGCCCCTTTGGCCCTTCTAGTCCTTTTCCAATTTAGAAGCTCAACCAGAGGCCCAGACCTATCCTCCATAATTAATTTGAAACTAATGGCATTATGATAACTAAAGAATGAGTATATCCCACCTGGGCCAAAGGAATGATCACTTTTGAACAGCTGCCTCACTCCTCCACCTGGTTTTAGTTATCTTTTGGTGTCTTCTGAACATCACTCATCTGAATGCCGATCTGCCCTTAACCTCTTTGATCTGCCACAGATTCTGGACCCTCTTTCCTGGCCATAACCTACACTAGTGGTTTTGAAAGTTTTTTCTTTCCACTCGCTTTCCACTTTAAGTATTCCCTACGCTATCGGTGCTCTGTGATTAGTAAGGGATTGCTTAAAGTGGGATGTGAGTGGAAAAAAAAGGTTGAGAACCCTTCTTTTCATCGTCCCTCATTGACTCGTTATGTGCATGGTTTCAGAACTCCAAAGGAAATGGGCCAATGACTATTTTTCTCAAGCAAAATATTTCAGTCACAATTGGGTCAAAAGCAGTGATTCTCAACCTTCCCTTCCCACTCACATCCCACTTTAAGTAATCCCTTACTTAATCACAGAGCATCGATGGCCTAAGGGGGGTCATAGAAAGAGAGATATGGAATAACTATGACAATATGAGTATTTTTTTCTCTTCAGAATGTGATAGGTTTAATGTTGTAAGTTTTTGCTTATTTTTCTCTATTTTTGAAACCCCCACTGATGTTGTTTGGATCTTTTTCTTTTTTGGGGGTGGGGATTGGAGGAAGTGGGTAGATTAGATTTGGGTTTCAAAGCCAACATGTATATAGTTTATATATGATTATATTTTATAACGAAATTTAAATATATATGCATGTATGACTTGAAAAATTATAAATAAAATATTCCAAAAAAAAGCAATCCCTGACTAATCACAGAGCCCCTATGGATCATTTAAGGTGGTATGTGAACAGAAAGAAAAAGTTTGGGAAACCCTGCTTCAAGGTAACAACAGAAAACAATTGCCTTGAAGTATATGGGATAAGCCCTTCCTCAGTTCTCCTTGGGTCCATTCAGTTAATCTAATGCTCTTGTGAATGAACATTGCTGGTGATCTCACAGGGAACTACCCCACCTGCAGGTGAGTCAAAATACCGACGCCTCCACTTCCTCAGAAGACTACAGAATGCAGTATGTTCCCCTTCTCCTTCAACAATAGATATCTGTACATTACCAAAACCATCCTTTCAGGATGCATCGAGCAATGATCGGAAGCGGCTCTGATAGATCGGAGGAAGCTATAGAAGGTTGTTGCAGTAGCTCCGAACACAATGCAAACGTCGCTGTCCTCCATGGACTCTTTCCACATTTCCACTGCTCAGAACACACACAATGCAAACGTCGCTGTGCTCCATGGAATCTTTCCATATTTCCACTGCTCAGAACACAATGCAAACATCATTGTGCTCCATGGACTCTTTCCACATTTCCACTGCTCCCAGAACAGTTCCAGCTGCGTGAGGGATTATGGGTAAGGAAGGCGGCCATTTCACTGGCACGATTTGAGCTGCAGAGAGCGGCCCTGATGGTCCCCGCTGCCCTTGCCGACCCCTGTTGACAGTTTCCGCTGCCCCGACTGTCCCGCCAGTTCCCACTGACAGCCCCTGCTACCCCACCTCCCCCTGACCTGAAGGGTGAGGGGTGAGTGGGGAGATGGGTCGCGGGCTGACGGCATCATGAACCCACTCCTAAACAGCCGCTGTACATTCAGATTGATCAGCGGAGCTGTGCTCCACCAATTATCCCTCTCCAAGAGGGGTTGATTATGTGGCTTGGAGACGGCCTTTGCACATTCAGAGAGGTATATGGTTATGCGTTTTGGTGGAGTTTCTCCGCCTTTGCATCTCAACTTTTGGGCTACCTGAAATGACCGTTTGCAACAGATAATCAGGACATAATGGGATATTGGCTTTCATTGTTACAGTGTCAAATTTCAGACTTGCAACTGTTGAGGTGCCACTTGGAGTACTGTCTGAAGTTCTGGTCTCCTTACCTGTGTAAGACACACTGGATTTAGATCCGGTGGAGAGGGGAATTCACCAGTTTGTTTTTTACAATGAAAGGTGAGACTGAGCATTCTACGATCATTTACATTGGTGTTTAGAAGGGTGAGGGTGGATCTCATAGAGCGACGTAAAAGTAAGAAAGAAAGGATAAAATAGAAGAAAGGAATGTGTTTTCTCTGGTGGTTGAGAACAGAATGAGGGGACGGAGTCTCAACATTCTCAGGTCGTAGATTCAGGGCAGAGATGAGGAAAACCTGTTTTTCTCCACTGAGCACTGAATCTGGGGAATCATCTGCCCACAGTAGTGGAGCGGTGGCCTCAGTAAATATATTTAGTGAAATTGGGAGTAGATAGCTGTGGAAATGGATAGGGGCGTGCAGGTATGACCATGACCATTTAGCCAGGATCTTGTGTAGAGGTGGGACAAGCTCGAGGACAGTACTCAAGAAAGAGACGACGGTTTAAGATGCTGATAATTTGAGGCGGGAAATAATTGAATGAATATCCACAGAGACGTGGAGATTCAGTCCGCCGATGACCAACTGTGTTGTATGTTTTCTCTCTGAAGATATTCAGCAGAAGCACCAGGACACTCTGAAAGTGCAAACCGAGAAGTTGCTAGTGAACACGATGCTGAAACATGGCACGGTCCGGACATTTCACCTGCTTGATCGCTATGTTGACCTAACGATTATTTCTTCAGTTCGAGATAGGATGCTGGTGGAACATGAACTCTTGGCAAGAGGCCGGGACCGCGAGGAATGGAGAGAGAAAAGCATCCAGCGGGAACTGGAAAAGATCCGACCAGATCAGTTGTTCCACAGCAGCTTTTCTCACAGAAAATCCCAAAATGGGAGTTTGGCAGCAGTGGCCGGAGTGGCGGGGATCGGAAAAACAACGATGGTGCAAAAGATTGTTCATGACTGGGCTACTGGCAAAATATACCAAAACTTCCAGTTCGTCTTCTTTTTCAAATTCCGGGAGTTAAACGCCATCAATTGTACAATCAACCTGTCGAACCTAATAGTCATTTTCTATCCTTACTTGAGGAATATACTGGAAAATTTGTGGGAGAACCCAGAGGGATTGCTGTTTATATTTGATGGTTTGGATGAGTTCAGGGACAAGATCGATTTCGATAACAGTCAGGGAGATACAGAATCTCTGCTCGAGTGCACCGATCCCGAATTCAGGTGTAAAATGTCCACCATTGTGTGCAGTTTAATCCAACACAAACTGCTCCCAGGGTGTTCAGTGCTGGTAACCACCCGTCCAAATTTTTTACATGTATTGGAAATGGCAGAAATCAATGTCTGGGCTGAAATCCTGGGATTTGTTGGTGAAGAACGGAAGGAATACTTCAACAGGTTCTTTGAAGATGAGGCGTTGGCCGAGGCTGTTTTCAAACATGTGGAGGAGAATGAGATCATGTACACCATGAGTTGCAATCCGTCCTGCTGCTGGATCATCGGAGAGGCCCTGGGGACCTTCTTCTCACAAAAGGGCAAGAACCATCAGCAAGTTCCCAAGTCCATCACCCAACTCTATTCCTACTATATTTACAATATCTTGAAAAATCACGGCCGGCATGTGGAGAACCCCCGTGATGTGTTGCTGAAGGTTGGTAAGATGGCTTTTGCAGGAGTGTCCGAGAAGAACGTGGTGTTTCAGGCTGGAGACTTGATCCAGTTTCAACTACAGCCTTCCCAGTTCTTGTCCGGGTTCCTCATGGAACTCTTGGAGGGAGAGGATTCTCCCCGGAACATGGTGTACACGTTCCCCCACTTCACCATCCAGGAGTTTGTGGCTGCACTCGCACAATTCCTGACTCCCGATTATGGAGAGATCCTGAAACTGCTCAACGAAGCTCATGGCACAGCGGACGGACGGTTTGATGTGTTCCTCCGCTTTGTGGCTGGCCTTTCCTCTCCGGGTTCAGCTGGGCCACTGGAAGAATTTCTGGGTCCGTTCCCCGATCGGACAGTCTGCCAAGTGGTTGACTGGGTGAGAGAGATGGTCGAGAGAGAGATTGAAAACATCGGGGGTGACACCGGCAACAGAAATCTCCTGAACACATTACACTACCTATTTGAGTCCCAAAATACTGAGGTGGCGCAGGCCACAGTGGGACCTGTGGAAACACTTTCCTTCAGCTACTTGCAACTCAGCCCAAATGACTGTACAGTTTTGAATCATGCCATCAGCTTCTGCGACACAATAAAACATCTCGATCTTCAGAGCTGTGCTCTCCAATGTGATGGAATCCAACGTCTGGGACCCACACTGCACAAGTGCCAGAATTTGGGGTAACGATTAATTTGTCTCTTAAGGTATTGTAAAATTATTTCGTCCATTGATGTTGCTTCTCTGGCAAGGTAAGTAAAGACAGCAATGTGACCACGGGGAATAAATTCAATGGTACAACCATCTAACTGGTTGGTGTCCAGTAATTGTGCAAAAATTTCAACCTATTTTCTGTGTGGCTTAATGGCGTTAATTTTGTGATTATTGCCGTTCATGTCATTTGCTGCCTGTTTACTGATCATTCAATTTGTCAATATAATTTACATCGAGCCTTGCCCTCTTCTCCGTCAACGGTCATCCATCTCAGAAAATATAAATTCTGAAACAGAAATATTCATTCAGATTCAAAGGCAGAGCAAAAATCTGGTGGTTCACTTGTGGTGGCCTCATTGAGCTTCCACAGAAGGTGGGGCACAGAACAGCACAGGCCACGATGTCTGAGACTAGCTTGATGCCAATGTAAACTTAGCTAATCTCATATGCCTGGAAATGGTCTGAACCCCATAACTCCCTGCCTGTTTATCTGTTTGAGAAATGGTCTGAAGACCATTACACCCTGCATGTTCATCCCTCTGTGAAATGGTCTGAACCCAATGATTCCCTGACTGTTCATCTGTCTGTGAAAGGGTCTGAAACCTATTACTCGCTGGCTGTTAAACTGTCTGCGAAAGGGTCCGAACCCCATTACACATTGCCTGTTCATCTGTCAGTGAAATGTCCGAATGCTATTACTTGCTGCCTGTTCATCTGTCTGCGAAGGGTCTGAACCCCATTACTCCCTTCCTGTCCACTGTAAAATGCTCTGAACCCATTTACTCCCTGACTGTTCAACTATTTGTGAAATGGTCTGAACCCATTTATTCCCTGACTGTTCAACTATTTGTGAAATGACTGAACCCCATTACTCGCTGCCTGTTCATCTGTCTGTGAAATGTCTGAACCCCATTAATCCCTGCCTGTTCACGTGTCAGTGAAATATCCGAACCCCATTACTCCCTGCCTGATCATCAGTCTGAGAAATGTGCGAACTCAATTACTCCCTGCCTGTTTAATTGTCAGTGAAATTTCCGAACCACATTACTCCCTGCCTGTTGATCTGTCTGTGAAATATTGTGAACCCATTTACTCCCTGCCTGTTCATCTATTTGTGAAACTGTCTATACCACATTACTCCCTGCCTGTTCTTCAGTCTGTGAAATGCCCGAACCCCACTGCTCCCTGCCTGTTCACATGTGAGTGAAATGTCCGAACCCCATAACTCCCTGCCAGTTCATCTGTCTTTGAAGTGATCTGAACCCAAATTCCCTACTTGTTCAAATGTTTGTAAATTGGTCTGAACCCTATTACTCCCTGCCTGTTCATCTGTCTGTGAAATGTCTGAACCCCAATATTCCCTGCCTGTTTATCTGTCTGTGATAGTATGAACTCAAGTACGAACTCAATTCCCTGCCTGTTCATCTGTCTGTTTAATGAGCGATCTCCTTTACTCCCTGCCTGTTCATCTGTCTGTTAAATGAGTGATCTCCATTACTCCCTGCCTGTTCATCTGTCTGTAAAATATCTGAACCCCATTATTCCCTGACTCTTCATCTGTGTTTGAAATGTCCAAACCCCATTACTCACTGCCTATTCATCTACTGCGAAAGTCTCCAAACCCTATTACTCCCTGCCTGTTCATCTGTCTTTCAAATGGTCTGAACCCCATTACACCCCGCCTGTTCATCTCTCTGTGAAATGTATGAACTCCATTACTCCCTGCCTGTTCAACCCCATTACTCCATGCCTGTTCATCTGTCTGTGAAATGGTCAGAACCTATTTTCTCCCTGCCGGTTCATCTATTTCTGAAATTGTCTATACCCCAATACTCCCTGCCTGTACATCTGTCTGTGAAATGGCCTGAACCCCATTAATCCCTGCCTGTTGATCTTTCTGTGAAATGTGCGATCTCCATTACTCCCTGCCTGTACATCTGTCTGTGAAATGTGCACACACAACTATTCCCTGCCTGTTCAGCTGTCTGCGAAAAGTGCGTACTCCATTACTCCCTGCCTGTTCTTCTGTCTGTGAAATGGTCTGAACCCCATTACTCCCCGTCTATTCATCTGTCTGTGAAATGTCCAAACCCCATTACTCCCTGTCTGTTCATCTGTCTGTGAAATGTCTGTGAGACTCCAAAATCCATTATTCCCTGCCTGTTCTTCTGTCTGTGAAGTGCCTGAACCCCATTACTCCCTGCCTGTTAATCTGTCTGCGAAATTGTGTAAACCCCATTATTCCCTGCCTGCTCACCTGTGAAATTGTGCGAACCCTTTTACTCCCTGCCTGGTTCTTCTGTCTGTGAAATAGTGTGAGCCCAATTACTCCCTGGCTGTTCGTCTGTCTGTGATATAGTACGAACCCGATTACTCCCTGCCTGTCGATCTGTCTGTGAAATGTGCGAACTCTATTTCTCCCTGCCTGTTAATCTGTCTGCAAAATAGTGTAAACCCCATTATTCCCTGCCTGTTCGTCAGCAAAAAGTCCGAACCCCGTTACTGCCTGCCTATTCAATTCTCTGTGAAATACTGCGAACACCATTACTCCCTGCCTGTTCAAGTGTCTGCAAAAGAGTGTAAACCCCATTATTCCCTGACTATTCTTCTGTCTGTTAAATAGTCTGAAACCCATTACTCCCTTCCTGTTCTTCTCTCTGTTAAAGAATCGGATCCTCATTACTTCCTGCCTGTTCATCTCTCTGTGAAATGGTCTGAACACCATTACTCCTTTTCTTCTGTCCATTAAAGAATCCGATCCTCATTACACCCTGCCTGATTAAATCTGTGAAATGGTCTAAACCCCATTACTCACTGCCTTTTCATCTCTCTGTGAAATTGTTTCCCATTCCTCCCTGCCTGTTCTTCTGTCTGTGAAGTGCCTGAGCCCCATTACTCCCTGCCTGTTCACCTCTCTGTGAAATGGACTGAACCCCATTACTTCCTGCCTATTCATCTGTCTGTGAAATGTCCAAACCCCATTACTCCCTGCCTGTTAATCTGTTTGTGAAATCGTCTGAACCCCAATACTCCTTGACTGTTAATCTGTCTGTGAAATGGTCTGAACCCCATTACTCCCTGCCTGTTGCACTCTCTGTCAAATGTGCAAACTCCATTACTCCCTGCCTGTTAATTTGTCTGTGAAATGGTCTGAACCCCATTACTCCCTGCCTGTTCCACTGTCTGTAAAATGGTCTGAACCCCATTACTCTCTGCCTGTTCATCTATTTGTGAAATTGTCTATACCCCGTTACTCCCTGCCTGTTCGTCTGTCTGTCTAACGTCCGAACCCCATTGCTCCCTGCCTGTTCACCTGTCAGTGAAATGTCCGAGCCCCATTACTCCCTGCCTGTTCATCTCTCTGTGAAATGGACTGAACCCCATTACTTCCTGCCTATTCATCTGTCTGTGAAATGTCCAAACCCCATTACTCCCTGCCTGTTCATCTGTTTGTGAAATCGTCTGAACCCCAATACTCCTTGACTGTTAATCTGTCTGTGAAATGGTCTGAACCCCATTACTCCCTGCCTGTTGCACTCTCTGTCAAATGTGCAAACTCCATTACTCCCTGCCTGTTAATTTGTCTGTGAAATGGTCTGAACCCCATTACTCCCTGCCTGTTCCACTGTCTGTAAAATGGTCTGAACCCCATTACTCTCTGCCTGTTCATCTATTTGTGAAATTGTCTATACCCCGTTACTCCCTGCCTGTTCGTCTGTCTGTCTAACGTCCGAACCCCATTGCTCCCTGCCTGTTCACCTGTCAGTGAAATGTCCGAGCCCCATTACTCCCTGCCTGTTCATCTGTTTGTGAAATGGTCTGAACCCATTTTCTCCCTGCCTGTTCATCTATTTCTGAAATTGTCCATACCCCATTACTCCCTGTCTATTCATCTGTCTGTGAAATGTCCAAACCCCATTACTCCCTGCCTGTTCATCTATGTGAAATTGTCTGTACCCCATTACTCCCTCACTGTTCTTCTGCCTGTGAAATGTCCGAACCACATTGCTCTCTGCCTGTTCACCTGTCAGTGAAATGTCTGTGCCCCATTACTCCCTGCCTGTTCATCTCTCTGTGAAATGGTCTGAACCTCATTACTCCCTGACTGTTTATCTATTTGTGAAATTGTCTATACCCCATTACTCCCTTCCTGTTCTTCTGTCTGTTAAAGAATCGGATCCTCATTACTACCTCCCTGCCTGTTCATCTCTCTGTGAAATGGTCTGAACCCCATTACTCCCTGCCTGTTCATCTATTTGTGAAATTGTCTATACCCCGTTACTCCCTGCCTGTTCGTCTGTCTGTCTAACGTCCGAACCCCATTGCTCCCTGCCTGTTCACCTGTCAGTGAAATGTCCGAGCCCCATTACTCCCTGCCTGTTAATCTGTCTGTGACATGGTCTGAACCCCATTACTCCCTGCCTGTTCATCTATTTGTGAAATTGTCTATACCCCATTACTCCCTTCCCGTTGTTCTGTATGTTAAAGAATCCAATCCTCATTACTCCCTGCCTGTTCATTTCTCTGTGAAATGGTCTGAACCCCAGTACTCACTTCCTGTTCTTCTGTCTGTTAATGAATCTGATCCTCATTACTCCCTACCTGCTTGTTGATTTCTCTGTGAAATGGTATAATCCCCATTACTCCCTCCCTGAACATCTCTCTGTAAAATGGTCTAAACCCCATTACTCCCTGCCTGTTCTTCTGTCTGTGAAATCGTCTGAACCCCATTACTCCCTTGCTGTTCTTCTGTCTGTTAAAGAATCCGATCCTCATTACTCCCTGCCTGTTCATCTCTCTGTGAAATGGTCTGAACCCCATTAGTCCCTTCCTGCTCTTCTGTCTGTTAAAGAATCCGATCCTCATTACTACCTCCCTGCCTGTTCATCTCTCTGTGAAATGGACTGAACCCCATGACTCCCTGCCTGTTCATCTTTCTCTGAAATATTGACAAGGAACTGGCCTCAACTACTTCCTGTGGCAAAGAATTCCACAGATCCACCTGAGAGAAGAAAGTTTTCCTCATCTCAGTCCTAAAAAACTTCCCCCTTATCCTTAAACTGTGACCCCTGGTTCTGGTTTTTCCCAGCATTCAAAACAACCTACCTGCATCTAGTCTGTCTAAACCCTTAAGAATTTTTTTGTTTCTATAAGATTCCCCCCTCAATCTTCTAAATTCTAGAGAATACAAGCCTAGTCTATCCAACCTTTCTTCATACCCAAGTTCTTTCATCCCTGGTATCAGTAGAGTGAACCTTCTCTTCACCCCCTCCATGGCGAGGATGCCTTTCCTTATATAAGGAGACCAAAACTGCACGCAGTACTCCAGGAGTGGTCTCACCAAGGCCCTGTACAGTTGTAGCAGGATCTCTGTACTCCTGTACTTAAATCCTCTTGCTATGAACGCCAACATACCATTCGCCCTCCTCACCGCCTGCTACACCTGCTCGCCCACTTTCAATGACTGATGCACAACAACAGCCAAGTCTCTCTGCATTTCCCTTTTTCCTAAGCAGATACCATTTAGATAATAGTCTTCTTTCCTGTTCTTACCTCCAAAGTGGATAACCTGGCATTTATCCGCATTATATTGCATCTGCCACGTCTTGGCCCACTCGCCTAACTTGTCCAAATCACTCTGCACCCTCTTAGCGTCCTCGATGCAACCCAACTTTGTGTCAGCTGCAAATTTTGAGATATTGCTATCTATTCCCACATTTAACTCATTGATGTATATTGTAAACAACTGTGGCCCCAGCACAGAGCCCTGTGGCTGCCATTCTGAAAAGAACCCATTTATTCCTACTCTTTGCTTCCTGTCTATCAACCAATTCTCTATCCACCTTAATACCATACCTCCTATACCATGCTTTTTTAAGTTTGTATGCTAGTCTTCTGTGTGGAACCTTATCAAATGGCTTACTAAAGTCCAGATATACCACATCCACTGGTTCTCCTCTATCCATTTTACTGGTTATATCCTCTATTAGGTTCATCAGACATGATCTTCCCTTTACAAAACCATGCTGACTCTGTCCAATGATACCACTACTGTCCAAATGTACTGCGATTGCATTTTTAAAAACTGATTCTAGCACCGTCCCTACGACCGATGTCAGGCTAACTGGTCTGTAATTTCCCAGTTTCTCTCTCCCTCCCTTCTTAAAGAGTAGGGTAATGTTTCCACCCTCAAATCCTCAGGAACTAATCCACTATCTCAGGAGGTTTGGAAAATTATCACTAATGCATCCACTATTTACTGGGCTACTTCCTTCAGCACTCTTGGATACAGACCATCCGGCCCTGGGGATTTATCCATCTTTAATCCCTGCAATTTAACTAATACAACCTCTCGACTTACAATTATTTCCTTTATTCCCTCCCTCACATTAAATTCCCAATCCTCAACAATTTCCTGAAGATTAGTTATGTCCTCCTTGGTGAAGACAAAACTAAAGTAGTTTTTCAGACAGTCTGCCATACCTTTGTTCCCCATGATTAACTCACCCATTTTTGTCCGTAACAGACCCACATTTGTTTTAACCAACCTCTTTCTATTAACGTATCTATAAAAACTCTTACAATCATTTTTTATGTTTCCTGCCAGCTTCCTCTCATAATCTCTTTTACCTTTCCTAACTAATCTTTTTGTCCTCTTCTGCAGAACACTGACTTTCTCCCAATCATCAGGAATATTTTTTTTGCGGCTAATTTATATGATGCTTTTTTGGATTTGATATTCTCTTTAATTTACCTTGATGTCACCGGAATAATCAGGTTGGCCATTTTTGTTTTCAAGCCCCCGGTGGACGAGACCTAGTTAAGTTTAACTGAGTTCCTGATGACCTCTGAGGTAGGGCAGGGGCCCGGTTGATTTAGGAGCCCACTGACCGGGTCGGATTCTTTCAAGCTACCTTGTGAGTGCAATGATAACCAAGCAAATTGCCCAGTTAACCCCATTTTACACGGCAGCTTAAAAGCACCCAAAATCTCTCATAAATTTGTAAACCTCTATCAAATCTCCTCTCATTCTTCTTTGTTTCAAGGTATAAAGTCCTAACCTGTTTAATCTTTCCCTATAACTCAACTCCTGAAAACCCAGCAACATCCTAGTAAATCTTCTCTGCACTCTTTCAATTTTATTGATATCCTTCCTGTAGATAGGTACCTAGAACTGCACACAATATTTTTAAACAACTATAACATAACATCCCAACTCCTAGACTCATTACTTTGATTTATAAAGGCTAAGATGTCAAAACCTTTCTTTACAACCGTGTCCACATGTGACACTACCTTCAGGGAACAATGTATCTGTATTCCCAGATCTCTTTGCTCCTTCACACTCCTCAGTGGCCTGTTATTTACTGTGTATGACCAACCTTGGTTTGTCCTTCCAAAATGCAATGCTTTACACTTGTCTGCATTAAACTCCATCTGCCATTTGGCCCATTCTCCAAGTTAGTCCAGATCCCTCTGCAAGCTTTGAAAATCTTCCTCGCTGTCCACAACCCCTCCTGTCTTTGTGTCATCAGCAAACTTGCTGATCCAATTTACCACGTTATCCAGATTATTGATATAGACAACAAACAACAATGGTCCCATCACGGATCCCTGAGGCCCACCCATCCACTACTACTCTCTCTTTTCTCCCACACAGCAAATTTTGAATCTAGTTTACAATTTATCCATGAATACTTAGTGTCTTAACCATGTGGGACCATGCCAAAGGCTTTACTAAAGTCCATGTAGACAACATCTACAGCTTTACCTTCATCTACCTTCTTGGTAACCTCCTCGAAAAACCCTACAAGATTGGTTAAACATGATCTACCACACACAAAACCAGGCTGAGTGTCCTTAATCACCCCATGGTCGTCAAATACCTATATATCCTATCTCTCAGAACTCCTTCCAATAATTTACCTACTACTGATGTCAGGATCACTGGCCTATAATTACCTGGTTTATTTTTGGAGCCTTTTTTAAACAATGGGACAACATGAGCTACCTTCCAAACCTCTGGCCCCTCACCTGTGGCCAATGGCATTTGGAAAATATCTGCCAGGGGCCCTGCAATTTCTACACTAGTCTCCATCAAGGTCCAAGGCAATATTATATCTAGCCTGGGGAATTTATTTATCTTTATTTGCTGTCAGGCAGCAAGCCCCTCCACCTACTTAATTTCCATGACTCCATTGTTTGTCTCCCTTCCTTGCTTATACCCTATGCCAGTTTCCTGTGTAAATACAGATGCAAAATAACTGTTTAAGATCTTCCCCATTTCATGAGGCTCCACACATAGACGACCATTTTGATTCTCTAGAGGCCCAATTTTGTCCATTACTATCTTTTTTCTCTTAATATACTTGTAGAAACCATTTGGCTTTACCTTCACGTTATCCACCATAGCAACCTCATGTCTTTGCCTTCCTGATTACCTTCTTGAGTATTTCCTTGCAGTTTCTGTTCTCTTCAAGTGCGTCATTTGCTCCTTGTTGCTTATACCCCTCTGCATCTCCCTCTTCTTCTTAACCAGATCGCCAAGATCCCTCGACAACCAGGGTTCCCTCTGCCTGCTAACTTTCCCTTTAATCCTAACAGGAATATGCAAACTCTGCACTCTCAAAATTTTACCTCTGAAGGCCATCCATTTACTCAAGACATCCTTGTCAGAAAACAGCGTATCCCAATCTGCTCTTCCCAAGTCCTTTCTCATTTCCCCAAAATTTGCCTTCCTCCAATTTAGAATCCCCACATGAGGACCAGACTTATCCTTTTCCATAATTAACTTGAAGCTAAAGTTATTATGGTCACTGGACCCAAAATATTCACCTTCACATATTCACCTGACCTGAATTGCACCCTAATAGGAGATTAAGTACTGCATCCTTTCTCATTGGTACCTCCATATATTGATTTAGAAAACTTCCCTGAACGCATTTTACAAACTCCAAGCCATCCAGTCCTTTCACAGAAAGTGAGTCCCAGTCAACATGTGGCAAGTTAAAATCTCCTACTATTACCACTTTCTGTTTCTTACATTGGTCTGCTATCTTCTGACAGATCTGTGCCTCCAATTCTCTGAGACTGTTAGGCAGTCAATAATACGACCCTATTAGTGCGGTCACACATTTCCTGTTCCTCAACTCCACTGATATTGCCTCTGTAGACAAACCCTCCAGGCTGTCCTGACTTTTCACAGCTGAGATATTTTCCCTGACTAGCAATACCACTCCTCCCCCTTTCATCTCTCCCCTGAAGCAACAGCCCCGGAACATTAAGCAGCCATTCCTGCCCTGCTACCTAATCTCACTGATAGCAATAATGTCATAATTCCATGTGTCAATCCATGCCCTAAGATCGTCATTAACTCTAACAGTTCTCCTTGCATTAAAATAAATACACCTGAGAAAATTTCAATCATGTACAAACCTTTGATTTTTGTCTATACATGCAGCCTCGCATGACCACCTCCTTCTCACTAACTGATTTAACATTCTAGTTCCCCTCTCCCGCAAATCTAGTTTAAACCCATTGGTACAACACTAACAAGCATACCCACAAGGATATTAATCCCCTTCCAGTTCAGAGGCAATCCGACCCATCAGTACAGGTCCCACCTTCCCTGGAACAGAGCCCAGTGATCTTCTAGAAACCTGAAGCACTCCCTACTACACCATGACCCCAATCACGATGCATTAAGATGCATCATCCTCCTATTTCTAACTTCTCCAGCACATAGCATAGGCAACAATCCTGAGATCACTACCACGGAGGTCCTCTTTTTCCTCCTAGCACCTAACTCCCCGAACTCTCCTTGCAGGACCTCCTTCCTATCTATGTCATTGCTCCCTACGTGGACCACAATATCTGGCTCCTCACCCTCCCACCAAAGAATTTTGTGAACATAATGTGTAGATTAAAAATTCAGTTTTCTTCCAGACCAGACCCCACAACTATATTAAATATAACATGTATATTCCTAAAATATGTGTGGGTACCGTGGTAAATACAGCACTGAATAAAAACTCTGTGGTTCCCTTGGTCTCCTAAGCATGTGCTTATTTTGCTTAATGGTTAATCCAGGCCTGTACACACCAAGATACCCTGTGCATTCTGGAATACTCTTCCTGCCAAGATGAAGGTGTAGAGAAAATGTCCCTGGTGGGGCTATGTCCTCTGATGTGCTGGCCGAGTATGATGGTGCGAGCTGCCTTCACAACTCTGGTCCACTGTACAGCCCTACATGCATAACTAAAATAGCCTTCATTAACCATGTGGAGATTGAGTTAGTTTCAGTCTCAGTGAGGTGATCTTCATTTTACAAAAAGAGAAATCATGTCGTCCCTTAAAGAGCCTCTTCCAGGCTTCGGTTCAATTGTCTTTTCCTTTTGTCTGGGTTTAGGCTGGTGAAATACCAACTTGGAGATGCGGGGGTGAAGCCTCTCACTGAAGCTCTGATGAAGCCAGACTGCAAAATACAGAAAATGCGGTAAGAGCTCATTTTGGAGGTGTTCTTTGTTGGATTATCTTGGAGTTGAGAAAACTGGCGCATTGATAAAACACTGAAGTCACAGCAAACCCATTCTTGGACACTGATTATTTAACCTGCACTTCTGCCTTTCTTTGTCCTCCCACCCTGTCCATATCTTCATGACGTTAATGGATTTACAGCCTAGAAAATAACAGTCTCACGGCATCTTGTGCCGAGGACCTCGTCTCTGCCGTCACTGCGATCCATTCTCTGACAGACCTGCAGCTGGGTTATAACAAATTGGGAGATGCAGGAGTGAACAAACTTTTGTCTGATGCTCTCAAGAATCCGCAATGTAATATACAGAGCCTTGGGTGAGTTCTAAACTGTGAACATGAACATGATTTAACCTCTTGGACTCCATGATCCGGTTTTCAGGGACTACCAACAAGTGCACATTCTCTGTGTCCCTGTTTGTGGGACTGGTTTTATACTGGTTTGTACTGGTGTCCTTACCCATGGAACCATTCCTGAGTAAATATTATGAAAGATTAAAAATGGTCGAAGTCCAAAGTGTTAAATAATTCAGTATTGCAGAGTTAATACTGTACGATCAGAAATTGCCTTGAGTTGAATAAAACCCTTCGGCCCACTGCTTCCTTACTAACCTTTCTGTTCATCTTCACTCGTGCTGTTTGCCTGCCACAGAAACCTATTTTCACTGCCTTCCCATTTAAATTTCTCACACATCGTGACTGCATATAATCTCACTGCATCTCGTTCTAGAAGTGAACCACTCTCAGTGTAAAAATGTAATTCTTTTAAATCTCCTTTAAAACGCTGTCCGCTTTCCTCAAACTGACTTCTGATATATGGGAAAAGTACATTCGGTCAATACACCTCTCATGATCTCATATCCCAAGAGTCAACCCTTGGTGCCCTTCGATCCAGAGACCTAGTCTGTCCAAAGTGGGACATTTCAGCATACCTGATGGGGTGGACCAATGGTGTACTGGTCAGCGCAATGCCATTATATCGCCAATGACCCGGGTTTGTGCATTCTCCCCATGACTGCATAGGTTACCCCGGATTCTCAGTTTACTCCCACATTTCATATACGTACGACTTGGTCAGTTATAATGGCTACATCATGGTATTTAGGATTGTGGGGCAGAAGGGGATGTGAATGTGTTGTATCTCAAAATATCACACTTTCAAAATCTCTACCTGTATAAGTCCTCCATTTCAGACAACCGTCTGGTGAACCTACTCTCCTATACAATTACATCCTGCCCATTGTGCTGTGACTAGAAGTGCATACAATACTCGAAGTACAGTGCGCGGGAAACAATCGGCTTACTGTAGAGGGAATTGAAACAAAGATTCATTAGAGTGTTTCATGGCTTTAAATGCCATTTGTATTGGTAAAACTAACTCTTTTCTTCATATTTCTACTATCTGACCTTTTAGTTCACTAATGTTATGGTTGATGAGTTTCCTATATCAGATGTAATTTTGCTGTTTCCACCTATAATGGGCACACTTTAAAAATGATGACGAGATATTGCCAATTACAGTATGGAAACAGGCCATATAGGTCCCTCTAGTCCTCACCGATTTAAGTGAAACTCCACTAGTTCCACCTACCTGCTCCCTGCCCATAACCCTCCAACCCCCTCACATCCATGCACTCATCAATATCCTCTTAAGTAACAAAATTGACCCTGCTGCAACCACCTCTTCCAAAGGTCATTCAACTCAGCCGCCACTGTCTGAGTGAAGAAGGTCCCTCTCATTTTACTTCTAAAGTTTTGCCCTCTAATCCTTAACATGACCCCTCATTCCAATCTCCCCTACCTCCAAGGGGAAGAGCCTATTCACATCAACTCTATCCATCCGTGGGGGGGAGTCACGTGATGGAGTAGTGGCCAGCCCTCTCCAGAAAAGTCGGAAAAACAAAGGAAAACACAAAGGCACAGAAATAAAAGTTAAAGAAAAGTGAGTATAAAGGTGGAAAGAAGATGGTGACAAAAAAAGAAAACTCGAAAGCAACGGTAAGAAGAGAGGAAGAGAAGACAACGGAGGAAGGAGAAGGCCTTACCTGTTCGAAGAGGCCCGCGGTGGAGAGAGAAACCCGCTCCCTCAGGTCAGTAGAAATTGGACTACAAAAATGGCTTGCTGAGCCGAGTAAAAGTGCGCAACCACGCATGCGCATGAAAAAAAACACACCGACGGGAGGGGTGACCAGCTGGGGAGTCGATCTCCACAGCCGGCAACGACAGCTGCAGAACACCTGCAGCAAGAAGAGAACACAGAAGACAATGGAAACAAGAAAGAAGAGAAGAAAAGGGCAACAAAGAAACAACAGATGGCCAACCCAGAGGAAGAAGAAGAGGAAGAGGAAGAGTACAGTGAAATAGAAGAAGAAGGGAAAGGCAAGATAAAGGATATACTTTCTCTTATTAAAGAATACATGGAGTCATTTAAAGAATGGCAAACACAGGAATTTAATGATTTAAGAAGAAGAATAAACAACACAGAAGAGAAAATGAATAAAATAGATATGACCTTAACAGAAATGGGAAAGAAAATGGACAAGATGGAAGAGTGGGCAGTAGCAGTAGAAATGGAGGTAGAGGACTTAAAAAAGAAATTAGAGGAATCTAATAAAAAAGTTATAGAGACACAAGAACTGTTAGCTCAGAAAATAGATATAATGGAAAATTATAACAGAAGAAATAACATAAAGATAGTGGGCCTTCAGGAAGATGAAGAAGGCAAGAATATGAGAGAGTTTATGAAAGATTGGATCCCTAGGATCCTAGGATGTCCAGAACTACAGCAAGAAATGGAAATAGAAAGGGCACATAGAGCATTGGCCTTTAAACCACAACCACAACAAAAACCAAGATCTATTTTAGTAAAATTCCTAAGATATACTACAAGAGAAAAGGTACTGGAGAAGACAATGGAAAAAGTAAGAGAGGGCAACAAGCCACTGGAGTACAAAGGGCAAAAAATCTTCATTTATCCAGATATAAGTTTTGAACTCCTAAAGAAGAGAAAGGAGTTCAATACAGCAAAGGCGATTTTATGGAAGAAAGGGTATAAATTTATACTAAAGCATCCAGCGGTATTGAAAATATTTATTCCAGGACAACAAAACAGACTATTCTCGGATCCAGAAGAAGCACGAAAATTTGCAGAACAATTACAAAATAGACTGAGGGATGAAGACGTGTAATGAGAGTAAAAATGACCACGATTTATATGTATGTGGGTAAAGAGGTATAAGTGTGTATATGTATAATGTGCATATGTGAATGTATCCGTATTTAGAGGAAAATATAGATAGTATAGACAAGAATTAAGGGAAGGAAATGGAATAGAGGGAATAAAGAGGGAACTAAAAGAGTGACCTTTTTTACATATGAAAAGTGAAATCTTTTCGGGGGGGGCTGGGTGGGTAGGAGTTGTGGTCACTGCAAAATCAGCTGACGCTTGCGAGTGAATTCGCAAACCCAAATGGAGAGGGGAGATGTAGTTGTCCGACAAGGGATAAAGGACAACTCAGGAGGGGAAGGGGAGATTGGGGCTAAAGAAGTTTTAAATAGGAGAATAAGGAAAATGTTTGATGTTTTAGGAATGTTGTCTTATAAAGGGTTTAAAACAAGAAAACAGAAATGGATAAGAAGGAAAGGTAATGATGGAGAAACGGAAAGGGAAGATAAACAAAGTATAAAATGGCTACGTTGAACTATATGACTTTAAATATTAATGGAATACATAACCAAATTAAAAGGAAGAAACTGCTAAATTTACTGAAAAAAGAAAAAATCGATATAGCATTTGTGCAAGAAACACACTTAACTGAATTGGAACACAAGAAATTAAAGAGAGATTGGGTAGGACATGTAACAGCAGCTTCGTATAATTCAAAAGCAAGAGGAGTGGCTATATTAATTAGTAAAAATGTGCCATTTAAAATAGAAGAGGAAATAATAGATCCAGCAGGGGTATATGTAATGATAAAATGTCAGATATATTCGGAGTTTTGGAATCTACTCAATGTATATTCACCTAACGAAGAAGATCAAAAGTTTATGCAAGATATCTTTTTGAAGGTAGCAAATACGCAAGGGAACAAATTAATAGGAGGGGATTTCAACCTGAATTTGGATTCAAATATGGATAAAACTGGGAAAAAAATTAACAGAAAGAACAAAGTAACCAAATTTATAATTAAATCAATGGAAGAAATGCAACTTTTGGATATATGGAGGAAACAACACCCAAAAGAAAAGGAATATTCATATTACCCGGCTAGACATAAAACATACTCAAGAATAGACCTATTTTTGTTATCAGCTAGTATGCAAGATAGAGTAAGAAAAACAGAATATAAAGCTAGAATACTATCGGACCATTCACCCTTAATATTGACAGTAAAGCTAGAGGACATCCCTCCAAGAATGTATAGATGGAGATTAAACCCCATGTTACTTAAAAGGCAGGATTTTAGAGAATTTATTGAAAAACAAATAAAAATGTATTTTGAAATAAATACGGAATCAGTGGAAGATAAGTTTATACTATGGGATGCAATGAAACCATTCATTAGAGGTCAAATAATAAGTTATGTAACCAAGATGAAGAAGGACTATAATCAGGAAACAGAGCAGTTGGAAAGGGAAATAGTAAATATAGAAAAAAAATTAGCAATGAAGGAAGATACAACTAAAAGAAGAGAATTGGCAGATAAAAAAATAAAATATGAAACACTACAAACATATAAGGTGGAGAAGAATATCATGAAGACAAAACAGAAATATTATGAACTGGGTGAAAAAACGCACAAAATCCTAGCATGGCAGCTTAAGACAGAACAAGCTAAGAAAATGGTATTGGCATCAAGGAAAAAAGACAACCAAATTACATATAATCCAAAAGAAATTAAGGAAAACTTTAGAGAATTTTATGAACAATTATACCGAACTGAAAACGAAGGGAAAGAAGGGAAAATAGATGAATTTCTGACTAAAATTGAACTACCAAAACTACAAATAGAGGAACAAAATAAATTAACAGAACCATTTGGAATAGTAGAAATACAAGAGATAATAAAAAAATTACCAAATAATAAGACACCAGGAGAGGACGGATTTCCAATAGAATTCTACAAAACATTTAAAGACTTATTAATTCCGCCCCTCCTGGATGTAATTAACCAGATTGATGAAACACAAAGCTTACCAGATTCATATAAAACAGCAATAATTACAGTAATACTAAAGCAAGGGAAAGATCCACTCTTACCAGCATCATATAGACCAATATCTTTGCTAAATACAGATTATAAGATAATAGCTAAACTATTAGCAAACAGATTAGCAGAACAGGTACCGAAAATGGTAAATTTAGACCAAACTGGATTTATCAAAAAAAGACGCACAACAGACAATATTTGTAAATTTATTAACTTAATTCATGCAGTAGAAGGATATAAAGCACCTACAGTAGCAGTTGCTTTAGACGCAGAGAAGGCCTTTGACAGAGTAGAATGGAATTATTTGTTCAAAGTATTGCAAAAATTCAGTTTACCGGAGAAGTATATTAATTGGATTAAAGCATTATATAAGGAACCGTTAGCGAAAGTGACAATAAATGGACATGTATCAAAGCAATTTAACTTAAGCAGGTCAACGCGGCAGGGATGCCCACTATCACCTTTATTGTTTGCGTTAGCTATAGAACCACTAGCAGAATTGATAAGAATAGATAATAATATAAAAGGAATAAAAATAAAAGACAAGGAATATAAAATCAGTCTATTTGCGGATGATGTTATAGTGTACTTAACAGAACCAGAACTATCAATAAAAGAATTATATAAGGAATTGAAGGAATATGGAGAAGTGTCGGGTTACAAGATAAACGTAAATAAAAGTGAAGCAATGCCTATGAATAATGCGGATTTCTCAAAATTTCTTTCTTTCTTTTTCAATCTTTTTATTATTATTATAATTTATAAACACATACAGTTCAAAGAGATATAAAAAATACATAGTAAGTAATGAATTAATACAGAGATATTAAACAATAATATTACAGAATAAAAATATATCATAAAAAAATTTTTAGATCAGTTTAGGGTGTGAACTATCTCTAAAAAAAAGATATAATTAATAACAATATATGAAAAAAGAGAAAAAAAAAACCCCAAAAAAGAAGAAAAAACAAATCTGAATTTAAAAAAAACTTAAAAAAAAAACTTAAAAAAAAAACCTACAGATATAGCTAAACCACGCCGATCACTCCGATCTCATCTTACAGCCCAATTATCATACATAATCATAGAAAGAAAACAGAGCCAGATCAACTCACCACAAATGAAAATATTGAATATCTCAAAATTTAAGAAGGAATCTCCATTTAGATGGCCAATGCAGGCAATAAGATACCTAGGTGTACAAATAAACAAAAATCTCGGCCAACTATATAAACTCAATTATTATCCACTAATGAAAAAAATTACAGGACGATTTAGAGCATTGGAAAGATTTACCACTAACACTAATAGGAAGGATAAACTGTATTAAAATGAACATTTTTCCAAGGATATTATATTTATTTCAGGCATTGCCAATACAACTGACAGAAAAATTCTTCAAGGAGTTAAAGAAAATAATAAGGAAATTTTTATAGAGAGGGGGAAACCGAGGATAGCACTAGATAAATTAACAGAATGGTATAAACAAGGAGGCTTACAACTGCCAAACTTTAAAAATTATTATAGAGCCGCACAATTAAGATACCTATCAGATTTTTATCAAACAAGGGAAAAACCAGACTGGACGAGATTAGAATTAGATAAAATAGGGGAAAAGATACCTGAACACATATATAAATGGGATGAAAAATTGGTACAACATAGAAGTTCTCCAGTATTACATCATCTCCTCAATATTTGGAAGAAGATTCATGTAGAAAGAAATAAAACAAATTATCAATTACCAAAACTAATATTGACGCAAAACAAGTTACTCCCTTTTACAATAGATAACCTTTCCTTTAGAGAATGGGAACAAAAAGGGATTAAAAGAATAGAAAATTGTTTTTCAGGAAATAGATTCTTATCCTTTGAACAAATGAAAGATAAGTACAATATAACTGGAGATACAGCGCTGGCATATTACCAATTGAGATCCTACTTGAAGGATAAATTAGGAAGCAGTTTGAGTTTGCCAGAGGCAAGTAACATTGAATATGTGATTACAGATACAATGATAATCAAAAGATTTATAACAAATATGTATATTAAACTGCAAGAAAAGGAGAATGAGGAAACAAATGGTAAAACTAAGCAAAAATGGGAACAAAATTTAAATATAAAGATAAAAAAGGAAACATGGGAGAAATTATGTTCTGGAACGATGAGAAATACAATAAATACGAGGCTACGTATGATACAATATAACTGGATACACAGACTATACATTACACCTCAAAAGTTAAATAAATGGGACCCAACAGTATCTGATAGATGTTTTCGATGTAAAAAAGAAATGGGAACAACAATTCATGCAATCTGGACATGTGAGAAAGTAGAAAAATTTTGGGAAGATCTCAACCAGATATTAAATAAAATAACAGAAAACAATATACCAAAGAATCCAGAGATCTTTCTCCTAAGTAACATATAAATCAAAGAATTTGGAATTGATTTGGAGGATGCACAAAAAAGATTTGTTAAGATAGCTCTAGCAGTAGCAAAAAAATGTATTATGTCAACCTGGAAATTGGAAGATAATTTGAAAATACAACAATGGTATATAGAAATGAATAAATGTATTCCATTAGAAAAAATAACATATAGTTTAAGAAGTAATATTGAAATATTTGAACAAATATGGGAGCCTTACATTAAATACAATAGCGAAAACCTACCGGGAACAATCATTACCTAAGTTGATGGAAGGAGAAGGAAAGAAAAGAATGGACTCAGTAGAATTTCTGGTGTTTTTTTTTTGTTGAGTGACAACATTGTCTGACTGGTTTAATGTATCCTAGATTGTATACCTTAAATGGATGGGGGTGGGGGGGTGGGTTGGGAGGAGGGAGAAAATGTCACTGTATATGTGTGAAAAGGAAAAAGTGTGTATCATGGCTAATGTGATTTATGGTGTGAAAAAAAAACTCTATCCATCCCCCTCATAATTTTATATACCTCTATCAAACCCCCCCCTCAACCTTCTACTGGACCAGAGATTGCATTCACAATGAAGGAGTGGGTGGTGGCAATGAAGCAAAGAGACTTTCCTTAACTTGGGTGGCCAGCAGCATTTGGAATGATGTACCAACAAGGGTTTGGAGAATCCTCTGTTGCATCTGTTAACAACAGACATTGACTTGTTTCTGAATATTGATGGGACCGTGGAAAAGTGCGGGCATATGGAGCACAGTAGATCATCTGTTCACATCAGCATAGAGGGTGGAGGAGTTTAGAGGAGTCTTCTCGGGCTTACCTTCTAAGTACTGACATTATGTTTAATTGTGCCACATGTAAAGACTGAAGATTTTCAATGTGATGCTCTCTCACCTCTTCCCGATTTCCTCCAGCCTCAGTTTTAATGGCCTGACAGCTTCCTGTGCCAAGGATATCGCTTCTGTTCTCACTATAAAAAATTCACTGAAGAGTCTGAACCTGAGTTCTAATGAGATGGGTGATTCGGGACTGAAATGGTTGTCTGTAGCTCTGCGGAACCCAGCAAGTAAATTACAGAAACTGGGGTAGGTAATGATTTGCGAAGGATGGGGGCCAGGCTTCCTGTCTCTTAATTGGTCAGCCCGTCTGCGCCCATCTCCCAAATCAATCTCTTCACATTGCATTCATCCTCCGGAATAACCCTAACCCGATGACCCAATGTGGAGTAGAGTGAAGCATTCTAGCTCTGCGTGTCATATGACAGGGGCTTGGGGTTGTCATTGTGCATTTCTCCATTGGGTACCTGACTACAATAAGTGTGGCCATGTGTAAAATGTTGGATTTTACAGGTGTAAAATGTCACAGGGGGCTTTGCGCACAATTCTGGTGTCCCCTTTCGAGGCCAGAAGTGGAGGCCTTTGAGAAAGGGATGAGGCATTTATATGAGTGTATGAGCTGTGGGGAGATGGTCGATAAATAACATCGCCATAGTGGAAAAACAATGGAGACCGCAGATATTGGAAAAGTTGATCGAGGCATGAATTTTTTGGAGGAACAGTTGCCATGGATGGTTCTTGATGAAGGGCTTCCTCCCTATTCATTGAATCTGATTCGTTCCATGGATACAACCTGATGGGCTGAGGTTTTCCAGCAATTTATGTGTTGGTTCATTATAAGACTGGGTTTTAAAATAAGGGAGAGGAAATTTAAAGCTGATTCACGGGGCAGTTTGTTAAACGGAGAGGCATACTTGCCCTGAACTGTCAATCAAGTTGGAGTCACGTAAAATAGGAGCATTTACGAGATGTTGCGGTGCACATGTGGATTTGAAGGGAATGAAGAGATATCCAACATAGCAGAGTTTAAGTTCGATTAGGGAATCGTGCGGCCCAGACATGCAGCCTGACAGGCCTGTCACACTGCTGCACTATTCTATATGGTATGTAACAGCTCCTGTCTCAGGTGAGGAGACAACAGACAGAGATAAAGCACAAAACGTACAGACTTGGACCAAAATACTTTGGTCCAAATTCCCAGAAAATTAACTGTGAAAAATGGTATGGTGGGAAACAGTGTCAGTTCTCCAATCTTTGAAGTTTTAATCTCTGTACTCGGAAATGCACCACATTCAAAGCAGGGAAATGCGTTCAGGGAAATCTTGGAACTCTAACATGGAGAGATGCTTTCCCTGTAATGGAGGATGATCTCCCGAAATGCAAAGTGGTGGCATGTCGGGAGGCTGGGGTTAAGCTAAGCAGTGTTCCAGGTGTACATGACAGGCTCCAGTTGTTCCACACCAGTGGAGGTTTTAACCGTAAATATCATTGCTGGACAGTTGACACTGAACAGTAATATTATCTGCAAATTCTAGAATACTAAATATTGAATTTAACCAGAGACATGCCTTGTCTGATTTGTTTCCTTGTCATTTCTCTTTGATTGACAGTTTATGGGCTGTGGGTCTCACAGCTTCTTGCGCTAAGGATCTTGCCTCCATTCTCAGTGAAACTCACTCGCTAACGGAGTTGGACCTGGGGTTCAATAAGCTGGGAGATTCCGGGGTGGAAATACTGTCTGAAGCTCTCAGGAAACCGAATTGCAAAATTGAGGAACTAGGGTAGGTATCAGAAGTGAAAATGAAAATAGATAGGAACAGAATTATGGCACCTGGCCTGACGATATTTCTCCACCATTCGATAGAAAAGTCCATGATACAGCTCAGTAGAGGCTTGGACGAATGCAGTCCTGCTCCACTATCACAATGCAGTACTCAAATCTCCTGGGAAAACTCAGCAGGTCCATCGAAAGCCCCTGTCCCGAAACCATTTGTTTACTTCAGAACATGCTGAGTTTCTGCAATACATTTGTGTCTTGCATTCACGCCAGTATCTGAAGATTCTCTTGTTTAACACCATGATCAATCTAAAACTTCCCGCTTTCACACCCCATAAATCCCCATTTTTTTACAACCATGTGCTGCCTTGGAGTTTTTAAATATCCCCATTGTATCAGCCTCAGCCATCACCCCCGTCAGTTGGTCCACTGGATGCCACAGTCTTTGTAAAATAACTGCCCTGGAGTTCCTCCCAAATGTTCCTACAGTAGTCTTTGTCTGATAACCTCTGCTATTGACCATATGCTGACGATCCACCTACGTATCCATCTCGTCATCGTCTGCATCTTTATGAAGTTGCCTCTCATCCTCGGTCCCTCCAAAGAGAAATGTCACAGGTTGCTCATTCTGTTTTCTAGTCCAGACGGCATCCTTCCAAATCCCCTCTCACCAACACACCCCCCCCCCCACCCCACAACAACTCTAATACTTCCACATCCTTCCTGTAACAAACTGAACACAATTATCTGTGGGGTGTAACCAGCGTATTTTGAGCTTTCATATTATTGCCGGGCATTTGAACTCATTCGCATGACTAACAAAGTCCAGAAGATCATATGCCTTCTTCACCACCTTGTCGACTTCCGTGAAACTTTTTAATAGATTTATTTGTTCTCCTCTCCTAAAATCCAGACATTAAACCGCGCACTCTGCTTTCAATTTTGTTCATCCAATGAATTCCATCTGCATCCAGTTTCTGTTTCGTTGTTACCCACTACAACCTTCTCCTCTAAGGACAACACTTCCAGTCTTCATGTGGACAGTAAATTTGCCAACCCTCCCCTCCTCTTCCTTATCCAAAGGCAGGAGTCCCAGGACAAATTCCTGCATAAAGTCACTGATTAGAATATGTCACATTTAATCTCAAACCCTCCCAGCTGTGGTCAACACAATCCCAATCCACGCAGACAATCTTGTGTATATATATCCTATGCCTCTTTACTTTCTGGATGAGCCCTCCAAGTGGAATCTTGCTAGACACCTTACTACAATTCCTGTACACCACATCCACCATCATGCCTGCATCTATTTATTTTCATCACCTTTTTGACAAACAATCAAGCTGGTGAGGCACGAACTGGCCCTTATAAAGCTCTGCTGACCCCAGTAAGACCGTTCTTCTGCAACTGTTTGAAAATGTGGTCCCAAAGAACTGTCACCAGTAGTCTGCCAATAATTGACGCAAAATCCATTGGTCTATAATTCCCAGGAATCTATTCTTAACTATCATTCTTGAAGATGATAACTTGATTTACCGTCCTTCAATTCCACGATACTTCTGCTGTTTTCATGGGCAATCGCGAAGATCATCATCGTCAACCCCGCAATTTCTTTGTTTTCGAGTCCGTCAGTAACCCTGTGCATACTCTGTCCGGGTCCCAGACTTGTCTCTCGCAAGCTTTTTCCCCAGTTCCAACACTGCCTCTTTCTTAACTATGACCATCTCCAGCATATTGGCATGTCCTACACTGGCCTCATAGTAACCAAGGTCCTTTTCTCTGATGAATATCAAGCAAATTATTCATGAAGAAATTTATTTATATACTCCAGGCACATTTTCTCCATAGCTCTGAGCAGTCATACCCTCATTCTTATTCTTGAAGATTTTCTTTATTATGCTGGTCAAAGCCTTCTCATATCCCATCTATCCCTCACATTAGCCTTCCTAAATTCCCTCCTGTCAATGTTTGCTTTCTTCTTCCTTTTCACGAAAGACTCCACCTCTCTTCAATGTAAATTCAGACATACACCATGGTAACAGGCCATTTTGGCACACGAGTCAGTGCCACCCAATTTACATCAATTGACCTACAACCCCCGGCACGAGTCGAGCGGTAGGAAGAAACCAGAGGCCCCAGGCAAAACTGATGCACACACTAGGATGATGTACAAACTCCTTGCAGGCAGTGCGGGATTTGAACCCAGGTCCGGTCCCTATCGCTGGCGCTGTAAATGCATTGCACTACCGCTACGCTCCATGTTTCCCTTATCTTTTTTCTGTACCAGAGGGACAAACCATGAAGGTGGGTGAAAACTAACCTCTACTCTTCTGTTGTGCAGTTCCCAATTAATGCTGCCAAATTCATACCTCGCATCCTCACTTTCCCCAATTTAAAATGTCCTTGTGTGGTCTATCTTGCTCCAATTGGATCATGGCTGATCTGACCTGAGGCTCTGTCTCACCTATTCCCCCGCTCACTATCACCCTGAATTTCTCGATGATATCGGAAGATTGTGTTTACTTTCACTGGGCATCCTTCACTAAAAATTATTGGAGAGGTTGAGTGAGTAGGGGAAAAAAAAGGTTATTGTCTCCTATTTCTCATCTTTCCTAACTCCAGGCTTGATCATAACGATCTGACGGCCTCTTGCACCAAGGTCCTCGGCTCTGCACTCAGTCAAAATTCCTCGTTGAAGGGGCTAGGATTATGTTTTAATGACCTGCAGGACTCAGGAGTGAAACAGGTCGCTGCGGCTCTGAGTGGCCCAGACTGCAAAATACAGAGCCTACGGTAAATATATTTTGATGAAGGTGTGACCTAACAGTGGCTGACCTTCCTGCACTGTAAACTCTTGCGTTAACCAATAACTCTTCTTATCTGTCTTGGTGGGGAGACCGTATGTGAAACATGGATCATAAATTAACAGTAAATGGATATTCCATGCACACCAAGGACGTGTGTGCATGTTCATGCAATAATGCCCATGCTTTACGTGTTAAAAAGAATGAACAGTTCGGAATGTTGATGAGTTCACCATCATCCATGATCAGTGACCATTTTCCACAGGCCTGAGCCTGGAACAGAACCTCGGAAGTTAGCAAGTCATGTAGTCTTACAGCCTGAAAACAGGCCCTTTGGCAGAACCCAAAGCGTTCGACTTGAGCAACTCCCCAACTCCTGACGTTTGGCCACAATACGCCAAAGTAATTGGACGGCATGGATCTCAATGGCCGGAATCAACTTCTACTGGGTTGGAAATAAATATGGTAGCGCAGTTGCCGTAGCGGTCAGCGCAGGTATCGGTGGTGCAGTGCCAATGATTGGGACCGAGGTTCGAATCCCACGGTCTGTAAGAAGTTGGTACGTTCTCCCCGTGTCTGAGGGGGTTTTCCCCCAAGGGCTCCAGTTTCCTCCCGCCATTCAAAGCTTACAGGGATTGTAGGTTAATTGGTGGGCAGCACGGGCTCGTGGGCGGGATTTGAACAGTTGTCCCAATTGCCAGTGCTGTAAAGGCGTTGTGCTAAACTTTACCCCAATTGTGCTGTCCCGTAATTGTGACCTGACCTCCCAAGTTCCAGACTGATCGATAATGGACCAGGAACAGAAATTCCACTTTCAAGACATGAGGCCACTGTACATCTCGATCCCTCTGCTCGATAGATCTCGACACTTCACGGCGCGCAACCTACCACTGTTATAAATGCAACAACTCGCATTATCTGAGAAAGACTTTTCGTCAACAATCATCTGCCTGCCTCACCACTGGAAAAATATCCTGCTAAAATCCTTGTCAAGATTCATCGTGATCCCCAAATCCAGACATTTTTGTGACGACTCCAAACTGTCCACATGGCCTCCACGTGTTTATCCAAATTGTTTAGTTAGATCACATACAGCTGTGGACCATGAATCGAACTCTTCACTGTACTGCGAGCCACAGACCTCCAACCCTCACCCTTTGATTTCTACCGTGAAAGGTATTTTCAGTCTTTCAGCTATCTCTCCTTGGATTGCACATGACCTCACCAGAGCTGCCTACCGCCTGGATCCTGATCGACTGCCTTTCAGGAATAATCCATATACCTCTCTCATCCTCAATGTTTTGGTGGCATATTCAAAAAGTCAATCGGATTTGTGAGGCTCAGTCTCCCACTTGCAAATACGTGTTGTCTGACCCAATCAGCCCTTGTCAATCCAGGTGTATGTGTGTCTACACCCTCAATGTGCTTTCGAGTAATGTCCCAGAGACGGATGCCACACCTTTCCTGTAGTCTGTCTTGAACAGAAGTGCAGCATTTGCCACCATTCAGTCTCCTTCTACAAAGCCTGTACTGTACTTAATGATGACTCACTCATAAATATCAGCCAAGGAATTAACTCTTCAGATTCCTGCATCCTTTTCTGATATATTTTTAAATTTAGATATACAGCATGGCAGCAGGCCAATTTGGCCCACAAGTCCGTGCCGCCCAATTTATATCCCATTAACCTAGTGGAAGGAAAGCGGAGCCCCTGGAGAAACCCCACGCAGGCACGGTGGGAACATGCAAATTCCTTACGCAAGCTTTGAACCCCGGTCCGGTCTTGATCGCTGGCACTGTAAAGGCGTTGCGCTAACCACTACATCCAGGAGATTTGTCTCCCCGTGCATCAGGGCTTTCTCTAAACAAATTGGCACAAAGCGTAACAAAGTACTTCTGCAAGGAAAGGGAAGACAGCCAGGAGGAGCACTTACCTAAGACTCTTCCTGTAGGTATGTTCTCCGGCTCGGTGAATCCCCTGTTCACCTAAAAGCAGCAGAGGGACTATGGCCACAGTCCACAGGAGCTGTCATTCACTCGGACGTGGCTCTCCTTCAGCCGGCACATTCAGGTGACAGAAAGGCGACTTCTCCCCGGCCACCTGAGCGCCCCAGCTGCACTCCCCCAGCCGCGTCTGCTGGCGCATTATCTGCGTCCGAGCACCTGAAAGCGGCTAGTGTGAGCCTTTGCTGTGACCCTCCAAGTCGTTTCCTTCTATTCCAATGGTTCTCAATCTTTTTCTTTTCACTCACATCCCACTTTTAAGTATTCCCTATACCATTGGTGCTCTGTGATTAGTAAAGGATTGTTTAAGGTGGGATATGGGTCGGAAGGGAAGGTTGAGAATCACTGCTCTAGACCCAATTATGACTGAAATATTTTGCTTGAGAAAAATTGTCATTGGCCCATTCCCTTTGGAGTTCTGAAACCAGGCACATAATGAGACAATTAGGGACGATAAAAACAGTGGTTTTCAAACTTTTTCTTTTCACCCACATCCCACCTTAAGCAATTCCTTACTGATCACAGAGCACCGATAGCATAGGGATTACTTAAAGTGGGATGTGAGTGGAAACCACTGCTCTATTTCATTTATGCCGCAAGGCTTTTGAGCGGAAATGTTAAATCTCCTCTTTATTCGGATGTCACCTGCCTGTGCCTGTTTAGGGAATTCTTAATTTTGATTTCAGATTTCAAGCTTGTGCATGTTTCCTTTGATGTGTCCCTGTGTTGTACGGTGGGAAGAGGTCTCCTGAGTCAGGACATGCCAGGGAATGCTTACACAGTGCAGCATCCCATGCAGGTATCTGTGTCAGCAACACTGAGGTTTCACTCATTCCCATGTGTTGTTTCCTCTGATCTCCAGTCTCAAGTCTGTTGGCCTCACGGATTCCAGCACTGACGATCTTGTTGCTGTCCTCAGCAACGCCACGTCACTGAAGGAGCTGGATCTGCGTTCGAACACCTTTACGGACAATTCGATCATCATGCTCCGCCGACTGATCACGGCACAGAAAACCCTGGAGCAGATCCAGTAAGTGTTTCAGTCGTTGTTCTTAAATCACAAAGTACAGGCCCTTTGTTGTGCTGACATATGTATTCTGCTACAAGCCCAGAGGACCCCAAAACCTAGCAGCAATAGATATTCATCACGACAAATGGCTATTTAAACAAAAATTGCTTTTAATTATCTTTAAGCATGAAAATAGATTCAAACTTTAACTAACCTAACTTAACCCCCTTCTAATTCTAAGCGCACGTGTATGTGATGTGTGTGAAGGTTCAGAAAAGTTCTTTGGTTCACATTCCAATCTCACTTCTCATTCCTCCAAGTTCACTGGTTGCAGGCAATTCTTATACTGTGCACAGAATTTAACATTTATAAAGTTCACCAGGCTTTGATGCTCGAAAGGTTAATGGTTATCACTGAGGAAGGTTCATGTCAGTTTTCAGAGAGAGATTTGTTGTTCCAGAACATGCACAACTGTGTACTTCCATCAGTCACTCCAGTGCCTTGATGACAAAACTTGCCCCCTTCAGGGTTCTCCAGATGTTAACCACTTTCTTTCAGGTCACCACAGAATACCTTTTTGTTTTTCTTATTCCAAGTGAAACATTAGACAGCCAGTCCTCTCCTTTTGCATGAATCACAAGGGCTTTAACCAGAACATCTTACAAACGGGCTGTCCACAAGTTTGCTAACTTGTCCTGTTCCATTCCAAGCTACTTCTGCTGGCTGTCTCTCTCTCTGTCTCTCTCTCTCTGAGAGAAAGCCTCTTTGACTCTCTCTGCTTGCAAAACCGCACAACCTTCTTTGAACAGCAAGCTCTCTTCTAGACAGAAGCGGCTCTGACATGCTCTTTCATCTGTTGCCTTTTGTAAACAACAATCCATTAGTGAAGTCTCTTGAGCACTCTTCAAAGCTCTTGAAAAAGCTGTGAGGCCCCCGATATGTCTAGCATTGGGCAGAGCTCCAGTATTTCAAATAAGATCTGTTTTAAAGAGTTTGTATGTAATCTACTCTAACAAACCTTCCCACTTTATCTCCCAAAAACCTATCTATATACTCTGTCACAATTCCTACCAAAAAAACTAAACTATTCCTACCTCATAACCCTCTATTTTTCCTTCATTCATGTGCCTCTTCAAGAGTCTCTTCAAGGCACACCACCCCTGGCAAGGCATTCCAGGCACCCACAACACTCTGTGCAGATGTCCATCCCTGGCCTCTAAGAATCTTGTAAACCTTTATTAAGTCATCTGTCATCCTTCTTAGCTCCAAAAACAAAAGTCCCAGCTCTGCTAACCTTGCCTCATAAGGCATATTTTCCTATCCGGGCAACATCCTCTGCAGGGCTTCCACATCTTTCCTTGATTGCAAGGAGGATGAAGGTAGGGCAGATGTTCAGAATATTGTCTCCTGTGAGGAAAAGCAAACTTCATAAGAGTTGAGCAGATGGACAGACCCTTGCCTTATCTCTACTTCTCTGCAGATTCCTGTATCTCTGCACAAGTTGCTAAATCACTCAACTTAGTGTCATCAGCAAAGTGAGATACACTGCTTCCAGATGGTTAACATTTGTGGGCCAATTAAAAATCCTGCTGAAATAATTGGCAAGGGTCATCATGACCCCTGTGGCACCTGCTCACCACTGATTGCCAACCAAATAAAAATCCCTGTATCCCAACTTTCTTCTTTCTCTACATCAACCAATCCTCTATCTATTCTAATACATCACCCCACCTCTCTATGCATCCTTACCTTCTGCATAACTCTTTTATGTGGCACCTTATCAAATGACATTGAGAAATTCAGGTCCCATCTATATTCCGTACTTGTTTTATCTTCAAAGAACTCCAGTCAGTTTGTCCAACATGATCTGCCTTTGCTGCTTCTACCTGATGGATCCATTTTGCTCTACATGCCTCATTATTTCTTCTCTAATGTCAGCTTCAACTATTTTCCAAACTACAGATGTTAAACTAAATGGCCTATTAGTTTCCTACCTTTTGCCTGCATCCTTTTTTGAACAGTGGTGTGACATTCACTGCCTGGACCTGCCCAGAGACCAGTAAATAATCACCAAAGCCTCGACTATAACTTGTGCCATTTCTTTCAGTCCCCTGGCATGCATTCCAGCAGGATGAAGGGATTTATCTACCTTTAGACCCTCAGGTTTTCTGAGAACTACCTCTTTAGTGATTGCTATTACATCCACGTCCTCAGCTCCTTTCCCATCCATAACATCTGTCTTTGGTATGTTCGATGTGTCCTCCACCATAATGTCTGACACAAAATAGTCATTCAAACCCTCATTACCTAATATTAATTCCCCCTTCGTATCCTCCAAACCTTCACTTTAGTAGCCCTTTTGACCTTTATATAATTATGAAAACTTTTACTCTCCATTTTGATATTTTGTGCTAATCTTTTCTCATAATCTATCTCCCCCCTCTTTCCTGCTCGCTTCATGTTTCTGTTGCTTTTTTATTTTTTTATTTTTTATTTTTCACACCATAAACCACATTGACCAAGATACGTACATTTTCCTTTTCAAATATATACAGTGTCATTTTCTCCCCCCCCCCCGTCCTCCCATCCCACCCTCCCTACCTCCCCCCCCATTAATTTAAAGTACAAAATCTAAGCCAGTCAAACAATGTTGTCATTCAATAAAAATAAACAAGAAATTTCACTGAGTCAATTCTTTTCATTTCCTTCTCCTTTCGTTAATTTAGGTGGTAAATGTCCCCGGTAGGTTTTCTCTATTGTGTTTCATGTATGGCTCCCATATTTGTTCAAATATTTCAATATTATTTCTTAAACTATATGTTATTTTTTCTAATGGAATGCATTTATTCATTTCTATATACCATTGTTGTATTCTCAAATTATCTTCCAATTTCCAGGTTGACATAATACATTTTTTTGCTTCGTCTAGAGCTATCTTAACAAATCTTTTTTGTGCGCCATCCAAATCAAGTCCAAATTCTTTGTTTTTTATGTTATTTAGGAGGAAGATCTCTGGGTTTTTTGGTATATTGTTTTCTGTAATTTTATTTAATATCTGGTTTAGATCTTCCCAAAATTTTTCTACTTTCTCACATGTCCAGATTGCATGAATTGTTGTTCCCATTTCTTTTTTACAATGAAAACATCTGTCAGATACTGTTGGGTCCCATTTATTTAACTTTTGAGGTGTAATGTATAGCCTGTGTATCCAGTTATATTGTATCATATGTAACCTCGTATTTATTGTATTTCTCATCGTTCCAGAGCATAACTTCTCCCATGTTTCCTTCTTTATCTTTATATTTAAATCTTGTTCCAATTTTTGTTTAGTTTTACCATTTGTTTCCTCATTCTCCTTTTCTTGCAGTTTAATATACATATTTGTTATAAATCTTTTGATTGTCATTGTATCTGTAATCACATATTCAAAGTTACTTCCCTCTGGTAACCTCAGACTACTTCCTAATTTGTCCTTCAAGTAGGATCTCAATTGGTAATATGCCAACACTGTATCTTGAGTTATATTATATTTATCCTTCATTTGTTCAAAGGATAATAATCTATTTCCTGAAAAACAATTCTCTATTCTTTGATCCCTTTTTTCTCCCATTCTCTAAAGGAAAGGTTATCTATTGTAAAAGGGAGTAACTGATTTTGCGTCATTATTAGTTTTGGTAATTGGTAATTTGTTTTATTCCTTTCTACATGAATCTTCTTCCAAAAATTGAACAGATGATGTAATACTGGAGAACTCCTACGTTGTACCAACTTTTCATCCCATTTATATAATATGTGTTCAGATATCTTTTCCACTCTTTTATCTAGTTCTAATCTAGTCCAATCTGGCTTTTCCCTTGTTTGGTAAAAATCTGACAGGTATCTTAATTGTGCGGCTCTATAATAATTTTTAAAGTTTGGCAGTTGTAAGCCTCCTTGTTTATACCATTCTGTTAATTTATCTAGTGCTTTCCTCGGTTTCCCCCCTTTCCATAAAAATTTCCTTATTATTTTCTTTAACTCCTTGAAGAATTTCTCTGTCAAGTGTATTGGCAATGCCTGAAATAGGTATAATATCCTTGGGAAAATGTTCATTTTAATACAGTTTATCCTTCCTATTAGTGTTAGTGGTAAATCTTTCCAATCCTCTAAATCGCCCTGTAATTTTTTCATTAGTGGATAATAATTGAGTTTATATAGATGGCTGAGGTTTTTATTTATTAGTATACCTAGGTATCTTATTGCTTGCATTTGCCATCTGAATGGTGATTCCTTCTTAAATTTTGAGAAATCCGCATTATTCATTGGCATTGCTTCACTTTTATTTACGTTAATCTTGTACCCCGACACTTCTCCAATTTCTTATATAATTTGTTTATTCATAGTTCTGGTTCTGTTAAGTATACTATAACATCATCCGCAAATAAACTGATTTTATATTCCGTGTCTTTTATTTTTATCCCTTTTATATTATTTTCTGTTCTTATCAATTCTGCTAGTGGTTCTATAGCTAACACAAACAATAAGGGTGATAGTGGGCATCCCTGCCTTCTTGATCTGCTTAAATTAAATTGCTTTGATATATATACATTTACTGCCACTTTTGCCAATGGCCCCTTATATAATGCTTTAATCCAATTAATAAACTTCTCAGGTAAACTGAATTTTTGCAATACTTTGAATAAATAATTCCATTCTACTCTGTCAAAGGCCTTCTCTGCGTCTAAAGTTGGCGCTTTACTCCCTTCTACTGCATGAATTAAGTTAATAAATTTACAAATATTGTCTGTTGTACGTCTTTTTTTAATAAATCCAGTTTGGTCTAGATTTACCATTTTAGGTACATAATCTGCTAATCTGTTTGCTAATAGTTTAGCTATTATCTTATAATCTGTGTCAAGTAATGATATTGGTCTATATGATGCTGGTGCAAGTGGATCTTTCCCTTGCTTTGGTATTACTGTAATTATTGCTGTTTTATATGAATCTGGTAAGCTTTGTGTTTTATCAATCTGGTTGATTACTTCCAGGAGGGGTGGAATTAATAAGTCTTTAAATGTTTTGTAGAATTCTATTGGAAATCCATCCTCTCCTGGTGTCTTATTATTTGGTATTTTTTTAATTATCTCTTGTATTTCTACTATTTCAAATGGTTCTGTTAATTTATTTTGTTCCTCTATTTGTAATTTTGGTAGTTCAATTTTAGTGAAAAATTCATCTATTTTGCCTTCTTTCCCTTCGTTTTCAGTTTGGTATAATTGTTCATAGAATTCTCTAAAGTTTTCATTGATCTCCGTTGGATTATATGTGATTTGTTTGTCTTTTTTCCTTGATGCCAATACCATTTTCTTAGCTTGTTCTGTCTTAAGCTGCCATGCTAGAATTTTGTGCGTTTTTTCCCCTAGTTCATAATATTTCTGTTTTGTCTTCATTATGTTCTTCTCCACCTTATATGTTTGTAGTGTTTCATATTTTATTTTTTTATCTGCCAATTCTCTTCTTTTAGTTGTATCTTCCTTCATTGCTAATTCTTTTTCTATATTTACTATTTCCCTTTCCAACTGCTCTGTTTCCTGATTGTAGTCCTTCTTCATCTTGGTTACATAACTTATTATTTGCCCTCTAATGAACGCTTTCATTGCAACCCATAGTATAAACTTATCTTTCACTGATTCCTTATTTATTTCAAAATACATTTTAATTTGTCTTTCAATGAATTCTCTAAAATCCTGCCTTTTAAGTAGCATGGAGTTTAATCTCCATCTTTTTTTTTCATAACATACATAACAATTTATAGCACAGAAACAGGCCATTAGGCCCTTCTAGTCCGCACCGAACCAAACACCCCTCTCTAGTCCCACCTCCCTGCACAATGCCCATAACCCTCCATCTTCTTCTCATCCATATACCTGTCCAACCTTTTCTTAAATAATACAATTGACTCCGCCACCACTATTTCTCCCGGAAGCTCATTCCACACGTCTACCACTCTCTGAGTAAAGAAGTTCCCCCTCATGTTACCTCTAAACCTCTGCCACTTAATTCTTAACTCATGTCCTCTTGTTTTAATCTTTCCTCCTCTTCACAGAAATAGTCTATCCACATCCACTCTGTCTATCCCTTTCATAATCTTAAATACTTCTATCAAATCCCCCTCTCTACCTTCTACGCTCCAAAGAATAAAGACCTAATCTGTCCAATCTCTCCCTATACTCTAGATGCTTAAACCCAGGTAACATTCTGGTAAACCTTCTCTGCACTCTCTCCACTCTGTTTATATCCTTCCTATAATTAGGCGACCAGAACTGCACACAGAACTCCAAATTAGGCCGCACCAATGTCTTATACAGTCTCAACATCACCTCCCAACTCCTATATTCCATGCAATGATTGATAAAGGCCAGCATACTAAAAGCCTTCTTCACCACCCTATTCACGTGAGTTTCTACCTTCAGGGAACGATGTACCATTACTCCTAAATCTTTCTGCTCTTCTGTATTCATCAATGCTCTCCCATTTACCACGTATGTCCTGTTCTGATTCTTCTTACCAAAATGAAGCACCTCACACTTATCAGCATTAAATTCCATCTGCCATTTTTCAGCCCACTTTTCTAAGCAGCCCAAATCCCTCTGCAATCCTTGAAAACCTTCTTGATTATCCACTATTCCACCTATCTTAGTATCGTCTGCATATTTACTAATCCAATTTACCACCCCATCATCTAGATCATTAATGTATATAACGAACAACAATGGGCCCAATACAGATCCTTGAGGCACACCACTGGTCACCGGCCTCCAACCTGACAGATAATTATCCACTACCACTCTCTGGCCTCTCCCTTTCAGCCAATGTTCAATTCATTTGACTATCTCAAAATTTATACCTAAAGACTGCACCTTCTTAACTAACCTTCCATGTGGTACCTTATCGAAGGCCTTACTGGTCCATATAGACAACATCCACTGCACTACCCTCATCCACATTCCTAGTCACCTCTTCAAAAAATTCAATCAGATTGGTCAAACATGACCTTCCTCCCACAAATCCATGTTGAGTGCTCCTGATCAGACCCTGTCTATCCAGATGTTTATAAGTACTATCTCTAAGAATTTTCTCCATTAATTTACCTACCACAGACTTCAAACTTACAGGCCGATAGTTGCCAGGCTTCCTCCTTGAACCCTTTTTAAATAACGGAACCACATGCGCAATGCGCCAATCCTCCGGCACTATCCCCATATCTAATGACATTTGGAAAATTACCGCCAGAGCCTCTGCTATTTCCTCCCTCACTTCTCTCAATGTCCTGGGGAAGATCCCGTCTGGTCCCGGAGACTTATCAACCTTTATATTCTTCAAAAGCCTTAAAACTACACCTTTTGTAATCTCTATATTCCCCATATTTACCCAATTTGCTTTTTTTATCTCACATCTCCCAATATCCTTCTCCTTAGTGAATACCGAAGAAAAGAAACTGTTCAATATCTCCCCCATTTCTCTAGGCTCCACACACAGTTTTCCGCTCTGATTCTCTAAGGGACCAATTTTGTCTCTAGCTTTCCTTTTACCATTAACATATTTGTAGAACTCTTTTGGATTAGTTTTCACCCTGCTTGCCATAGTTTCCTCGTACCTTCTTTTAGCTTTCCTAATTCCTCTCTTAAGATTCCTCTTACATTCAATGTATCTTTCAAACATCCCCTTAACTCTATGCTTCTTATATCTAATGTATGCCTCCCTTTTTCTTCGAACCAAGTTTCCAATATTCCTTGAAAACCACGGCTCTCTCAAACCTTCTGCCCCTCCTTTTAACCTAACAGGAACATAAAGCTTTTGCACTCTCAAAATCTGATCTTTAAAAGACTTTCATCTCTCTACTACATCCTGCCCATAAAACAAATTGTCCCAATCCACACCCTGCAACTCCTTTCGCATCTCCTCAAATCTAGCTTTTCCCCAATCAAAAACCTCAACCCTTGGCCCTGACTTCTCTCTTTCCATAATGACGTTGAAGCTGATGGCATTATGATCACTGGACCCGAAGTGCTCGCCAACACTAACCTCCGTCACTTGACCCATCCCATTTGCCAACAGTAGATCTAACACTGCTCCTTCTCTGGTTGGCACCTCTACATATTTTTGTAAAAAACTATCTTGCACACATTTCACAAACTCTAACCCATCCAGTCCTTTCACAGAATGTGTTTCCCAATCTATATGTGGAAAATTAAAATCTCCCATAATTACAACCCTGTGCTTATCACAAATATCTACTATCTACCTACAGATTTGCTCCTCTAGGTCTCGGTCCCCTCCGGGTGGTCTATAATACACCCCTACAAGTGTAACCTCTCCTTTCCTACTCCTCAGTTCCACCCAAATAGCCTCCATGGATGTGCCCTCTAATCTATCCTTCCTAGGCACTGCTGTAATATTTTCCCTGACAAGCAATGCAACCCCACCTCCTCTTGCCCCTCCGACTCTATCACACCTAAAACAACGAAACCCAGGGATATTCGCTGCCAATCACATCCCTCCTGCAACCATGTCTCACTAATCGCTACCACATCATACTTCGAAGTATCAATCCACACCTTCAGCTCATCCACCTTTTTTACAATACTCCTGGCATTAAAATATATGAATTTCAGAGATTTCCCAATTTTTAATCCCTGTTTTCCCTCATCTTTAATAACAACATTATTTACTTTTCCTGCCAATTGCCCTTCATCTTCTTCCAGAGCATTTCCCTTCTCTATCACCTGCCCATCCATATTCAAATACTTACTACAAACTTTCTTTGTTTGCATTCTAACCTTCTCCTTACTGCTCTGTACTATTTTGTTCCCTCCCCCCAACCATTCTAGTTTAAAGGATCCTGAGTAGCCCTAGCAAATACCTCTGCCAGGATTCTGGTCCTCCTAGGATTTAAGTGTAACCCGTCCTTACTGTACAGGTCACATCTCCCCCAAAAAAGGTCCCAGTTATCCAGAAACTTAAAACCCTGCCCCTTACTCCACCCCTTCAGCCACGTGTTAATCCTCCACCTCATTCTATTTCTAATTCACACTGTCACGTGGCACAAGGAGTAATCCAGAGATTACCCCCTTTGCGGTCCTTCTTTTTAACTCCCTACCTAACTGCCTGTACTCACTTTTTAGGACCTCCTCTCTATTTCTCCCTATGTCATTGGTACCTACATGTACCACGACCTCTGGCTCCTGTCCCTCCCACTTTAGGATATCTGGGACACGAGCAGCAACATCTCGGACCCTGGCACCAGGGAGGCAAACCACCATCCGGTTCTCCTTGCTGCGTCCGCAACAATCCCCTATCTATCCTCTTAACTATGGAGTCTCCTACCACAATTGCCCTCCTTTTCCTTTCCCTCCCTTTCTGAGCTACAGGGGCCGACCTCGTGCCAGAGGCACAGCCACTGTCGCTCCCCCCAACCTTGATGTCCCCCTCAACAGTGCTCAAACTTATTGCTGAGGGTTACATTCACAGGGCTCCTCTCTGGCACCTTACGTTCTTTTGTCCCTCTCCTAACAGTTACCCACCTTTCATCCTCCCGTGGCCCTGGCGTGACCACCTGGCTGCAACTCCTGTCTATGACTACCTCTGTTTCCCTAACCAGCCTGAGGCCATCGAGCTGCAGCTCTAGTTCCCTAACACGGTCCCTGACAATCTGCAGCTCGACACACCTAGTGCAGATATGGACATCCGGGAGTCTGGAAGACTCCAGGACCTCCCACATCCGGCACTCCCGACAACACACAGCCTTAACACTCATCCCTTACCCAATGAAGTAGTAATAAAGATTATCTTAGCTTTCTCTCCGTCTGCTTTCGCCGAAGCCTGATGAGCCAAAGCCTGGAAGTCCCACTCCTTCACTGGGCCACTCACTCGCTAGGCCGCTCGCTGTCCCTCTTATTTATTGGCCTTTTACCAATTAACCCCTACACACTCTCCTGTACGCTCGCTCGACCAATGGCCGCCTCCGACGCCGACTCCTCCCTGCAGACCCTGGTAAGAGACTTTTTAAAAAGTTTTCTTACCTGCCCCGGACTCTTTTCTTTTCTGTCTCTCTCCTCTCCTCTCCTCTCCTCTCCTCTCCTCTCCTCTCCTCTCCTCTCCTCTCCTCTCCTCTCCTCTCCCTACTGCTAGGCTCTGTCCCCAGTAAGAGTCTTTAAAAAGACCTTACATTCCCGTCACACTCTCCTATACGCTCGCTCGACCAATGGCCGCCTCCGACGCCGACTCCTCCCCGCAGACCCTGGTAAGAGACTTTTTAAAAAGTCTCTATACATTCTTGGAGGGATGTCCTCTAACTCTATTGTCAATATCAAGGGTGAATGGTCTGATAATATTCTAGCTTTATATTCTGTTTTTCTTACTCTATCTTGCATACGAGCTGATAACAGAAATAGGTCTATTCTTGAGTATGTTTTATGTCTACCCGAATAATATGAATATTCCTTTTCCTTTGGGTGTTGTTTCCTCCATATATCCAAAAGTTGCATTTCTTTATATTATAAATTTGGTTACTTTGTTCTTTCTGTTAATTTTTTTCCCAGTTTTATCCATATTTGAATCCAAATTAAGGTTGAAATCCCCTCTTATTAATATGTTCCCTTGCGTATCTGCTATCTTCAAAAAAATATCTTGCATAAACTTTTGATCTTCTTCGTTAGGTGAATATACATTGAGTAGATTCCAAAACTCCGAATATAGCTGACATTTTATCATTACATATCTCCCTGCTGGATCTATTATTTCCTCTTCTATTTTAATTGGTACATTTTTACTGATTAATATAGCTACTCCTCTTGCTTTTGAATTATACGACGCTGCTGTTACATGTCCTACTCAATCTCTCTTTAATTTCTTGTGCTCCAATTCAGTTAAATGTGTTTCTTGCACAAATGCTATATCAATTTTTTCTTTTTTCAGTAAATTTAGCAGTTTCTTCCTTTTAATTTGGTTATGTATTCCGTTAATATTTAAAGTCATATAGTTCAATGTAGCCATTTCATACTTTGTTTATCTTCCCTTTCCGTTTCTCCATCATCACCTTTCCTTCTTATCCATTTCTGCTTTCTTGTTTTGAACACTTTATAAGACAACATTTCTAAAACATTCTCCTATTTAAAACTTCTTTAACCCTGTTCTCCCCTCCCCCTCCTGAGTTGCCCTTTATCCCTTGTCGGGCAACCACATCTCCCCTCTCCATTTGGATTTGCGAATTCACTCGCAAGCGTCAACTGATTTTGCAGTGACCGTAACTCCTCCCCACCCAGCCCCCCCTGGAAAAGATTTCAATTTTCATATATAACAAAGGTCACTCTTTTAATTCCCTCCTTATTCCCTCTCTTCCCTTTCATTCCCTTATTAATTCTTATCTATACTCTATATATTTTCCTCTAAATACGGATACACTCATGTATACACATATATACATACACATCTATATATATATATATATATATATATATGTGTGTACCCATATACACACATACATATAGTTCGTGATCATTTTTACTCTCATTACATGTCTTCATCTCTCTGCTTGTTTTGTAGTTGTTCTGCAAATTTTCGTGCTTCCTCTGGATCCGAGAATAGTCTGTTTTGCTGCCCTGGAATAACTATTTTAAGTACCGCTGGGTACTTTAACATAAATTTATATCCTTTTTTCCATAAGATCGTTTTTGCTGTATTGAACTCCTTCCTCTTCTTCAGGAGTTCAAAACTTATGTCTGGATAGAAAAAAATTTTTTGACCTTTGTATTCCAGTGGCTTTTTGTCTTCTCTTATTTTCTTCATTGCTTTCTCCAATATATTTTTTCTTGTTGTATATCTTAAGAATTTTACTAAAATGGAACTTGGTTTTTGCTGCAGTTGTGGTTTCGGGGCTAATGTTCTATGTGCCCTCTCTATTTCTTCCTGTAATTCTGGCCTTCCTAGGACCTTGGGGATCCAATCTTTTATAAATTCTCTCATATTCTTGCCTTCTTCATCTTCCTTAAGGCCCACTATCTTTATATTATTTCTTATATTTTAGTTTTCCATTATATCTATCTTCTCAGCTAACAGCTCATGTGCCTCTTTAACTTTTTTATTAGATTCTTCTAATTTCTCTTTTAATTTCCTCTACTTCCATTTCTACAATTATTTCTCATTCTTCCACATTATCCACTCTTTTTCCTATCTCTGATATGACCATTTCTATTTTATTCATTTTTTCTTCTGCACTCTTAATTCTTCTTTTTATCTCATTAAATTCTTGTAATTGCCATTCTTTCACTGATTCCATATATTCTTTAAAAAAAGATATATCCATTGTCTTGCCTTTCTCTTCTTCCATTTCTTTCTGTTCTTCTTCTTCCTCTGGGTTGACCATCTGTTGTTTCCTTGTTTTCTTTTTACCCTCTTCTTTCTTGTTGTCGTTATTTTCTATGTTCTGCACCTATTGCTGTGTTGCAGGTGTCTCTCTCAGCTGTGGAGATCGACTCCGCAGCTGTTCCCCCCTCCCGTCGGTGTGTTTTTTTTCATGCGCGGTGGCGCACTTTTACTCGGCTCCGCGAGCCATTTTTGTAGTCCCGAGCTCGGGACTTCCACTGACCTGAGGGAGCGGGCTTCTCTCTCCGCGGCGGGCCTCCTCGGACAGTTTAGGCCTTCACCTTCTTCTTCCGGCGTTCTTTCATTTTCTCTTCTTCCCGTTGTTTTCAACTTTTCTCTCTTCGCTGCCATTTTCTTCTCACCTTTATTTTTACTTAGTTTTAATTTTTACTCTTTTACCTTTGTGTTTTGTGTGTTTTTTTCCAACTTTTCCGGAGAGGGCTGGAATTCCCTGACCGGCCACTACTCCATCACGTGACTCCCCCGTTTCTGTTGCTTTTTAAAGTGTTCCCAATCTTTTAGTTTCCAACTGCCCTTGGCAACTTTGTACACATGAGCTTTTAGTTTGAAGCCTTAATTTATGTCCAGGGCTTATCCCCACCCTCACTGTCCTTGCTTTTAATTGGAATATACTTTTGTTGAGCAGTGTAAAAAATCTCTTTGAAAGTCCTCCACCGTTCCTCAACCATCCCTCTGCATCGTCTGTGCTCCCAGTTGACCCTGGCCAACTCCTCCCTCATCCCCTTGTAGTTTCCCTTGTTTAGACATAACATGCTGGTTTCCGACTGGAGTACTCTACCCTCCATTTGTATAAGAAACTCCGTCATACTGTGATTACTCTTCTAAAGAGGATCCCTTACAACAAGATCACTAAATTTACTGGTCTCACTGCACAGAACAGATCCAGGATAACATGATCCCTTGTAGATTCAGTAACACAGTATTCAAGAAAGCCATCACATATGCATTCTATCCTTCACAAAGTTGCCTCAATAAACCTGATTTACCCAGTCTATGTGCATGTTAAAGTCCCTCACAATAACTGCATTCCCCCAATATTTCTTGGTGACTGATGAGATTTAATATCAGATGTTGTTCCTCCAATTTACGGGTGGCCTCGATTTCGCAGTACACACGGCCATGGGCTGACATGTCAGTGTGGCAATGGTGTCTGAACTTAAAGTGGTTGGCCTCTGGTATATCGTTGCTGTTGAAGCGCAGAAAGCAGAAGGTGCTCAACGAAATGAGCACCGATGAAGAAGAGATCACATCGGGAGCACTGGATGTAATGATGTACCCCAGCAGATATGCAAGTGAACTGTTGCTTCACTTGAAAGTGATGTGGGAATGGATAAGTGAATGTGAGTCCTGGATTGACTCCTTGGGAATGGCTGGGGGAAGATGGGTGGAAATGTATCTGGAGGTAGGGTCCAATCAAAAATGCGCAGGATAATATGTTGGATGCGGAAGCTGTTGGAATGGTACATGAGGAAATGGGGTATCTGTCCTGGCTGCATCTAAGGGCAGAAGGTACCAGGCATCTGTGCGGAACATGTAGGATACGATAGTGCCTGAGCTAATACTAGTAGAGGTTAAGTCATGTTTACTGAAGATGGAGATCAAACATCTGAGATCGGTGATATGGCTCTTGGGCAGGCAGCAAAGCTTTAATTGAATTCCACATTAGGTTGGTCGCAGAGAATATGGGCTGAATGTGCTGTTCCTGTGATGTACAACATTACGTTATTTTTTTCATGACTTATCAATGGACTCTTTCTCTTTCATGTGGGAAACTGTAACCGTGAATGTTCGGCATGGCCCATCCCAACCTGATGTGCAAACGGTTTATCTTTATTTTCTTTCAGATTGGCAGAGAATCAGTTCAGTTCAGATGGAAAAACCCAGCTGAGGGCACTGCAGGGAATTCGACCCAAGTTGAATGTGATAATATGAATGCTGGCATGTGTGATTACCACCACAACCATCTTCTGACGGTGTCCTGTCCCTCGATGAGTTGTAGCAGTAGGAATGGAAACTACTCTGTTTGGCCTGGCAGAGCCCAGGGAGGACGGGGTACATGCATGGGAGTCCATCCACCCCAGCAGAAGATGGGGACATAACTGCTGGTCCCATTATTGAGTCTGGCAATGGCTCTGAATTTGCAGACTCGTGTCTTTAGGATAAAATGTTCTTGATCATTGTCAAATCAAGCATGAGGTTTAATAGAATGTCATTGGACACTGCAAAGTCAGGTGTTATGTGGATTTGACCAAGGTTCATTGGTGACATTTTAATTACCAAATTCCTGACAAATAGTTCAGGCCCGAACAGTTGATGGTGTCTCAACGTGTCTTGATGAGTTTTTCCAGCACTTTCTGCATGTTGTATATTAACAGAACTGGCCCTATATCCAGATTGTCAGCCCTTCACTGTATCAAAAGATAAAATGTTGTACAATGTGTTACAAATTACAAATGTATCAAAAATTCTCACTTCCTGCGGCCATTTGTATGAAACCCCATACTCTCCTGGCAGGTTGCCGACACACTATTAAACCCTACACGTAAAGGTTAAAGCTTTTTGGTTTTGATTCTTAGTTAATTTTGTGCCTGTCTCTTTAAGAGAACTATTGTTTCTAGTGTTACCATAGTGACTATGATGTAATATATCATAATATCCTCCTAGGCTAACTTCTTGCAAGATGTGAAGCAAGCGTGAGCATGAGAAATTTTTTTTGAATTTTTGTAACTCTTTACATTTTGTATGTTTGTGTACATTTTTTAAATCTCTATGTATCTTTTGTATCATTATACAGTAAATACTTTGTTATTCACTATTATGAAAGTCTTGTAATGAAATTATGCAAAGTGTTTATCCATTCTACCAACGAATTAAAATTACATAAAGTAACAGCCATAGGGTTTGATTTATTGGATTAAAGAGATCAAAATTTGGGATATCGCAGCTCAAGCTTTGGAAATTATACTTTAAAATTAGGATATTAGAATAAAGAAAGTGGTGTCTATATCACACACTCCTGGCAGGTCCCCTTGACCTAGGAGGGGAGGCAGGCCCCTCCAGCCCAGGTAAGAAACCTGCATAGGAGAAGGCCACTCCGATATAAAACCTACAACCCAAGGACCTCGCTGCCACGTCCCAGCTTGCTTGGCCACGGCACACGAACCATGGGTGTAAAGGGTGGGGCCAGTACTGCGCACACTGCACTCCACCTAAAAGCTCCTTTGTGCAGGCCCGAGGACATGTCCACGTCCTCCCCCTCCATGTCCTCCCCCTCAAAAGATGCTCACAAAGCTGATGTGGACATTACCCCTCCATAAATCTTGTCTGCGAAGCCAAGCCAAAGAGAGAGAAGAGGCAGGTCCCTGACTCTGTGAAACCCCACACACTCCTGGCAGGTTCCTCTTTTTTGTTTGAACCTCTTTCAGAAGGGTTTAATAGCAATTATATATGATATGGTAGCAGGGATGCTACTGCTACAGCCAGGTTATAGCTCATGGTTATGGCTCCTGGACTGTAGTTTTAAAACTTGCAGAGCAAAGTGTATTCGACACTGAGTTTATTCAGGGGCAGCTCTGTCTTTTGTAGTGAGCTCGGCTGTGTCACCACCGGGGTGTGGCTGGAGTAGGCCGGCCACCGATTGGTCTGTTTCAGCATCCAGGCCCCGATTGAGTTCACTGTGATCCGCTGGTGGTGGTTGGCCAGTTTTGCCGTTCCTCCGGCAGCCTATGGAAATGGGCGTCTCAGCCCGTGTGAGATTCTGCTGGTCTCCACGTTTGACAGCCATTTCCAGTGTTGGCCCAAGGCGCGGGCTGCTACATGACCCCCTCCCGCCCAGAACCAGCAATTGGGGCAGAGTTCCTAAGAGGTTGATCCCTGCACCATGGAGTCGGATGGCTGAAGGGCTGGTCAGAGTCTAAGTAGGCCGATTTCAACCAGTCAATGATAGAAGTCTCCTCTCTGCCACTAATGTCCAGAACAGAGATGGAGCTTTTGTTTCTTACGAGATGGTATGGCCCCTTGTAAGGTCTCGGGAGAGGTGGTCGGTGTGCCACGTGCCAAACAAATACATATTTACAATTGGCCAAGTCCATGGGGATGTACGTGTGGGGTTGCTTTGCTGGCATCCCCCTATTTTTAAAAAAAAATCTTTTTGTATGTTAATTGCCAACTTCCTATCATAATTCATTCTTTCTTTCCTAATGACTTTAGTTGTCTTTAAATTTTTAAGTTTCCGAGTCCTGTTTTTCCACTAATATTTGCTTCCTTGTTTGCCCTGTCCTTTGCTTTTATTTTAGCTTAACCTCTCTTGTTAACCACATTTGTGCCAATTTTCAATTCATAATTTTATTTTTTATTGGAATATATCTATTCTGCGCTTTCTTTATTTCTTGTAGAAATATCATCCAATTCTGCTCTGCTCTCCCACCCATCCAGCTAACTTTTCCAGTCAACTTGCGTCAGTTCCTCTCTTATACCACTGTCATTTCTGTTGTTCCACTGAAATACTGACAAACACATCATCTTTTTCTTTTAAGATCTGAAACTGAACTTTGTCATGTTATGATCACAACTTCCTAAGGGTTCCATTACCTTTAATTCCCTAATCGCCTCAGCTTTATTACACATTACCCAATCCAAAACCTTCGATCCCCTGGTGGGCTTATCGACAATCTACTCCAAAAAGCCATCCCCTAGGCATTCAATAAATTCTCTCTCCTGAGATCCGGTACCTTCCTGACTTTCCCAATCCCCTTTCATAATTAAAATCCCCCATAATTATTTTGGCATTCTCCTTTTCTATTTCCAGCTGTAGCTCATAGTTTACTTCCCGGCTGCTGTTTGGGGGCCTATCGGGTCTTTTTACCTTTGCCATTTCTTAAATCAACCCATAAGGATTCTATCATTTCTGACCCGATGTTCCTTCTTTCTAGTGATTTAATATCATTGCTTACCATCAGGGCCACGCCACCTCCTCCACCCACTGGCCTATCTTTCCACCTGTGCACCTTTGAACATTCAGCTCCCAATTACATCCATCATTATGCCACAATGTCATATCTTTCAATCTGAAGCTGCACAACTTCATGTACTTTATTCCTAATGCGGTGTTCATTTAAGTACAGTACCCATAGAATGGTGTCTGTTACCAATTATGCTTTATTTCTATTTACAGCAAATTATCCTGTCTTTTCTCCTACCTGTTCCTTTTATCACATTTGCTGCACGTTATTTTTGACTTTTTTCTAATTTCCTCTTTCTCAACCCTGACACCCTGGTTCCCTTCGACCCTAATCTTTGCACTCACATTCAGACTCCCACTCCCTTCCAAACTAGTTTAAAACCTCCCCGACAGCTCTAGCAAACCAGCCTGCCAGGTTATTGGTCCCCCTCCAGTTCAGGTGTAGCCGTCCTTTTTTTAGAGGTCAGACCTTCCCCAAAAGAGGTCTCAAAGATCCAGAAATCGGAACCCATGTTCCTCTGTATCAACTTTTCAGCTACACATGCATTGGCCTTAACTTCCTGTTCGTCCCCTCTCTGGTACGTGGCATAGGTAGCAATTTTGAGAATGCCACCCTTGACGTTCTGCTTTTTAACTCCTTGTATTCCCTCTCCGAGACCTCATCCCTACTCCTATCTGTGTCATTTGTTCCCATGTAGACTACAACACCCACCCAACTGCTCATCCTCCCTGACCCTGGCATCTGGGAGGCAACATATCATTCGGGAGCCTCAATCTCATTCTCAGAACCTCCTTATTCACTTGTCTAACCAATGAGACCTCAATCGCCATCCCTTCCCTTCTGAGCCAGGAGGGCAACCTCGGGTTTGGAGACATGACCATCTCAACTTGTCCCCGGTAGGTAATCCCCACCAACCGTATCGAAAACGGTATACCTGTTGTTGATGGGAACCACCACAGGGTATTCTGCACTGTCTGCTTATTCGTATTCCCTCTCCTAACAGTCACCCAGCTACCTGAATTTTAGGGGTGACACTCCTGTCTACAACTACCTCTGCCTTCCTGAAGATCCGGAGTTCATCCAACTCCATCTCCCTAATTTCATTTGTAAGGAGCTGCAGATGGATGCACCTTTTGCAGGTGTATTCATTTGGAACAAGTACGCTGTTCTAGATTTTCCACATCCTGCAACTGGAACCATCCATTGCCCTAGCTGTCTCCATCATCTAAATTTAATTAAAGGCTTTAAATGACCTTACCTGGCTTTACCCATCTGGAAGAAAGTAAGCTCTTTCTCCACCTCTGCTCACCAAAGCCTCAACCTCCACTCCTTCCCTGTAACACTTACACACTGGGCTGCCCCTTTAGCTACCCCTCCTTCCCTTGTAGCGACCCATGAACCGAGTCATGGACTGGCTTACAAAATAGCCAGCCAACGTGGTGATCATGAGGGATCAAGAGGCGTCATCCCGTGTAACCTCCTGCATGGCGGTAAACAGCGGGCAATGGCAGGAGCGTCGGCCATTCTGATGATGTCACTCCTGTCATCAGTGGCAGGGAGTGAATATAAGCAGAGCTGGGAGAGCAATTAATTAGTCTTTGACCTCGACTCGATTGTGTGAGTGTGTGTGTTCTTCTTACTCCACACTTTGCGCAGCATGCATGCTATATTGGTGACCCTTACAGGTCCAACCGGCAGTTGGACCCAAAAATGATGGACAAGCAGCTCTCCACTTAGTCTCGCTCGTGTCAACATTCTGGGCATCGCATCCATACGTGTGGTTCAAACAGGCTGAGGCCCAGTTTCACCTTTGGCAGATCGCAATCGACAACACCCACTATGTAGTGAGCTCGCTCAACCAGGACATGACTGCGAGGGTCATTGATTTCCTACGGCAGCCTCCAGAGCAAGGCATGTACAGAGCTACTAACCTGAACTTCAGGGCTCTCACGGTGCGAGCGTGCCACCCATCTGCGGCACTTGAACGGTTTTGGAGCCACGGCCCCATCCGCCCTCATGAGTGAGATGCTTGCACTCGCCGAGGGGCACAACCCTTACCTAATCTTTGAGCAGATTTTCCTGGAGCAGCTGCCTGAAGATATCAGACTTGCTCGCTGACAAGTACTTCAGCGACCCGAGGAAAGTTGCAGACCAAGCGGGCATTTTTAATGGTGTTTAGCTGGATTCTTCTGAGGAGCCCCTGGGCTTGTGTCCTCCGATCTCTACCTCTCGTGACTGTTCTCTTTGGTTCTCATTCAATAATTCTTACCATTGATGTACATCTAAATCCCTTAACGGCTCTTCTGGAGTTTTAGGTTGTCGTCTAGCGTCTACTAATTGGATGATAGTTTTATACCACCCTGATGCCTAGGAGACCCACTCTTAAACAGAAGGATCCCACTTCGCCTATTATAGTTCAATGGCTTTTCTCAAATCGTGGCCTGTTGAAAATTAGAGAAAAATTAGAAGTGCCATATTTGATCCCTCTGTTAATGGCGCCCATTCATACAACATTTTCTCTGATTTATTGTCCCTTCCTTGTACCATTACATTTCTCTTTTGGGTGAGGACCAGGCTTCATATATTTGAAGAACGCTGGTCCAAAGCTTTCCAGGTTTTGGGTTTATTTTTCTTTTAGATTAGCATGGGGATTTTACTGTAAAGTGAATTTTTTTTGCTTGAGTAATGGGTATATGAAAACACATTATTTACTGATTGTTGTATATTGTAATCCTTTCTATGATATGTCCTTATTCTCCCTGCATTGTCTATTGTATAGTTTATATTAAAAAACAATTTAAAAAATTGAAAAAGATAGGCACATAGATGTAAGAAAAATAGAGGATTATGGGTGTGAGTCTGAAACAGATTGTTGTGGAGTATGTGTACGTGTGCATAGTTGGACATGTACATTGTATGTGTACATAGTTGAATGTGTACATTTCTGTGGTGTACGTTTACGTGTACGTAGGTCGACACAATGTTGTGGGTCCGAGAGCCTGCACTGTGCTGTCATGAGTTTGCAAGGCAAGAAATAGGAAGAGAGTTGGTAAATGTGGCTAAACAGGCATGTTGATCTCTGAGCTTTCTTGTAGGGCAGCTAAAACCACCTTTGCACCTGAACTGCAGGGGGAACCAGTCAAGAGGCAGGGAGATTTCCTCTTTTGGCGGGGGGGGTGGGGTGCATGTGTGATTCAGAAAAAGGGGGCAACACATTTCGTGATGTGGTGCATAGCAGTCAGCACTGCTGTGGCAGTGCCAGCGACCCGGGTTCTAAACCAGCGCTGTCCAGTAAGGAGTTTGTTCATTCTCTCTATGCCTTCGTGGCTTTCCCCAGGCGGTGCTCTGGCTTCCTTCCACCTTCCAAAAATGACAGGCCTTGTTAGTTAATTGGCCACATTACTGCAATGCACACCTGTGGGCTGCAGGGTTTGTTACTGCATATCTCTAAATAAAAATTTTAAAAATAGTAGTTTTGGCAGATGGGAAGGCAGAGACTTTTTTAATTTTTGATGTTCCCTTTCAGTCAAGTGCGTTTCTTGTAAAAAAAAAAGCATCATCAACCATCAATTTTTTAATATACATCAATACCCTTGATCGTATTATTATGCCCGTTAACGTTAAAAGTAACAAATTTTAAATTAGCCTATAAGCACCCCACCAGAAATGGCGAAGCATCTCCCCATTGGCAACAACACAAGCAAAACCAAAGATCCCCTCAAAGAAAAAAGAAAACACTCATTAAATAAAAATAAAAAATACTATAAGCAGTATTACCACCCCTCCCCCCTCAATTATACGGGAGTGACCAATGCCATAAAGTGGACGACAAATCGGAAGGATCAATAGCTGAATCACCTCCCCCGAACAGAACAACAAAAAGTAATATATAAAAATCATTTCAAGTATGAAATGCTTCTTCCAAATCTCGATTAACTTGATCATCATCAATAACAATATCAATCGAGGAGTCACGTGATGGAGTAGTGGCCGGTCAGAGAATTCCAGCCCTCTCCGGAAAAGTTGAAAAAAAATGCACAAAACACAAAAGTACAAGAGTAAAAATTAAAACAAAGTAAAAATAAAGGTGAGAAGAAAATGGCAGCGAAGAGAGAAAAGTCAAAAACAATGGGAAGAAGAGAAGATGAAAGAACGTCGGAAGAAGAAGGTGAAGGCCTTACCTGTCCGAGGAGGCCCGCTGCGGAGAGAGAAGCCCGCTCCCTTAGGTCAATGGAAGTCCCGGGCTCGGGACTACAAAAATGGCTCTCAGAGCCGAGTAAAAGTGCGCAACCGCGCATGCGCATGAAAAAAAACACACTGACGGGAGGGGGGAACAGCTGCGGAGTCGATCTCCACAGCTGAGAGAGACAGCTGCAACTCAGCAACAGGTGCAGAACACAGAAAATAATGACAACAAGAAAGAAGAGGGTAAAAAGAAAACAAGGAAACAACAGATGGTCAACCCAGAAAAGAAGAAGAAGGAGAAGAACAGAAAGAAATGGAAGAAGAAGAGAAAGGCAAGACAATGGATATATCTTTTTTTAAAGAATATATGGAATCAGTGAAAGAATGGCAATTACAAGAATTTAATGAGATAAAAAGAAGGATTAAGAGTGCAGAAGAAAAAATGAATAAAATAGAAATGGCCATATCAGAGATAGGAAAAAGAGTGGATAATGTGGAAGAATGAGAAATAATCGTAGAAATGGAAGTAGAGGAAATTAAAAGAGAAATTAGAAGAATCTAATAAAAAAGTTAAAGAGGCACATGAGCTGTTAGCTGAGAAGATAGATATAATGGAAAACTATAATAGAAGAAATAATATAAAGATAGTGGACCTTAAGGAAGATGAAGAAGTCAAGAATATGAGAGAATTTATAAAAGATTGGATCCCCAGGGTCCTAGGAAGACCAGAATTACAGGAAGAAATGGAAATAGAGAGGGCACATAGAACATTAACCCCGAAACCAAAACCGCAGCAAAAACCAAGATCCATTTTAGTAAAATTTTTAAGATATACAACAAGAGAAAATATATTGGAGAAAGCAATGAAGAAAATAAGAGAAGACTAAAAGCCACTGGAATACAAAGGTCAAAAAAATTTTTTCTAACCAGACATAAGTTTTGAACTCCTGAAGAAGAGGAAGAAGTTCAATATAGCAAAAACGATCTTATGGAAAAAAGGATATAAATTTATGTTAAAGCACCCAGCGGTACTTAAAATAGTTATTCCTGGGCAACAAAACAGACTATTCTCGGATCCAGAGGAAGCACGAAAATTTGCAGAACAACTACAAAACAAGCAGAGAGATGAAGACATGTAATGAGTATAAAAATGACCACGAACTATATATGGGTATATATATATATATATATATATATATATAGATGTGTATGTATATATGTGTGTACATGAGTGTATCCGTATTTAGAGGAAAATATATAGAGTATAGATAAGAATTAATAAGGGAATGAAAGAGAATAGAGGGAATAAGGAGGGAATTAAAAGAGTGACCTTTGTTATATATGAAAATTGAAATATTTTCCGGGGGGGGGCTGGGTGGGGAGGAGTTACGGTCACTGCAAAATCAGTTGACGCTTGCGAGTGAATTCGCAAATCCAAATGGAGAGGGGAGATGTGGTTGCCCGGCAAGGGATAAAGGGCAACTCAGGAGGGGGAGGGGAGAATGGGGGTTAAAGAAGTTTTAAGTAGGAAAATAAGGAAAATGTTTGATGTTTTAGAAATGTTGTCTTATAAAGTGTTCAAAACAAGAAAGTAGAAATGGATAAGAAGGAAAGGTGATGATGGAGAAATGGAAAGGGAAGATAAACAAATTATGAAATGGCTACGTTGAACTATATGACTTTAAATATTAACGGAATACATAACCAAATCAAAAGGAAGAAATTGCTAAATTTACTGAAAAAAGAAAAAATTGATATAGCATTTGTGCAAGAAACACATTTAACTGAATTGGAGCACAAGAAATTAAAGAGAGATTGGGTAGGACATGTAACAGCAGCGTCGTATAATTCAAAAGCAAGAGGAGTAGCTATATTAATCAGTAAAAATATACCAATTAAAATAGAAGAGGAAATAATAGATCCAGCAGGGAGATATGTCATGATAAAATGTAAGATATATTCGGAGTTTTGGAATCTACTCAATGTATATTCACTTAACGAAGAAGATCAAAAGTTTATGCAAGATATTTTTTTGAAGATAGCAGATACGCAAGGGAACATATTAATAGGAGGGGATTTCAACCTTAATTTGGATTCAAATATGGACAAAACTGGGAAAAAAATTAACAGAAAGAACAAAGTAACCAAATTTATAATTAAATCACTGCAAGAAATTTGCAAGGATTTTAGAGAATTCATTGAAAGACAAATTAAAATGTACTTTGAAATAAATAAGGAATCAGTGAAAGATAAGTTTATACTATGGGATGCAATGAAAGCGTTCATTAGAGGGCCAATAATAAGTTATGTAACCAAGATGAAGAAGGACTACAATCAGGAAACAGAGCAGTTGGAAAGGGATATAGTAAATATAGAAAAAGAATTAGCAATGAAGGAAGATACAACTAAAAGAAGAGAATTGGCAGGTAAAAAAAATAAAATATGAAACACTACAAACATATAAGGTGGAGAAGAACATAATGAAGACAAAACAGAAATATTATGAACTAGGGGAAAAAACGCACAAAATTCTAGCATGGCAGCTTAAGACAGAACAAGCTAAGAAAATGGTATTGGCATCAAGGAAAAAAGACAAACAAATCACATATAATCCAACAGAGATCAATGAAAACTTTAGAGAATTCTATGAACAATTATACCAAACTGAAAACGAAGGGAAAGAAGGCAAAATAGATGAATTTTTCACTAAAATTGAACTACCAAAATTAAGAAATAGAGGAACAAAATAAATTAACAGAACCATTTGAAATAGTAGAAATACAATAGATAATAAAAAAACTACCAAATAATAAAACACCAATAGAATTCTATAAAACATTTAAAGATTTATTAATTCCTCCCCTCCTGGAAGTAATCAACCAGATTGACAAAACACAAAGCTTACCAGATTAATGTAAAACAGCAATAATTACAGTAATACCAAAGCAAGGGAAAGATCCACTCGCACCAGCGTCATATAGACCACTATCATTACTTAACACATTATAAAATAATAGCTAAACTATTAGCAAACAGATTAGCAAATTATGTACCTAAAATGGTAAATCTAGACCAAACTGGATTTATTTAAAGAAGACGGACAACATATAATATTTGTAAATTTATTAACTTAATTCATGCAATAGAAGGGAGTAAAGTGCCAACAGTAGCAGTTGCTTTAGACGCAGAGAAGGCCTTTGACAGAGTAGAATGGAATTATTTATTCAAAGTATTTCAAAAATTCAGTTTACCAGATAAGTATATTAATTGGATTAAAGCATTATATAAGGGCCCATTGGCAAAAGTGACAGTAAATGGATATATATCAAAGCAATTTAATTTAAGCAGATGAACAAGGCAGGGATGCCCACTATCACCCTTATTGTTCGTGTTAGCTATAGAACCACTAGCAGAATTGATAAGAACAGAAAATAATATAAAAGGGATAAAAATAAAAGATAAGGAATATAAAATCAGTCTATTTGCGGACGATGTTATAGTATACTTAACAGAACCAGGACTATCAATAAAAGAATTATATAAGAAATTGAAGGAATATGGAGAAGTGTCGGGTTACAAGATTAACACAAATAAAAGTGAAGCAATGCCAATGAATAATGCAGATTTCTCAAAATTTAAGAAGGAATCACCATTCAGATGGCAAATGCAAGCAATAAGATACCTAGGTATACAAATAAATAAAAACCTCGGCCATCTATATAAACTCAATTATTATCCACTAATGAAAAAATTACAGGGCGATTTAGAGCATTGGAAAGATTTACCACTAAAATGAACATTTTCCCAAGGATATTATACCTATTTCAGGCATTGCCAATACACTTGACAGAGAAATTCTTCAAGGAGTTAAAGAAAATAATAAGGAAATTTTTATGGAAAGGGGGGAAACCGAGGAAAGCACTAGATAAATTAACAGAGGAGGCTTACAACTGCCAAACTTTAAAAATTATTATAGAGCCGCACAATTAAGATACCTGTCAGATTTTTACCAAACAAGGGAAAAGCCAGATTGGACTAGATTAGAACTAGATAAAAGAGGGGAAAAGATATCTGAACATATATTATATAAATGGGATGAAAAGTTGGTACAACGTAGGAGTTCTCCAGTATTACATCATCTGTTCAATATTTGGAAGAAGATTCATGTAGAAAGGAATAAAACAAATTACCAATTACCAAAACTAATAATGACGCAAAATCAGTTACTCCCTTTTACAATAGATAACCTTTCCTTTAAAGAATGGGAGAAAAAAGGGATCAAAGAATAGAAAATTGTTTTTCAGGAAATAGATTATTATCCTTTGAACAAATGAAGGATAAATATAATATAACTCAAGATACAGTGTTGGCATATTACCAATTGAGATCCTACTTGAAGGACAAATTAGGAAGTACTCTGAGGTTACCAGAGGGAAGTAACTTTGAATATGTGATTACAGATACAATGACAATCAAAAGATTTATAACAAATATGTATATTAAACTGCAAGAAAAGGAGAATGAGGAAACAAATGGTAAAACTGAACAAAAATGGGAACAAGATTTAAATATAAAGATAAAGAGGGAAACATGGGAGAAGTTATGCTCTGGAACGATGAGGTTACGTATGATACAATATAACTGGATACACAGGCTATACATTACACCTCAAAAGTTAAATAAATGGGACGCAACAGTATCTGACAGATGTTTTCGTTGTAAAAAAGAAATGGAGCAACAACAATTCATGCAATCTGGACATGTGAAAAAGTAGAAAAATTTTGGGAAGATCTAAACCAGATATTAAATAAAATTACAGAAAACAATATACCTAAAAACCCAGAGATCTTCCTCCTAAGTAACATAAAAAATAAAGAATTTGGACTTGATTTGGATGGCGCACAAAAAAGATTTGTTAAGATAGCTCTAGCTGTAGCAAAAAAATGTATTACGTCAACCTGGAAACTGGAAGATAATTTGAGAATACAACAATGGTATGTAGAAATGAATAAATGTATTCTATTAGAAAAAATAACATATAATTTAAGAAATAATATTGAAATATTTGAACAAATATGGGAGCCATACATGAAACACAATAGAGAAAACCTACCAGGGACATTTACCACCTAAATTAATGAAAGGAGAAGGAAATGAAAAGAATTGAGTCAGTGGAATTTCTTGTTTATTTTTATTGAATGACAACATTGTTTGACTGGTTTAATGTGTCTTAGATTTTGTACTTTAAATGAATGGGGGGGGGAGGTAGGGAGGGTGGGATGGGAGGAGGAGGGGGGTAGAAGATGACACTGTATATATTTGAAAAGGAAAATGTATGTATCTTGCTCAGTGTGGTTTATGGTGTGAAAAATAAAAAAAATTAAAAAAAAATAACAATATCAATCAACTGTTGAGATTCCATCTCTCGCTTCCCAATCTTTCTCTTCGAAACCAAAACAAGTTTTTGAGGAAACCTTTCTTGACTTCGCACCTGCTTATTATTGGGTAAAGAATTAGCAAATGTAAGAGCTTCACCATCACCCTAAAAAACTGAGATTGATAATCTCCATAAAAAACTTTAAGTAAAGCAAATTTACATCCTTTCTGTCACAAGACAGCCTTAGCTGAATTAAATTCTTTACGGTTTAATAACTGCTTTACTCAAATCAGTATAAAAAAAATGATTATTTTTAACTTCTAAAGGGCTCCGATTACTTCTCACATTTTGAATAGCAACTCTTAAAATCAACTCTCTATTTTGATAACTCTAATCCAAACAGAACGTGGAGCTTGACCAAGAAGCGGCTTCTTTTTATTGCTCAATAAGCTCTGTCCAGTTCCAGACCATTCAGAAAATATTCTGTTCCCAAAACCTCGGGAATCCACTTCTGAGAAAAATGAACCGGGTCTGGAATTTCAAACTCTTCCAGAAGACCAACAATTTTAACATTATTACTTCGACTTTGACTCTCCAGAGCATTAATCTTCTTCCATAAATCACTTTTCTTAATTTCCCAGCCAGTAAACGAATCCTCCATCTGTCCCATCTTTACTTGCATTGATCCACGTCATCTTTACAATCAATAAATTCTTCTTCAATCTTCTTAAATTTATCCTGGACCTTATCCACTGCTTTCAAACATTTTGCCACATCCAATTTAATAGAGGATATTTCACCCTTCATATCAACAAGCTGTTCCTTCACAGATGAAAACCCTGGACTTATCTGAATCGCCAAATTCTCCATCTGCTTGGATAAGTCAATATGTAAAGTTGGATCTAACTTAAGCTTTAAGGCCTGCGTTACCATGGGCCTACCCTTACATATGACAGTTTCCTCCTCCTCCAACCCTTGCTCTTCCACTTCTTCCAGTCCAGCTGTATCCACTTCTTCCTCCTCCGTCGATATCAAGATCGCTTCCACCCGACTACGGGTACGGACACCCCCTCCCGTCAGTCCAGGATCACTGGACCAAGGGATGTCAGGTCCCCCCGCAGCCTGGGCCTTACCGGGCATAATCCGCATGCCCGGAGTTTTGCACATGCGCAATTGTTCTTAGATCTGGAGGGGGATGACGTCGGGCACCGGCGCCATCTTCTGCAACACTGCGTGAAGTCGGCACCGGTGTAGACCAAATCTTACCGGATGACTGGCGTTGTGGACAAGGGTGAGGAGGAATCGAGTCCGGAGGCTCCACTTGTAAGGTAGACCCAAATTTTTCGGCAGCTGTTAACTGTTTAGTAGCCATTTTCTTTGCTGGCTGCTTCTAAGATATTTCAACAGTAGTAATTAAAACTTTCTTAAAATATTTTTAAAACTTTAAAACAGGTTTTGAATAGTTCTGCCAGGGGGAGCTGTTTTCCCACGTCTTCTCCCTATGCCATCACGCCACGCCCCCCCCTCCCCATAAATGTGAAATGGACCTGGCAGCCCCTTGCAGGTCATGGATCAAAGAAGGTTTGATGGACAACCATATTAACATCAATATGCTGGAATATGTAATAAATTGCAATACCTCCACCCTCTAGCTCCACCTTGTGGATGGGAGTGGAATCTCCACTGAGGTCCAGTTATGAGGACTTGGAATCTGTAGCCTCCAATTTGAATAAACCTCTGTGTGAATATATTACACACTTGGCAATGAGGATGGAATTGTGTTTTCAAAATTTAGCTTGCTTGTTTAGTTGGAAGGGCAAGGGATTCAGGAAATGTATTTTGGACATTTTTGAACAGCTAGGAACTGAAAGATTTGTTTTTCATAAACTTTGAAAAAACCTGGCGAAGCAGAGCCAGGCCCTGATCCCAGGGTGGCCATACCTGAAACTCAGTGAAGTTCAGCAAAACCAGGAGACATTCACCACTTAAGTGGAAAGTCAAGATATATTCTTTGCTGCAAATTGTATTGTTGAATTAGAGGGCTCTAATGCAGAGATATTACAGCAAAATGAAGCTATTATCCAGAAAAAGGGCTATATTTCTGACTGCAGTTGGGCCTGCTTTTTTATGAGACGTTGAAAAACTTGTTGGCTCCTGCAAAATCGAAAGATATGACATTGAAAGACATTGTTACGAAGCTAAGTGAACATTATGATCCCAAACCATTGGAAATAGCTGAGACCTATAGAATTGGCACTCGATGTCAACTGCCAGAAGAAAACATAAGTAACTTTAATGTTGCATAAAGAGGCTGTCCATACATTGCAAATTTGTCCTTTTTCAAGATCATGCCTTACAAAATCTAAGTTATGGAGGAGAAAGAATTCCTGTTTTAGGAAACGTACTTGTACGCTTGTTGGCATGCAGAGTTGCCCCTAGTAATGGTGAAAGGAGGAAAACCAGCCCCGCTTGGAAGAAATTGGTTGCAGGAAATAAAGCTTAATTGCAATATGTTTGCAAGTTTGAGTGTCCAGGTGATGTAATTTCAAGGTGTTAAGCGATGAAGGAGATCCGATTTCAGGCTGCCAAGCAAAAGTTTGCGTAAAACTTCATGCAACGCATTGTAAAACTTGTTCTGTACCATATGCACAAAAGGACAATGTTGAAAACAAATTAAAAAGACGAGTCAGAGAACATTATCTCTGAAGTAGACAGTAGTGCATGGCCAACCTACCAAAGTCAGATTGTAATATAAGAATTTGTGGAGACTTTAACAGTAAATCGGGTGCTGGAAGGTAGTATTCCAGATACTCAGCCAACAGCAAAAAATTTGTTCAGTACACTCCCAAGTGGTCGAGTTTTCACCAAGATGGATTTAACTAATGCCTATCTACAGTTAGTCTGTTGTCTATCTCGTTGTCGATCCTTGCATCCGATGAAATGGTGCAGCCGAGATAGGTAAACTGGTTGACCGTTTTGAGTTTTGTGTGCCCGATGGAGATGTGGGGGGGCTGGCTGATGGAGGTGGGGAGCTGGCTGATGGAGGACCTCAGTTTTCTTCAGGCTGACTTCCAGGCCAAACATTTTGGCAGTTTCTGCAAAACAGAACGTCAAGCGCTGAAGAGCTGGCTCTGAATGGGCAACTAAAGCGGCATCGTCTGCAAAGAGTAGTTCACAGACAAGTTGCTCTTGTGTCTTGGTGTGAGCTTGCAGGTGCCTCAGATTGAAGAGACTGCCATCCGTCCTAGAACGCTTCCACCAGCGTTGCCTCCGCTCCATCCTCAACATTCATTGGAGCGACTTCATCCCTAACATCGAAGTACTCGAGATGGCAGAGGCCGACAGCATCGAATCCACGCTGTTGAAGATCCAACTGCGCTGGGTAGGTCACGTCTCCAGAATGGAGGACCATCGCCTTCCCAAGATCGTGTTATATGGCGAGCTCTCCACTGGCCACCGTGACAGAGGTGCACCAAAGAGGAGGTACAAGGACTGCCTAAAGAAATCTCTTGGTGCCTGCCACATTGACCACCGCCAGTGGGCTGATATCGCCTCAAACCGTGCATCTTGGCGCCTCACAGTTCGGCGGGCAGCAACCTCCTTTGAAGAAGACCCCAGAGCCCACCTCACTGACAAAAGACAAAGGAGGAAAAACCCAACACCCAACCCCAACCAACCAATTTTCCCCTGCAACCGCTGCAACCGTATCTGCCTGTCCCGCATCGGACTTGTCAGCCACAAACGAGCCTGCAGCTGACGTGGACATTTACCCCTCCATAAATCTTCGTCCGCGAAGCCAAGCCTAAAAAGAAGATCTACAGTTAGATGTAGAAGAGTCAAAGGCATACCTAACAATCAATAGTCATCGGTGATTATTTCCATACAACCGACTGCCATTTGGTCTTTTGTCATCCCCAGATAGGGTGACACATGATGAGAGATTAGAGAGGCTACTGGAATACCTCGAAGCACACAATGTACATGTGAAGGATTCCAAGTGCGAATTTTTCAAAGACTCAGTTGAGTACTTGGGGAACAGGAAGGTTGACACCCCAGCAAGTGTAAAGGTTGATGCAATTAAAAAACGCACCATCTCAGAGCTCAGACCATTTTAGGGTTAGTAAACTACTTTGGCAAGTTCATGAAAAAAATTGTTAACAATTTTGCATCCTCTAAATGATTTCTTAAGAGGTGAAATGGAAGTAGACGTACTCTTGTGAGCAAATTTTCAAGCAGTGTAAAGCACAGTTAGTTGAGGGTGAGATGTTGGTACATTATGAGGTAAGTCTGTGATGCTTCGCCCTATGGGCTAGGTGCAGTATCTTCTCATGTACTGGAAAATGGGGAGGAAAGACCCATTTCATTTGCATTTAGGACTCTTAGCGCTAGTGAGAAAAAAACTATGCACAGATAGAGCAAGAAGCTCTTGCTTTGATCTTTGATGTTAAAAGGTTCCACAAATATCTTTATGGTCAGAAATACACCATGGAAACAGATCACAAGCCCTTAACAGTGATTCTACATCCTCAGGCACAGGTACCAACATTAGCTGCCACCAGGATGCAGAGATGGGCATTGATATTGCTCCCTACCAGTAATGTGTTTAATTTAAATTGGGTAGGAGAGTCTAAAATGAGAGGGCACGTTTAAGCTGAGATGGACCTGTTAAACACAGTGGTGCTCACATAGAGATGTCAAGGGGGATAGCTGTTGAGACGGCTGCAATTATGACCTTGAAAACATGGATAGATAATGTTTCGAGGAATTTGGGACCAATGCAGGCAAATGAAATGAGCTTGGATAAGATTTTCTTGGAACTGAATTGGACTGCAAGGCCAGTATCCATGTGTATCTCTCCATGACTCAATGACAATGTAGGAAGATTGGGTTGGGAATAAGGCAGAAAGTTCTTCCCATTCATTAGCAGGACAGGGGAGAGAAGTGAGGACATATCTTGGTTGAGCTGCCATCTGGGATTGTTGGATCTGGTCACGGTCCTCATCCTGAGAATGCAAGGCCATGGGGGTTCTCTCCATGTGCTGCGATCACACCTCATGAATTAGAATGGGGAGCCATTATCCCAACTCAAGCTGAACTGAAATGGTCAATGCAGGAAAGTTACTTCCTTCAGTTGGTATTTACAAGAACAGCTCTCCACAGACTCTGCTGGCACTCCACTCTGAAAACAGCAACTCGAATATATGGCAGGTCTTCACTGAGTACTGCTCAGCCTTCAACAACATTATTCCCTCAATACTGGTCAAGAAGCTCCAAATCCTGGCCCTTGCACTCCCCTCTGCCAATGGATTCTTGACTTCCTCATTGCAAGACAAATTGGAAACACCATCTCTTCCTCACTGATGATCAGCACAAACACACCTCAAGGATGTATGCTTAGCCCACTGCTTTACTCACTCCACTGTGACAGAGTATTTAGAAATGTCTTTGGGAGATAATTTGGGTAAGGTGACAACCTGGTGATGACTCGAATCTCTGCTGGTGGCGGAGACTAGCCGGGTCTCTGGGGAGTTGCGGGAAATTTTCCAGTCTCCAGCCAGTCTCGGAGATGTCTCCACAACATCTCCATCAGTTGCGGCGACGTGGCGGACAAAATTAGTCTCCGCAACATCTCTGAGACCTGCTGGAGACCAAGGACACTGAGGAGACGTTGCGGCGACGATGCAATGACATTTCAGTGACACTGCTTGACTTAGAGACCACATGACTCAACGTATCCTGGCATCATCAAGATGCCTTCACTCCTGGTCCAAGTCACAGGTACATCCCGGTCAAGGTCTTCATCATCTAGTACTTGTTCCTGCTGCTGCTGCTCCTTGTACTGCCTTGGAAGAGGTCCCACCATCTTGTCTTGCCAGGGAACAGCTCCAACTCCAGAGCAGTACTGTCCTTCCACCATGCCACCCAAGGGCAGTGGGAGCCGGAAGGGCAAGAAGAAGGAGGATGAAGCAGTTGTTGCAGCTTCTGTGCAGTTTCTGGTTGCTGAGGCAGCAGTTGATGCTAGAGAAGATGAGGAAGATGGTTCCAGCGGTGATTCGACTAGAAAACAATATGATTGGAAAGAGGGGCATCAAGAGGCAATGGCTGACTTTTGGGAGGATCATCCAGAATTTTAAATCGCATGCAAGATACAAAGATATAACCATATAACCATATAACCACTTACAGCACAGAACTGGCCAGTTCGGCTCTACTAGTCCATGCCATAGCAAATCTCCACCCTCCTAGTCCCACTGACCAGCACCCGGTCCATACCCCTCTAGTCCCTTCCTATCCATGTAACGATCCAGTCTTTCCTTAAATGTAACCAATGATCCCGCCTCGACCACGTCTGCCGGAAGCTCATTCCACATCCCCACCACCCTCTGCGTAAAGAAATTTCCCCTCATGTTCCCCTTATAATTTTCCCCCTTCAATCTTAAACCATGTCCTCTAGTTTGAATCTCCCCCTTTCTTAATTGAAAAAGCCTATCCACATTTACTCTGTCTGTCCCTTTTAAAATCTTAAACACCTCTATCAAGTCCCCTCTCAATCTTCTATGCTCCAGAGAAAAAAGCCCCAGTCTGCACAACCTTTCCCTGTAACTCAGACCCTGAAATCCTGTCAACATTCTCGTGAACCTTCTCTGCACTCTCACTATTTTGTTTATATCTTTCCTATAATTTGGTGACCAAAACTGTACACAGTACTCCAAATTTGGCCTCACCAATGCCTTATACAATTTCATCATAACCTCCCTACTCTTGAATTCAATACTCCGATTTATGAAGGCCAACATTCCAAATGCCTTCTTCACCACACCATCTACCTGAGTATCAGCCTTGAGGGTATTATTTACCATAACTCCTAAATCCCTTTGTTGCTCTGCACTCCTCAATTGTCTACCATTCAATGTATATGACCTATTTAAATTTGCCTTTCCAAAATGCAGCACCTCACATTTATCTGTATTAAATTCCATCAGCCATTTCTCAGCCCACACCTCCAGCCTTCCTAAATCACCTTTTAATCTACGGTAATCTACCTCACTGTCCACAACACCACCAATCTTTGTGTCATCCGCAAACTTGCTTATCCAATTCTCTACCCCTACATCCAGATCGTTAATATATATAACAAATAATAGTGGACCCAGGACCGAACCCTGAGGAACTTCACTAATCACCGGCCTCCAACCGGACAAACAATTGTCTACCACTACTCTCTGACACCTTCCATCCAACCACTGCTGAATCCATTTCACTACCTCCTTATTTATACCTAATGCCTCCACCTTTTTTCCTAACCTCCTGTGGGGAACTTTGTCAAAAGCTTTACTAAAGTCCAAATAGACAACATCCACAGCTTTCCCTTCATCAACCTTTTTTGTAACCCCCTCGAAGAACTCAATCAGGTTTGTCAAGCATGATCTACCCCTGACAAAACCATGCTGATTACTCCCTATCAATCCTTGTACGTCCAAAAATTTGTAAATAGCATCCCTCAGAACACTTTCCATCAACTTTCCCACCACAGACGTCAGACTTACAGGCCTATAATTCCCAGGTTTGCATTTGGACCCTTTTTTAAACAGAGGAACCACATGCGCCACCCTCCAATCCTTTGGTACCACCCCCGTGGCCAGTGACGTCCTAAATATCTCTGTTAATGGCCCCACTAACTGTCCACTAGCCTCCCTGAGTGTCCTAGGGAATATTTTGTCCGGTCCGGGAGATTTATCCACCTTTATCTTTTTTAACACAGCCATCACTACCTCCTCGGTTATCCTTATATGCTTCATGACCTCCCCACTATTTTTCTTTACTTCAACTGGTTCAACATTTTTTTCCCTAGTGAATACCGAGGCAAAGAAATCATTCACAATTTCCCCCATTTCCTCAGACTTCTCACTCAGCTTACCCTCGCTATCTAAAGGGGTCCAATTTTATCTCTCACTAATCTTTTACTTTTAATGTACTTATAGAAACCCTTTGGATTTATTTCTACTCTGTCAGCCAAAGCCTCTTCATGCCTTTTTTTGGCCTTTCTAATTTCTTTCTTAAGATTCCTTCTACACTCCTTCTAGTCCTCCTTCAACTTCTCAGCTCCCTGCTCTTTATACCTCTTGTACACCTCCCTTTTTCTCCTAACCAAATTTCCAATATTCCTCGAAAACCAAGCCTCCCTATGACTTTCAGCCTTTCCTTTGATCCACACTGGGACATAACTACTCTGTACCCTCAAAATTTCTTTTTTGAATATCCTCCATTTTTCATTAACATCCTTACCTGAAAATATCCTGTCCCACTCAATACTCCCCAAATCCCTTCTTATTCCTACGAAATTTGCTCTTTTCCAATCCAGAACCTCAACTTTAGGCCTCTCCTTGCTCTTCCTTAAAACTACCCTAAAACTAACAGAATTATGGTCACTAGACCCAATTGGTTCTCCAACATTAATGTCCGCTACCTGACCTAGCTCATTCCCTAACAAGAGATCCAGTATTACACCATCCCGAGTCGGTTCTTCTACTAACTGATTTAGAAAACAATCCTGAACACATTTAACAAACTCCAGCCCATCCAGCCCTCTAACCGTATGGGTATCCGAATCAATGTGTGGGAAGTTAAAATCTCCCATGATCACTACCCTATGATTTTCATACATATACGTTATCTCCCTACAAATTTGTTCCTCTAATTCCCTTGGCCCATTTGGTGGTCTGTAATACACCCCTATTAACATCCTCTTGCCTCCTCCACCCCTCAATTCCACCCAAACAGCCTCACTGGTCGATCCCTCCATACCATCCTGCCACCTCACGGCAGTCATGTCCTCCCTAACAAGCAGAGCAACTCCTCCTCCTTTTTTACCCCCTGATCTATCACATCTAAAACAAATGTATCCCGGAACATTAAGTTGCCAGTCCTGCCCCTCCTGTAACCAGGTCTCACTAATTGCCACAATATCATGACCCCAAGTATCTATCCATGCTCTCAGCTCATCTACCTTGTTCACTATGCTTCTTGCATTAAAATATATGCATCTCAGAGAATGACCCTCACATATATTCTCTTTTTTAACTTCTACCCTAATCTCCATCCTACCTTTGTTATCTTTTTTATTCCTAGCTAGGTGGCCATACTCCCTGGACACTGCTCTCACCCTCTGTTCCCCACCCCCCTGCCAAACTAGTTTAAACCTACCCCCACAGCTCTAGCAAATCTACTTGCCAGCACATTGGTCCCCCTCCAGTTCAAGTGGAGCCCGTCCCTCTTGTACAGGTCCGACCTTCCCCAGAAGAGATCCCAATGATCCAGAAATCTTATCCCTTGCCCCCTGCACCATCTCTTTAGCCACGCATTCATCCTCCACATCCTCCTATTTCTACCCTCACTAACTCATGGCACGGGCAGCAATCCAGAGATAACTACCTTGGAGGTCCTGTTTTTTAACTTCGTACCTAATTCTACATAATCCTGTTTCAGGACCTCATCCCCACTTCTAACTCAGTCATTGGTCCCCACATGGACCACGACTTCTGGCTGTTCTCCTTCCCCTTGCAGATAACCACACTAGAAAGCAGCGGTTGAAACCTTCCTTGTTGATATGCAGAACATTTTTGAGATCAAAAAGCCCCTACCTACATGTGAGTGTATATTTAAATTGCATTGAATTTATATTTAATTGCATTAAAATAAAAACATTGAAAAATATGAAAAAAATGGAGCGAAAGTAGGAGTGATGAATATGTGTAATATAATTGTTGTAATACTGTTATTTTTTTCAGATGCACAGTTCCTAGCACACCTGCGGAGTAGGAGGACAAGATTCAACTAAGAAGTCAGGGCAGCCTGCACATACCATCTCTGCCAAGGAAGCCTTCATCATAGAGAGGTACAAATTTCTGCGGAAGCACATTGAAGGGTTATAGGCATCTCGCGGATGAGACTCATTCAGTAAGTATAGACATGAATTGTACTTTTTTCTTATACCACATACAGTCCTGTGTCATGTGATGCAGTAGATCATTATTCATAATTACATCTTCCTATTTTCTTCCAGTTTGGCAGAGGTCACCACTCCAGAGAAGAGGAGGATAACGCCATCAGTGTCGGATCAAGTGTGGAATCTCCTTCACCACCTGGACCAAGCACAAGCACCAATTCCGCTACCAGCACTTGCACCAAAGGAAGGAGGCAGAAGAAGATGTGAAAGGAAAGCGGTGATGTCTCCAACGCAGAGGCAACACACAGGTTAAGTGTATTGTCATCTTGTGTGAATTGAAGTTCAGATTGCTTTTTTAGTAAAGATTTGCATTGTCATCTTCTTGCAATCTGATACATCCCCCCACCCCATCTATTTTTTTTGTACTCTGTTCCACCAATTTAATCTAGCGTGTTGAACTGTACTGATGTTTTTGTCCACCTTTTTTAAATCTTCTTTCTCCATTTCCTTACACTTGGCCTGTGTGTTGCAGCTTTTGGACTGGGTACAGAATCTTCTGGGGATCATCAACCAGCCTCTGTCAAGCCACCAGAAGCATGTCAAGGAATTTGTGAGATTCCTTGCAACAGAAATCCTCCAGGTCCCAGAGCATCAATTTAATGACTGTAGTATGGAGGTCATGTTCCTGGTCAGGAATTTTCAGGTATGTAAAAAAATATATGAAGAATTTTGAAATTTGTGACTTTTGTTGAAATAGTTCACATTGCTTTTTTGAAAATGTCATATTTCTATAGGATGTGTATTTCTTTTGCAGGCCCATGGTAGTGTTCAAGGGAACCAGATTATGCAGAGCAGGATGGAACCAGTCCTTGGGAAGGTCCAACCAAGTGCAGCCAGTGGGAAGGTCCAAACAAATGTAGGCAACAAGCCAGGGGATGCACCAGATGCAGTATGGGACACAAGTAAACCAACAGGTAGGAAGGGGAGCATATTTTTTCAGTGATCCTAAAGTCACTACCAAACATGTGAGTGGATATTTAAACTCCATTGAGTGATAATGATGGATATATTTGACATTCTTCTTGTACTCGTTTTTTTTTTAGATCCACAATTTTCTTTTTTTTCCTTCCTCCTGCCATCCTCTTTACCCTCTAAAATTATGTTCCTTTTCCTACAGCCCGTTTTCCACCAGTCCTGGAGGAATGGACAGAACATTGCATAGTTTTCTGGCACCACTGCGGGGACAGGCTCGGGGACGTTGATGTTCCCCCCACATGTGGGACAAGCACTGTTCAGTGGGGCTTTAAACACCTGTATTGACTGTAAGGCTTCATTCCAAGTTTCTGACACCACCTCTAGGTCCACCCTCACCACACCCTTAGAGTTCATCTCCAGCATCGTTCCCACAAATAAGATATTCCAACACAGAGGCTGAATAAATCGTAATATATGTGTAGTACTACGTAGAGAGAAGTCTGTATTTCCTTGCATGGAAGTTTGCACCATGTTCAATGTATTTGGGAGAGAGTATCACTACCATTTTGCACTTGTGTATGTACCAAGTTTCCTGCGCCTTTATTGTCACATGAAAAATGTATTTGATATTTGCTGTACAAAGTTGTGTAGTTTTTATTATTTTTCACAATAATAAAAATACAAAGTTTGACTTTGAAATATGTTGTTTCATGCTACTTTTAATTTAACATCGAAATACAAAGCAATATATAAAAAAAATCCCAATAGAATTTCATACAGTTTATGCAACGACACAATTCCATAGAGTACATTATGCAGCATGGAAAATACTCCTTCACTCCTGGTCCAAGTGAGGTAAATCCAGGTCAAGGTCTTCATCATCTGGTACTTGTTCCTGCTGCTGTTGCTCCTTGTACTGCCTTGGAAGAGGCCCCACCATCTTGCCTTCCCAGGGGATAGCTCCAACCCCAGAGTAGTACTGGGTCAGGACCTCTCTCTGGTTCTTGGCAACAGACGATGGCATGTTACTTCCTCTTCTCTGCATCCCCTCCAACTGGTTGGTATGCTATCTCCACTCTCCAGGGCCAACTTCATGGGTGTGTGGGTCCTCTCTGTCAGCTGAGAGTCTGATGTCTGTCATCATATTGTGGAGTGTACAGGCAGCAAGGACCACCTTTTCAAACCATCTGTGGGTGCATTATCGTCATGGTGTGGAAGCATCTGAATCGGGAAAGAAAAAAATAGAAGTAAAATTAAAGTCATTGTATTTGCTGTGTTTACAATCTGGCAAATATGACTGTATGTGTGGCAGGAAAAAATAAGAATAATAAAGTGCTGCACACCTGTTTGCCAAAATGCCAAAGCTGTTCTCCATAATAAGCCTGGACCTGGACAGCCTGTAGTTGCAGATTCTCTCTGCATGGATCATCTGGCGCTTGGAGTAGGGCTTCATCATCCATGTCCTCAGGGCAAATGCATCGTCACCAACCAAGAAGTAGGGGACATCTTAATCTCCACCAGGAAAGGGTTCAGGAGGTGGCAGGTTGGCTTGACCTTCATCCAGTGCCTTGAACAAACTGCCAGCATCTGAGTCAGCCCAGGAGTCCCCACGCTGAGGTACATGAACTTATAGACAGCATCTACCAGCATGATGATGGAAAAGTAGTTTTTGTAGTTGTGGTAGACAGTGCCTGAACCTGGAGGTTCAAGAATTCTGACATGCTTCCCACCCAGTGCACCACAGACATGATTGAAGACCCACTTCTCAGAAAAACCCTTGGCCACTTCCTTCCACACCTCTGGTGTAGATGGACACTTGATGGCCTCCTCATGATACTCATTATAGATGGTTTGGCACACCTCTGGGACAATACTAACAATGATGTTTGAAGCCACACGGAAGCCATAGGACAGGCTCTTGTAGGAGTTTCCTGTAGCAAGGAACCTTAGAGTGATGGCAACCTTCAAATCAGGGGGGGCCTTCCTGAAGCTTCTGGATCCTCAGTGTAAGGTGAGCCACCAGCTTCATAAACATCTCTGGATCCACCCTCTGGAAATTCACCCTCAGGGAACCTCACATCCCCTTCTTCCAGGTGTTTCATCAGCTTCTCGAACCAGCCAAGGGGTTTGCCGTTGTAGGACCCACTCACGTAACCACATTCTCTTTGCCTTCATGACACCCTCTCTGGACCTATCCCTAGCCCTGGCCTTTGCCAATTTCATGGCCAGAGCTATCAGCATAAGGGCCAAGGCCTCCTTCTGCTCATCCTCCAGGTAGGGATCCTGCTCCAAAAGTATAACAGCCTCATTGCAGATGTCCATGGTGAGAGTTCTTGACTGTCTGATGTCTGAAAAGTGAATGATAGATTGTTGTAGATCTAGGCATATATAGACAGGGAGAAGTCACGGCGACATCTCTGCAACCTTTGGAAACCCATGGTGACCTATCGGTGATGTCGCAGCAACTGCTGGAGATATCGTGGCGATGTCCCCATGACTTCCAGGTGAATTGGTTGTCACCTTGTCTAGAAACGTCGCTGTCTTCACCCTGGCGTCGCCTTGGTGAGTGCGCAAGCCATTTTTTGGTCTCCCGAGTTGCCGCGACTGCGGTGACGGCGATGTCTCCACCAATGAGATAGTACCTGTAGAGTAGGTCACATGCAAACACTTTAAAACAGATCTTATTTGAAATACTGGAGTCAAAGTGGCTTCTCACACCTTTTTCCAAGAATTTTGAAGAGTGCTCAAAAGAGGTCTCTAATGGGTTATTGATGAAAGAGCACACTGGAGCCACTATTGTCTGCAGGAGAGTTTTGCTGTTTTAAGAGGGTCATGTCGTTTTGCAAGCAGAGTCAAACAGGTTTTTTCTCAGTCTCGGTCTGAGAGTGAGTGAGAGAGAGAGAGAGAAAAATAATGCAGAGATGACTTGACAGTGTCAGCCAGCAGAAGTTGCTGGGACTGAAACAGGACAAGCTGGCAAGCTTTTGGAAGACAGCCTGGTCGAAGCCCTTATAGTTCATGCAAGAGGAGAGGATTGGCTGTCTAATGTTTCACTTGGAATAAGTGAAACAAATAGGAACTCTGTGGTGACCTGAAAGAAAGAGGTTATCATCTGGAAAACCCTGATGGGGAAAGTTTCATCAGCAAGACAGAGGGGACTGATGGAAGTACATCAGTTGTGGATGTCCTGGAACAACGCACCTCTCTCTGTATACCGACAAGAACTTTCCTGAGCGGTAACCATTTACCTTTCGAGCAGCAAAGCCTGGTGAACTTTATACATGTTAAATTCTGTGCACAGTGTAAGAATTGCTTGCAACCAGTGAACTTGGAGGAATGAGAAGTGAGATCGAACTGTGAACCAAGTAACTTTTCTGAACTTATACACACATTACATACATGTGCGCTTAGAATTAGAAGGGGGTTAAGTTAGGTTAGAGTTAAGTTAAAGTGTGATTCTATTTTCATGTTTAAAGATAATTAAAAACAACTTTTGTTTCAATAACCATTTGTCTTGGTGAATATCTATTGCTGCTGGGTTTTGTGGTCCTCTGGGCTCATAACAAAAACTTCTCCCCTTTCACCCTTAAACCGTGTTTGTATCTCACTGAACCTCAGTGGAATAAGTCTACTTGCAATTACTCAGTCTAAATTTTTGATCACCTCTAGCAAATTTCTCATTCTTCTATGCTCCAGGGATCCAATTCCCAATCTGTTTAACCTTTCCCTGTAACTCAGTTCCTCAAGTACTGGCAACATGCTTGTAAATGAAAAAACACAAAATTCTGGTGAAGCCCGTCAGGTCAAACAGTGTCCTTTATGTAGCAAAAGTAAAGATACAGAACCATTGTTTCGGGCTTGAGCCCTTCATCAAAGTATGAACAAAAGGGTGGGGGGGGGGGTAGAGAAGGGGGGTAGCAAAGGTAGATGATAGGTGGAGAAAGGAGGGAGGGGACAGCAACAATGAGGGGATGGGAAGATGGATGGGTGGCTGGAAGAACTTAGAAGACAGGAAAGGGGAAAGAAAAAGCAAGCAGGTTTAATGGAAAGCAGTTAAAGGTGATGTTCATGCCATCGGGCTGGAGGCTATTCAGATGGAAAATAAGGTCTTGTTCCTCCAATTTGCAGGTAGTACATGGACAGACATGTGAGTGTGGGATTGAGATTCACAATTGAAGTGGAGGTTGCTGATATTACGGACGGAGAGGAGGTGCTGAGCGAAGCAATGTCCCAGTCTCTGACCAGTCTCTTCAATGTTGAGGCGGCCACAAAGGGAGTACCGGATCCAGTAAATCAGTCCTCCTGATGTACAAATGAAGTGTTGCTTCACAGTTTGGGGACCCAGACCGTGGAGGAGGCAATGTAGGCACAAGTTTTACACCTCCTGCAGGCACAGGGGAAGGTGCTGGGGGGTACAATGGGTGGGGAGGGATGAATTTGCAAACGGAGCGGTCCCAGCGTAAGGCAGAAAGGGTGGAAGAAGGAAAAATGTGTCTAGTGGTGGCATCCTGAAGTAAGTGCCAGAAATTATGGTGGATGATGTGTTGGATGGTAGGTGAGGATGAGGGGGATTCTATATTTGTTGTTTGGGGGGCAGAGGGGTCCAGGTTAGATAAGTGGGGAATGGAGGAGAGGCAGGTGAGGACTGAGTTGATAGTGGAGGATGGGAAGCCACAATTGTGGCAGGCAGGCATTTTGGAAGATCTGGACTGGAAGACCTCATGTTGGGAACAGATGTGGCAGAGACGGAGACATTGGATGGAATCTTTGTGGGGGACAAGATGTGAGGGACAAGATGTGAGGAGGTGTCATCCAGGGAGATGGAGGGTTTATAGTATATGTCAGTGGAAAGCTTGCCTCCTGAGATGGAGACAAAGAGATCCAGGAAGAGGAGAGTGTTATCGGAGACAGACCAGGTGAGTTTGAGATCAGGGTGGAAGTTGGTGGAAAGGAAGGTGTGGGTGGCAAGTGTTAGCATTTGCTGTGTCATGTGTAGGTTCCGAAGGGCGATGATTGGGAAGGGAGGAGTGGACAACAGAGTCATGGAGGGAGATGAAGAGGTGCTCGGTGCTGAGATGAATGTGGACGAATGAGATGGGACCCAATAGAGGTGTACAAGATGATGAGAGGATTGATCATGTAGACAGCCAGGGGCTTTCTCAGTGGGCTGAAATGGCTGACATGAGGGCGCATAGATTTAAGGTACTCTGGGCTAAGTACAGGGAATTGTAAGAGGCAAGTTCTTCACACAGTAGTGGGTGGGTGCATGGAATGTGTTGCCAACAACATTGGTGGAATCAGGTCCATAAAGTATCTTTGAAGAGCTGTGCACATGGAACTGACAGATCTTGGCCTGTACAATGGAATTTTACAGAATGAGGGTGTGAATCTAAATGAAACATTTTGAATGTTGAAAGGCATGCAGAGTAGATGTAGAAATGTTGCTTCCCATGGTGGGAAAGTCTAGGTCAATCGGGCACAACTTCACCAGGACTGAAGGGCATCCGCTTAGAACAAAGATGCAAAGGAATTTCTTTCGCCAGAGGGTGGTGAATCTGCTGCCACAGATGGTTACGGAGTCCAAGTCACTGGGTATATTTAAGGCAGAAATTGATAGGTTATTGATTAGTCAGGGCATCAAAGGTTATAGGGAGAAGGCCAGGCAGTGGATGAGTGGGAAAATGGATCCTCATGATTGAATGGTAGGACAGACTCGATGGCTGAATGGCCTGTCTTTGCTCCTGTGTCCTATGGACTTGTGCAGCGGGGAATTTCTAGGCAGGCTTGAGACTGGCTGAAAGGGTACTGGGTGTTGGAGCTGGGATGCAAGAGCACTGAAGGTTTCCTCATCATGTCAGAGGTTCAGATCTGGAGCTCAGGCTGCTACTGGATTCTGCGTGGCTGTGGGAGTGCAGAGGCAAATCAACGGGCACTCGGTGTCTCTGAGGGAACTCTCTTTTGCTTCTCTTTCTCTGACTGTAAGAGGTGCTTCAGGCATTTTCTACCGATGGCGGATCTGTCTGTCTTTCGGCAGACTAAAGCAAATTCTATTTAATATTGCACTGTTTTTAATTACTCGACAATAAAGGAATCTTGTACCATGAAGTAGGTTATATGAGCATTGCAGTTCAGGCCCACAACATTGTGTTGACCCAAGTAACCCTCCTTAAAAAAACATTCTGCACCTCATTTACTACAAAGTTGCCTCAATTGGAGAATGCGTCTTCTGAGGCAAGGTTAACAGCCGGTGTTTCGGAGTGAAGAAAATGAGAGGTGACCTACTAGTGATCTACAAGTGGACAGTATCAAATACCAGGACACCCAAAGGCGATGAGGGGAGGAACGTTTAGGGGAGAGGTCAGGGGTAGGTTTCTTACAGAGAGTTGTGGGTGCCTGAAATTTATTGGCAGGGGTGGTGGTGGAGTCTGGAACAGGCCCATGAATTTAAGAGAAAGTTATGGGTATGAGGGAGGGAAGATTTAGATTGTTGAGTAGTTGTGTAGAGGTTGACACCTCATCCTGGGCTGAAGGGCCTGCACTGTATTGAAATATTCGATAAATGCTTCAGTGGTTTCTCTGTTGCTTGAGAGGGGAGGGAAGAGGTGGTAAGGTATAGACGGTGATGGAGAGGAGTGGGAAGGTTATGCACTGTAGATGAGGTCGATGAAGGGGAAACAGAGAAACATAGAAGATAGGAGCAGGAGTAGGTCATTCGACCCTTCGAGCCTGCTCCACCATTCAACGAGATCATTGCTGATCTTAAAGTTCAGTACCCCGTCCCCGCCTTCTCTCCGTAACCTTTAATACCCTTATACTGAAGAAATATATCTAATTCCCTCTTAAATATATTTAATAAACCTGCCTCTACTGCCCTCTGTGGCAATGAATTCCACAGATTCATCACCCTCTGGGTAAAGAAATTCCTCCTCATCTCGGTCCTAAATGGTTTGCCTATTATCCTCAAACCATGGCCCCGGGTTCTAGATTTTCCCATCATTGGAAACATCCCATCTGCATCCATTCTGTCCAGTCCTGCCAGAATTTTATATGTCTCTATGAGATCCCCTCTCAATCTTCTAAACTCCAGCGAGTACAATCCCAATTTGTGCAATCTTTCCTCATAAGTCATTCCTGCCATTCCAGGTATCAGCCTGGTGAATTGCCTCTGCACTCCCTCCATTGCAAGAACATCCTTCCTTAGATAAGGTGACCAAAACTGCACACAATAGTCCAGGTGGGGTCTCACCAAGGCCCTGTACAGCTGCAGTAAGGTATCCTTGTTCCTATACTCAAACCCTCTTGATATGAAGGCCAACATACCATTTGCCTTTTTAACCACCTGCTGTACCTGCATGCTCGCCTTCAGAGACTGATATACAAGTACCCCTAGGTCTCTCTGCACTTCCCCATCTCTTAATCTATTGCCATTCAAATAGTAATCTGCCCTCTGGTTTGTATTACCAAAGTGGATAACCTCACATTTATCCACATTGTAGTGCATTTGCCATGTATCTGCCCAGTCCGTCAATTTATCCAAATCACACTGGAGCTTCCTGACCCCCTCTTCCGTGCACACAACCCCTCCTAGCTTAGTGTCATCTGCAAATTTGGAGATATTACATCCAATCCCCTCATCCAGATCATTAATGTAAATTGTGAACAGCTGGGGTCCCAGTACAAATCCCTGTGGCACCCCACTGGTCACCGCCTGCCACTCAGAAAATGAGCCATTTATCCCAACTCTCTGTCTTCTACCTGCCAGCCAGTTCTCAATCCACATCAATACTTTGCCCCCAATCCCATGAGCCTTGATTTTGGAAGCCAGTCGTTTATGCGGGACCTTATCAAAGGCCTTTTGGAAGTCCAGGTACACCACATCCACTGGCTCTCCCCCATCTATTTTACCTGTCACCATCTCAAAGGGTGATGAGGTGCAGATGGAGTTGATGGAGGAGGTTATGAGGTTGACACGGACTCATTTGAGATGAGGGAGTGTGATAAAGAGCAGACAGAGTTGATGAAGGGGAGGAAGTGTAAAGAGGCGTGGACGGAGTTGATTGATGAGGTGTAAATGAAGTTGTTGGGGGAAGAGGGTGGTGAGGTGTGGACAGAGATGAAGCAGGGGAGGTGATGAGATGTTGATGGAGGGATTAGAGCTCATCCCTTGGAGACTCTGCTCTCTCCGCCCTGTCCTTTTTGACTTCCCGCCTCCTCCCTCCATCCCGTCCCTGCCTCCCCCACCCCCCTTCCATCTGCTCGCTTCCCCCTCGAAGGTCAACTCTGCCAGGGGAGGTGTCCGGATAAGGTTCAGGAAAAAGGTGGGTCCTCAAGGCTTCGATCTGTGCGTTCTCCTGGTGAGAGATTGAGAGAGAGACATAGTGACAGAGGGCAGAAAGTGATTCGGTGGGGGGGGGGGGTGAAGAGGGCAGAGAGAGGAAGAGGGGCAGAGGGGGTGGGAGGGAGGGAGAGGGGAGGTGGGGGAAGGGAGCGGAGGTGGGGGAAGGGAGTGGGGGTGGGGGAGGTAGGGATGGAGAGAAATGGGGCAGTGAGAGAGGGGGTAGGGGGAGGCAGGGGAGGGAGAGCGAGAAATGGGGCAGAGAGAGGGAAATAGGCGAGGGATAATGGGAGGGATGGGAAAAAGAGTGTCAATCGGTTATATTTATGGGGTGGTTCTTGGGAGGGGAGGGGCAGGTGGATGGAGGCTGGAGGGACAATGCAGGTGGGAGGGCAGATGTAGGGAGGAGGGACAATGGAGGGGTGGACACAGGCTGGAGGGAGGGGCGGATGCAGGAGCAGGGAGGGGCAGAAGTGGGAGCAGGGAGGGCAGAAGCAGGAGCAGGGAGGGCGGATGCGGAGGCAGAGAGGGGCGGATGGAAGGGGGAGGGCGGAGTGGCAGAGCTGGGGTGAATAGAGGGGCATGGGGACAGGGGGCATTGGGGAGGGATAAGAAGGGCAGACCCACTCACCTCGCTGGGGATGGAGTCCAGGGTGAACCACAGGGTGAGAGCACAGCGCTGACCCCCAGTCACCTCTCCCACTTTGACATATGTCCCGTTCCAGCACCGGTAGCTCAGGACCCGCCCACAGGTCGGGGTGACATACTGCTGTGGGGGGCAGACCAAGGGGTTTAGGTCAATATCGTGGGTCAGAATCCTTCCACACCGTCCGATTGCACACTTCCGGGGTGGAACACAGAGTGAAGCTTCCTCCATACTGTCCCATCACACACTCCGGGGTCAGACACAGATGGAAGCTCCCTCCACACCATTCCATCGCACACTCCCATGGTAGAACAGTGAAACTCCCTCGCCTCTGTCCCATTGCACACTCCCGTGGTAGAACAGAGTGAAGCTCTCTCCACACCATCCCATCGCACACTCCCGTGGTAGAACAGAGTGAAGCTCCCTCCATACCGACCCATCGCATGCACCCGTGGTAGAATAGAGTGAAGTTCCCTCCATACCGACCCATCACACACACCCAGGGTCAGACACAGAGTGAAGCTACCTCCACACCTTCCCATCGCAGTCACGTGGTGGAATACAGTATGAAGCTGCCTCCACATTGCCCCATCACACACTCCTCCTGTGGGACAAAGAGTGAAGCTCTCTCCACACACTCCCAGGTAGAATATAGCGTTGAGCTCCCTCCGCACTATCTGAACACAAATCTCTGGCATGGGACATAGAATGGAGCTCCCATCACATTGTTCCATCACACACTCCACCTATCACCACCAGAAACATTTCATTTCCTTGCCTCATCAGAGAGGGAGGAGGCGATAGAGAGGGGGAGTGAAGAGGTGGGAGGGAGGGGAGGTATCTGAACAAAAGGGAGAAGAGTGGTGTCAAAACTCACCATGACTGCCCCCGTTTCGAGATCCGTGAGGATTGATCTCCCCCCTTCAAACTCATCGTTTAGATAGAGGTGCACGCTGGGAAAAGAGAGATAGAGCAATGCAGGGGGAGAAGGAGGGAGGGAGAAAGGGGGGGAGGAAAGGGGACAGAGAGAGAGAGAGAGAGAGAGAGAGAGAGGAAGGGAATGGAAAGGGAACAAAGAATGAATTCCTGTGTTCTATCCCTAGCGATATGATCCCAAACCTTGTAATGTGAGAATTGGCATGCTGAACGGCGGGGAGTGTTGTCAAACTGAGAGACCTCAAAGTACGAGGTCCGACGCAGTAAATGGTGAGGAGTGCTTTAGAACAGAGAGACTTTGGGTAACAGTGTTGTGGAGCAGAGGGTTCTCGGGGTATTAGGACTGACACGGTGAATGGTGGGGAGTTTTGTGGAGCAGAGAGAGCTTGGAAAATGGTGAATAACATGGTGAATGTTGTGGAGAGTGTCGGAAAACAACAGAAAATATGGGCTATGGGAACCAATGGTGAACGGTGGGGAGTGTTGTAGAATAGAGAGGCCTAGGGGAACAACAGTGACATGGTGATTGGTTGGGAGTGTCGTCAAGCAGAGAGAGCTCAGGATATGGGGACAAACGTGATGAATGGTGGCAGGTATTGTAGAAGAGAAATACCACGGAGTACAAGCAACCACATGTTAAACAGTGGGGATATTGCCGAAAGAGAGACCTTGGGTTGAGGATGGACACAAAATGGTGGGATGTGTCAGGGAACAGAGTGATGATGGGGTACAAGTAACGGCACTCTGAACGATGGGCTACAGGAGACCACAGTGTTATAGAACAGAGATCTTGGTACAAAGTCCGATGTGGTGAATGGTAAAGCATGTTGTGGAACAGAGAGATCTCAGGGCTATGAGACTGACACCGGTGAAAGGTGAGCAATGTAGTTAATCAGGAAGACACCCAACATGGTAAATGGTGGATAGTGTTGTATAATCAAGAAACTTTGGGGTATGTGGACTGACACGGTGAATATTGGGGACCGTCATAAAGCAGAGAAACCTCAGGCTATGTGGACTGACAGACACGGTGAATAGTGCAGAGTGTTGTACAACAGAGAGACCTTGTACGGAGACTGACAGGACGAACAGAGGGGACTGTCAGAGAACAAAGTCATCCAGGTACAGGAACTGACATGAAGAACTGTGGACAGTGTGGTAAAACAGTGAAACCTTGGGCTACGTGGACCAACACATGAAGGGTGGGTTTAAAGAACAGGAGACCTCAGGGTATGAGGACTGGCAGGGTAAATGCTGGAGAGTGTTATGGAACAGAGAGACCGTGGGACTATGAGGATTGACACGGTGAATGGTTGCGAGTGTTATATAATGGAGAAACCTCTGTGGACTTACACAGTGAAATTTGGAGTGTGTAGCTCAGAAAGATTTTGGGGAATGGTGACTGATATGGTGAATGGTGGGAGAGTCCTGTAGAATAAAGACATTGGGGTATGGTGACTGACTCTGTGTATGGTGACGAGTGGTGTAGAACCAAGATACCTCAATGGGAAGTAACAGAGTGAACGATGGGGACTGTCAGAGAACAATGAGATCTCAGGATATGACGTCTGATACAGTGAACAATGGGAAGTGTTTCAGAACAGAGAGATCTACTGAACAGTTAAGAGTGTTGAAGAGCAGAGATTCCACGGGGTGTAAGGATGGACATGCTGAACAGTGGGGTGTGTTGCAGAACGAGACCTTGGGTTATGAGGACTGACATAGTGAATGGAATGGAGAGACGTCGGCATATGAGGAATGGCACCCTGAACAATGGGGAGTGCAGTGGAACAGAGAGTTCTCTGTGTACAGGGACAAATATGGTGAATGACTGTTAACGAACCAGGAGCCTTGGGTATAGAGGAACCGACATAGTGAACTGTATGGATAGTTGGAGAACCGAGATCTCGGGATATGATGACTGACAGTGAATAGTGAGAAGTGTTGCACTTCAGAGAGACCTCAAGGTATGAGGACTAACACATAAAAGGTGGAGAGCATTATTGAACAGACAGACCACATTATAGAACAGACAGACCTTGGGGTCTGAGGACTGACACGGTGAACACTGGGGAGAGATTTGTGGAACAGAGACACCTTGGGATGCATGGAATGACATAGTGAATGGTGGAAAGTATTGTAGAACAGAAAGACCTTGGGGGAAGAAGAACAATGCAGTGATTGGTGGAGTGTGTTGTAGAACAGAGACCTCATGGTACAAGATGATGAGGAATGGGGATGGTTGAGAACGGTGATCTTGGTGCTTGAGGATTGACAAGGTGAGGGTGGGGAGAGATGTAGAACAAGATGTCCTTAGGGTGCAGCGACAGACAATGTGAAAGACGGGGAGTGCTCTTGAACAGAGAGACCTTGGGGTATGAGGACGATTGGAAAATAGAGAAACCTCGGGGTTGGAGAACTGACGGTAAATGGCGGGGAGTGTTGTCAAACAGGGAACTTATAATACAGTAACCGACATGGTGAACTGTGGGGAATGTTGCAGAACAGAGAGACCTCAGTATGGGAACTGACACTTTAAACAGTAGAGAATGATGTAGAACAAAGAGAACTCATTGTATGGGGACCTAACAGTGAATGGTGGGGAATGACATGTAGGACAGAGAGACCTCGGCGTACAAGGTCTGACACAGTGAACAATGGGGAGTGCTGTCGAAACGAGAGACCTCGGGACTAACAGTAACAGGTGGGGTATGTCGGAGAATAGATACCCCTGTGGTGTATGAGATCTGATAAGGTAGTGTTGTTGAAGTGACACTGGAATATGAGTATCGACACGTTGAACTGTGGGAAGTGTTATAGAAAAGGAGACCTCAGTGTATGGGGACTGACACAGTGGCGATGGGTAATGTAGTGGAACAGAGAGTTCTCTGGGTTCCAGAACTGACACGGTGAACAGTGGAGTACATCATGCAACAGAGAGACCTCTGGGTATAGGGACCAACATAGTGAACAGTGGGGAGTGTCGATGAACCAAAGGCCTTCAGGGTATAGGAATGATAACAGTGAATTGGGCAGATTGTTGTAGAACAGAGAGGCTCAGGGTAGGAGGACTGACATGGGGAACGATGGGGGGCTGTCATAGAACAGAGAAACCTTGAGGTAGGTAGACCAACATGGGGTATGGTGGGGAGTTTTGTAGAAAAGAGCAAGGGGGTACAGGAACCGACATAGTGAACAGTGGGGAGTGTTGTGGAATAGGGCGGCATGGTTAAAATAGCAGTTGGCCCAGCGATCAGTATGGGTTCAAATTCCGTGCTGTTTGGAAGGAGTTTGTATGCTCTCTTCACGTCTGTGTGGGTTTTCCCCAGGGTTTTCAGTTTTCTCGTACTGTTCAAAACATACTGGGGGGGCGTAGCTCAATTGGGTGTAAATTGGACAGCACAGACTTGTGGACTGACATGGCCTGTAATCATGCTGTATGTCTAAATTAAGTTATAGATACTTCAGGGTACAGGGACCAATATGAACTGAGGGGAGTGTTGTGGAGCAGAGAAATCTCGGGTTACAAGGACTGACACGGTGAACGGCAAATTGTGTTGTTAAACAGACAGATGTTGGGGTACGAATAATGACACTCTGCATGGTGGGGAAGATTGCTGAACAGAGTTCTTTGGTTCTGGGGACTGACATGTTGAATGGTGCAGTGTTGTAAAATAGAAATACCTCCGTGTATGAGGGGGGGGGGGTTACTGGGGTCATTTGCGGGGTGTTGTAATATAGGTTACTGGGGGAATTTTGGGGTGTTAATCTTTACCTGAAGACTCCTGCTCCACAACGATTTCCGTCACGACTGGTCTCGGGGTCCCAGGTTGGGGATGGGACCTCCCTTCTGTTACCTAAGGGGGGAGGAGAGGGACAATTATCGTCAGGAGGGAGTGGGTGCAACGGTTGGCCTGTAAGTTGCCATTCAGAAGCCTGAGACCTGGTCTGTGGATTTTGCCCTCACTGACCTGCAGAGGCCAACTGACAGCGCAGGTGGGAGAGGCCGAGGTGCAGGGATCCGTCGGGTTTGTACAGGTGGTCAACGATGGTTCGACCTCTCTCCGTCACCTCGTGGAAGAGGCGGGTGGCCTCCTTCTCGACCAAACCATCTCGGGCAAGCTGCAGGCAAAGAGCGGGACGTGAGTCCTTTGCCTGTTGCCCATGCGACAGGTTGAGAGGTGTGGCCCTCTCTCTCAACTCCCTCTTTCCCCCACTCTTCTTCTCACCCCTCCTTCCCCATTCTCCCTTCCTTCTGTCCGCTCTCCTCCCCTGCTCACTCTCTCGGCCCCCTCTCACCTGCCTTCCCATTTCTCCCTCCCACCTCCTATTCCACCACCTCTGTCCACACTCTCCTTCCTCTTGCCTCTCTCCCCCTCCCTCACACACCCAACACCTCCACCCTCTCTCCCTCACCTGCAATCCCCCCACCCTTTCTCCCTCTCCCACATTCCCCTCACTCACAATCCCCCCTTCCTCCTCCTCTCTCCTGTCTCTTCTCTCTCTCCCCTCCCTCACACACCTGACAACCCCCACCCTCTCACCTCCATCACCTTCAGGAGGGAAATACCCCCCAGGAGTCTTGCATCCTTGTTCGATTTCCCTGGTGTCAACCTGTCCACAGCCTGAGGAGGAGTAAGGGCATGGAGTGTTATAACCTCAATCTCCACACCTTCCTACTGTTTCCCCCTCACTCACTCACTCACTGTGTCCCTCCCCCTCCAACCCCATCACCTCTTTGTCCTTCCTCTCCCTCCTTCCCCCCTCTTTTCCCATCCCCTTTGCTTCCCCCTACTTCCTTTCTCTCCCACTTCCCTCTCCTTCTCCATCCCTCCTGTCATGTCTCTGTGTTACTTGCGAGGATTATTAAATAACGTAGAGATGCAAGATTCAAATAACAGAAGAGACTTTACTTATTGATGCCTTCCACCATCTCAGGAAACTATTCACACACACACATACACATATGCCCCACAGTGGTGCACTACATTTACTACAGTAGAAGGGCGTATTCTTACACGGGTACAAAATAGTTCACATTATCCCGACTATATAACATCCCTCCTTCTCAAGATAAAGAAAAAATGTGCTCTTTATCACTTTCTTTCCAGTGCAACTTAAGTAACTGAACTTGTACACTAGTTTATTTACACTATTTTTATATTTATTTTCACACAAGCTTGTACATTACCATCATTGGAAACTCGTATTCCAATGTACATATACCCCAGGCTTGTGTCTTTCCCAGCTCCCTCCACATCTAATACAGTTCAGCTCATCCAGACTTTGACCAACAACAAAAAAACTTTCTACACCAGGGAAATAAATAATAATTAGGGAACAGGGATTGTTGCGGTTCAGTGGGTGGCTGTTGTGCCTCTATATGTTCCTGACTTTCCTTGATCGGGATTAGTGTGGGGGAATGGGGGGGGAGGATGCCACAGCAGGGAACGGGGGAATCAATCACCGCCCTAAGCCTATACAATTGCCAGATCCTTCGAAAGGTGGTGTCATATTTGTGTTATGATGTTATTTTCTCCAGGGGAATGCAGCTCTGCATTTCTACATTCCACGGTCCAATACTGAGATTAGAGTCGGTCTTCCAAGTAGTCACAATGTACTTCCTGGCCACTGCCAATTCCAATAACACAGATTGGATTTGAAATTTGGACATCTTCATTGTAAGCCTTATGCCCATTATGTTTCCCAGCAGGAACAATTCTGGATCCTGCGGGAATCATTTACCTATGATTTTCTTCAGGGCTTGGCCTAGATCAACCCAGAAGGGACTCACCAGGTTACATACATGAAAGTCCCAGTCGCAACGCCAAATCTAAAGCATTGGTCCGAGAGTTCTGGTTTTGATCTGTTTATTTTCTGCGGCGTTGGATACAGCTGGTGCAGAAAATTATATTGCACCAACCTGTACCTTGCATTGATGATCATGGTCATGCTTTCCCGGCATAAGTTGGACCAGCATCTCTCATCAATTACAGTACCCAAGTCCGATCCCCATATTTCTCTCGGCCCGGTTTGGGTCCATCTGACTGGAGCAGTAAATACATTGCAAAAATGAATTTCTTTCCACTCCCCCTTCGAATCATGGTCTCTATAGCACTGTACCGAGGTAGGGCCATATTTGGACCCAATATGTCCCGTAAAAGAGATCTTATTTGAAGATAGCAGTGGAATGTCTGGATTGATAAGTCATATTTGTTTTTGAGTTGCTCAAACGACATTAAATGCCCCTGCTTGTAACAGTCCTCTCTGCACCTGATGCCAGGTGTCCAGGATCTTGTTACCTACCATTAATGGTATTAATTTATTAGGAGTCGGAGCGTTTTTGGGGACAGCCCCACTTTGATGTTCAGATTATTGGTTAATTTTATTCCCGATATTAATCACTTGTTTTAATGTGGAGCTGCCTTTCTTTCCTGACAGCAATTTGGCATCCCGTTTATAAATAAAGTCCTCTGCTGTCCTCTCGCCCACCAGGTGCAGATCAATCTGTGCCCACCTCCTGTCTGGAAGAAAGAAGCGATGTATTTCAATTGAGCTGCCCAATAGTATTTTTTAAAGTCTGGCATTCTCAGTCTGCCCAGACTATAATCCCATGTTAATTTTTCCATGGAGACCCTTGCCACCTTTTCTGACCTTGTGTAGCAGCGGTTTGAAGAAACCCCGGGGCAACGGCATGGACAATGTTTGAAAAAGATACCGGAATCTTGGCAACACATTCATGTGATGCTGTTAACCCTGCCCACTAATGTTATGGGCAGGGGCATCCATCTGTTTAAGTCCTCCTCAGCTCTCTCCAGCAAGGGGGTGCAATTTAACTTGTACAAATTATTCAAGTTGTCACCAATATTAACTCTTAGGTATTTAATCCCCTCCTGTGGCCACTTTAAATTGCTATTTTCTTTAAGTTGCCTCTAATTCCACTCAGTGAGTGGCATCACCTCACTTTTTTCCCCTAAATTGATCTTATATCCAGTTTCCCATAGTCCTTCAGTACCACATTCAGTCGAGGCAAGGATGTCGCAAGGTCTGTCAGATATATCAGCAAATTAGTTGATTTTCTGCTCCTCCTGGCCCACTCTATAACCTTTAATGTCTGGGTCCTGGCAAATGGCCTCAGCCAATGGTTCCATTGCTAGCACGAAGAAAGCTGGTGATAGCAGGCACCCTTGTCTACTAGATCTGGTAAGTGGGAAAGCTGAAGAAATTTATCCATTGGTCACAACCTTGGCCTTGGGGGAATGGTATAGCGCCTTAATCTAATTTGTGCCAAATGCATTACATTCAAAAGTCTGCCAACATTGTCTGCTGCTTGTCTCTCCTACACAAAGCCTGCCTGGTCTTTGTTTATTAATTTCAGCAGATGCAATACCAATCTGTTTGTCAGAGACTTGGCAAGGACCTTGTAATCAGTATTCAGCAGAGAAAATGGTCTGTAAGAGGAGGGCAAAAGTGGATCTTTACCCTTCTTCAAGATCGTGGTAACAATCGCCATTGTGAAAGATTCTGGGGGGATATTCGTGTTTCCCTTCCCTGGTCTATCACCTTCATATACAGGGGCATTAGCAAGTCCGTAAATTCTTGATAAAACTCAGGTGGGAATCCATCATCCCTTGGAGACTTGCCAGTTTGTAGTGCACTCTATGATTTCCCCAGCTCTTCCTCTATAAAAGGAAAGTCTAGTCCCATCTGCTCCTCCGGGTTTAAATTTGGGAGATCCAATCTGGCCAGAAACTCATCTGTTTTATTAGGATCCCCAGTCAATTCAGATTTGTACAGTCCTTCATAAAATTCTCTGAAGGTCTTATTAATTTCCTTTGGTTTATGAGTTATGGCCATTCCCTGATTGTATTGCATTAATTATTCTAGAGGCTTGTTTTGCCCTCAACTGCCAAGCAAGGACCTTATGAAATCTTTCCCCCAACTCATAATACTTTTTCCTTGACCTCATAAGGGCCTTCTCCATACTATACATCTGAAGCATATTATAAATTCTAATTTCTTGTTTGTAAGAGCTCTATAGTGGTCCTTTGAACCTGATTCCCGGAAATCATTCTATGATTGGGTAATGTCTTTTTCCAATTCACCACCTCTCTCACATAATTTTTCTTGACCATCTTTGTGTACCCAATTATCTGGCCCCTTAAGTATGCCTTCAGGGTGTTCCACAGAAGGAATTTATCTGGGGTGGGGGGGGGGGGGCAGTGGTCCTCACAGACCACGGCTATTTCTGTTATGAAACTACAAAACTCCATTTTATTTTTAACAACAGTGTTAAAACACCATCTCTATGCTGTGTCCTGCTTTTCCAGTATTTCTATGGTCAGAACCGGAGGGGGGGAAATATCGTCCAAGAGGAGCCTTGCCCTACACTCAGCTTCCATGATCCTACCCTGTATATGGGCTGAAGCCAGAAAAAGGTCTATTTTAGTGTTGCTTTGAGTAAAACAAGTAATCCCTCTCTCTTAGATGCTTTTTCCACCACGCATCTAATCAAATTCAGCTCCCTCATGAAGTCAATAGTGGTTTTTGCCACTCTAGTCCTAATTATACGTTTTGTGGATTTATCTAGCCCAGAATTCAGACGTAGATTAAAGTCACCCCCATTAGAATATTTTCATTTGCCTCTGCCAATCATAGGGAAATGTCCTGTGTAATTTTTTCATCATCATAGTTGGGGGCGGAGACATTCACTCGGGTCCAGAGTCCTGAATATCCCATTTTGTCTGTAATCACCTTCTGCACCTGCACTGGAACACACTTCCCTGCTAGGATTGCTACCCCCCTTGCTTTTGAGCCAAACGAAGAGGATATGACCTGACCCACCCATCCCCTTTTTAGCTTTTGATGTTCCCATTCTGTTAAATGCATCTCTTGGAGGAAGGCCAGATCTATCCCCATTTTGTTAAATGCATGCCAAAACCCTTTTTCGTTTCACCGACCCGTTTAAGCCGTTCACACTTTTAGCCATTACACATGGGTTCCCTCCCTAAATGTTTTCTCCCCATCTTCACTGCCTTCCCCCCCACCCCCCCACCTTCCCCCACCCCCCACCTCCAACCTCTTACCATCCGCCCATTGCTCCACTCTGTCAGAGCCGTGATAAGCCCTAGGGGAAAAAAAAACACCACAAGCCCATTCACCCACAACACCATAACATACATTTCCACTCACAACCATTTTCCTTGAGATAATAAAAGGAAACATACCATACATAAATCTCACCCGTCCTCCGCTCACACCTCTGGCAGTCTCCCTCCTCCTCTCACCGCCATTACTCCTTACCTTGCGGTCACCATGACTCTCCATATGCTTTTTTAGAATATGTATGAGTGAGCATGACTGTCCATCCTCACCCTCACCTCTCTCCTCTCATCCAGTGCCAGAACCCTCCCAGACCCTTACATATAACATCTTCTATCATTTTTAAAAATCAGGAAACAGAAATCTGAGTCCTCCCAGTCCATCACTTTTAATAATTTTATTGTCCATTTTTCTCTTTACCACTTGGATTTTTGAATAGTTCTTATTGATAACATGCTGGCGGCAGTATGTTGCTTCGCCATCTTGTGGATTTGGCTGCGACCGTTGGGCTCTGCGCTGCTGGTACACGTGTAGGTGATGTAACTTGTTGTACTTCACCTGACAACTGCTGTGTTGATGTTTCGGTATTAGTGGTTGTGGTCTCTTCACTTGATACCTCACTTGATATTGGTGTTTTGCTGGTATTAAAGCTTTCTGCTTCATCACATCTTGTGTCGGCCGGATGTGAATCCTGTTCCTCCTCAGATGATTGCCGGAGTCTGTCTCGGCAATGTCTGATCTTGGTTTCTCAGCTTCTCTGATGAGATTTGTTGGGATCCATGTTTTGAATATGCACATGCTGCCCTCTGAAGAGTTCTGGCAATATTTGTGCGTGTTTTTTATAATGATGGCATCCTTCTTCTTGCATATCAGCCAGTCTTCTGGTTTCCTCCTGGTCTTCTGGAGGGTGTATTTTGCTTGGCAGAGTTGTTTTATATCTCCTGCCATTTAGAAGTTCTGCCGCGGACTTCATGTCAGCCCTTAAAGGAGTTGCTCGTAATGATAGAAGAGCCAGGTCTGGGCCTTCTTTTGTTTTACAACTCTTAACTAATGTGTGTTTCACAGTTTGCACTTGTCTTTCAATGAGCACATGATCTTGGGGGTAGTATGGGGATGTTGTAGTGATAACAAACCCATATTCTGCAGCCAGCTTTCTGAATTTTTGTGACGTGAACCGTGTTCCAAAGTCACATATTACTTGCTCGGGTATTCCTTGTTCAGCAAGGAACGCTCACATTTCTGAGGTGAGAGTTGATGCTCTCAGGTCTTTCACCCTTTTGACAATTGGAAACTTAGAGTAGTAACATTCTTGATTCTCGTTGAACAAGTCTGCTCCCACTGTGTGCCTGGCAGGTACTACTGTGAAATCATTTCCTCTTTTTGTTGTGTGTTTCTGTACTTTTGGCATATTTTCTTTACCTGGATCTCATAATTGACAGAGATGAATTGCAACTCCCAGCAGCTATCCAGACAGAAATGCTGGTCCGTCAGCATCTTCCATGTAGAGCGTACAAAGGATGTTCTTTCCCTTATGACAGCCATTGATCTGAGCTCTCCCGAGCTGCTTGATCATGGGTTGTTAAAGTGACATTTGCTGTATTCAATGCACCATCTTTTGGATACCTTTTGATTATGTTCTTTGGGAACATCTGGCGGTAGAGTCTGAGTGGAAGGACATTGCTTTGTGATCCAGTATCCAGCTTCACCTTGAGGTTAAATCTCATAGGCTTGTTCTGGATTGTCCTGTGTATTTGGATCCCTGTGTGTGACTCACTTCCTTCTTTCTTCTCAGCCAATATCTCGTGAAGGTGTATGGATTCCATGTCCAGTATCTGGGAGTCAGGGTCCTCTCTGTTGTTTCCTTTTATGTAGTGGATCTTCTTCTTGTCTTTTTTCTTCACTGGTATTGTTTTCTTTATATCAACTTTGCACAGTGGTTTGCTTTACCACAGGCTCTACATTCAGAATCATATATGGGGCATATGTTTTGTCTACCTCACTTCCTGAAGATCTTGGGGAGGGTTTGAACTTTTCTGGTTGTGTTCTTTATAGCATCAACCCCTCCTTCTCTTTGCTGTGGGTGCGTCTCCATAGATAGGGATTTCATTTGCGACCTCGTGGCTTTGAAGGCAATGGCTGTGTCTATAGCTTCAAGCTATCCTTCCCGCTAAGAGACTTTTCCACTGGGATGGGAACTCTCCCATATTAGTTGATCAGCTAATCTTTCCACTACATCCTTAAATCTACATTTTGCAGCAACTATTTTCAGTCTAGTGAGGAAGTTATTAACAGTCTCATCAGTCTCTTGCATTAAGCCTTGAAATTCATAGCATTGAATTCTATGATTAGACCTGGGTTCAATGTGAGAAGCAAACTTTGCAAATATCTGCTCTGGATCATTTTTCTCCACCCCGTGAGCTCTCAGCGATTAAATAAGTCACGACCTCGCTCCCCTGTCCAGACATGTATAGAACTGACCTTCTCCTCTGCTGTGGCATTTTTAAGAGCTTTTCAATGCTAAATTGCAATTCTGCTGAAACGTTTTAAACGATTCAACAATGTCTTCAGCCTCCCGTCCATCACTGGATGAACTGCTGTTGCTCCAGCCATTTTTTTTTCAGTAATGTTTTTTTCCTTCTTCCCCTTCATATTCCAAGTGACTTACAATCAATTGTATGGCTTTTCTCCTGTTCTCTTATACCAGGGCCACCATGCTATGTCTCTGTGTTATGTTGGAGGTTTTTAAATAACTTAGAGATGTAAGATTCAAATAACAGAAGAGACTACTTACTGATGCCTTCCAACATCTCAGTAAACTGTTCACACACACTCATATACATACACCCCACAGTGGTACACTACAGTTACTACAGTAGAAGGGTGTACTCTTACGCAGTTACAAAATAGTTCACATTATCCTGACTGTATAACACCTCCCATTCCCTCCTCTTCCTCCCTCTCTCACTCATCCCTCTGCCTCCCCTCTCCTTCCCCACTCCCTCCCCTTCTCCGTCTCCATCCCGTAAGCACTACCTAGTGGTCATAGAGCATTTGGGATTGTGGGTCACAGCCCGCAGTGTGGTTGAGGTTGGGGGGGGTGGGGGGGAGTCATCCTGCATGATATTGTGGGGCTGGGTGGGGTGGGGTGAAGTGTTATGTCAGGTGAGGGTGAGGTGATATGTAACAGAGTCATAGGTCAGTAGAGGAGCCGGGGTTGGGTGGATCATGCCAAAAGCGAGGAAGGAGGGACCTCACACAGGTCGAGTGTCATGGGGTCAAATGCCGATGTGGAAAAAGGCGTAAAAGTTCAGAGATGGAGTACCATGGGGGTCAGGGATCAAATGGCAGAACATGGGGCAAGAGAGGGGACAAAGGTCAGGGTGAATGTGGGTCATGGGATTCAGGTCTCAAATGCAGGAGATGGGGCACAAGGGGGTAAGGTGCAAAGGTCAGGTTGAACAAGTCATGAGAGTCAGGGGTTAAATGCCAGTAGTGTGGACATGTAGAAGCAAGGAGCAAAGGTCAGGGTGATGAGGTTCAGGGTGAAGTGAGCAGGAAGGAGCAAACGTCAGGATGAGGGGGAGCTTGTGATGATCAGGGGTCAAATACTGGGAGTTAGGGCACAAGATGGGAAAACTATCAGGACAAGGAGGTTGTGAGGGTCAAGGGTCAAATACCAGGATTATGGGCGCAAGAAGCGACAAAGATTAGGGCGGGGGTCATGATAGTCAGCAATCAAATGTTCTGAGGTTGAGTTGGAGGAGAGTTGAAGGTTGTGGTATGTCTTGGGGGTCTGGTGTCAGAGAGGGATTTCTCTTTCCTTTGTCCCTCTCTCTAACCCCATGAGCCAGACTCACATTGGACAGGCCACGGAGCAGGCGGCACTCACGGTGGGACAGGGCACGATCCAGCACGTAGTGCTCAGGACCTGTCTCCGGGGTTCCCACCTCGGTCACCGCCAGCGAGGCAAGGTGCGGCGAGGCAGCTGCAGAGAAAGAGAGAGTAAAGGAGATAGGAGTGTCCAGGTGAGGGCAAGGCTTCATTTGGGTCCTCCCATGGCAGAGGAGAGATTCAGGCGAGATCAGGCCTCATTTTGGGCCTACTTTAGTAAGGAGGAGTCACTCAGTCAAGATCAGGAGCGAGGAACAGGCTTTTGGATTTTCACTATGGCAGAATAGACTCAGGCAAGGCTCAGGTCAAATTTTGGGGATACCCTGGGAGATGAGGCGCAGCAAAGCCCAAGCCCTATTTCAGGCATTCCCCAGGAAGAGGAGGGACTCAGACAAAGTCTACTCTGGGGAGAGGGGGTGATTTATAGAGTTAGGGTGAAGAGTCAGAGAGAGATGTACCTCGCAGGGCCTCAAGCCCCCTCAAAGGCTTGGCCTCTCGTCGGGATGTCTTGTTCTCTGACACAGACGCCTGCCGCTCATTGTCCTGCCTCCTGCAAAGTGAGAAGACATCTGTCAGCACAGAGGGATCCCAGAATTGGGAGGGCAAAAGAAGTTCCTGCACAGGGGAATGGCAGAAGGAGCTCCATCTACGGGAGGGAGGAGGCTCCACACTGAAAGAGGGGCAGCAGCGGAAGGAGCCCTGCAATTGGGATGGGGGGAGTGGGGGGAGTGAGGGTAGAACTCCACACTGGGGGGTGGGTGGAATGAAAGCACCGCACTGGTAGGGGGTGGGGAGGGAGGCCGAGATGGAGCTCCGCATTGAGTGGGGTGAAGGGAGCTCCACACTGATGGTGAGGGGAGGGAGCTCCTACTGGGAGGTGGGATGGAGCTCCATACAAGGGGGTGGGGAAGGGTAGTTTCCCATTTTGTGGGGGGGGTGTGTGTGGAGGGAGTTCCGCAATAGGTGGGTGGGGAGGGAGCTCCACATGGAAGGAGAGTGCCCCGCACTGGGGGGCGGAACGGGGGAAGAGAAACTCTGCACTGAAAGGGAGGGAGGGAGCACCACATGGGCCAAGGAAGCTTCCCACTCACCTCAGCTTCTCCCTCAGTGAAACGGGAACGATGTCCACAGGGGTCCATGATTCCTGAGAACAGATGGAACGTTAGTCAAGTGGGTGCTCCCCCTCACAGTCCCATCCCAGCAAGGGACAGAGGGACCATCGAATACGAGGGTAGGACATGGTGAATGGTTGAGCTTGTCGCAGGATGGAGGCACCACTGCATACGAGTGTTGGGTACGGAGAATAATGTGGAGTGTTGCAGGATGGACAGACCTCGGGAAATGTTGGTGGGACACGGTGGGGAATGGTAAGGTGCGGAATGACTTTGAGGAACAAGAGTGGGACACGGTGAACGGTGGGAAGTGTCTTGGGATGGAGAGACATTAACATACGAGGGCAGAACATGGTAGGGAGTGTCGAGGTACGGAGGGACCTCAGGGTACAGGGAGTGACCCGGTGGGGAGTGCCGAAGAATGGAGGGACCTCAGGGAATGAAGGTGGGACATGGTAAATGGTCCATGTGTTGAGGGGCACAGGGTTCTCAAAGCACAAGGGTGGAATGGTGAATGGTGGGGAGGTCTCGAGGAACTGAAGTACCTCGGGGTACAAGGGGGGCACTCACTGGGTCCTGAAATTCCTCGCCTATCCCATCCATGGCCAGGTACAGTAGCCTCTTCTCCAGCAAGGAACGCTCCAGGTGTAGCCGGATCTCCTGTGGGGGATGAGTGAGGCACCGCATCAATGCAACCACTGCCTGCTGCTTCTACCTCCCCTCTGGCTGGGAGATCCAGATGAGCAATTGTGGGAAGACCTTATGGAGAGATCCTTGGGTATGGGAGAAGATCCCTAGGGAGGAGATCCTGTGGGGACACCTCAGAGTGGGATTATGAGGGGGGGTAATCCCAGGGAGAGATCTACATGGTAATCCCATGGGGAGATCTCATGGATCCTGTCAAGAGATCTGTGGGTGGAGTTTCCAAGGTGAGATCCATGAGGGAGGATTTCCTTGGAGGGGGTAGATCCCATACAGAGATCCCAGTGTAGATCCCATAGGTAGATCTAGGGGGAGATCTGGTGGGAGATTTGGGGAGGGTAGATCCCATGGGGAATTCCATAAGGGAGGTCGCATGGGGAGATATGAGGTTGTCCCAAAATGTAACACTTACCTCCCTGGCCCTGACCTGCTCCGACCTCTCCTCCCCAAGTCGGGATTGGAAGTATTCCAGGTCACCGAGCACAGCCTGATCATTGGGCCAGAACAACAGGCAGGTTCTGGAACATTCCACAGCTCGCTCGTAGTCTCCGACTGCAGGGATGGAGGCAAGGGGGCTTAGTGAGGGGAAATCAGGAAACATGCCCCTTCTCCTTCCATACCATGGCAGGGTGGGGGGTGGTTGGTGGGGGTAGGGTGAGTATTGAGGGGGCAGAAGAGGCTTGGACATTTCCTCCCTGCCTGTGTTTGGCCCCTTATCACTCTGAAACTGTCCCATCTGTGCATCCGTCCACAATATCTCACCCACCTGCCCAAATCCCTCTTAGCTCGTCATATCCATGGCTGACCCACCTGCTCCACGACTCTCTGACCCACGCTATCCATGGATGGATCCCCTGCACTCTGATCCTACCTGCCCACAATTTTGGTAAGCCTACCATCTCCACGGATAATCCCACGCATACTGGTCCCACATTCTCCCTTGGATCTATAAGACATTGGAGCCCATTCAGCCTACCCTGCCATTCATTCATGAGCTGATCCATTTTCCCATCTAGCCTCACTGCCCAATGTTCTCCCCATAACCTTTGAAGCCCTGGCAGATCCTGTCATTCTCCCAATACAACCAATGACCTGGCCTCCACAAATGCCTGTGGCATCAAATTTCAGAGATTCATCATCCTCTGACTGAAGAAATTCCTCTCCATCTCTGTTCCAAGTTGACGCCCTTCAATCCTGAAGTTGTGCCCTCTTGTCCTAGACTCTCCCACACAACCTTTCTATATCTATTCTGTCCACGACTTTCGACATTCGTACTGTTTCAGTGAGATCCCCTCTCATTCTCCTCCAGTCAGGTTTCTCCTTCAGTTTTACAGCTGTCCTAGACATTGACGACACCAGGAGGAGATGAGAAAGAATAATGAGTAATGGCTTTGACATAAATGATGTCACTGGGTTTAAAAGGTGCATGTTTCCCTCTGTCAACAGTTTCTGGCTATCCCAAACCCTCCTCCCTCACCACTATTCGAGGCCCCAAACACTTCCCTTTAAATGAAGCAACTCTTCACTTTTGAATCTGCAGGGTTCATCTACTGCATCCAGTGCTTGTCACCTCTACCTTGCAGAGACTAGGAGCAGGCTGGGAGATCGCTTTGCTTAGCACGTTGGCTCCGTCCACCACAATAACCTGGATCTCCCAGTGGTCACCCATTTCAATTCCCCATCCCATTCCATTGCAGACAGTCTCATGCACTGCCAGACTGAGACCACCTGGAAATTGGAGAAACATCACCTCAACTTCAGTCTGGAGTCCCTCCAACCAGATGGCATTAATGTCAACTTCTCTGGTTTACATTATCCCCACACCCATGTATCCCCATTTCTCCTTTCCTCTGGCTTAGCCTCTTCCCCTCCTCCCCCCACCCCCCCCCCCCCCACAATCCACCCAATTGTCTTCTTTCTTCCAGCTCCGCATTCCCAGAACCACCACCTTCACCTGATCAATCCTTACTGCTTCTACCCTTCTATTCATGTCCACCTATGTCCTCCTGCCTGTGCTCATCCCCCCTTTTCCCCTCCTCCTCCTGCCCTTTATTCAGGTTTCTAACTCCTACCTTGATGAAGAGCTCAGGCCCAAAACGTGGGTTACACGTCTTTACCTCCTCTGGGCGCTGACTGCAGTAGTAGCACAAACATTTTAAAGAAACTCAAAACTTTTGTGTTTTTACTGCAATCACAGCAGCTGCAGACTTTCCTGATTCAAAATATTCCAAGTGTGGCCTAACTAGAGTTTTATTGAGCTGGAAAATTTCCTCACGACTTCTGAACTCAATTTTCCGGCATACCATAATACTCAACTACCCTGCCAACCTGTGTGGCAACCTTTAGAGAGTCATGGATTTTGACCTTAAGGTCCCTCTGTTCTTCCACACGGTTAAGAATACTATCATTAACCACATCCTCAGCTTTCTGGTTTGTCCTTCCGAACTTCATCACCTCACTTATCTGGATTGAACTCCACTTTTTGCCAGTGCTCCTTCTCTCCATCCCTCTCTCCCTCCCTCCTCCACCTAAATCCTCCCTGATTTTTGCTCATCGTTAAACAAAGGGCTCAGGCCCGAAACATCGGTTATATATCTCCTATGGATGCCGTGAGACCTGATGAGCAGGTTTGTGTTGGAGAACGCATCTTATGAGGGCAATGTTAAGAGAGCAAGGGCCTTTCTCTTTGGAGCACAGAAGAATAAGCAGTGACTTCATCGAGCTCTGCAAGATTATGAGAGTCATTGATAGGGTGGACATGACGACATTCGCAAATACCATCTGTTTAAGGTGGGGGGGGGGAGAGACATCAGGGGCAGTTTTTGAAAAACATTTTATACAGAGTGGTGGTGCCTGGAATGGATTGCCAGGGTTGGTGGTAGAGTCTTGGACAACACAGGACATTTAAAATATTCTTAGGCACATGGATGAAAGAAAAATAGAGGGTTCAGATTTGGAGGTTGGGAAGGAGAGGTTATTCTGGGGGATGTTTACATTTTAAAAAAAAATTAGGAACATGGATCCAAGAGAAAGAGGGAGGGGAGAGTGAGGTTGCTGTGGGATACACTAACATTTAACTCTTGAGGACATGGATTTAAAATATACTGATGGTTACGGGATGTGAGGGAGGATTTTGTGGACTGAAACACGAAAGTCTGCAGACATTGTGATTGCAAAAACACAGATGTTCTTGAGGATCTCAGCAATTCTTGCTGCGTCCACAGGAGGTGAAGATAGATTACCGATGTTTTGGGCCTGAGCCCCTTCTTCAGGGTATGAGTGAAAAAGCAGGCAAGCATCGGAATGAAAAAGCAGGGAGTCGGGATAGTAAGAAGAGAGCAACTGGCAAAAGGTGATAATTTATCAAGAAACAGGAGGATGGGAGAGGAAAGGTGAGAATTGATTGGGGAAGGCTGGTGACTCAGTCAATGCAGAGCAGGAAGAAAGAATCAAGACGGGGAAGGAGGAGATGGAGCTGGGGTGGATACTAACAGAAATTAAGAGAGGTGGAGGATCACAGAAAGAGAGGGAGGGGGAACTTTTGATGGGGAGGTTTAAATTTAGAAGTCAGACACATGGATGTAAGAGAGGTAGAAGGTGGGTTATGACGACTGAAGGAGGGGAGATTGATGTGGGGAAGGGGAACAGATTAAATAGAGATGAAGAGGGACGGGAAGGTGAGATTGTTGAGGATGGTGAAGAGGACCGTTTTTGTGAGGGCAGGGAGTGGGAGAGTGAATGGAAAGGACACTCACCTTGATGGTAGGCAGACAACAGGAGGGTGAAGACAGAGGGCAGGAAATCTGGAGGGCGGCGAGGAAGTCGGGGCCTTGATCCCAAATCTCTGATGCACTCCTGGTTGCAGTGGAGAACTTGCACAAGATGGTCTGGTTGAGGAGGGGGAGGGAGAGACGGGGTGGGTAAGAGACATCAGTCTGTTGCATGGGGTTCATCTCATTGCACACTCCTGCAGCGTCAGCCCCTTCTTTCCCGACCTCTCTCCCCCCATCCTCTGCTCCCCCTCCCTCCAGTCTCTCTCTCCCCCTCCCCCACACCCTCTCTGCAGACACTCTTGCATCCTCTCCATTCCCACCCCCTTCTCTCCCTCCCCTCCTATCTCCTTCCCCCTCCTCTCACTCCCCCCTTTCTCCCAACCTCCGATGGCTTCGTGGAGGTGACTCTGATACGCCAGGTAGCTGTAGTCCTCGAACTGAAAGGGTCCAAGACATTGGTCACGACACTCGGAGAGAGAGGACAGATAGTGTCCTACAGATTGCTCCAGCTGAAAAATGCTTCCCTCATGCTGCTGGAGATCATAAAGTCGGACACCAGCCTCGTATGTATCCTGTAAGGGGGGGGGGGGGAATAGGGGGAGAGGGAGAGACAAGATTAGATAGGAGAGGCAGAGAGGTAAGATTAGATCATCAAGTTACCTAATTTCCACAGTGGAGAAAGGGGCCGAACTACTTCTCCTCCCTCCCTGGGACAGCAGCACTGATTCCCTCCCACCCCACCCCCCCACCTCACTCTCTCCCCATGACAGGGGGCCAGATTTCACCCCTTCTTGGGACAGGGAGACAGATTCCCCTTTCCCCCCCCCCCCCCCAACCCACCCCTGGTCAGTAGGGCTGATTCCCCCCTTGCCCCTGGCTCTGGGTGACATTCCCCCCCCCTTCCCTCCCTGGGACAGCAGGACTGATTACCCTCCCTCCCTAGAACAGGGGACTGATTCCCTCACTCCCTGGAATACGGAGACTGAGTCCCCCAGTTCCTCACCCAGTGTAGCTGAGGTTCCAGGTCTTGGAAGTCCTCTGATTTGACCCCGTCCATCAGTCGGTACATGTCCATGTTTTCCAGCATCTCCTTGTGGTCTGGGTGGGCTTCCAGGAACGTTTGGGCAGCTGATGCTGCCTTCTGAAGCTGCCCAGTCTGTCAGGAAGACAAGGCCACAGAGGTCGGGATGGGGAAGGTGCAGGGGGAGGTGGGCCAGTTGGGTTTATTCAAGTCTATGCAGTTTGTCCCAGATCATTGGAGGTGAGGGGAAAGGGGGGAGAGGGAGGTGCAGAGAAGGGAAGGGAATTGGGTTGGGGGAAATAGGACTGGGAGATGTAGGGGAGAGATGGGCGGGTAGGTGATACAGGATGGGGGGTGAGGGGTAAGAGACAGGACGGGGAGGGTAGACATGATGGGGAGGGGATGGTTCATAGAAGATTCTCTCTTCCCTTGTCTCTCCTTCCCCCCCTGAATAATTTAAATTCTGACCTATGCAGAACATTGAATATTCCAGCACAGTCCAGCCCATTTGGCCCACAATGTTATGCCACCTTCAATAAATCTACTCAACCTTCTCCCCTTTCCCTCCCTCTCCCATAACCTCTAGTTTTCTTTCATCCATGTGCCTAAATGGTATATTAAATGTCCCTATTCCAGCCTCCACTACCACCCCAGCAATGCATCCCAGGAACCCACAACTTTCTGTTTAAAAAATAAGGTTCACCTGATGTCTCCCCTAAATCTTCCTCCTCTCATCTTGTTCAGATATCCTCTGTTACTTGCTGCTGTTGCACTGGAAAAAAAAAAGATGCTGGCTGTCCACCCTAGTAGGCATCTATATATAACCTCTCACCCTTTGCTCCAAAAAGAAAAGCCTGCCCCTCCATCTCCAGCTCTGATAACCTTGGCTCGTAAGATAGGTTCTCCAATCCAAGCAATATCCTGGTCAATCTCCTCTGCACCTCGAAAGCTTCATTGCCCATCCTGTAATGAGGTACCAGAACTGATCACAATACTCTAAGTGAAGTCCATTACCAGTCCAGAGTATCCCAAAACCCAGCAGCAAAAGATATTCACCATGACAAGGGGTTACTTAAACAAAAGTTGCTTTTAATTATCTTTGAACATGAAAATAGAATCAAACTTTAACTTATCTCAATTGACTCACTTAACCCCCTTCTAATTCTAAGCACGTGTATGCGATGTGTGTGTACGTTCAGCAAAGTTCTTTGGTTCACAGCCCAATCTCACTGGTTGCAGGCAATTCTTGTACTGTGCACAGAAAAGTTAACATTAGTAAAATTCACAAGGTGAATTAACAGGTAAATGGTTACCACTCAGAAGGGTTCTTGTTGGTTTTCAGAGAGAGAGTTTTTCTTATTTCAGGTCACCACATAGTTCCTTTCTGTTTCTCCTATTCCAAGGGAAACACTGGACAGCAAGTCCTCTCCTTTGATCAGGTCATCTTCCAAACCTCTGGAACCGATGTCTGTGTCTCTCTCTCACTCGTCCAGCTGTTAGCAAAGCCTCTTTTTTTCCTCTCTGCTCTCTGTCTGCAAAGATCATATGACCCTCCAGACAGCAAGTTCTGTTTTCCAGACTAAGTTGCCACTACCTGTTTTACATTTGTTGCCTTTTGCAAATAACACTCTTGCAAAAGCTCCTGCAAAAATTATGTGTTTTAAAGAGTTTGTGTGTGACCTTCTCTAACAAACCTTTCTCAATTTATCTCCTAAACACCTTTATATACTCTGTCACAGGTCTAACCAGAGTTTTGTAGAGCAGCAACACCACCTCACACTTCTTGAACTCAATTCACCGAAATAACAAAGGTCAGTGTGCCTTAAACCTTCTCAACTAGCATGGAAAACTTGATCTGGAGCACAGAGATCTCTGTTACTCTGCACTATTGAGAATTGTGCTATTATCCATGTACTTCACCTTCATATACAACACTGATATTCTTTTTCCTGCAGACCCAGCAGGATTTCTAGCTATCGATTTTGCAAAAATAAAAACCCAAAAACAAACTAACTGTGCACTACAGAAAATAAATATTCAGTGATAAATTATGAACAAGTAAGAATCCTTAACTTAGTTTGATTGAGTTGGTTGTTGAGGAGTCTGATGGCTGTTCCTGAATCTGGTGGTGGGAACCATATGCTGTCTCTACCTCCTTCTCAGTTTCTTTTACCTCTTTCCTATCAAGTTTGACCTTCCAGATTGCCCCCAAACCTTCCTCCCTTCACCTTAAACACCTTCTGGCATTTGCTACTGTCGCCCTGGGAAAAGAGGCAGAGATAGGGGTGGGCAGCCAGCACCTTTCCCCAGTTGAGAGAAGCACATACCAGAGGACCTCTAGTTAAGGCGAGTGGAGGAAAGTTCATGGGGAGATATATTTCCTTAGAGAGTGGCGCAGAACATCACTCTATGCTCTCCACACTGAACGGGGAGGAGGCCTCTCTTTCCCTCTGCCCCACCAGTCCCCCATTGAACTCACGACAACAGGGAAAGGTCCAGCACCAGAGTCCCACAACCCCTGTAAACTTCACTCCACACTAATCTCAATCTCCCATCCCTCACACACATGACCCTATCTCTCATCCATCCATTTGCCTCAGTCTTTTAAACGTGAACCTGCACCACAACAACCTCCCGGCCCCTCCCTCATTCTCTGTAAAGCTCACTTTCATTGGCCTGTTGGACAGAGAGGGTGAAGGGTGGAAGAGGAGAAGGGGGAGTTGAAGGAAGGAAGAGAGAGCTGAAAGAGAAGAGGGAGTGGGAAGGTGTCAGAGGCAGGAGGGATGAGGAGAGGATGGAGGGGGAGATAAAAGCAAGAAGGAGAGAGAGAGGGTAGTGGGTGGAAGAGGGAGATGGGTAAAGATATTGAATGCCCCATTATACACAGTTCACGAGAGGCGTTGATAGGGGTGGACAGCCAGTGCATTTTTTCCGGGGCAATAAGTTTAAGTGGTATGAAAAATTTAGAATGTTTTCTTTTTATTCATCCTCTCTCCTTGCTCCCTTTCACTACCCATCTTTCCCCCTCCTGTTTTCACCCCTTTCTCTTCTCCCCCTTTCTCTCCTCCCCGCACCCCTATCCACTTCCCAGTTTCCTTATCCATGCACTCATCTTCCCTCTGAACACCCCTCTCTCAACCTATCCCTGATCCCTTTTCTCTCCTTCCCTCCCATCTCTCTTCCCATTCCCTCACCCACCCACCTGCCCTTCTACCCCTGTATCCCACCCATCCCTCCATTCCCATCCTCATCCCCTCCACCCACTTTATCACACCCCCCTCTATCCTGCCTCAATGCCCTCCAGCTCCTTCTCCCTCCCCCTCATCTACCCCAGGCTTCCCCTTCCCGTCTTCCTCTCTCCCTGCTACACTACTCTCCCCCATGTCCCACATCCCTTTCCTCTTCCCCTACCCCAGCCCTCTTCCTCCCCCTCATTCCCCTACCCCATCTCCTTCCCACACCATTCCCCCCCCCACCATTTTCCCCCCATATCCCCCAACACTACCCTCTCCTCATCCCTTCTCTCTCTCCTTTCCGCTTCCCTACCCCTGCCCTCCTCCTTACTCCCCCACCTCCTCTCATCTCATCTCCTCTCCTCTGCCCCGTCCTCACCTTGTAGTAACACAGCTGCAGGTAGTTGTAGGGATGCCGGAGGCGGAACGCTGCCTCCACCTCCTCGCCCACCCGGTGGCGGGACACGTCCCCCAGCACGCTGCCCAGGCAGTGGCGGAGGCAAGCGGCGCGATGCAGTAAGCGGCCGAAGAAGGCGAGCTGGGACAGGGGATCGGCCAGAGGCGGCGAAGGGTCCTGGGCAGGCGAGTCCCAGGACAGCGGTGGGACCCGACTGCAGCGCTCCGAGCAGCGGCTCCGCAGCCGCCGCAGCGCCGAGCGGCCGAGCAGCGAGCGCTCCAGCAGCCGCGTCGCTTCGCCCCAAATGCCGAGCTGGTAGTTCTGCAGGCCGGATGTCCATAGCACGTCGTAGGGCTGCTGCAGCAGGGGCTCGGGCGCCTCCGGCAGTTGACCGAAGCAGCTCAGCAGAGGCAGCAGAAAAATACGACTCACCCACCCCATCCTCGGCAGGAGAGAGAGGAAACGGGACACGTCAGCCAGGGGAGGGGACAGAGAGGGGGGGGGGGGGGGGGAAGGGGAGGGGAGAGGAGAGAGTGGGAAGGAGAAAGAATGGGATGGGGAAAGGGAGTTGGGGGAGGGGAGAGAGGGGGAAGGAGAGACAATGGGATGGGGAAAGGGAGTTGGGGAGGGGAGAGAGGGTGAAGGAGAGGGAATGGGATGGGGAAAGGGAGTTGGGGGAGGGGAGAGAGGAGGAAGGAGTATGGAGGGGAGAGAGGGGGAAGGGGTATGGGTAAGGAGAGAGAATGGGATGGATAAAGGGAGGGGGAGGGGAGAGAGGGGGAAGTGGTATGGGGGGAAGGAGAGAGAATGGGATGGGGAAGAGCTGGGGGAGGGGAGAGAGGGGGACGGAGGAAGTGGGAAAGGTGTGGAAGCGAATGAGGGAATGTCAGGGAGTTGAGGGATAGGCGGAAGGGGACAGAGAGGAGGGGAGAAGGGGCAGAGGGAGGGGAGAAGGGGCAGAGGGAGGGGAGAAGGGGCAGAGGGAGGGGAGAAGGGGCAGAGGGAGGGGAGAAGGGGCAGAGGGAGGGGAGAAGGGGCAGAGGGAGGGGAGAAGGGGCAGAGGGAGGGGAGAAGGGGCAGAGGGAGGGGAGAAGGGGCAGAGGGAGGGGAGAAGGGGCAGAGGGAGGGGAGAAGGGGCAGAGGGAGGGGAGAAGGGGCAGAGGGAGGGGAGAAGGGGCAGAGGGAGGGGAGAAGGGGCAGAGGGAGGGGAGAAGGGGCAGAGGGAGGGGAGAAGGGGCAGAGGGAGGGGAGAAGGGGCAGAGGGAGGGGAGAAGGGGCAGAGGGAGGGGAGAAGGGGCAGAGGGAGGGGAGAAGGGGCAGAGGGAGGGGAGAAGGGGCAGAGGGAGGGGAGAAGGGGCAGAGGGAGGGGAGAAGGGGCAGAGGGAGGGGAGAAGGGGCAGAGGGAGGGGAGAAGGGGCAGAGGGACATGAGAGGGGAGGGGAAGGAGGCTGGGGCACGGAAAGGGGAGGAAGGAGTGATGGATGGAGGGGACATAGGAAGGAGTGATGGATGGAGGGGAGATAGGAAAGAAGGTGGATGGGGGAATGGTGGGAGTGGGAAGGAATGAGGGATTAGAGAGGGAGAGATGGGAGAGGGTGAAGGGGAGGGGACAGAGGGCAAGAGTCAGGGTGAGGTGTCAGAGGTGAGTGGAGAGAAAGGGAAGAGAGAAATGGAGGAGGAGAGTGGTATCAGAAAAAGGGAGCAAGAGAGGGAAGTAGGAAGGGATCAGAGAGACACAGGATTGAGAAGTGTGGAGAGAGGGAAAGGGTAAGAGGAGAGGATGGGATGGAGAGGGAAGCAGGGCAAATGGGGAGGTAGAGGGAGAGGGTGGGAAGGGGTCAGAAAGAGTGGAAAGAGAGAAGGGGATGAGAGAGATGCCAGAAAGGGATGCAAGAGAGATGAAGGGAGAGAGAGAGAGAAGGAGGCAGGGCCAGTGAGAGGGGGCAGAGGAGAGGAAGAAGGAGAAGGGAGAGGAGGAAGGGTTCAGGGATAGAGTGAGGGAAGGAGTAGGGGTGAGATAGGGAGGGAGTGGGAAGATATGAGAGGGCAGAGGGAATGGGGAGTGGTCACAGAGGGACATATGGGAGAGGGAGGTGGAGGCAGGAGAGGGAAAGGGAAAAAGGGGAAGGGAGGTGAGTGAGGAAAGGAGGGAGGGGACAGGAGACAAAGGAGGTGTAATGAGAGAGGAGAATGAAGGAGGGGTGGGTCAGAGAGGGAAAGGGAGGAATGGTGATGACGAGGAGAGAGTGGGGAGAGGGAGGAAGAGAGGGAGACATGAGAGGTAGAATTGGAGGGGGAGAGTGTGAAGGAGGGTGGGAGAGAGAAGGAGGGATGTGTGAGAAAGGAAGATGGGGACAGGGGAGGGGAAAGAGAGTGGTGGGAGAGAAGTGGGGGACAGGGAAAGAGGAAGGGGTCCGTCCCACGGAGACAGTGGAACTGGGCAAGGGGTGGAGGGAACGAGGGAGGGTCACGGAGAAGGGATGGGCAGGTGGAGTGATGAGAAAGGGAAGGGGCAGTGAGAGGACAGAAGGGGAGAACGGGAGATGAGAGAGATTGAGAAGAGAATGTGGAGAGAGGGGGAGTGAGAAAGTGAAGGCGGGGTCAGGATAGGGGAGAAGGAGAGGCAGAGAGGGAAATGGGTAGAGTTCAGAGAGGGATACGAGGAGAAGGGGTAGGGGAGGGGTCAGAGAAGTAGAGACGGGGAAGGGGAGAGACAGAAGGCAGGGGTCAACAGAGATTGTGAAGGCAAGAGGAGAGACAGAAGGGAGGGGTCAACAGTGATTGGGAAGGGGAGAGGAGAAAGAGAAGGACGGATGCCCGAGAGGGAGACAGTGGAGAGGGGGAGGGGAGAGACGGAAGGAGTGAGGGGTCAGGTAGACAAGGGAAAGGGGAAGGATGGAATGGTTAGAGAGAGGGAGACATGCCCTGCTTTCTTTATCGTAAGGACATACTTGAGAATTTTCAAATAAATGCTATGACTATATTGGAACAGGGGTTTGCTGTGAGACTCAGATAATTCTTGAGGGCATCTACAGCTTGACATCTGTTTCTCATATTACATAGCATGAATTATTTGTCTGAAGACTTGCTTCCATGGTACTGGAAACATTAGGAGAAGCCTCGGATGAATCATCCACTCAGAACCTCAGAATGTCTTTACCATTTCCACTGCTGACCCTCGATGACGATTGGTTTATAGTCCAGAATCTTATCCTCAGCTTTGCTAGGTTTTAAGGAACGCGAGAAGAGCATCTGCTGGAAAGGGCTCACATGAAAGCCCACACCCCCCCCCCCCCCCCCAATTGGGTGGGCAGATTTGAAAGGCCAACCTGTCGATTTGGCTCCTTCCCATTTTGATGTTATGTCACTCCCGTTTCAAAAAATATCGTGGTGATCTGAAATGTTGCTTGTCCATTAAAAAACTCGGATGTGGGATAGGTTTCAATTGCAGAATGAGTAAAACAATGACAGGGGCCGACGCAACAAACCGAAGTGGGAGAAGGAAAAGATCGTGAGAGGAGTCGATCCGGTGAAATCACAGAATCTTTTGTTAGAATCGGGCAATTGACAACTAGAGGAAAGAGGTTCAAAGTGGCTGGTGGAGGATTAACTGGAATCTGAGGGGAAGTATTGCTCCACAGAGGGTGGTGAGTTCGTAGAACAGGCTGCTGGGGGAGATGCCGCGAGGAAGGTAATAATGGATGGATATCTGGATCAGGGGAAGAATATGGGCCAAACGCAGGCATTATAACTCATCAAGACAAATTTATTGTCATTTGATTGCACATGAACAACCTGATGAAACAGAGTTCTCCGGTCCTAGATGCAAAACACGCAGACAAACAAGCAGACATAGCACACAATAGAGATGCAGAACTAGTATTCATCCATACAATGAAACAAACAAAACAGAGAGAGATAAAGTAATTTTTGTAAATATGAGAATCTCAGATGATCCATTTGATCGTTCAGCATTCTTACTGCCCGTGGGAAGAAAGTGTTCCTCAACCTGGTGCTGGCTCTGATCCTCCCGTATCTCTGAGTCCTTCTCATGCACCTGATTGTTACCTCGTGTTCAAACCTCTCGTATTCGTTTTATTCTCTACTGCAAATAGTTGCCTAATTGTGATGTCTTTTTGAACTGTACAACACTTTGGTCAACATGAGTTGGTTGAAATGTGCTACATAAAAATAAATAAACGAAACTTAAACTAATCGCTTCCCCAACGGGATCAGTTGACAGATGATGTGTGCGGGTGCGAGGGGTCCTCAAAGATTTTCACTTCTACATCTATATGATTACCTGATCTATTTGGCATACATTTGCAGTGCACCGATGGGAAGACTGATTGAACCTCTTAATCCAAATATTCAGCTAAAATTGAACCACCAAATGAATTCTCCACCGAAACTCTCATTTGTCTAAGGCGATATTTGTTTGCTTATTTGCGTAGATGAAATACTTGTTCTGCATATATATTGTATGTGTATTATGTCTGGTTGTGTTTCCCTGTATTGTTCACCGAGGACAGGAGAATATTGTTTCGTCGGATTGCACTTGTGCAATCAGTTGGCAATGAACTTGACTTGACGGGACCTGAAAATAACTGTTGCCAAAAAATAAAAGTAATGAGCGATTCTGTCGGAATGGCCAGTGTAAATGTGGTTTACTGCTGCTTTGCCTCGAAAGGTTTCGAGTAGAGGAATTGTTGGAAGCTGCTCTGTAGGAGACAGCGGCTCTCTGCAAATGTAAGAACAAGAGGACTTAAGTAATGGCGCTACTTGTTGTATTATCCGAAGAGTGGGATTGACAGCCAGGCAAGTGATTGGGGTATAGTTTGCTCCACCCTTGCAGCCTTTTGGCACTTTCAGGTGGCCAAATTCTTTGCTAGTAAAGCCGCATATTATGGCAATATTCGGCTGTTGGGAGGCCACTTGAATGCTCAGGAGACGCCTCTCCTCCGAGAGGGATAATCGCCACACCACAATGGTCCCCCCCCCCACCCCCCAGCCATCTGAATGCAGCCACCTGAAAGCTGCTGCTAAGGGGATGACAGTCAGCTGGTGAGCGCCTGACAGCTCTACTCCCAGCAGTCCCTGCCCCCCAACACTGATCCCGTTGCCCAGCTCTCTCCCAACAGCCCGATATCAGTCCCCACACTGTGGGGTGGCTGTAGCACAACCCGCGTCAGCCGCCCCAACCGCTGCAACCCGCACCCGCCGTTTCATTTTATACAGCCCGCTCCGTTCGCACCAACCCCTACAGTCCGCACAGACCATTCCAACCACTTATGCCCGCGCCGGCCTCTCCAACCCCAACACCCCGCGCCATCCTCTCCAACCCCTACAGCCCGACACCTATCCCTACAGTTCGCACCGGCTATTCCAACCCCTAATGCCCACGCCGGCCGCCCCAACCACTTCAGCCCACGTCTGCCGCCCCAATCTCTTCAGCCCTCACCAGCCGCTCCAACCATTACAGCCCACGCAGGCTGTCCCAACCTTAAAAGCCCGCCCTGGATGCCCCAACCACTTCAGCCCGCGCCGGCCGCCCCACAATGTGGGGACTGATATCGGGCTGTTGGCAGAGCTGGGCAGCGGGATCAGTGTGGGGACGTCCCCGTGCTGATAGCCTGTGCCGGCTGTCCGAACTCTGACAGCCAGCCATTCTAAACCTGACAGCCGAAAGGGACAGGAGCCGGACTGTGCTCAGAGGCGCATCCGGTGGAGCTGTCCCTTCAGGTGGCCAGCGCTGCGCTTTTAGCGCAGCCACCTGAACAACAATTCAAAGGGCTGCTTCCTCGTGAAGAAGACATGTGAGAAACAATTCCCTGATATGAGAAGTGCCTCCGGCTGCAGTTAGGGAACTGGAGCTAGAGCTGGAAGATCATTCGGGTGACGGAATAACTGATAGACAAAAGTTACAAGGAGGCGGTTACACCTCGGAGGCAGGAATCCAGTTGCCGGCTGTTTGTCGGGAGAGGGGAATGGACTAGGCAGATGCTGTAGGGTACCCATGTGTCCATTCCTCTGAGGAGTAAGTATACAATTTGGATACTGTCAGGGGTCCACTGCCCATGGAAAGTCAAGGCAACGAGTTATAGAAAGGACAGGAAAAAAGGCGAGTTGAAGTGAGAGATTAGTTGGTGAGGAGAATTGATAGGAGAGTCTGTGGAAGAGATCGAGAAGATAATATGTTTCCTGTCAGGGGCCACTGTCAGAAATATCTCTGATTGAGACCATTGAACTATTGAGAGGGACGGTGAGCAGCCAGTTATAGTTGTGCACATTGGTACAAATGACATGGCCAAGAACAGTTATGAGGATTTAAAGGGTGAATATAGGTAGGTTGGAAGGAGGCTACAGAACAGGTCCTCGTGAACCCTGCAGGGCTCGCTGTGCCACGCGATAGTCAAGGGCAAGAGGAGGACTTGTGGCAGATGAATTCAGACTGATGAGTTGGAACAGGGCGTAGGTTTTCCGATTAGTACATTCCCTGGGGAAGATATTGCCAGTACGAAAAGGAAGGGCTGCACATGAACTGGAGACGGACCAATATCGTTGCGGGCAAGGTTGAGAGAGCTGTTGGGGATGGTTTAAATGAGCTCGGCAGAAGGATAGGACCAGATTATTCGGTGGTATAATGAAGGAATTGTTGAATGGATTGATGTCATTTAATTTAATATAGAGATACAGCAGGATTGCAACCCCTGCAGGCCCAGGATCGCATGTCACTCACAAACAGAGATGATCTTATTTTCGATCGTGGGTGGAAAACGATGCGTCTGGAGGAAACGCAGGGCAAAATTACAAATTACAAAGTCCTTGCTGACAGCGCCGTGTTCGAACACTGAAATGCCTTACGTTCTCCTGCTCCCGTCTTTATATGTTCTTCACCACCATACAGACAACTGGCAAAATTAAAATAAGCTGTGAACGGACTAGGTTTCAGTGGTCTTAAACTAGTAAATTCCATGTTTAACTCCATTACAGGGAGCAGATGCCTGGAAAGGCGGCCACTCAAACTGTCACTCCTATGTGGAGGGCGGCCGATTGCGGGCACCTATACTGTGGATTAGATTGGACGAGGAGCCAGGAAATCTCTCAATCACGTGAAAGGCCCGTTTATGACCATAGATGGAAGCAAAGAGTGCGAGTATTTCACTTTTCGTGTTACAGTAGGAAGTGCCTGAAAAGGTCGGAGAGAACGTCCGAAGCAGGCGTTTGTGAGGGGATAAGTATGTCAGTGAATTGAGCGGAGACTCTGGGGTAAAACCTATGAGGTCATCTGTTCAATGAACTGAAGGCATGGATTGGGTCAGTTTATTGAGAGACCAAAGAGAAAGGTGTCGTTATAGATCCTAGAAAAGAGAATAGCCGAGGACCTTCATCCCAAAATATTGTGGGGAACCGTGGAAGCCTGTTAACAACAATCAAACACCCATGTTGAAGAGGGTTTTGAAGGTTCCTGCTGTATGAGTCTCCACCAACACCTCTGTCAATGCATTCTAGGCAACTATCCCTCTCTCAGTAATAGAATGCACCTCTGACATTTCCCCCAAAACTTACACCCACTCACCTCAAACAAATCACCTCTGCTATTTGCTATTGTTGCCCCGGGGAAAAGGCGCTGGCTGTCCATCCCGTCCACATGATCCACTCCAGTTGAAATCCTGGTAATCCTACTCCCCGCCCTATCAAAACATCTATATCCTTCCTGCAAAAGGGCGCTCAAAACTGCTCACAAGAATTTAAATTTGACGTCTCTAATGGGTTTCAGAACCTCTCCTGAACATCCCAATTCCAATAACCAGTAAGACCATCGGAACAGAAACAGGCCATTCAGCCAATTAAGTCTGCTCCACCATTCAATAATGAGGTGATCTATTCTCCCATTCATCGAAAACTTCGATGCTTCAGTTAATCAATCTCTGCCTTCAGTAAACGCAGTGACCTGGCCTCCACAACCGCCGTGGGAACTAATTCCACAGATTGATCACGCCCTGGGTAAATAAATTTCTCAACATCTCTGTTCTAAGTGGACGCTGTTCAATCCTGAATTTGTGTCCACTTCTCCGAGAGTCCATAACCTTTGATTATGATTAGATGCCAAACGGTCTCTTTCCAACCTTGTCTTCCACTTTCAGGGAAGATAAGCCTAGAGCTTGGCGCCTGTATTAAAGCGACTGCGACTCGGGTTCGAATCTGGCCAGGAGCTAGCAAGCTCTCCGCATGACCCAGTGCTCCGGTCTCCCCCACCCTCCGAATCACACGGCGTAATCAGGTTAATTGGGCCAGAAGAGCTTGTTACCATGTTGTTATTTCTAAATTTGAAAAAAAAAATAGTCCGATACCTCTGTTGTGCTGTACTCCTCAATGACTATGTACGGGGAGTAAGCTGCAGAAACGGTACCAGAACGACTGACGTGGAAGGTCAAACTTTACCTTGCTACTACTCTACCTTTGCTTGCCATCCTCGCCGAAACCCGTTCCGTACCCACTCCCAGAAGAACAGGGACACCGAAACACAAACTGGAAACACTGTCAGACCTCATGCCGGTCCAGATCCACATCTCCACCATCCTCGAATCTGTTCCCCACTCATGATATAGTCGGAGATACAATCTCCTGTCTCGACAAGCACTCCTCCCATTCCTGATATTGTTGCAGACCTTTCGTGCTGTTCAGAGCCAATCCCAGACCCTGTATCCCATCTGGATAGCCCCAGATATTGATATTTTCGGAACCGAATTCTACATTCACAGCTTAATCAATTTCGGGTGTTTAATAATGCGAGTTAGACTTTTGATGCCGTTTACTAACTGTTGTCTGAATTTGCGCTGGGTCATTGCGTAGATTGACGTATTGATACAGGCGCTGACGCGAATGAGTAAGAGTCCCACCTCATTCGCCACGGCCGAGGGGCTCCGGAGATCCACGCCCTGGGAATTGACCGTGACTCGAGTGCAGACGTAAGTCACGGTTGCCGTCGTCCAGAGCAGTATGGAAGTGCCAGAGACGGTGAACAGTAAGACGATGGACACGCGACGATTCTCCATCTCGCTGTCCTTGCCTGCCCCTCCCTTCAGGCGCCGGCGGACCCGACTGGAGGCCACGATGTTTCTGACTGTAAGTACGTTCAGGAGCAACATGACGAAGAAGGGGAGTAAGGGGACTGAGATAGCCATCATCCATGAAACAACTATCCACCAGATCGAGGTGAAATAGGCAGATCTGGGCCAGCACCCGAAGTTCACGTTACCCATCATGAAGGTGGGCTCGTATATGAAATAAATGGGAATGCATTTTAAGCCGCTCAACGCACACAAGAACACGACAACAACAGCCGCCGTCCGATGCGTGCAATATCTGAGTCTCAACTTCGGACGGCAAATACTAACAAACCGGTCGAAGGTGAAGGACACGATTAACCAGACGGAGTAGTCCAACGTCACAATGCGCAGGTACATAAACGATGGGCACACTGAGCTCCGGGACAGGAAGGAGTTCGGGGAATAGTAAACGAAGAGTTCCCGAAGTAACACATGAGCGATGAGCACCAGCAGGTCAGAGATCGCCATCGCCACCATGTAACGCGTGATTCCTCTGGACAGACCGCATTTTCCCCGGTACAGGATCGCAGCCGTCAGGATATTGGCTGGACGAAAGACACAAAACTTCGTGAAATCACCGTTAAACAGCTGCCAAGCGCAACGAGATGGAAAGAGTGGACGGACTTAGCGATGGAAATGAATCACTTCAGGTAATCAGAGAAATCAACCAACACGCGCACAACCTTGTTGCATTCACAAGCACTGCTCGGTGGGGAGAAATAACACAGCAGAATGGAGCGGGAGAAAATCATTTCTATGAGTTTGCCATGCAGGACAGAAACAGGCCTTTCCATCTTCTTTGACTCGTTATATTTTCTCTAAGTCAGAGGGGTAGCCATGGGGACCCACAGGCCAAACTAGGGCCACCCACAAATTGGAAGAGCCACGCCTAATCTTCTACCTGGACACTCGGATGGCATTAACATAGACCTCCGGTTTCTTCTAGACCATTCGCCATTCTCTTTGTCTTCCCTATATCTCTGCCTCCTTTACGCCAGCTCTCCATTCTGAGAGCTACCACTTCCCATGTTTCTCCTCTCCCTACTTATCTACCCTACTAATTTTGTTCAGACGCCTGTCTACACTTTACTGGCACCCTGATAAAGGGTTCAGGCCCGCAACTTTGGTTATAAATCTTTGATAGCCAATCGAATTATTGGTAGTTGGACCAGTACTGTGTTTTTACGACAATCAAAGGGTAAGCAGACTATTCTGCTTCACTTCAACGTAATAAGTCGGCGCTTCAAATAACACGAATCCAACACCATCCCTTCTGCACATCCTCTTCATGTTCCCATCCAGCTCTTCCCATAGCTCCACAGGTACTGACCTCCCGATAGCGTGAGCCGGTCAAGACGGAGCGGTAAGCACAACTTTGTTAAAACTCCAGCCACTCTATTTCTAACCTCTTGAAGGTGAGCGCACGTTCTCCCCATGTCATTCCCCGGGTTCTCCGAGTCCTTCTCATAAACCTAGGATGTACGGTTTTTCAAGGGATTACATGGGTGTATTTGAGTGGGCTGGAAGGGTCTCATATTTGCTGTATCTCTGAAACGAACACTTGCATTAATATCATCTGCGGGAACAGATATCGACTTGAAATATTGAAGCTATTTCGCTGCCCAAAGAGAGAGCAAAAGCAGCGTCGTCCAGCATTTAAAAACCGTCCTCAGATGAGTTAATTTTCTCGATACCATTTATCTCACAGAAAGATTATCCTATAAAGATTTCGCCACGCTCTCTTAATCAGAACGACCACCACGTGCTTTTCTCTTTATTTCATATTTAACTCAGATATGGCTTTGGTTCCTGCCGTTCCTCTTATTTATAACTCAGTCTGTTGGTCTCCGATTTAACATTCACCTCTTCTTGCAACCCTGCCCACATTTCGTCCCTCAGCCATATAGATTGCGTTGTTTTGTCTCGGTAAACACCCACAAAATAAATACATATTCTCATTTTAGTGAGTGTGTGGTGTTTACAGGAGTATTTCCCCTTCCCAAAACCCCACAACCTTTCCAGTAGGGCCATGGAATAGGTTCCACGCATTGTAGAATATTACAAGGAGGATATTACCGTCAGTAGAACGCCCTCTGCGCATTCCACCAAGCGTTAGGGACTTGGAGAGTTCATAAATTAAAGGAGTAAACCTTCCTAAGATAGCGTCGATCCAATTGGAAGCGCTGCCGAAGTTTGTGACCGAATACCTCTCAAATCCAAAAGTGTCGGGCTTCACATTCCTCACACAGGGGCGCTTCCATTCCCATTATTCGCAGGAACGGATGTCAGTCCGTTTCCCACAGACGCGGAGAACTGGTCTCTATATTTGATCTCAAAACAGTACAACGATTGTTCTCCAACTCTCCATATGCGAAAGGGGGAAACTTTGCCCAGACAGAGGGAGAAAAGACTCTGCTACGTTTCGATCCGAATCGAGGCCCCGGAAGAGGGGAAGCAAAGATGAAAGGACACAGGACAGGACAGGTCTGAGGATACTGTCTACAAGCGGTGACAGAGGGCGAAGGGAGGTGTTGAAACCGGTATCAGAATACAGAGACAGGGCAGCAACACGCTGAACGATGAGGTGGGTCTTACCAGGAATTCCTATCACCGCAAGAATCGGGTAGAAGATTTCCTTGACTGACAGAATTGGGGCCGGGGCCATCGCAGTGTGGCTAGCAAACCTGGGTGCACAATGCAGATAACAGAGCGGCTTGGTTTCTTATTAACACTCGCGCCAATCCTCCAGAGGTATAGAGTGGTGTAGTTCATCACAGACCCTTTAAGAAACATATTTATTTCCTCACACGTGGATAATTTTAGTAATCGCCAAGTGACGCAATGCTTCTGCAAAGGGGTTGCTTCAATTACGCTGCAGTGTAATGAGATTTTCAGGTAAAATTTCAAGTTTAGAGAGAAATTTTGCTTTCAATTGCAAGTATTGTTATCTGACCGTCCAGAGGAAATATTGTTTTTCTCTACACCATGATGCCAACACGTGCACAAAGAAAACCTAACGTAAAATAATCTCTTAATTGTGTAATGTAAACTAAATACTAATAAATATTTTGGAATGAGTCATCCAGTTACCGAACACCGTTCACTAATCACACAGCTAACGGGAAGAACCCCATTTTCCAACCTGAAAGTCCTGATTTTGATTCCCTTGCACTTATCTCCTGATGGTAATTATGTTTGATCGATGGTTGAGGCCCTCAGTCGTTCTTTAAATTTAAGGAACTCATCAGTTGAATAGATGAAGGTGAGACCCTAATAATGATGTCGCCCGTTTGAATGATTCTCTACTCGCGTTGGGTCCGATGTTTTGTGGCTACCATTCCCCTCAATTATGCAGCACTCTCATTAGTGTTTATATATAATATTGCCAAGATGGGTCTGGTCACCGTGCTCTCATCAACCTGGTCAAGAAGGGTCGGTTTTGCACGCCATTCAACTGGTCAACCCACAGACAAGGCAGCAAGAAAAAACATGGCGACTTGGTGAGGGGCAAACGAATTGTCGACGATGTGGATCAGACACCATGACTGAGAGTGAACGGAAAGTTAACCAATCTCTGGAAGTGAGTGGGATAAGTTAACCAGGCCCAGGCCAAATGGGAAATATATGCCCCATTACAAAATCTGCTCCATTACAAAATTTCTGTGATCAGTGATAAATACATAGCATTTATATGTGGGTATGTACATAATATATATAATATATTATATATATATATATAATATATATCTTTCTTTGGCTTGGCTTCGCGGACGAAGATTTATGGAGGGGGTAAAAAGTCCACGTCAGCTGAAGGCTCGTTTGTGGCTGACAAGTCCGATGCGGGACAGGCAGACACGATTGCAGCGGTTGCAAGGGAAAATTGGTTGGTTGGGGTTGGGTGTTGGGTTTTTCCTCCTTTGCCTTTTGTCAGTGAGGTGGGCTCTGCGGTCTTCTTCAAAGGAGGTTGCTGCCCGCCAAACTGTGAGGCGCCAAGATGCATGGTTTGAGGCGTTATCAGCCCACTGGCGGTGGTCAATGTGGCAGGCACCAAGAGATTTCTTTAGGCAGTCCTTGTACCTTTTCTTTGGTGCACCTCTGTCACGGTGGCCAGTGGAGAGCTCGCCATATAACACGATCTTGGGAAGGCAATGGTCCTCCATTCTGGAGACGTGACCCATCCAGCGCAGCTGGATCTTCAGCAGCGTGGACTCGATGCTGTCGACCTCTGCCATCTCGAGTACTTCGACGTTAGGGGTGTAAGCGCTCCAATGGATGTTGAGGATGGAGCGGAGACAACGCTGGTGGAAACGTTCTAGGAGCCGTAGGTGATGCCGGTAGAGGACCCATGATTCGGAGCCGAACAGGAGTGTGGGTATGACAACAGCTCTGTATACGCTTATCTTTGTGAGGTTTTTCAGTTGGTTGTTTTTCCAGACTCTTTTGTGTAGTCTTCCAAAGGCGCTATTTGCCTTGGCGAGTCTGTTGTCTATCTCATTGTCGATCCTTGCATCTGATGAAATGGTGCAGCCGAGATAGGTAAACTGGTTGACCGTTTTGAGTTTTGTGTGCCCGATGGAGATCTACTCTTTGCAGATGATGCCGCTTTAGTTGCCCATTCAGAGCCAGCTCTTCAGCGCTTGACGTCCTGCTTTGCGGAAACTGCCAAAATGTTTGGCCTGGAAGTCAGCCTGAAGAAAACAGGTCCTCCATCAGCCAGCTCCCCACCATGACTACCAGCCCCCCCCACATCTCCATCGGGCACACAAAACTCATAATATATATATATATATATTATATATATATATTATATATATATATTATATATATATATAATATATATATATATATATATATATCATATATATTATATATATATATATAATATATATATATATATATATTATATCATATATATTATATATATATATTATATATATATTATATATATATGTACATAATGTATACATAACAGTGTGCATGATGTACTTACAAGTAACAACAGAATAAAAGAACTAGAACGATTTATTAAAAAAATGTAATGATTAGCAATTTTATTCTAAATATATATAAGACAATAGAGAATAGAAATGTAATAAGAAGCGGTAAATACATTTATGATTATTCTGTATTCGCGATTTCAGATCAGAAATGGTCATCACTTCTTCTCATTCAGAAATGCTTTACACTTTTTTCTTTGAACAAATTCATCAATTACACCAGAAAAATCAAACAACCTTGCCTTGTCACTGTTGATGTTCAAAACTGCTAAACCATGCAAACGTTCTTGCACCACTGTGGACTGAAACTATGACTTAATTCATTTTCAGACAGGGACGCTCCCTCATGAGAAACAGAAATAATGCGCAATACAATGAGGCCCATAAATTTTCGTCGGTAACACAGCATCTGGTTTGAAATTCACAGCAAATTATATTTTAAGAAGTTGTTCAATCTGAAGTTCACTTGAAATATGACTTGGGTATCACAGCTGAAACTGATTTGCTTTTTTTCCACAACTCCTTCCCATCCAATTGCTTAAAGTTTCACAAAAAATTCCAAAAGTCCACAAATGTTCTAATTTCAGAAAAGTGACATGAAAAGTCATCAATAACAAAGTAAATTATGTTGAAGAATACATTCAGTCTGAAGTAATTTTCGGCATCCTTTGAGTTGGGTACCATCTGCCATTAGCACACCAATTTCGATTGCCACATGCCAGGCTTCTTCAAGTATATCATTCCATTTCAGGATATCAATGTTGTCCCTTTCCGCAGATTCTATTATCAAATTGGTCTCGTGGATCATTGTGAGAAATTTAATCCAAATCAAATTCAAAGGTATTCATGTATTTTTTTTAAATATACCCTGAAGATCAGGCTTACACTCTGCGGTCAAATTAATAAGTTCACACAGGGCTGCCACTGGATTTCTAACACCTTCCAATTGCCAAGCAATTGGTCTCACAGTCAATTTTTGCTGACTACCTTGTCTTTGGAATTATATGCAGTGAGACAGGAAGGCGTTCTTTCAGTATCTCCCACTGCTAGGGACTTGAACTGAAGACAATGAGCATTTTCTGTATGATTCCAAAGAATATTATAGCTTCACCGCAGGCTTCAGCACAACATGTACAAATGAGATTCAGAGTACGATTTGCACAACTGGAGAAAATGCAGTTCTCATTCTTCTTCTTTAAGATAACCCATGCACCACTGCACTTTCCTGCCTTATTGGAGCCATTGTCCAATGCTCGTTTGTGGCTGACAAGTCCGATGCGGGACAGGCAGACACGGTTGCAGCGGTTGCAAGGGAAAATTGATTGGTTGGGGTTGGGTGTTGGGATTTTCCTCCTTTGTCTTTTGACAGTGAGGTTGGCTCTGCGGTCTTCTTCAAAGGATTTGCTGCCTGCCAAACTGTGAGGCGCCAAGATGCACGGTTTGAGGCGATACAGCCCACTGGTGATGGTCAATGAGGCAGGCACCAAGAGCTTTCTTTAAGCAGTCCTTGTACCTCTTCTTTGGTGCAACTTTGTTTCAGTGGCCAGTGGAGAGCTCGCCATATAACACGATCTTGGGAATGCGATGGTCCTCCATTCTGTAGACGTGATATACCCAGCGCAGTTTGATCTTCAGCAGTGTAGATTTGATGCTGTCAGCCTCTGCCATCTTGAGTACTTCGATGTTGGAGATGAAGTCGCTCCAATGAATGTTGAGGATGGAGCAGAGACAACGCTGGTGGAAGCGTTCTAGGAGCCGTAGGTGATGGCGGTAAAGGACCCATGATTCGGAGCCGAACAGGAGTGTGGGTATGACAACAGCTCTGCATCCGCTAATCTTTGTGAGGTTTTTCAGTTGGTTGTTTTTCCAGACTCTTTTGTGTAGTCTTCCAAAGGCGATATTTGTCTTGGCGAGTCTGTTGTCTATCTTGTTGTCAATCTTTGCATCCAATGAAATGGTGCAGCTGAGATAGGTAAACTGGTTGACTGTTTTGAGTTTTGTGTGCCCGATAGAGATGGGGGGGGGGGGGGGCTGGTAGTCATGGTGGGGAGCTGGCTGATGGAGGACCTCAGTTTTCTTCAGGCTGACTTCCAGGCCAAACATTTTGGCAGTTTCCGCAAAACAGGACGTCAAGCGCTGAAGAGCTGGCTCTGAATGGACAACTAAAGCGGCATCGTCTGCAGAGAGTAGTTCACGGACAAGTTGCTCTTGTGTCTTGATGTGAGCTTGCAGGCGCCTCAGATTGAAGAGTCTGCGGTACCGGATGTAAATAGCATCTTCATTGTTGAGGTCTTTCATGGCTTGTTTCAGCATCATGCTGAAGAAGATTGAAAAGAGGGTTGGTGCGAGAACGCAGCCTTGCTTCACGCCATTGTTAATGGAGAAGGGTTCATAGAGCTCATTGCTGTATCTGACCCAACCTTGTGATTTTCATGCAGTTGGATAACCATGTTGAGGAACTTTGGGGGGCATCCGAGGCGCTCTACTATTTGCCAAAGCCCTTTCCTGGTCACGGTGTCGAAGGCTTTGGTGAGGTCAACAAAGGTGATGTAGAGTCTTCTGTTTTGTTCTCTGCACTTTTCTTGGAGCTGACTGAGGGCAAAGACCATGTCAGTAGTTCCTCTGTTTGCGCGAAAGCCGCACTGTGATTCTGGGAGAACATTTTCGGCGACACCAGGTATTATTCTATTTAGGAGAATCCTAGCGAAGATTTTGCTTGCAATGGAGAGGAGCGTGATTCCCCTGTAGTTTGAGCAGTCTGATTTCTCGCCTTTTGTTTTTGAACAGGGTGATGATGATGGCATCACGAAGGTCCTGAGGCAGCTTTCCTTGGTCCCAGCAGAGCTTGAAAAACTCATGCAGTTTGGCATGCAGAGTTTTGCCACCAGCCTTCCAGACCTCTGGGGGGGATTCCATCCACACCTGCTGCTTTGCCACTTTTCAGTTGTTCAATTGCCTTCTATGTCTCTTCCCGGGTGAGGACCTCATCCAGCTCTAGCCTTAAGGGCTATCATTGACCCGAAAACTCACTGGACCATCTGATTTTTTACTTTCTCCTCCCAACATTACTTTTCCTATTTTACTTTTCCTGGCCATTACTTTATCTTCCCTACCCTTTTCCCTATCACTCTGGTTCCCATATCCCTGCCAAATTAGTTTAAACCTTGTCCTACTGCTGTACCAAACATACTTGCCAAAATGTTGACACCTTTTGGATTTAGGTGCAACTCATCCCTCTTGTAAAGATCATGCCTTCCCCAAAAGAGATCCTAATGATCCAAGAAGCCAAATCCTTGCCTTGTACACCAGCACCTCAGCCACACATTCATTTTCCTTATCCTTACATTCGTTTCATCACTTGCATTTGGAACAGGTAGTAATCCCGAGATCACCACCCTAGCGTTCTGTCTTTCAGCTTTCGTCCCAGCTCACTGTAATCCCTTTTCATTACCTCCTCCTTTTTCTTGTCAATGTCGTTTGTACCCACATGTACCAAGACATCAGGCTGCTCTCCCTCTCCTCTCAGAATATTTTGGACCCGATTTGTGATATCTCGTACCCTTGCACCAGGGAGGCAGCACACTATGTGGGTATACTTATCTGGCTCACAGAACCTCCTGTCCATACCCCTAACAATGGAGTCCCCAATAACTACTGCATTTCTCCTTTTCCTTTTCTTTTGCACCACTCTGCCAGGCTCATTGCCATTGACCTGGTGCCCGTGGCCATCTTCTGTCTGGTCATCTCCCTCAACAGAATCCAACACAACATAACTGTTGCTGAATGGGATAGTGACTGGTGTGCTCTCTGTTTTTCTCACTTTTTTCTTTCCCCCCCTGATGGTTTCCCACTTACCTGACATGGGTTCTGGAGTATTTATCACCCTGAAAGTTGAGTCGATTAACTCCTCACTCTCCCTTACAAGCCGCAGGTCATCAATCTGAAACTCCATATCCCAAATTCGCTCCCTTAGTAACTGCATATCGGTACACCTGGTGCAGATGTGGCCATTTGGGAGGGTGGAGGTCACCCATTGTTCCCACATCTGACACCCAGTACAGAGCACTAACCCTATTGGCATGACTCTGAATACGAAGGCAAATAACTCAGCTTACCTTTTTTCCTTGCCTGCTTTCTCTTCACTGCTCCACTCCTTGCTGGCTGCTCCTTTCCCTTTCACTCCTTTTATTGGCCCCTTGACCAATTAACCCTGTCACTTTCAGCAAGCTCCTCCTCCTCTGATTCACAGCCCGACTCTCTCCAAGCTCGTCCTCCGACTCCCAGCCGATCCAAGTAGGCCCAAGCCCCGGTAAGCCCCCGACTTTAATAGCTTAACTTCTCCTCACTTTCAGCACGCTCCTCCTCCTCTGACTCACTTTCAGTAAGCTCCTCCTCCTCTGACTCACTTTCAGCAAGCTCCTCCTCCTCTGACTCACTTTCAGTAAGCTCCTCCTCCTCTGACTCACTTTCAGCAAGCTCCTCCACCTCTGACTCACAGCCTGACTCTCTGCAAGCTCCTCCTCCAACTCCCAGCTGAACCAAGTAGGCCCAAGCCCCGGTAAGCCCCCGACTTTAATAGCTTACCTTATCCTCACTTTCAGCAAGCTCCTCCTCCTCTGATTCACAGCCCGACTCTCTCCAAGCTCCTCCTCCGACTCCCAGCCGAACCAAGTAGGCCTTTATTTATGTAAAGATCGATAATTAACATTCAAAATTATATCCAGATATGTAATTCGAACACTCAACTTCAAATTAATAATATTCTTATAAATTGAATAATCTCCTTCACTTACCGGTAATATTTCACTTTTTTCCCAATTAACTTTATATCCAGAAAGACAACCATATTATATTAAACATTCCTTCAAGTGCAAAAGTGACTGAGCTGGGTTTGTTAAATACACCAATACATCATCAGCAAATAAATTAATTTTATACTCCTCATCTAAAACTTTCATACCTGTATCTGTGTATTTTGTCTTATCAACTGTGCTAAAGATTCAATCACTAACACAAACAAAGCTGGTGATAAAGGACAACCTTGACGAGTTGATCGAGTTAACTTAAAGGATTCTGAAATTAAACCATTTGTCAATACTCGAGATACCGGTTTACTATATAGAGCCCTAATCCAACCAATAAAAAAAGGACCAAACTTAAATATCTCCAAAACTTTAAACAAAAAATTCCATTCAACTCTATCAAATGCTTTTTCTGCATCTAAGGATATCACCATCGGATGATCTGAGGATTGTCGAAATCTATTAATCAATCTAATCACGTGCAAAATATTATCTGAAGCATATTTATTTTTTATAAATCCTGTTTGATCAATATGAATCAACTTGGGTAAAAATTTAGCCAATGTATTCACTAATATTTTAGCTATTATTTTATAATCTACATTTAACAACAAAATTGGTCTATATAAAGATACTTTCAAAGGATCTCTATTTTTTTTAAGAATTACTGTAATTAAAGCACTGGAACAAGACTCAGGTAATTCATAATGTTTTCTCCAACTTGATCTAATACATCTCCAAACACTGTAGATAAATCATCATAAAATTTTTTATAAAATTCAACCAAAAATCCATCATCACCAGGCGATTTACCGTTCGGCATTTCCAGCATAGCCATTTTAATTTCCGAATCAGTAAATGGTTTTTCTAACTCCTGTATATCTGCATCCTCTAATATCGATAAATTCAACTGTGATTAAAAAAAAAGATCAATCAATCCAGTGTCTTGTTTTCCTTCAGATGTATATAACTTTTTATAAAATGAATAAAATTCATCATTAATCTCACAAGGTTTATAAGCAATAAGAGAATTCTGTCTAACAGCATTAATAGTCCTCGAAATCTGTTCTTTCTTTAATTGCCATGCCAATACCTTATGTGCTTTCTCTCCCTATTCGTAATACCATTGTTTAGTCCTATTAATCACACATTGATAAGATTGCAAAGTATTTTCTTCCAATTTCAACCTAGATAATTCTATTTTCTGATCTTCTGTAGCATCTTTCTGAAATTCCTTTTCTAACTTATCAATCTGTTTCTCTAATTCAAGACTCTGATTTAATCGATTCTTTTTTAGTTTAGAAGTATAACTAATTATTTGTCCTCTCAAATATGCTTTCATAGCATCCCATAATACAAACTTACTTTGAACAGAATTAGAATTTTCTTTCAAAAAAAATTAATTTGTTTTTTCAAAAAATCAATAAATTCCCTATTTTTTAACAACATTGTATTAAATCTCCAACGATAAGCTATTTTATTTTATCAGAAGTTTCATATGTAAAATATAACAAAGAGTGATCTGAAATCACCCTACTTTTATATTCCGCTTGTTGTATTTTCCCTTGTAAATGTCCCAATACTAAAAAGAAATCAATCCTCAAAAATGATTCATATCTAGATGAATAAAAAGAGAAATCTTTCTCTGTCGGATTAAAACGTCTCCAAATATCTACTAAATTAAGATCTTTCATCATCGCTTGGACCTGAATTGCCATCTTGGATTTCTTAACTTTCTTTGTAAATTTATTTAATAAAGGTTCCAAAACACAATTAAAATCACCACCAACTAAAATATTATCATTAGCCTGAATCAAATATAAAAATGCATCTGAAATAAATATTTCATCATCTGCATCTGGGGCATAAATATTAAGTAAAGTCCAAAATTCACTAAAAATCTTACCATTCAATTTAAGAATACATCCTGCCTTTTCCTCCATTGATTGCAATTCAAAAGATAAATTTTTATGTATCAAAATTGCAACACCTTTAGCTCTAGAATTAAATGAAGGAGAATATACATGCCCGACCCAGTTCCTCTTTAATTTCATGCTTTCATTCAAATGTGTTTCTGTAAAAAAGCAATATCAATTTTCATTTTCTTAATATATGCCAAGACTTGCTTACGCTTAATCGGACTGTTTAATCCTCGAACATTAAAAGTAGCAAACCTCAACTTTTACAAACCTACTATTATTACTAAATACCAATAATATCTTTATAGAAAAACTCAAATCAATGTATATAGGCCCTCCAATAGAAAACAAAATCACAAATTAAAAACTATCTAAAATGAAAATAAAAAAAATAAAGAAAATAAAATTTTTCCCCTAAAAAAAAACTATCAAAAGGTAGTAACCCCAAAACAAAAATTGTGTGTGGGTCACCCATCAGTGGCTGATGACTAGTAAATAAATTAGAGCAAATCTCTCCTTCCCCAGCCAAACAATGAATAATATCAAAATAGCTTTATAACAAAAGAAAATTCTTCTTTTCATCCAATGATTCCAATCTCGAAGATCCCATTTCAGAAGAAGTTGGACTCTTTCCATTCCTGTTTTTCCCATTTCTGCCATTTCTTCCATTTCCAGAATATCCAGATTGTTCTTTAGGAGATAATGGTGGACTACGTCTTTGTCCTCTTATATCTGGCAATGAATCAGCAAAAATCATTGCTTCACGTTCATTTTCAAAAAACCGAAATTGATAGTCTCCATAAAACACCTTCAACACTGCAGGGTAACGAAAAATAGACATAACCTTTACGCCACAAAACTTCTTTAACTGGATTAAATCGACATTGATGCTGAATGACCTCTTGACTCAAATCAGGATAAAAAAACTCTGCTATTCTGAATCAATAACGGAGTTTGTCGTTGTCTCACATTTTGCACTGCTAGTTGAAGTATTGCTTCTCTGTCCAAATAACTCAAACATCGAATTATTACCGGTCTTGGTGGTTGACAAGCTGAGGGTGTTCTTCTTAAAACTCTATGGGCTCTTTCCAGTACCAATCCCCCAGAGAAAAATTCTTGCCCTAATATTTGAAGGATCCAGTCTTTAAAGAAACAAAGAGGATCTTGTCCTTCTATATCTTCTGGCAAACCAACAATTTTCACATTATTCCTTCTGCTTTGATTCTCCAAGTAATCTATTTTTCTTTCTAACTCTTTCTCACCTTCTCCTAGTTCTATGACTGATTTTTCAACCTTCAACACTTTTTTGTGTTAGAAGTCACTTGTCCAAAAAAGCAGTCTGAAATTTTTAAAATTCTTCATAAGTTGCATCCACATGGGCTTTAACCATATTTAATTCTGCACTTATACCAACATTCATTTGAACCATCTCATTCATTATAGATGTCAACATAGGTTGAATAACTGCATTTAATTGCATACATTGTGAATTCGTAAATCTCAACTCTGCTCTCTCTGACATGGTGGCAGAACAAGGTAACTCCAGCTCCTGCTGCAATTCAACAGAAGGTATTTTAAAAGATTTACTGCGGGTCTGGACTCCCAGTGATGTCACTCCGACTTCCTCAAGGAGTCACCGCTGGTCTCCCCCCTGATCTCATTGTTTTTCCATCAATTCACGAAAATAAGCAATTTCTTCAGATTGAAGTGCATAAAAATAACAGAAGGGACAATTGATGGAGGAATCCAACATTGTAATGGGTATATGTCTTGGGTAAACTTGTACCTCTCACTTTGTTCATTTTAGATTGGTCACAGTGTTTGAGCTATCGAAAGAAAATAGACACACACACCGAGAGCAGTTCAGATTATACAAATATTTATTGCAAATTCAAAAGCTGATTTCAAACTGCAATATGCAAGGCCTTCCCAACTATACTTATCAACGCTTGGACTGGTCCCAACTGCTGAAGTGAGGCAATGACTGCACACTTGTAGTAGGCTGTCAGGGCACCGGTAGTAGCTTCTCCACCTCCCCCAACCTGGACGTTGGCTGGACTCAAGAAGTTCTTCTTGCTGAGAGATGTTGCCACCTCTCAGAGAGTCTCAAACTTCAGCAGCCGGATCATGGCTTATATTACCCAAAAACTGCTTACCCAGCACAGCAAGAAAGATAAGCGAGCAAGCTTGGCTTCTAGCGAATAACATAATTTTCAGCTTATCACTGAATACAATGGTATATTTTGCATCAAGGCTAGGCCTCTAACAGTCTGTGACCAAAACAAGTAGAAAGATTAAATGTTCTTGGTACACAGATGTCCTTTCGTCAGATAACTGCATCTCTGGCCCCTCGGTGGAATTTAGCTTATGTCTGTTGATTCTAAACACAAGCAGGTTCTCAGCCTTGCAGAAGCAAAGGCTGCAAAAGTAAAAAAAAACAGTTAGAATCTTCCATTACAATATATTACAGAATCAGTGATTCGCATCTCTTTTTTTTACACTTACATACGACCTTAAGTAACGCCGTCCTAACCACAGATCACCTAAGGCAGGGGTGTCAAACTCAAATTCACGGAGGGCCAAAATTAAAAACTTGGACTAAGTCGAGGGCCGAACTAAATATTTATTGAAAATTTTCAACAACATCTGCATGTTTTCTCTTCTTTCAACATATGTAATGTTAAACTTTTTCTTATTAAAATAAATGTTTAATAATAGTTTTGGATAAACTCTTTCCAGAAGCATTAACAAATGAGAAATAAAATATTCAATAAATAATATTTCTCTATAGAGGATTTGTCAAATGTTGCTAGTGTGCTGTCGAATAGTAAAACCTGAGGGCTATTGAGAATGTGGGAGAATAACATGATTCCTGAAACAATCAAATGGGTGACTGATTGTGGGTAAGAACTCTAGCAGGGTTATTTGCCATGACCTTTTTCCATTGGTACAGATATCCTTTGATTTACACACTTTTCAAGTTTTATGCCTAATGAGCTTGTATCCAGGTGCAGGACCATTTTTAACCAGGAATATATTTACCACTGTGACATGAAACTATTGGAAGATCGTTTTATCCTGAGATTAAAGTTCATAATACTTACTCAGGCCTGTGTGCGGGAGGGCGGGGTTTGCGGGCGATTGGGTTGGACAACGACAGTGCGGGGGCATCGGCTCTCGCTGCAGGGCGGCATCTCGGCGGATCAATGGCCCTGTCACCGTGAGTCACGGGTCAGCCTGCGGTAGGGAGGTGGAGTGGGCAACGGTCCTGGCGAGGTCAGGCCCCCCTGAGTTTCTGCCGGACCCCCCTTGTCCTGCTAAGTTTCTCCCGGACCTCCCTTGACCTGCTGTGTTTCTCCCAAACCCCCCTTGACCTGCTGAGTTTCTCCCAGACCCCCTCCCCTTGACCTTCTGAGTTTTTCCCGGACCCCTCCCCCTTGACCTGCTGAGTTTCTCTCAGACCCCCCTTTGACCTGCTGAGTTTCTCACGGACCCCCCTTGACCTGCTGAGTTTCTCCCGGACCTCCCTTCACCTGCTGAATTTCTCCCAGACCCCCCTAGACCTGCTGAGTTTCTCCCAGACTCCCTCCCCTTGACCTTCTGAGTTTCTCCCGGACCCCTCCCCCTTGACCTGCTGAGTTTCTCTCGGACCCCCCTTTGACCTGCTGAGTTTCGCCCGGATCGCCCTTTGACTGCTGAGTTTCTCCCGGAACCCCTTGACCTGCTGAGTTTCTTGACCCCCCCTTGACCTGCTGAGTTTCTTCCGGACCCCCCTTGACCTGCTGAGTTTCTCCCGGACCCCCTTTTCTTTCCGTGCCGGTGTCCCAGGACCTTTCCAGGGCAGTCTCCGCGCTCAGGACCGCGCTGGGATCCCGGTCAGCCGTGGAGGAGCAGGTGAGCGCGGCTAATCCCGATCCAGCCCACGCCACTCCCGAGATTGGCGGGGGGTTCCACCCTACCTGCCCGACCAGCCTCGCTCTCCACGTGTACTCCGGGCATCCGCCGCTGGTCCGGTGGGAAGGCGCAGGGCGGCCGGCGCTCCCATCGCCCGGCGGGGAGCCCCAATCTTCCCTCCGGCGTCCCGACTCCATCTGCAGCTCCAAGAAACGCTGTGCCACTGGGATTCCGGGCACTGGGAAGTGGCCTTGGCTTCCCCTGACACCAGTCAGGCCGCGCTGCGGTGGGGGTGGGGGGTGGGCGGGGGGACACAACAGCGTGTTTATAAAACCACCCACCACTACTTTTCAAGGACCAGGATTTTTCTCTCTCTCTCTCACCCTGGGACACAACGGTTACTGTGCATGCGCTATACTGGCGCAGCGGTCAGCTGCCACCTCTAATACATTTTTGATATGATCTTGCGGGCCAAATATAATTATATCGCGGGCCAAATTTGGCCCGCGGGCCAGAGTTTGACATGTGTGACCTAAGGAATCCTATTCAATTTGGACGAGACTACAGGTGATTTAGAACAAACCTTGGGTCAGGGAACAGAACACGGAGAAAGTGTCGGAAAACGCCTGTTATCACTTAAAGGAAGTTATTAATCCAAGCTGTCCTCATTTGTTTCTGAAACTTGCGATGGGCGTGAGGTGGGAGAGGAGAGCGGTAGTTAGAGATATTCGTTGTGATTGCCCTGTGAGGAGACACGGGCAAGTAACAGAAGCAATCCCTTATATGGGAATTCAATGGGTAGCGATCAGTCGGCAATATGAATTAGGGAAGAGGGGAATGTAGAGATATTGCACAACGTTCTCCGAATGAATTTGTTGCATTATTGAGAAATCTTAACTTTCCAGAATTATTAAGGGTTTGGGCCTGATTTTGGGCGGGGGGGGGGGGGTGCTGGTGGGGGTTATGTGGGGAAAACTTCCTCAATCAAAATATAAGGCATTAAACCGTCTGTTCAGGGAAGAGGGTGGCAAATGATCGTGCAGGGCAAGGGAGACCCATTTTTGAGCTGCAGTCGTAACTTCATTAATTTTAGCATATCTATTGAAAGTTCGAGACATCACGGTATATCCGTAGTGTCCACATGAAAGAACGCCTCAATCGTCTTATTCTTCACATATTCTTCTACACAAATACTGATGAAGTCGATAAGAGGCGCGATGCATTTAATTTAATATGGACTAGTCCACTTCAGACCATCGATTTTCACTTCCTCAAATTCTGCCCGTGAGCGAATGGTTACAGCATTTCTCCGTTATTTGACTTGCCAAGCGAAGGCGTGAGGTGCAACGGTTGGAATTGTTCACAGCGTGTGTCAGTGACTAAGGGGGTCTGCCGTGATAGAGGGAATCTTTACAAAACGGTCGTTCTCTTGATTGAAGTCCCCCTTATTTCGATTGCGGCTTCGATATATTTGGTTAAGATACTGTGCCTGGCGAATCATTCATCCAGCACTAGCATTTAATTTGCCTGCGATGGTACATCGTGGACACTTGATAAAACTGATGTGGAGACCGAAAGCAATACTTAGGACGGGTGTGTCACCGCTTGGTAACTATTCATAGAAAGAGATAACGCTTGTGAAATAATTCAATGATCAAAATATGTATTTTTATTATTTCACCGGTTCAAATCTCAGGATATAATTCACATTGGGTCATTTTCCCCCACGTATCTCTCCAAATAGCATGAAAGTAATTAATGTCCATGGGACCATTAAAGTTGATTACGAGGTGACGTAAAGTGTAAACATTGTTAATTCTAACTGTGCTTCTTTCCGTGGTTTGAGGTTAATGCGAATGAAAATGCCACTCATTAGATTAATTGTTATTACTGAAGTATAAATGTTCCCTGAAATAGAGTCAATTGTGTAGCAAGAACCTACCGTTGGTTCAGGCCGAAAATGGGTTATCCAGCCATTTTTCAGATAGTCAGAATTTACTATCCCATACTGGCAGCGGTCGGTATTCCGGGTAAGGAAAGAAATTCATTTGGATCTCTAATTATCTTACGATTGTTGAAACGTAGACACGATGTCTCTTTCCTGACAATTCTTCAGTTCATTTTAGAAAGGTTTGATGCTCGTTGATTAATTGAATAGGTTTTTTTCTTCCATTTGTTGTAAATCTATGATTACAGTTGAAATCTGATTCTATTAATCGCTGCCAAAGCATGATGTCTGGACTTGAAGGGTAGAATTACATGGGGCATTGCAATAGGTTTGCACTTTATTCCCTTGAATGTCGAAACATAAGGGGTATAACCTGATGGAAGTTTATAAAGTTAGGAGGGGTAAATACAAGCAGGAATTTTTCACGGTGCTGGTTAAATGGAGCATTAGGAGGAACGTCTTCACGCAGAGTGTGGTGAACGTTGCCATATGAAGTCAGGAAAGCAGGATAAATGTCGACATTCAAGAAGATTTTGACAGGTGAATGGATGGGAGAAGTGTGGGGATCCATGGTACAAGTGCACGTCATTGGGGATCAGCAGGAAAATCGTTTGATACTCACTAAAGGAGTCCTGAGGGCTTCTTTTGTGTCGCCGTGTTCTATGGTTCAAATAGGTCCTAAAGCAATGTACAATCTCTTAGGTGCTTGGCGTCTTGTCATTCACAGCGATGAAAGCTGTGCAGTTTGCCAGCTGATGCCAAGACGCTGATGAGGTCTCACTGTGCCATTATTTCAATCGCTGGCCTTGGTCAGTTCGAATAGGAGCCCATGATACCACAATGTTTCACTGAAGGCGTGGTAGGAGGTCGCAGGTGTCATATGTGTCAGTTCTCGATTAGATCCTAAATTAATCACTGCTTTCCCGAAAATTCCTGGTAAGGTAGTACCTTCACCTTTGTTGTTATTCGAGTAGTTGTTTTTTTATATATAAAACGAGGGAACCACAATTCTCCTGTTCCCAGGCAAGTGTGCATCATTTAAAATGAAATAGAAACAAACAATAATATTGTTTGTCGTTTGTCAGAATCAACCCAGTCCCCAGTGCCCGGCAGAAAAAAAGTGATATGCAATTCCCCAACCAGTTAAACGGCTATGAAATATCCAATGTCACCGCCATTCAAAAGTAAATCCATTTTAAATGTTCTTCCCGTGTCACCTTGGTAATATGGTGTGATGTTCCAGCAACAAAACTGTTTTTGGATCCTCACTGGATCACCAATGGCGCAAGCAGGTCAATCCAAAAGGATTCTATTAAAAAGAAATATACTGTAGTTTGACTGCCCATTATTTCCCCCTGTAACTGCAACAAGAAGAAGCCGTTTGACAGCCACTGACTTAGCGAAGGAAACTAACGTGGACCAAATAGCCATTCATAGCATGACGAGCGGAAAACATCCAGGTCAATCATATGCTTCATGAAGTTGGACTCAAAGCTTTCAAAGGCGAACATATTTTCCGTTGAGTTTCATGAACAACACGATCCTTCTCTTGATAGTAATGAAAACGAAGAATTACCAAATGTGAACGATGTTCCGAGGTCGGCTTGGGAACTGGAGACTGGTGTGCTCTGTCGAGATCGGGCTTAGTAGTAAATGCCTCTTTCCAAACACTTTCCCGAGGAAACTGGAGAAGAAATCCGTTAACTTGCCTTTCTCGGCATCTTACAAAAGCCCGAAGATCCGAACATTTTGGCGTTTGCTCCTGCTCCCTAAATAGACCACCCTCGAGATTAACTTGGAGTTGCTGGTAGACAGTGCTTCACACTTTATTGACTGACTCCATTCTCCACCGTTTCCAAACCATTCTCAGTTGCTGAAATTAACTGTAGGGCTTTTTCAATCTCGCGTTGACCCTCTTCCACTGCTCCAGTTTTTCTCGTGTTATCTCCCGCCTTTTCAGCGTGTCTGAAACGATGTCTCCAGTCAGAGGGGCTGTCTCCTCTTTATCATTTTTAGCAGCTTTAGATCCTCTCGTTGTTGTCATTTTCAAAAGTAATGATAGTAAACATTGAAGGGACCAGTTTTGAGCCACCTTGGTTAAAGATTAAGAAGGAAATGTTTAAAATTGGTCGGAGCACCTAACTAATACCTGGTCCACCATGCAGTCGCCAGTCTGGAAGGCCCCAAATGCTCTTTTCGAGATGCCATCAGCATTTCCCTTGCCGACATTGAGGAATTGTGAACCTTTATCTATGTGAGCGAAACAGGAATAACTGCAGACTCTGTGATTGTAATCAAAATTCTGGGGGTACGCAGGCGATCTTGCAGCGTCCATAGGAGGTAAAGATATATTTTCACCAGTCGGGCTTGAGTCCTGCCTCAAGATATGATTGAGGAAACACGACGTCTTAATTTCAGGCTGGGGAAACTGGAAGGCCAACAGACAAAATGTTTTAAGTGAGTATGATAAGAAAGATGAAAATTGATATTGGTCTGTGAAAAAGGGAAGGGAAGAGAGATAGATAGAGAGAGAGAGAGAGAGAGAGAGAGAGAGAGAAACTGAGCTGGATGAACGGATATTGGGAAGAGAAGAAGTCAATTTTAATTCCATTCCTCCAAATTGCAGATGGTATCAAGTCCCCGCCCCATTCTCTTCCTGATATAACTGTCCATGGTACCATGCAATTCAATTTCCGGCTGAGGCCGCTCGAAAATTAGAGGAACAGAACCTTGAACAAAAACCATCTTCTGCCCTCTGTTCCCCACGAACGAGGCGCATTGATGGCAACCCTGTTCCGGAAGGGAGAGAAGCCAGATCAACTCAAATGGGACGATGTCCGTTCTTGTCCCGAGCCTTGGGAAGCTTTTCATGTAGCGTGGTAAGATGTCGTTTTCTTTCATCAAAAGCCTGTCTTGTGATCAGGTGTGGCGCCATTCAGAATTTGTTCCATTATATATCGTCAACATTGCTCGCTATCAACTATTCTACCAACCCCGTTAATGAGATGATTTCAGGGGACAGAGAGAAAGTTATTGTTCCCTTTGTTCACTGAGGGGGCCACCTCCGCACTCCGAGAGCATCATGGTCATATTCCAAACTGGATCGGCCTCCAGATTTCTCGCTGTAACTTGATCCGGGAACTTAGACAATGGGGTGTCAGTTCGAACAGTCAACCACAACCAATCTCGATCAGCGCAGGCGGGCTTGTGAGCTGCCGGAACGCCTGATTAAGACTTTTCTGCATATAAGGTGAGGCAGATCATTTTCTCGCACGTGCACGTAACGCTATTTTTGCTCATTTCTTTCAGTTAATGTAACTGCGATTGTGATCCTGTCACTCCGAAACTGTGGCCTCTCCAAATGCCTCACTCGCTATCTTGTAGCCATGGCGGTCGCAGATCTGATGGTGGTTATCGTTGCCGTTATAATGCATCAGATTAATTTTATCTATTTGTTCGCGAATTTCTTGTTCGTAACTCCGATATGTTCCGTCACCTTTGCCCTGCAACAGGTAAACACGGACTGTTCCGTTTGGTTCACTGTGGCTTTCACTGTCGATCGTTTCATCGCCATCTGCTGTCAGAAGCTGCAAATCAAATACTGCACGGTCAGAACAGCCACCGTGGTGATAGTTGCAGTGGGTGCGGTGAGCTGTGCTCAGAATGGCCCATTTTACTTCGCAGTCCATCCACGGCGCTGCGTCCCCTCGCACGAATACATGAGGGCGCCGGTGTGGGCAGCATACAGACTATTTGAAAATATTATGACTCCGGTCTTACCATTCGGTTTAATTCTGATATTTAATACATTAACCGTCAGACACATTGTAGCGGTGAATAGGCTCCGTCGGAAACTGCGATGCAAGAGTGAGTTTAAGAAAGATCCCGAGATGGAGAAACGGAGGAAGTCGGTGATTTTGCTCTTCGCTCTATCCGCCAATTTCATTTTAACGTGGACACCCCAAGTTATATATTCTATGACACTGCCAAAGGAAAACTATTCCTATACGGATAAGTATTTCAGCACTCCGATGTATATCCTGCAACAATTTGGGGTGATGTTGAAGATGCTCAGTACCTGCACAAACACCTGTATCTATGGGCTGACACAAAGGAAATTCAGGGAGGAGCTGAAGAAAGGGGCGAGATACCTGTTGATCTGCAATGTGAAACACTTGAAATGAATCGTAAACACAATTAAAAACTTTCTTGAGCTTCAAAATACCTAATCAAGGCTGTTTAAAAAAATAAATAAATACCTCTGGAGATATTTCAGTTATCAACACTTTATGTTCAATTAATTGGAGTTCATACTGGACACCCAGTCATCACCCCGTCCCTATTCACGCACAGCTCAACGATGCTGAACTCCTCGTCCGTCGGCTCCTTCTCCCTGGCCTTCACTAAAAATAGGATTCTCCGCGGCACTGCGAACCCCTTCCCCCGCTTTAAAGTTCATTCTTACTCTTGGGTGCCTCGTTCCAGTCTTCTACCTGCTCTGGGCTTTTAAATTTCCAACGTCGGTCGAGACATCTAGCTCACACACTTCAGCACTCCCCTCACTCACATCAATTTAATCCCCTCTACTCCCTCTGCACTAATCCCAACCCCACGATCAAAGCCGCAATCAAAAGTAGCGCTGTTGTTTGGTGCACCGTCCTCGATCTGGCTAAAGAAATACCTTACATATAAGACACTTCCTTGTACTCACCCCTCCAACAGGAATCCAACATAACTAATTAACCCACTGTATCACGCACCATCTCTGAACTCATCACTTGCGATCATCAATCTACATGGCCTCCAACGTTTTGTTTCCCAACCTCCCATTGCCCGTTTCTACCTCTTTTCCAAGATCCATAAACACAATTGCCCTGCCAGACTAATCCTTTCTGAAGTTCCTGCCCCACCGATCTGTTATCAGCTTACAATGACCCCATTTTATTCACCTGGTCAATTCTGTCCCCACCAAGATGCTTCACATGCCCTCCATCACTTCAAAAATTTCCAGTCCCTGAACCATCTCATCTTTACCATGGATATCCAGTCACTTCCATCCCCCATAACTAAGGCCTCAAAACTTTTCTGTTCTTTCTAGACAATAGATGCAACCTACGCCATCACCCTCCTCAAGCTGACAGAACTGGTCTCACTCTCAATAACTTCTGATTCATCAAAATTTGTCCACGTGGACCCCAGCTATCTCTATTGTTTTTGTTGTTGTTATCTATGTGGAGTAGTCCACGCTACAAGCCAAGTTCCCTCAACTCTTTCTTCGCTAAATGGATGATTAATTTGGTGTTGTATCATGCACCCCTGATGAGCTTCTCAAATTTATCCATTTTGCTGCCAAGTTCAACCATGACATCAAATTTGCTTGGTCCAACACTAACAACACACTCCCTTTTCATGATATACCTATGTTGTTTGGGTTCGTGTAGGCCCCACAGGTTAAGAACCAGACCAAAATTAAGGTACAAAGCACACATTTATTTTGGGGGTGCAAACTGGACAACAGGGTCAATATGCTAGGTAAACCTCTCCACACACATAATATGCAAGGGGTAAATGTACAGTTCAGATAACCAGTCAATAACCTACAGAGACTGAGGGAAATTACATGAACTTACCCATTAAACAATCATGATCAAGGTCGGTCACCTGGTCCTTTATAGTTCTGCGGGAAATCACTCGGGTAGTCTGGGCCCCATTGGCTGTTGTGGCCACTGGCTCGAAGCCAAGTTCAGGGGCTCAGCAGGGGGCAGCTGAACTGATTCACCTGGGCCAACTGAGTGAACGTCAGAGCTGAGTCTGGGTGGGCTGCCTGGGCTGCAGCACCTGGTGATTGGAAAATCTGTCTTGAATGGCTGTTTCCATGGTTGGTTGAGTTTCACAAAAGATCATATTGGCACTTGTTATTGACTATTTCTGAGCAATGTCATTCTTTCTTTCCAACGGACAACTGATTGTCAATCCAAGCATAATTCTAATACCATGAGGGCCATCTCTCACACTAGATACTACTTCTATTGGTTCCAGAGCCGTTAGTACATCTAAACCAATTAGCATATCTATCTCAGAGCTATTTTCTGGTATATAAATCTTTCTCAGATATGACCACTAATCCCCATTACTTTGATGGCTTTACTTCAGCCAAAGCATACGCCATTTTCCTTCAAGAGAGTGATTTTCTCACTATACCTCTTTTTTTCCATTTGTGCACAGTTTTCCAAATTGTGCTTATTATTAAGTAACAAACATTGTTTTTCTGAACAGGTGATTTTGTTTTTCTTAATTTCTTTATCCACTATTTTCAGAAAGGTGGTAAATATTTGTCCAATAAATTTACTGAATCCTTAAAATAGCTGTCACATGGTATCTTCTCTGGTATTCAAAAACTTCATTAATCTCTCATCCAGTTTGGTAATTTATCTACCACATTCTCATGTATGTCAAGCTCTTGAAGATGGCCAACCTCCATCATGATGTTGAAACATCCTGTTAGAAAGAAGGTGTAAGCTTGTAAACCATTCGTGCCCTCTGGTGTCATTAATGACCATGAAATCCTTCTTTATACATGCTGTAGAAATGTGTATTTGTCACCAAAATATATCTGCAATAACCACTTAGCCTAGAGAATAGAGAACTGTAACTGATTTAATGATTCAGCCTATTCCCCTAGTCTTGTCATCTCAATGTCCATCTGAATTTCTAATATTTGCTGGGAGCACCTGGTATGACCCTATAAGAGATGATAGTTGTCTCCCATCGTTGTTCAATGCGACCATCATTGGTGTTTGATCTCTGGCTCCTTGGATCAACCCAGTTAATTCAGGATCTTGCACATCTCACATTTTCGGTGCTGGCTCAGCTTATTGCCTTTTCCTGCCTGGTCCAAGAACAAGCCTGTCTTGCGGTGGTTGCACTGGCTAAACAACGACTCATAATCTGCTCAGTCCTTGACCATGTGCTTCTTGTTATTCTATCACTGGCTCAGCTTTGGTAATTGATCGTTTCTTTCTCTGAAGTCCTTCATCAAAACTTGACGCTCTCAATTTGAGCAACAAATATGACGGAGCCTTTTAATGCCTCTGACCTGGCCTCGTTAGCAGCAATTTCTTTGTCCAATTCCAATTGCTTCTTTAGTTGCTCCTTCTGTAGTTCCTCTTTATTCTATCGCTACACGTCCTGCAGCTCCTTTTCTTGTCGCCGTCACACCTTTGTCATTCTTAATCGTTGCTGCTTATCTTCTAAGTACAATTTCAACTGAAGACTTTTCCACATTAACAACTGTTGCATCTGCTTGAATCTTCAAATGCATAGAATCAGCTTCTGAATCTCTGGAACCTGCCCTGAGAACTCAAGGAGTTAGGTCCAATTAGGTTGTAAGCATGATGTGTTGCTTCTATGTCTCTATTTTGGATTGCTCTTTCCCAACACCACTGTCTTGTGGTATAGCTTCAGCCACTATTTCGAATTCAATCTCAAATTCTATTAATAGTTTTTTTGTGGTATTTATGCAGGATGTGAATCCCTAAAGACTGTATTCTCTTTCTTGCTGGAAGAGCCATTTCACTTCCCCTTATATCTAATTGCTGCCTTTGCAATGCATCAAAAATGCAATTTTCTTATTTTCTTCTCGCCACATAGCCCCTTAACCGCTGCAGTTACTGATCTCTTAATTGTGTCATTCGTCGCACTCAGACATCAAACATGAACAATAATCTCTCCAAACCAAACAGTCCCTTTAGGCCAAGTTGATCCAATTTCCCTAACTGTGTTCTAATGTGTAATAAATAGAGAAAGCTTACCACGGCTTCAATGGTCTTAATTGTTGTTTGTTTGGTTTCTCCTTATTGATCTGCTCCAAACAGGGCCCAATTGATCCAGCCTTCTTCCAAATTCAATATCCAAATTTCTATCTCTTCGATCCTGTCTAATATTGACTAACGGATAAATCCAGTTTTCATTGACATAATGATTTTACTTGAAAACTCATTTTCTATTGATTAAATAGTTAATAGTCCAAAGGTTTCTTTGACTGATATTGTGATCATTATCCTTTATAATCACTTGAACTAATAGGCATCGTTGTTTTTGACTCGTGAAACAATGAAAAGTCCATTCCAATGTTGCATTCATTTCTTTCAATATTTATTCGAACTCTTGAAACAGTAAACTATATTTATTCGAACTCTTGAAACAGTAAACTATAATAATACATTATTACATTCAAAAATAAATGGTCAAAGATATTATCTGAACGAGCTCTATGTTCTTGATTCTAACAGCACAATAGCAAATTCAAAATAAAAATTTTGTTTATATTATACACTCTGAAAAGGACCTTGGCTGCAGGCCGTTACCAGAGAAACACTCAAAAGAATGTCAAAATCTTCTGCAGACAACTAGAAATTGGCAAAATATGTCTGTAAGTAATTTTATATAATTTTACTCCATTCAACTGCCATGTGGTCACCATTGTGTCCCGGCATTTACATTTGAGAATGGGGTATGCTTTCTCTTTTTTATTATTATCCAATCACTGATTTCCACCTGCATCATGACCTTCATGTATTTTTTTTACACATACAGAATGGCAACATGCCCTTAATACCCACGAGCCCATGCCACCCAAATACACCAAATAACCTTTTTTAGAAGGTGGAAGGAAATCTGAGCACCAAAAGGAAATCACACAGAGACATGAAGAATGTACAAGCTCTTCAAAGATAGTGTCTTATTTGAACGTTGCGGTTATTATGTGCTGGATATTGTGTGTGCGTGAGTGTGCACCTGAATCCGGAGCAATGTTGTTTCATCTTGTTGAATATATACAGTCAGATGATAATACATGGAATCTCCCTTATGAAATTTCACTTAATCCACTATGTGTGTCTGGGTGTGTGTGCGTGTGTGTGTGTGTGTGTGTGTGTGTGTGTGTGTGTGAGTGTTTGCGTGGGTGTTTATGTGTGTGGGATTGTATCTATATTTGTGTATGTGTCCTTGTGTGTGTTTGTGAGTGTGCGTATGTGTGAGAGTGTGTGTAGTTGTGTATGTGTGTGGGAGTGTATGTATGTATGTGTATGTGTTTATGTGTGTGCATGTGTTTGTGTATGTGTATGGGTGTGAGTGTGCGTAGGTCTTTGTGAATGAGTGGGTGAGTGGGTGTGTACATGTGTGGTTGTATGTGTGTGTTTATGAGTGTGTGGGTGTGTGTCTCTATGAGTGTGTATGTGTATGTGTGTCTATGTTTGTGGGTGTGTATGTGTCTATACGTGCGTGTGTGTGTGCGTCTGTGTGTGAGTGTATGTGTGCGTAGGTGTGTTTTTATGAGTGTGTGGATGTGTGTGTCTATAAGTGTGTATGTGTTCTTGTGTGTGCCTATGTGTGCGTGCATGCGCGTGCGCCGGTGTGTATTTCTCAATCGGTGAATGATTTCGAGAATCTAGGCTCACAGTGTATTTGTTCCTCACCCATTGTCTCTCCCTCCCTTTGCTTTTTTTCTCCCTCTTGTCTCTCTGCCTTAATCAGTCTCTTTCGTTCTTGAAGTTTACCTTGTGTTTCGCTGTGACTGATTCTTTTCTTTCTGCCTCCCTCCGTTTAAAACAAGGGGGTGTTGATCAACAACTGCTCAAACAGAAAAGTGTCTCAGTGCGGGCAGGTAAACTCTTTAGCAATCAAAGTCGGGACCCACTGCTGTTTAAACCACTTTCTTAATGGTCATCCACCTCAGCTGAAATCACGTGAGGGCCTTGTCACGATAATGAATATGCATGATATGTATTAACCTGACCGGAAGTCAGATGGTATGCACTGGAGGTGGAAGGTGCAGGATGATGAAATAAGGGAAGCAGGAAAATAAAGACACTGAGATGTTCAACTGGTAAAGCATGTGGTGATGGTGTTATTAATTTCACATTTCAGGCCACAAATGTGCCATTGGCGACGAGGATAAACATTTTGGATTTTAAATGTGATTAACATTTTGGATTTTGAATCGGTGGCTTTGAGCTGGAAGGTTTTCTTCATGGCAGTCACAGGAGCTGAATTTCTAGCACTTCGAGGTGTTCCTCATTTTGACCCGACGGGTGATGCAAGCACTGTGAGTGTGAAGTGGAAGGCATGGCTGGAAGAATTTGAAGCCTACGCCGACAGTTGTGGCCTATTTCTCGATAGCAGTACGGCGGAACAGAAAGCGCAGCGGAGGGCATTACTTCTCTTCACCGCAGGACCCGCAGCTTGGGAAACTTTTAAGGCGCTTTCGAATACTGGAAGGAAGGAGGAATACCAGAAAGCCATAGATGCATTGAATGCACACTATGTGGTGACACCGAATGCTACATTTCAACGCCATTTGTTTCGCAAGACAAAACAAGAAGATGGAGAAACGGTTGCCCTGTATGTGACGAGATTGTGAAACTGGCTGTTGGATGCAATTACGTGGTAGCTGATTTGGACAACCGGTTATTGGATCAAGTTGTGCAGCACTGCAGATCAGACAAAGTCAGAAGGCGACTGCTGGAAAAAGGGGGTGAGTTGAAACTTACCAATGCTTTAACAATGGCTGCTGCATTAGAGACTGTTGAGGGGCAATTTCATACCATGAAACTGAAAGACAACTCAAGCCAGCCCAGTAAAGGCAAAGTTGGTCAACCATAGCCAGCCAAGAAATATGCCGACACATGACTTGGAGTGTTACAGATGTGGAAACAGAGGTCATTTTGGAAAAGACCCATGCTGCCCAGCAAAAGGCAAAGTTTGTAGAAAGTGTAGAGGTACGGGCCACTTTGCAAAGAAGTGCAAAAGCAAGTCAAATGCAAACCAGAATGGGAAGAGTACAGTTTCTAAGGGCAAAGCTTGGGGGAAAGGAAAGTATCCTGGAAAGAAAGGCACTATTCACCAGATAGAAGGTGACCCAGAACTCCATTTGGATTTCGTGGGAAAGTCGAGGCCAAAATCAATGAGTTGATCGAGCAAGACATTATTGAACCTGTAGAACATTCAACACAATGGGTCAGCCCAGTAGTGATCGTGCCCAAACCAAATGGTGACATAAGACTGTGTGTTGATATGAGGATGGCCAATGAAGCTATAATTCAAGAACAACACCCCATACCAACAGTGGAGGAAGTACTTCAGGAGTTAACTACCAGTCAGGTGTTCTCCAAAATTGATTTAAAATGGGGCTATCAGCAATTAGAGCTGGACCCAGAATCCAGGGATGTGACAACATTTGTGACTCACTGAGGATTGTCATTCGGCATCAATGCAGCTCCTGAGATCTACTAGTACAAAATCCATCGACTGATTGAAGGCATTCCTGGAGTTGCCAACATTTCTGATGACATCATAGTCCATGCGGCTACAAAGGAAGAGCATGACAGATGGTTGAGGTGTGTGCTATCCAGACTACAGGGGGCAGGCCTTACCGTGAATGGAGACAAGTGCCAGTTTGGTGTCTCAGAGATGGTCTTCGTGGGACACAGGATTACACGGGAAGGACTGAACCCAGCTGATGCCAAGCTAAAAGCTGTTGCAGATGCATGTGAACCCCAGAATGCAACGGAGATGAGGAGCTTCTTGGGACTGGTTAATTATTGCGCAAAGTTCATCCCTAACTTTGCTACACTGGCAGAACCATTGAGGAAACTAACCAGGAAAGGTGTACCATTCCATTTTGGCTCTGAGCAGAAGGAAGCATTCACAGCTCTCAAACAAAGTCTGACTTGGGTATACTCTTGGGTATTATGATCCGGCTGCACCAACCAAAGTCATAGCGGATGCTAGTCCTATTGGTTTAGGAGTCGTGTTGGTCCAGATGCATGATGAGGGACCAAGAATCATTGCCTATGCCAGCAGATCTTTGACAGATGTGGAAAGGAGATATTCTCAGACAGAGAAAGAAGCACTCGGAGTTTTATGGGCCTGCGAGAGATTCCATGCATATTTGTATGGCATTGAATTTGAACTCATCACGGACCATAAACCATTGGAGGTGATCTATGCCGCCAGGTCCAAACCGTGTGCCAGGATAGAACGATGGGTGCTCAGACTCCAACCGTACAAGTACAGAGTAGTTCACATTGCTGGGTAAGCAAACATTGCTGATCCGCTGTCCAGATTGTTGAAAGATGGATGCCCGCAATCCAAGTCAGAATTGGGGACAGAAGCAGAGAGCTTTGCACGCTTTGTAGTGATCCATTCGACACCGGGAGCTGTGACAACGATGGAAGTCGAGAGAGAGTCCGAACATGACCCAGAACTCATGGAAGTTAGAGAATGTATCCAAAGTGGACAATGAGACAAGTGCATTCACAAGGCATATATTCCCATTAGAGACGAACTTTGTTGCATCGGGCAGTGTGTATTGAGGGGGTGTAGATTGGTGATACCACAGAGGTTGAGACCAAAGATCATATCATTAGCTCATGAAGGACACCTAGGTATTGTTGGTACCAAGCAAAATTTCAGGAGTAAAGTATGGTGACCAGGTTGTGATAGAGATTCAGAGAAATTCGTCAAAACCTGCCATGGGTGTCAACTCACAAGTAGGAGTAATCCTCCAGAGCCGATCCGGAGTACACAACTCCCGATAGGACCGTGGATCAATGTAGCTGTTGATTTTCTCGGACCTTTACCAACTGGTGAGTCAATCATGGTAGTGGTGGACTACTACAGCAGATACTATGAGTACTCTGTGATGAGGTCAATGACCACTGAAAAAACAATACAAGCATTGGCAGAGATATTCGCGAGATATGGGTTGCCTGTTACACTATACTCGGACAATGGTCCACAGTTCATTTCAGAGACATTTGCTGAATACATGGGGACCACAGGTATCCACCATCATAAAGTATCTCCTAAATGGCTGCAAGCCAATGGGAAAGTTGAGAGACAAAATCAGTCCATCGAAAAACGATTACAGATTGCTCATGCAGAAGGACAGAACTGGAGAGAAGCATTGCTATCCTATGTAGCTGTCTATCAGGCAACGTCTCAAGCAACCACGGGAAAAAGTCCAGCAGAAGTACTTTTTGGGAGTAAAATCCGCACAAAAAAGCCCGAAATAAAGGAAATCAGGGACGACAGGAGATGAGGGACCACGATGCTGAAAAGAAGGGAGCAGCAAAGCTGTATGCAGACTCGAGGTGTGGGGCCAGGTACTCAGACATCATGCCTGGAGATAATGTTCTTGTGAGGCAAGAGAGTGGTGGTAAGCTAGACACACCTTATTACCATCAACCCGACACTGTTGTATCCAAAAGCGGCAGTATGGTGAAAGACAAGTCTCCAGCTGGAGTCCTGTACAAAAGAAACGTGTCTGGCATAAAAAAGTACCAATCCAGAGCGACACCGAGTGAAGTGGTTGGAAGTCCAATATGAGATGCTCAACCTGAGGGACCAGATGATGTTCCAGAGGTAGTTACCAGCATTCCCGATTAAGTGGCCAGAGTACCAGAAACACCAGAGGCCGCAGCAAGTAGTGTTTCTGGAGCTGAGGGTGAGCAACCAAGTTGCGACAGTAGCCTTGCAGGAAGGCCGAGACGGGACAGGAAACCACCTAAGCGATATGAAGATTTTGTGCCATATTTCTAATCATGCCCGCATTATCACGAAAGTGAAAGTTTGTGATAGTTGGAATGAGTTTCAATGAAACGCAGTAATGTTACTCACCAAGGAAGAGAAATGATAATGGGAACATTTGGGCAGTGATTTGATCAATACATCATAAAGTACATGTATGAGTGCTGTATGAAGTGCATTTTTGTTTAGTCGACTATTTGGTATTAAATGAAAAAAAAACAAAAGTATTGGAATTTAAACATGTGAGGTGTATAAATTTAAATGTTTACATTTTGCATATGAGGTGAACATTGTATTAATATAATTACAGAAGAACAGTTGAGCTATGTATTACATTTGGTTATAACATGTTTATGTTACATTTTATGAAGAGGGTATTTGAAGTTGTTTTTGTTTTGAATTTGAAGTTGTTTTGTTGGTTCAGAAGGCAGAAAAATGTTATTGATGGTGTTAAAGTGTTTACATTTAAACATAAAGATATAAAGTTTATTTCTGGTGAAAAGAGGGATGTCATGATAATGAATATGCATGATATGTATTAACCTGACCGGAAGTCAGATGGTATGCACTGGAAGGTGCAGGATGATGTAATAAGGGAAGCAGGAAAATAAAGACACTGAGATGTTCAACTGGTAAAGCATGTGGTGATGGTGTTGTTAATTTCACATTTCGGGCCACAAATGTGACAGGCCTGAGACAAGTTCCAGGCCTGGTGTATAAAAGCTGTACGAGGTTGGGGGGGGCGGTGGGGGGGAGTCTCTGATTATTGTACGTACTGGGGAGAGTATTGTGGTTCACGCAGTGCATATATAGAGAGTGACAGTCAAGTCTCCAGCTGGAGTCCTGTACAAAAGAAACGTGTCTGGTGTAAAAGCAGTGGAGAGTGTAATTGAATATTTCCTCATGATATTTGTAGTTTAGTTACTTTGTACGATAGTAAAATTAGTTTGCAGAATGCTTTTTTATCTCAGGTTTCCTGTTTACTCCATGTTGTAAATAAAATTGTCGGTCTGATATGAACTCGCATCGTAACTCTTTGAACCCTTTAAGACTGTTAAACCGACCTTCACCACCACAATCCCTTAGAAACCTTTTCCGTACACTACGATCTTCAACATGTTTGATGAATGAACGGTGTCGTTCCACGGTGGTGAAAGGTTGACATTGACGGCTGATGAATCTCTGGAATTGAAGGGAGACCACAATCTTGGTACAGACTAGTTTCAAAACTGATTCTTTGATTCCATGTAAAACATTCAATTATCCCCTCATACATCAACTTCTCAGAAGACCTCATTCCAAACCCAAGGAGTCAATGAACTCACTTCAGACATCACGTCCAACATCGTTAAAACCAACATCACAGGCTAAAACTGGTGCTTTAGCCGTCAAGTCCGCAATGATCTATTTTTCTGATCGCCCCAATGACCTGCACTCCGATATAGCTTTCTGTGAGAAACAGAAGTACCTTCACAGAAATTGCTCGAGACAAAAATTGAGAACAAAGAACATTTATTATACAACAATGCAAAGTTGGGTGCTTCCCCTTACTCTGGGAATACACACACACACTGGGGCTCACCCAACTTTTATACAGTTTATTTCAGTATAGAAGTACCCTCCCCCTTACATTCTTCTGCCTCCTGGATGAGTTTGGCATTAGGCAATCCTGTCTGCCTACGTGCTGTTTCTGTGAACTTGGAGGACCAGGGGGTATCCTGTCTGTGTCCCATCATGTCATTGTCCTTATTGTCCTTATTCACACCTTCCCAACCCTCAGGGCTTACTAACTCCTATATGCGGAACTTGCTGACTCTCTCTAAGGCTAGAAGACCCTTATCTTATTCAGACTAACTTTACTTCCTACATTCTATTATCTACCCTTATCCTATTCATACTGGCTTTATTCATTATACATATATCCATACTAGCTTTCTTCATCTCTCATATTTTCATATTAGTTTTACTCATCTCTCACAATCCTCACTTTTCTTTTAGCTACGCTTCGTGAATTCTCAACTTGAATGTATTACTTGTAAACTTGGTCTTTTTCCCAGTGGGTCAGTAAACGAACTGCAGTCTCAGCATCATCAGACACAATTTGGGAAACATACATCCTTTGGGTTATAGTGATCTGACGAGGGGTCCGTTGAATTAAATACTGCACACAAGTCTTTAGGCAGGGGAGCACGATAATGGCCAGAATAGCAAGACCAGCTGCTATAAGGGCTGTGGGTATCAGACTCTAGTTACCAATAAAAAGTCTAGTCCATCCCACATGGACCAAGGTTGCCAAGTCTGAACCTGGGCATGGGAAGATTTTCAAACTCCTGAAGAAGTGTCTTTAACCGTCTGATCGTTGTGAGCATTGTCATTAACCAGTCTTTCACAAACGCTGCCTTCAGCAACCAACGAGTCATCAAGAGCCAGGCGGTTTTGTTGAACTGTGGCTCGTATCTGTCGTCTTTCTTCAGCCCATAAATTCAGGGCCATCGCTGTCTGTTCGGTGATGATTTCCAAGGCTGCCTGGAGTCTGATTAAACGATTTAAATGCCAAACAGCTGTGGTGTTCTGGAGCAGCTTACTAGTCATTTACAACTGGAACTCCCCTTACAGTGGTAGTTCTTAACTTTGCGAATGTCTGTGTGACCCAAAGGATGGCAGGAGACCAAGTTGGGGAGGGGTGTTACTTGTCACTTAACCTGTGAGTTGCAGCTTGTCTGCGAACATTAGCATAAGTATCACTGAACCTGTGAGTTGCAGGCTGTCTGTGAATATTAGCATATGTATTCACTTACATGTACAATCCTGACTAACATTCTGTCTGTCTTTGTCCCACCATCTTCTTTGTGCTATCTCTTTAAAACTCCTCTTTTTAATACCTGTAGAGGCCAAAATACAAATCAAATCTACTCCCCTAGGGCCGTTCTGTTCCCCTGGTCCATGATGAGATCCTATATTAACCCATACCCCATTATGACTATACTCTATACCTGCGCCCTGTCTACATTCTAAAGGTAAATAATTGTCACCTCTGCTGCCCCTATTCCAGGAGGACTTAATACATTGTGAGTAATTTAGTGATGTCCCAAAAATTGGGAACCAACAAGTAAACATAACAACAAATCTTAAAAACAGCATTACAGCAGTTTTTCCCTGTGTAGTGTAACTTTTAGATCAGAAGGATGAGGGACTGCACGCCAGGTGGAGGGTAGATTATCAATGTCGTTAGTCCGTGGATCAGCAGCTCGTTTAATTCATTGTATGTGGCTCCATCCCTTTTCTTTCATTCGCACGGCAGTGTCTGCAATCAAAAGTACACAATAGGGGCCATCCCAGACAGGTTTTATATGGTGATCTTGCCATGGTTTTACATATACCCAATCACCAGGTTTAATAGAATGAATAGGATACTCCAGGGGTGGGTTTTGAGCTAATAAACCCTTCCGTTTTAATTTGTATAGAGAGGCAGAAAGTCCCTTTAAATATTTGGATATGTACTGGTCATTAGCCTCAGGGGTAGGGGTATTAACGTGGAATCCCATGTAAGGAAGACCAAACATCAGCTCATATGCTGAGACAGCAAGATCCTTACGAGGGGCTGTGCGAGTCCTGATTAAAGCTAAGGGTAAGCATTTAATCCAGGAGAGACCAGTTTCCTCATGAAGTCGAGTGAGCTGATTTTTCAAGGCCTGATTCATTCATTCAACGTGGCCTGAGCTCTAGGGGTGCCATGGGGTATGTAGCTGCCAATCTATTCCCAGTATTTTACACACACCCTGGAGTACCTGAGAGGTAAAATGTGTACTTCGATTTGAGTCAATGGTTTGAATCATACCATATCGTGGAATCACAGACTCCAGTAGTATCCTGATAACGGTGCTGGCACGATCATTAGGGGTCGGGAAAGCCTCAACCCATCGTGTGAAATGATCTACCATCACCAGGAGGTATTTGTAAACCCCTATCTTAGGTAATTTCGTAAAGTCAATTTGTATCCGTTGAAACGGGCGTACAACTATATTGCGACCGCCAGGCATTACCTGGCGCATAACTTTCTTATTTACTCTCTGACAGATTGGACAACCCCGAGAACTTTGCTTGCCTATAGTGTATATTCCTGAGCAATGAAAATAAAAGTATCCACAAGTACCTGTGTTCCCCAGTGTGTCTGCTGGTGGAGCTGATCAATAATTTGCTGAGCCAAGGCTTTGTTCAGCACTTGGCGTCCTTCTGCCGTCCACCACAACCTATCAGCAGTTTGACGCATTCTCTGGTCCTTCATGTAAACCTCCTCTTCCCGTGAAAAGATGGGAGTCTTTTGAACCTCATATGGGGTGGGCAGTAACAGCTGCATGTCTATTTTCTCCGTGAGCGCAGCCTGTTTGGCAGCTGCATCTGCCTGTCTGTTCCCCTGTGCTTCAGGACTGTCACCACTTTGATGGCCCCATACATGAACTACAGCTATTTCCTCAGGTAATGTCAAAGCATCTAGAGATTGGACAATTAAGTTTTCATGGATCAACTTTTGTCTTTTCCCAGTTGTCATTCCCTGCTCTTTCCAGATCTTCCCAAAGGTGTGCACTGCACCAAAAGCGTACTTTGAGTCTGTGTAGATCGTGCCCACCTTGTTCTCTGGACCATGGAGAGCACTACAGAGGGCATACAACTCACAAGATTGTGCTGACCAATGACCGGGAAGGCGACCGGCTTCAATCACTACTCCTTCCTTCCCATCCACTACATTATACCCGCTATAGCGAGTGCCATCAGTGCAACGATAAGATCCATCAATAAACCACCTTCACCCTCCTGTAAAGGCTCATCGCTTAAATCCTCTCTAATTTTGGTCTGTATATCAATTACCTCTAAACATACATGCTCTAAATCATTTATGGTATTGTCAGAGTTTGGAGAAACCAAGAAAGCTGCTGGATTGTGTTATTCATTCGTAATCAGGGTCAAATCATCCCTATCCATTAGGATCTCTTCATATTTTAAAATTCTAGAGTCTGTAAGCCATCTTCCCGCACGTTGTCAAAGAATATTGCGGACTGTGTGAGGGGTGTGAACTATCATCGGGGCACCAAACATAATCTTTCGTCCTTCCTCAACTAAAATAGGAGTGGCTGCGATGGCTTGCACACATTCTGGCCAACCACGACAAACAGGGTCTAAAACTTTTGACAGAAAAGCAACTGGCTGTCTACAGCCTGCCCTCTCTTGTGTTAGTACTCCGGTGGCCACACCGTCTGGTTTTTGGACAGGCAAAATTGGGGTATTAAAAGGTGACATACAAGGTTCGAGTATACCATCTTTCATGAACTGGTCAATTACTGGCTGCAGCCCCTTTCAGCCAGCCATCGGAATTGGATACTGCTTTCGTCTAATTACTTGCTCAGGATCTTTTAAAGTAACTTGCAAGGGAGGAATATCTAACACTCCTCTATTGCCTCTTTTTGCCCATACTCCAGGATTTATTAGTTCCCGATCCTCCTCGGTTAATACATACAATTGAACCCCAATACCTGGTGCCGGTCTGGTGCCGATAGCCAATTGGTCCTGTAAATCTCGTCGTAACAAACGAACTCCAGCTTGGGGAACTAGTAGAATGTCCTCCGTTACTATCTTCTCTCCCATTTGTATTCTTACATCCCTTAATACAGGGACTGTAAAATCTCTTCCTCCTACTCCCGAAATCATCACTGTCCCCTCTATCTTAACACCCTCGGGTGGTTGTAAAATACTAGACCGGGCTGCCCAGAATCTACTAAAAAGGTCATCTTGTCACTGTGGGGTCCTATGCTTAAATTTACCAATGGTTCTCCGTGCAGCCCCACAGTGTGTATTGACTGAGAACCGTGACCCCCCATTCATAATCTGCTTCCATCAGTGCGTAAGATTGCGTCTCCCTGGCTCGCATTAGGCATTCTCTCTTAAAATGTCCCTCCTTTTAACAATGGTAGCAAACTAATGCTCCTGTTTCCCAATTCCTACCGGGATTACTACGAGGTTCCGGGAACGGTCGTCGTCCACAGAATTCCCCTCTACCCTTGCCCCTGCTTTGGTCTCTACTCTCCCACTCCCGGAGCTCCTCCCAATGTCCAGGAGCTGGCACACAGCCCTTACCCTTTCCTTGCTGTCCCTCCACGACTTCCTTGACTGCCTGCATCAAAATCTTAGCCTTTCCTTTCTGTTTATCCTCAGACCTCTGGACGTATGCTCTTTGTGCGATCCGTAAAAGCTGTGTTATTCCCTGTTCATGCCAATTCTCAGTCTTCTGCAATTTCCTTCTAATGTCTGGGGCTGAATTTGTAACGAAGCCCGTTAATACCAATTGTTCACCCGCTGGGGATTCTATATCCAGACCCCCATATTGCTGTATGGCCGTATGCAATCTATTCAGAAATGCAGATGGGGTGTCCTCGGGACCTGGGGAACCTCAAATGCTTTCTTAAAATTCTGTCCCTTTGGAACAGATTCCTTGATTCCTTTGATCAGATTAACCGTATATTCCTCCATTAATGTGCGACCATCATTAGTATTTCTTATCCCAATTTGGTTTTGCCAGGGAGTATTTAAAATCCCCAGGTATCGCCTCTGGTCCCCCTTGGTGTTCCCTATCCCAGACTCTAATCCCTGCCTGGCGAATCATTCCACATTCATCCAAAGTGAACAGAGCCCTAAAGATCGATGTTAACTCATCCCATGTATATATATTTGGTCCCAAAAATTGATCTAATTGTTTGGCACATCCCTGAGGATCCTCTATCAGGGAAGTCATTTCTCTCTTAAAGTTACGCACCGTACTAGTCAGTGGCACATTTACGAAACTGAGACCACCTCCCACGGGAACTTCCCGTAAAGGTCTCATCCAGTTAATTTCTGGCTTATCCTCTCCTTTATAATGTCTAGGTTCCTGCTCTCCGGGAAATGAATCAAAGGGTTCTGCCCTTCCCTCCCGGAGGGTCTCACACTGTTCTGAATCAAAGTCTCCTCCCTCTCTTGTCAATAGAGATGGTAATCTAGTACTTTGTGAACGGGTCATCATGCCACCCCTACTTTCTTCTCCTTTCTTTCGCTGTGGGGGAGGAGGGGAAGGTGAAGAAGGGTAGAGCATAGGAGAGAGGGGAAAGATAGGAGCTGGCATAGGAGGAGCATAAGGTGGAGGAAGGGAATGTGACACATCCCATCCTTGTGTTTCAGGGACAAAAGGTTCCTCATCCTTCTTGTCCTTACATTCCTTTTCATTCAAAACCAGTTGATCAACTGATCCACTGAAGCAGCAGGCTGCATATTCCCTGCTCTCAATATTATCTCTTTGGTTTTGATAGAGCCAGATGTTCAATGCCTAAAAATTCTTTTATCTCTCTATGTATTAATTATGCTAAGAACCAAAATCATACAGATTGTTGGGTATGTGCGAAAATACCACACCACGGCAAGTCAGGAGTCCACTTAGTAGCAGTCCCTCTCTCCCTACATGAATTATTTGATATATACACCTTGCCCAGCAACTACTGAAGATAAATACAAAGGGTGGTCGATATGACCAAAACCAACAAAGTCAACAACTACTCAGTCTGGAGAGTTGCTTCCTTTTGAGGAACCAACTAGGAGTTTCCAATTGCATGCAGAATTGGACTGTCACATGACTGAGAATCCTGCACCCTGTAAATGGCACATATTGGGTGTGTGGACGTAACATTTATTCATGGTTACCCGGGGAAAAGGAATGTTGGAATCGGACAAAAGGGTTTAAATTGACCCGTACACCTAAAGGTTGGAGTGGATGTTGTTACCTGGCTTACTTAATTCCCCATGTCCGTGTTTTGAACCAGCTACATGTACTAGTCTCTGAAGCAACAGAAGGGTGACCGAAGGCGATCATCTCATGTGGACATTTTTCCCAAAATATGGAGCCGCACGAACTGCGGTTGAGATTCAATAATTAGCATCCACCCCAGATGAACTAGTAAATAATACGGTCCTGAAGCTTGGGGAAGTCTAATCCAAAGTCCGGGCAATAACTACAGAAATGACCACCATATGACTTACAGTCCTCCAAAAATGCATGGCCCTTGATTTTATTTTAGCAGAGAGAGGGGTGACGTGCTTTAATTGGCTCTGAATGTTGCACATACATCCCAGATGAATGAGCAAATATCTCGGATTTGGCGGTCAATGTTAAAAAGTATAGAGAGAAGATTCGGGAGGCTAGAGACAAAAATAAAAAAGGTGTATGGGGTGATTGGACATGGAGAGATTGGAATTTCAGAGGTTGGGAGCTGTGGTTCATGAATCTTGCTATATATGTTTTACTAATTCTAGAGGGTTTATTTATTGGAGTAGCCATCCTATGATGTATTATCACTAGCTTAATTTGCTCAGCTAATGGAGCGAAGTAGATGGCATTAAAAAACCCCATGGGAAATGAACGACAAATTCAACTCATGTTACAACAATGTGAGGAAACAAAAGGTGAACAACAATGCAGTTTAATCAGAAATACATGGTAAAGAGAAAAAAGGAGTTGTGAAAGATGGTTGAAAGTGATTTAAACAAACTATTGTGTGAAAAATGATGGAATGCAAACTATGTAGATTAGAGCTTGAGAGTAGACAATACTAGCTAATAGGCCCCTTCTTATCTCAAACCCCAAGGATGCAAGGAGCTGGTTCAGGCTGGTATAGTGACCTATGGTAGTCTATAGCTAGTACTGCACTTGCTTAATAGAGACATGAATATTAACTTAGATGCCCCTAAGGAGGGAATGAACTAATTAACATAACATGCGACGTATGAAGAGAGAGGAACTGAGTGATTCCTGGATTGATGGAAGGGAGAAGGAGAATGTTATGATGTATTGGGATCCTGATTGGAAGAAGGTAAATGAAGGAGGGGTGATGTTGAGCGGGGGACTTTACAAAGAGTGATGATTCTCAACTTCCGGTGTGTCTCCAGACCAGGGACACCCGACTCTGCAGAGTCAAAATTAAGCTAAAGCTGTTCTCCAAGACTTTGTCTCCAGAGTAGTGATTGTGAACACATTATTTTTCACAAGGGCCAAAGTACCAAAAGCTTTCTTTAAGTCCACATGTACCCCATGAACAAACCTTTTGGGAATTATTTATCTGTATTCTCAAGCCCTCTGCTAAAGGCCGAGTTACATCAAGAACATCACAAAATGTGGAAAAATTATTTTCAGGAACAATTTTTCAACTATTTAATGTAGAACTTTTGAACATGGTCACCAGACTATGTAGCTTAATTGAATGGGCCAAAATCACTTTTAAATTCACTGACCTTTCATGGCCCTTCAAATGTTTGCACTCTTGTTTGTATCAGAGTTACAGTATTTTGTTTTTCCTTCTTTATTTGAAGATGTTTATACAGTGTGGCAACAATTTAGAATGCCAATGACCCCATCGAATTGGAGTTAAACTACAAATGTCATTAATTTGAAGGAAAGTGATTTTGATGAATATTGAACGGACTCATCCACTAGATTTCATAAATAAATACTGCAGTAAAATTCCCGGTGGCGTGTAATGAGAAGTAGATTCGGTGAAGGAATGGAGGTAACTGATAACTCAATCTGTTGGAGATTAGTGAACAAGTTAACCATGCAAGAATAATTAATTGTTTTGTGATATGTTCTTTATTCGGTGCAATAAGAAAAATATTTAAAGCTGGCTTCCTCCTGTTATTGTAATCTTTCTTATTTTATTTCTATTTCTATTTACACCCACAGCAGATATTGAATATAAGAACAGCGATGCAATGTTGAGTCTTCACTTGGAAAATTGGGAGCAGGTTTGGGCCCCTCATTTAAGAAATGGTGCGGTGAACCCAGAGTGGGTTATGTGAAATCTCACAAGGGAGATTCCATTTATTATCATCTGACTGTACATATTCAACTGGATGAAACAACGTTGCTCTGGATTCAGGTGCACACCCATGCACACACTATATCCAGAACATAATAGCCACATAACATTTTCGAATAAGACACTCTCTGTCAAGTGCTTGTACTTTTCTTCACGTGTCTGCGTGATTTCCTCTGGGTGCTCAGGTTTCCTCCTATCTTCTAATAAAGGTTATATCGTGTATTCGGGTGGCATAAGCTGGTGTCTCATAAAGGCCTGTTACCGTACTGTATGTCTAAAAAAAATACTTGAAGGACATGATGCACGTGGAAATCAGTAATAATAGTAAAGAAAAGAAAACATATCCCGTTCTCAAACATAAACGCATGGATACAATAATGCTCACATGGCAGTTGAATGGTGTAAAATTATTTATAATTACTTGCAAACATATTTTGCCAATTTCTAGTTGTCTACAAAAAGATTTTGAAATTCTTTTGAGTGGTAACGGCCAGCATCCAATATCCTTTTCTGCGTGTATAATATAAACAAAACATGTATTGAATTTGCATTTGTGCTGTTAGAATAAAGAACATAGAGCTCGTTGAGATAATGTTTTTGAACATTTACATTTGAATGTATTAAGATCATATTGTTCATTTATTCATTGATTTAAATATAGTTTACAGTTTCAAGAGTTCGAATAAACATTTAAAGAAACCAGTGCTACCTGGCAACGGACTTTTTATTGTTTCATGAGTCACAAAACACCAATGTCTACTTGTTCTGTGAATATAAAGGGAAATGATCACAAAATTAGTCAAAGAAACTTTTGGACCATTGACTCATTAATCAATAGAAAATGAGTTTTCAAGTAAAACGATTATGGTTAAGAAAACTGAATGATTGACCCGTTAGTCAATATAATGGACAATCAGAGACATAGAAAGTTGAATATTGAATTTGGAAGAAGACTGGATTAATTGGTCCCTGTTTAGAGCGGATCGAGAAGGAGACAATCTAGGATCAATTAATACAATTGAAGAAGTTTATTACACAGTAGAATACGGTTTGGGACATTGGAGCTACGTATCCTAAAAGGACTGTTTGTCTTGGAGAGATTGTTGTGCATGTTTGATGTCTGAGTGCAACAAAGAGATGAGCAACTGCAGCAGGTAAGGAGCTATGTGCCGAGAAGGTGAAGAAAATTGAACTTTTTGATGCATTGCATAGGCGGCAGTTAGATATAAGGGGAAGTGAAATAGCTGAGGGAGGATAAATACAAGAAAGAAAATAATGTTTTTAGGGATTCACATGCTGCAAAGATACCGCAAGAACCATTAATCGAATTTGAGATTCAATTCTGAATAGCGGTTGAAGCTGGACCACAACATAGTGGTGTTGGGAAAGAGCTTCCACAATAGAGACATGCTCAGAGATTGAAGCAATACATGATGCACAGAACCTAATAGGACCTAACTCCTCGATTTCTTATGGCACGCTCCAGAGATTCAGATGCTGATTCTATGCATTTGAATATTCAAGCAGGCACAACTGTTGTTAAAGTGGAAACGGCTTCAGTTCAAATTGGGCTTAGAAGATAAGGAGGAGCGATTAAGAATGACACGGGTGTGGCAGCGACAAGAAAAGGAGCTGCCGGACATGCTGCGATGAAATGAAGAGGAGCTACAGGAGGAGCAGCTAAGAATGGAGCTAAAGTAGCAACTGGAACTGAACAAAGGAATTGATAATGTGGCCAGGAAATAAGCATTAAAAGGATCAGTGGTATTTGTTGCTCAAAGTAAATTATTGAAAGCGACGTTTTGTTGAAGGACTTCAGAAAATGAATCTGAGCTGAGCCAGTGATAAAACTACAAGAAACACATTGTCAAGGACTGAGCATATTAAGTCTCAATGTTTACCCAGTGCTACCACCTCAAGACAGGCTTTTTCTTGAACCAGGCATGAGCCAGCATGGAAAATGTAAGATGAGCAAGATAACGAATTAACTGGGTTGATCCAAGGAACCAGAGATCAAACACCAATGATGGCCACACTGGACAAAGATGGGAGACAAATACCATTTTTAGCGAAGGAAGATTTGAGCGATCTTGGCTGCATAGTTTTGTAGCATGGATTACTCCACATAGACAACAACAAACAAAAAATAGACATAGGTGGGGTTCCCGTGGACAAATTTGGATGAATCAGAAGAGAAGTTATTGACAGTGAGACAATTTTTACCAGCTAGAGTAGAGTGATTGTGTAGGGAAGCTGGTTGCATCTATAGTCTAGAAAAAACAGAAGGGCTTTGAGGCCTTCGGTATGGGGGTTGGAGGGATATAGTCACTCGATATCCATGGTAAAGATGAGTTGGTGAAGTTTAGGGACTGTAAGTGATATAGGACAATGGTCAAGATGAGATGGTGAAGCTTAGGGACTGTAAGTGATAGAGGACGTGTGAAGAATTTTGGATATGGGTGGGGACAGACTTGACCAGGTGAACAAAATGGAATCAAGGTAAGCTGATAACTGATTGGTGGGGCAGGAACTGCAGAAACGATGAGTCTGCTGGGCAATTGTGTTTATGGATCTTAGATAGGACCGGACAGTGGGAGGGTGGGAAACAAAAGGTTGGAGGCCATGCGAGTGATGAGTTCAGAGATGGTGCGTGATAGAGTGAGTTGATTAGTTTTGGTGGATTCCTATTGTAGGGGTAAGTATGAGGAAGTGTATTATATGTGAGGCATTTATTTATCTAGGAGGTCGGTGCACCAAACAATAACAGCACCACGCTTGTCGTCGGGTTTGAATGTGAGGGTGGGATTTGTACATAGAGAGTGGAGGGGGTGAGATTGTTATGAGTGAGGGGATTGCTGAAGTCTACGAGTTTGATGTCCAGAGCAGGTAGAAGGCTGGAACAAGGTGTCCAGTAGGTGGAAGGAAGTTAAAACAAAAGAAAGTATTCGCAGTGCGGCGGAGAATCCTGTTTGCAGTGGGAGGCACGGAGATGGATCCAACAGATGAAGTGTTCAGCATTGTTTTTTTAAAAACTTTATTTATGCGCTCAAGATACAGGTTATAAGTAACATATATAACAATAAACTAGACATGAACATTACATTTTAAGGAGAGCCATGAAAAAAGAAAAAAAATTAAAGAAAAATGAAGCATACATATTAAAATCTAATCAATGTAAATAAAAATGTAAATATTCTGAATATAACAACCATTTATGAAGAAAAAAATTATAATTATCACGCGAAACATGCAATATTCCCCATTATTAAACAATATTTCATCTCATTATGCCACCTATTAATATCAATCATATTTGTATCTTTCCACATACTAACAATACATTTTTTCGCTACAGATAATGCTAAATATACAAAAGCAAGTTGAAATTTATCTAATCCCAGACCTTTCAAAGGTTGCAAACTACCCAATAAAAATACTGTCGGGTATAGAGGTATTTTAATTTTATACAGGTATTCTAAAAACAATTGAATTTTCTTCCAAAAAGATTGTATATTTATACATGACCAAACCACATGAAAAAAAGTTTCAACCACGTTACCACATCTAAAACACAACTCTGAGTCATAAAAACCATCCTTTTTTAGTTTTTCAGGTGTTAAGTATAATTGATGTAAAAAATTATAATTAATCATTGCATAACGTGCATTTATCAGTCTAGTTACAGTATCAAAACAAATATCTGACCAATCATCCTCGGAAAAAATAAAACCAATCTCCACTTCCCATTTACCTTTAGATTTATCCCAACCCTTTTTATCCATACCATCCTGTAATATTTAATACATAACTGAAATATATCCCTTCTCTGGTACCTTCATAAGAAAAGTCTCAAATTTAGTTATTTCAGGTAAAATTATATCTCTACCAAACACATGCTTTACCAAAGATCTAATTTGATAATAAAGAAACAAAGTATTCTTATCAATACCGTAATTGTCCCTCATCTGATCAAAAGTTAAAAATTTACCATCTTTAAAACAATCTCCCAAATTTTACGCACCTTTTAATCTCCAGTGTAATAAACTCCAATTATGTATTGTAATGGAGGATTTAGACCAGCTTATGCAAGAAGGGATGCAGTTGCATCAGTAGACATTATCCAACTTCCACCATGAGGCCCAGAGATGCAGTTGTCTTTTGTTGGTCGCAGACTGTCAGGAGACCTTGAAGATAATTAATCCATTTGTTCAAAAAGATAAGATCTGAAGTAAACAACTTTTGCGTAATTTTAGCCCTGGTCCCACTGCTGAAGAGAGAGATTCTGGAAGGGGTGGCTACATCTCTCAGCAAGAAGAACTTCAAGAGTCCAGCTAATGTCCCGGTTGAGGGAGGTAGAGAAGCTGCTACTGGTGCCCCGACAACCTACTACAAGTGTGCAGTCATTGCCTCGCTTCAGCAATTGGGACCAGTCCAGGCGTTGATAAGTATAATTGGGAAAGGCTTGCATATTGTAGTGTGAATTCAGCTTTAGATTTAGTAATAAAGACTTGTTTAAACTGAACTGCTCTCGGAGTGTGTGTCTATTTTCTTTCGGTAGTTCAAACACTGTGACCAATCTAAAATGAACAAAGTGAGAGGTACAAGTTTACCCAAGACATGTATTGAAAAAGGAATAAGTTGATTATTATACATCGGAGTCAAAGCCAACAATTCACCACTAGAACCTATCAATTTTCTTTTCTTCATCCATAATTTAATTGAATGTTTTAATATAGGCACATTATATTGCTGTAACAAATTTACATTCCATCTAAACAAAAATTGATGTATTTCAAATTCATAAATATTTGCCATCTCAATTTTGGCCCAACTAGGGGGCCGTTCCAAATCCAACAATGAACTAATAAATTTAAATTGGGCTGCTTCATACTAATTTTGAAAATGTGGCAACCATAATCCCCCTAGGTCACATTTCCAAGTTAATTTATTCAATGCTACTCTTGAAAATTTACCTCTCCATAAAAACTCCCTAACCATTTTATTCAAATCTCGAAAAAAAGTATTGTCAAGTAAATACGGAACAGATTGGAATAAATATTGTATATGTCGAAAGATATTCATCTTAATTGTACTTATTCTACCCAATAAATTGGGTAGAAATCAAATCAGTCTTAATTTTTTTCATTAACGGAACATAATTTCATTTATATAGAGATTGATAATGGACATCCATAATTATACCCAAATACTTAATTTTATCTGTCCATTTCAAATTAAGAATATTTTTATAAGCTGAATAATCTCCTTCACTCACTGAAAATATTTCACTTTTATCCCAATTAATTTTATATCCAGAAAGACATCCATATTTCATCAAACACTCCTTGAAATGCAAAAGTTATCGAGCTGGATTTGTCAAGTACACCAATACATCATCAGCAAATAAATTAATTTTATATTCCTCGTCTAAAACTTTCATACCCTGTATCTGTGTATTCTGTCTTATTAACTGAGCCAAACTTTCAATCACTAACGCAAATAAAGCTGGTGATAAAGGACAACCTTGATGAGTAGATTGGGTCAGTTTAAACGATTCCAAAATCAAACCATTCGTCAGTACTCTAGCTACCGGTTTTCTATATAAAGCCTTAATCCAACCAGTAAAAAAAGGACCAAACTTAAATTTCTCCAAAACTTTAAACCAAAAATTCCACTCAACTCTATCAAATGCTTTTTCGGCATCTAATGATATCACCATCAGATAGTCTGGAGATTGTCGAAATCTATTAATCAAACTAATCATATGTAAAATCTTATCCGAGGCATATCTATTCTTTATGAAACCTGTTTGATCCATATGAATCAACTTAGGTAAAAACTTAGCCAATCTATTCACTAAAAATTTGGCTATAATTTTATAATCTGCATTCAACAACAAAATCGGTCTATATGAAGATACTTTCAAAGGATCTCTATCTTTCTTTGGAATTACCATAATTAAAGCACTAGAACAAGACTCAGGTAATTCATAATGTTCGCCAACCTGATGTAGTACATCTCCAAACACTATAGAGAGGTCATTGTAAAATATTTTATAAAATTCGACCGAAAATCCATCATCACCAGGTGATTTACCGTTCGGCATTTCCATCACAGCCATCTTAATTTCTGAGTCAGTAAATGGTGCTTCCAACTCCTGTATATCTACATCCTCTAAGGTCAGTAAGTTCAACTGTGATTAAAAAAAGATCAATCGATCCATTTTCTTGTTCTCCATCAGATGTATATAACTTTTTATAAAATGAACAAAATTCATCATTAATCTCACAAGGTTTATACATAATAAATGAATTCCATCTAACAGCATTAATAGTCCTCGAAACCTGTTCTTTCTTTAATTGTCATGCAATACCTTATGTGCTTTCTCTCCCCATTCATAATATCATTGTTCATTCCTATTAATCATACACTCAAATTGATAAGATTGGGAAGTATTATATTCCAGTTTCAACCTGGACAATTCTATTTTCTGATCTTCTGTAGTGTCTCTTTGAAATTCCTTTTCTAACTCACTAATCCATTTCTCTAATTCAAGACTCTGATTTAATCGATTCTTTTTCATTTTAGCAATATAACTAATTATTTGTCCTCTTAAAATAAGCTTTCATAGCATCCCACACTACAAATTTACTATGAACAGAATTAGAATTTTCTTTCAAAAAAAGATTATGTTCTTTCAAAAAATCAATAAATTCCATATTTTTTAACAACATTGTATTAAATATCCAACGATAAGCCACTTGAACTTTCTCAGAAGTTGTATAAGTAAAGTATAACAAAGAATGATCCGAAATCACCCTACTTTTATATTCTGCTTGTTGTATTTTCCCCTGTAAATGTGCTGATACTAAAAAGAAGTCAATCCTTGAAAATGATTCATGTCCAGCTGAATAGAAAACCTTCTCTGTTGGATTAAGACGTCTCTAAATATCTACTAAGTTAATATCTTTCATCAATGCTTGAACCTGAACTGCCATTTTAGATTTCTTAACTTTCTTTGGGGACTTATCTAATAATGGTTCCAAAACACAATTAAAATCACCACCAACTAAAACATTCTCATTAGCCTGACCCAGACATAAAAATGCATCAGAAATAAATGTTTCATCATCTTAATTTGGGGCATAAATATTAAGTAGAGTCCAAATTCACAAAAAATCTTACAGTTTAATTTAAGAATACATCCTGCCTTTTCCTCCATTGATTGTAATTCAAAAGATAAATTCTTATGTCTCAAAATTGCAACACCTTTCGCCCTGGAATTAAATGAAGAAGAATATACATGTCCTAACCAATCCCTTTTCAATTTCATACTTTCTTTGACATTCAGATGTGTTCCTTGTAAAAAAGCAATATCAATTTTCATTTTTAAAATATATGCCAAAATACGTTTACGCTTAATTGGACTGTTTAAACCTCGAACATTAAAAGTAGCAAACTTCAACTTTGACATACCTACTAATATAACTAAGAACTAATAATATCAACATATAAAAACTCAGATCAACATAAATAGGCCCTCCAATAGGAGAAAAAGAAACCACAAATTAAAGTCTAAAAAAATGAAAATAAAAAAAATAAAAAGAAAGAACCCCCCCCCCCCAAAAAAAACCTACCAAAATGTAGTAATCCCTAAACAAAACTTGGGTGTGGATCACCCACCTGTGGCTGATGACTAATAGAACATAGAGCAAATCTCTCCCTCCCCAGCCAAACAAAGCCTAACAACAAGATATCATAATGACATAAAAAGAAAGTAAAAATAAAAAGGTTCTTCTATTCATCCAAGAGATTCCAGACTCGGTGACTCCATTTCAAGAAAAGTTGGACTCTTTCCGTTCCCATTTCTTCCATTTCCAGAGCAACCAGATTTTCCTTTAGGAGACAATGGTGGACTACAACTTTGTCCTCTTACATCTGGCAATGAATCAGCAAAAATTATTGCCTCACACTCAATCTCAAAAACCGAGATTGAAAGTCTCCACAGAACACCTTCAACACTGCCGGATAGCAAAACGTAGAATTATGGCCTTTACGCCACCAAACTTCTTTAACTGGATTAAATCGACCTGACGCTTAATAACCTCTTGACTCAAATTGGGGTAGAAAAAAACTCTACTGTTCTGCATCATTAATGGAGCTTGTCGTTGTCTCACATTTTGCACTGCTAAATGAAGTATAATTTCTCCATCCAAATAATTCAAGCATCGAATTATCATGGGTCTCAGTGACAGACCAGGCAGAGATCTTCTTAAGGCTCCATGAGCTCTTTCCGATACCAAGCCTTCCAGAGAAAAAAATCCTGCCCCAGTATTTGTGGAATCCATTCAGTAAAAAAACGAAGAGGGTCTTGTTCTTCCATACCTTCTGGCAAACCAATAATCTTCACATTATTCCTTCTACTTCTCCAAATAATCTACTTTCCTCTCTAACTCCTTCTCATGTTCTTGCAATTCTTTAACAGATTTTTCCACCTCCAGCACTTTTTCTGTATTAGAAGCCACTTGTTGTTGACATTTCAAAAAAGCAGCCTGAAATTGTTTAAAATCCTCACAAGATGCTTCCACAGGTATTTTAACTGTGTCCAGTTCCAAACTGAGCCTCTGAGACATTTCATTCAGCATTGTAATTAAGAAAAGCCCAGCCCTGCTTTCTCTTGCGTAGTGGCAGAACCAGGTAACTGTAGCTCCTGCTGCATCTCAACAACAGGCAGTTTTTCCAGCAATGGAGTCTTCTTCTTGCGTGCCCCCTCTGTTGAAGTTAGCAGGCTGCCAGGATCAGGATCCACATCGGGGGCACACGCACCTTCCTTCTGTGAGAGATGGGAAAATTGATCTAAAATTATGAATATGGAAGAAACTAAAATTCATCAGTTAATGGCTGTAACCAGTACAAACAGGATGAGCTTGGGGATTAGGATGCAGGAAAGCAGAGTCAGCACGATTAACATAAGAATCTTCTTTGTGACAAGAGCCACCATAAGACTAAGAAAAGGAATGGTAAGGTACAATAGAATGTAGGAAGTTGAGGTATTCTGGATCAGATAAAGGTCTCCTAGCCCTAGATAGAAGTACCAAGTCCTACATATCTAATTAGCTAACCTCACACAGATTTATACATATTAAATTAGCCAACCCTAGATAGGATGAGTCAACTCTGCATACCAAGAGATTGTAGCCCCGAGAATCAGGAAGGTGTGAATAAGGACAATGACATGATGGGACACCCACAGGATACCCCCTGGTCCTCCAAGTGTACTGAAACTGCACGTAGGCAGGAAGGATTGCCTATGCCAAACCCATCCAGGGGTCAGAAGAATGTAAGGGGGAGGGCACTCTGATACTGAAATTGACTGTATAAAAGTTGGGTGAGCCCCAGTATGTGTGTGTATTCCCAGGGTAAGGGGAAGCACCCAACTTTGCATTGTTGTTGTAATAAATGTTCTTTGTTCTCAATTTTTGTCTCGAGCAATTTCTTTAAAGGTACTTCAATTTCTAACAAATGGGGGTTCGTCCGGGATCACACTCCCTCCACTGACAGAGTGCCCCGACGACGAGAGTAGGTGCACCCTGGCTGATTCAGCTGGACTCACAGGCGACGGGTGGCTGGTCAGTGGAAGAAGTGAGTGATATCCGAGAAGAGGCATTGAGAACAAACGACGGGAGGAAGAGCGCTAGAGCATTGCTACTGGAACTCGGTAAGAGGAATTTTACTTGCCTATAAGTATGGGAATTATGAGTAGCAAGGAAGAGCGTCCTGGTTCAGGATGTGAACACCAGATAGCTACGTACAGCCCGCTTGGGTTGATGTTATCTGAGTGGAGCACGGGAAAGACCCGTGGGAAAGACAAACTGACAATGGTCAGGTATTGTTGTATTGTATGGGTTAAATGCCCGGTTAAAGGGAGCTCCGTGTACTGGCCAAAGTTCGGATCTGAGGATGAATGGATGTGTCAAGCTTTGAACATCTGGCTCTATCAAAACCAGAGAGACAATGTTGAGAGCAGGGAATATGCAGCCTGCTGGCTCAAGGAACCCATTGAACAACTGGTTTTGAATGAGAAAGAACTCAGGGATAAGAGAGAGGAGGAACCTTTTGTCCCTGAATCACAGGGGTGGGATGTGTTACATTCCCTCCCTCCACCTTATTTTCCTCCTATGCCGGCTCCTATCTTTCCTTCCCCTCCTATGACCTACCCTTCTGCACCTCCCCCTCCTCCCCCACCACTAGAGAAGAAAGAAGAGAACCGGAGTGGTATGGTGACTCGCTCACAAAGCGCTCGATTACCACCTCTGTTGACAGGAGAGATAGAACATTGTAATTCAGAACAGCGTGAGATCCCTCAGGAAGAAGGGGCAGAAACCTGCGATTCACTTCTCAGGGAACAGGAACACAAATCTAAGAAACCAGAAATCAGCTGGATGCGACCCCTGCGGGAGGTTCCCATGGGAGAAGGTCTTGGGTTCGTAAATGTGCCCCTGACCAGCACTGAAGTACGTAATTTTAAGAAAGAATTAATCTCCCTGATAGAAGATCCCCAGGGATGTGCCGAACAGTTAGACCAATTTTTGGGACCAAACCTGTATACTTGGGAGGAATTAACATCCATCTTTAAGACTCTGTTTACCTTAGATGAGCGGGGAATGATCCGACAGGCAGGCATTAGAGTCTGGGATAAGGAACACCAAGGGGGGCATGAGGCGACCCCTGGAGAAGTCAAATTCCCCCTCACAAAACCTAATTGGGACAAAAATACCAGTGGTGGCCGCACACTGATGGAAGAATACAGGATTAATTTGATCAAAGGAATCAGAGAATCTGTCCGCAAAGGACAGAATTTCAAAAAAGCCTTTGAGGTTCCCCAAGGTCCCGAGGAGACCCCCTCTGCATTTCTCAATAGATTGCGCATGGCAATTCAACAATATGGGGGTCTCGACATAGAATCTCCAGCAGGGGAACAATTGGTTCTAACGGGTTTTGTTACCAACTCAGCCCCAGACATCAGAAGAAAGCTACAAAAGTCAGAAAATTGGCACGAGCAAGGAATTACCCAGCTACTGCAGATTGCTCAGAGAGCATTTGTCCAGAGGGCAGAAGATAAACAAAAAGGGAAAGCTAAAATTTTAATACAAACAGTCATCACGAAAAAGATAAGGATTACTGGCCAACTTCTGTACGCAGTGAGGGTAGCCACGGGTGGGGAGGTGGGGACCCCAGCAGGTGGAGGAGTAGAGGAGGATTCCGTGGATGACGTGTGCCCCCTAGAAATTTTGGGAGAGATTGGGAAACAGGACCTCTTATCTGTTTCCATTGTAAAAAGGAAGGGCACTTTAAAAAGGAATGCCCACTGTGAGCAATGGACACACGCTCCTATGCCCTGATGGAAGCTGATTACGAATAGGGGGGTCACGGTTCTCAGCCAATACACACCGTGGGGCTACACGGAGAACCATTAGTTAATTTATGCATAGGACCCCACAGTGATAAGATGATATTTTTAGTCGATTCTGGAGCCGCCCGATCTAGCATTCTACACCAACCCCAGGGGGTTAAAATAGAAGGGACAGTTACAGTTTCTGGGGTGGGAGGACAAGACTTTCCAGTCCCGGTATTGCGAGAGGTCAGAATTCAATGAGATAAGATCATAATTGAGGATCTTCTATTACTTCCCCAAGCCGGAGTATGCTTGCTAGGAAGGGATTTACAGGACCAATTGGCTATCGGTACCCGACCTTTACAATCAGGCATTGGAGTACAATTCTATGTTTTGAACGAGAAAGATTGAAAACTTATAAATCCAAGAGTATGGGCAGGAAAAGGCAATAGAGGAATCCTCGACATTCCTCCACTACGTCACTTTAAAGGATACTCAACAAATTGTTAGACAGAAACAGTACCCGATTCCGATGGCTGGCCGAAAAGGTTAACAGCCCATAATTGACCAGTTGATTCAGGACGGCATACTCGAACCCTGTATGTCTCCCTTTAATACCCCGATTTTACCTGTTCAAAAACCAGACAGAACCTACCGCCTAGTACAGGACTTGAGGGAGCTTAACAAATTCATTCTTGCCCGTCACCCGGTTGTACCTAACCCCTATACCATCATGAGTAAAATTGACCCCCATAATCAATGGTTTAGTGTCATTGATCTCAAGGATGCATTTTGGACTTGTCCATTAGCTACAGAGAGCAGAGACATGTTCGCCTTTGAATGGGAGAACCCCTTTACTGGCCGTAAAAACCAATACCGGTGGACTGTCCTTCCACAAGGCTTTACAGAATCACCCAATTTATTCGGTCAAGTCCTAGAACAGGTATTAGATGAAGCTCCTCGGAGAGAAAATTGCCAACTCATACAGTACGTTGATGACTTGCTAATTACAGAGAGGACTTATGAATTAGCAAAGATTTTACGGTAGCACTTTTAAATTTTTTAGAGAAGAAAGGTCTGAGAGTCAGCGAGTCCAAACTACAATTTGTGCAATCTGAGGTCAAATACTTAGGACATCTAGTGAGTCAAGGAACCAGGAAAATTAGCCCAGAGAGAATAACTGGTATTATACAGATTCCCCCTCCCAAAAATGCCCAGGAACTCAGGAAATTCCTTGGGTTAGTGGGATTCTGTAGAATCTGGATGGAAAATTATTCTAACCTGGTCAAATTCCTTTATGATAAGATTCCCAGTATAGGAACCGAACCCCTTGACTGGACGGATGAAGAGATCAAAAATTTTAACTCTGTTAAACAGTGCCTTACGCGTGCCCCAGTTTTAGCGCTACCCGACCTAAACAAACCTTTTGACTTATACACTAATACCAAAGCTGGGGCAGCCACCGGAGTGCTCACCCAAAGCAGGGCAGGCTATAGACAACCAGTAGCTTTCCTGTCAAAGCTTTTAGACCCCGTTTGTCGTGGCTGGCCAGAATGTATACAAGCCATAGCAGCCACTGCAATTTTGGTTGAAGAAGGGCGAAAGATTACTTTCGGCGCCCCTATGATAGTTCATACCCCTCATACAGTCCGCAATATTCTCTTACAGCGGGCTGGAAGCTGGCTCATGGAGTCGAGAATTTTAAAATATGAAACGATCCTAATGGACAGCAATGATTTGACCTTACTTACAACCAAAACTCTCAACCCAGCAGCCTTCCTCATCTCTCCAACTAATGACCAATCCTCAAACGATTTAGAACATGTGTGCTCAGAGGTTATTGACTTACAAACAAAAATTAGGGAAGACCTAACCGATGTCCCTTTAACTGAAGGAGAAAGATTGTTTATTGACGGCTCTTCACGTTGTATTGCAGGAACCCGCTATAGTGGGTATAGTGTAGTGGACGGTAAACAGGAACTGGTGATCGAAGCCGGTCGCCTCCCTGGTCATTGGTCAGCACAATCCTGTGAGCTATATGCCCTCTGTAGAGCACTCCACGAACTAGAGAACAAGGTAGGAACTATCTACACTGACTCTAAATATGCTTTTGGTGTAGTCCATACCTTCGGTAAGATATGGAAAGAAACTGGCAAAGGACAGAAGTTAGCCCAATTACCCAATCCCTAGAGGCTTTAACACTCCCGTCCGAAATTGCCATTGTACATGTGCGGGGACACCAGACTGGTAACAGTCCTGAAGCTAGAGGAAACAGGCAGGCTGATGCAGCTGCCAAACAGGCAGCACTAGCAGAAAAGATTCACATGCACCAGCTACTGCCCACACCGATAGAGATTAAAAAGAATCCCATCTTTTCACGGGAAGAGGAGGTCTCAATGAAAGATAAGGGATTTTGCCAGACTGCCGACGGGTTGTGGTGGACAGTAGACGGACGGCAAGTCCTTAACAAAGCCAAACTCGCCAAGTCATAGATCAGTTACATCAACAAACACATTGGGGAACCCAGTCCCTTGTTGATACCTTTGGACGTTTCCTTCACTGCCCTGGCATATACAATATTACTAAACTTGCTACTAGATCTTGTCCCATCTGTCAGAGGGTTAATAAGAAATCGATGCGCCAAGTAATACCTGGCGGTCGCGACATTGCCGTTCGCCCATTCCAGCGCATACAAATAGACTTCACTGAACTTCCTAAGATTGGTATTTACAAATTTCTCCTTGTCTTGGTCGATCATTTTACACGATGGGTTGAAGCTTTTCCTACCCCGAATGATCGTGCCAACACTGTCATCAGAATACTCATTGAATGTGTCATTCCACGATACGGTATGATGCAGACCATTGATTCAGATCGAGGTACGCATGTCACCTCTCAGATTCTCCAGGGTGTCTGCAAGAACCTAGGAATAGACTGGCAACTACATACCCCATGGCATCCCCAAAGTTCAGGTCGAGTCGAACGTATGAATCAAACGTTGAAACTTCAACTCACCCGACTTCATGAAGAGACTGGTCTTTCCTGGATTAAATCGTTACCATTAGCCCTGATTAGAATTCGGACAGCCCCACGTAAAGATCTTGCAGTCTCACCGTACGAGATGATGTTTGGGCTCCCATTTATGGGGTTCCACACTGATTCTCCCATTTCTGAGGCTAATGACCAATACATTTCAAAATTTTTACGAGGGCTTTCTACTTCCATCCACGATTTGAAACAAAAGGGACTATTAGCCCAAACACTACCCTTAGACTTTCCTATACATTCTATTAAACCTGATGATTGGGTTTATGTAAAAGCATGGCAAGAGGATCAACTAAAACCTGCCTGGGATGGTCCCTTCTGTGTACTTTTAATTACAGACACCGCAGTAAGAACAAGAGAGAAAGGCTGGATGCACATTCAAAGAATCAAACCAGCTTCTGAACCACAACATCACGACACACAGACTCAACCCTCAACCTGGCGTGCAGTTCCTCATCCTTCAGAGCTGAAACTTACACTGCGCCGTGACAAAGTGCCGTAATGTTACATTTATTGTTGTATTTTTTAACTGTTTATACATTTATTGTTGTATTTTTTAACTGTTTATACATTTATTGTTGTATTTTTAACTGTTTATTTTTTTAACTGTTTATTCATTTATTGGGGTATTGTTTGTTAACTGTTTATGTCACTTCAGTACTCGCTATGTTTTAAGTCCTCCTGGAATAGGAGCAGCAGAGGTTACAATTGTGCTACTTTACAGTATAGACAGGGCATAGATTTAGGGCATTTTTAATACGGACCAGGGGGAACACAGTAGCGATAGTCAGTTAACAGCCTACATAGTGATTAATCAATGTACATTTCACACACAGGGAGAGACTCACAGGCAAGCTGCAAAACACAATTAATTCACGAGAAACAACCCCCCCCCCCCCCAGCTTGGTCTCTTTTCATCACCCCGTGAAGGGGAGCACCAGTTACCAACAACGTGAGCTGCTTGGCACCTCAATATCAGACTCCAGACAGCCTTCGGAGATCGGTGGCCCTAGGGTTCGGGGCTGAAGAGGACATCAGATACTAGCCACAATTCAATGGAACCACCTGACTCTCGCTACTCGTTCGCTGCCGAAGGCAGTTTTTCTCACAGACTGCTACTCGTTCGCTGCTGAAGGCAGCGTTTCTCACAGACTTCGTCAGGACAATGCTTACAAAAGTCGGGTGGTTAAAGACACTGCTTCAAGATTTCAACGTGAATCTGCCCATGCCCATGTTCAGACGTGGCAACTTCGGACTGATGTGGGATGGACTAGACTCTTTACTGAGAACTGAAGCCTGATACTCGCAAACCTAATAAGCAGCTGGACTCGTTACTCTGACCTTCATGGTGCTCCCCTACCTAAAGACTTTACACAGGTATTACAATTCGGTTATTGACCAGCTGGGTAAAACAACACCTTACACTTGAAAGATCAGTATTACTGATCTAAAAGAAAAGTGAGGAAGGGGGGGGGGGGGATCAGTCACACTGACACCAGTAACCAAAGATCAGTAACACTGATCATGGTAAAAGATCAGTATTACTGATCTAAAAGAAAAGTGAGGATTGTGAGAGATGGGAAAATTGATCTAAAATTATGAATATGGAAGAAACTAAAATTCATCAGTTAATGGCTGTAACCAGTACAAACAGGATGAGCTTGGGGATTAGGATGCAGGAAAGCAGAGTCAGCACGATTAACATAAGAATCTTCTTTGTGACAAGACCCACCATAAGACTAAGAAAAGGAATGGTAAGGTACAATAGAATGTAGGAAGTTGAGGTAGTCTGGATCAGATAAAGGTCTCCTAGCCCTAGATAGAAGTACCAAGTCCTACATATCTAAGTAGCTAACCTTACACAGATTTATACATATTAAATTAGCCAACCCTAGATAGGATGAGTCAACTCTGCATACCAAGAGATTGTAGCCCCAAGAATCAGGAAGGTGTGAATAAGGACAATGACATAATGGGACACCCACAGGATACCCCCTGGTCCTCCAAGTGTACTGAAACTGCACGTAGGCAGGAAGGATTGCCTATGCCAAACCCATCCAGGGGTCAGAAGAATGTAAGGGGGAGGGCACTCTGATACTGAAATTGACTGTATAAAAGTTGGGTAAGCCCCAGTATGTGTGTGTATTCCCAGGGTAAGGGGAAGCACCCAACTTTGCATTGTTGTTGTAATAAATGTGCTTTGTTCTCAATTTTTGTCTCGAGCAATTTCTTTAAAGGTACTTCAATTTCTAACACTTCTGAGAACGGGTAATTCCAGCGATGTCCTTCTCCTGGTGAGTAGTAGTCATTTTATCAGCTCTCACAGGCAATCTCTGTGATTTAGAGACGGAAGAAAGCAAATTTGAAACTGCAGCAGGCTGCCTAGGCCCTAAATCTTCAACACTCCGAAAATGTAGTTTCTTCTGCATGTGAAGTTTAATCGTTTTACCATTAATAGCCATAACAATTCCTTGATACTTTAAACTAAGTTTAAAAAAATTTAAACCTGAAAACAAAGAGTTAAAAACGTGTTCTTAAAATTCTGGCCAGAGAGGTCGAGATTACACGTCTAGACTCTACGCCATCTTGCCCCACCCCTACCCCTTCAGCATCGTTGAAGTATGCGAGTATAGATGCGGGGTGGGGTGGGGGGCTAGGAGGAGGGTGATGAGGAAGAGAAGAAAGAGTGAATCGTTCTCTAGTTTTTCAAAGGCTTAGAGTGTATCGCTGTGTATAGGTGGTATGGGTGTCCAGTATGAACTCCAATTAACTGAATACAATGTGTTGATAACAGAACTATCTCCAGTGATAATTTCATTTAAAAGAAACACACTTGATTAGGTATTATGAAGCTGAAGACAGTTTTTAATTGGGTTTACATTTCATTTCGAGTATTTCCCATTGCACGTCAACAGATATCTCGCCCCTTTCTTCAGCTCTTCCCTGAATTTCCTTTGTGTCAGCCCATAGATACACGTGTTTGTGCAGGTACTGAGCATCTTCAACATCACCCCAAATTGTTGCAGGATATACATCGGAGTGCTGAAATACTTATCTGTATAAGAATAGTTTTCCTTTGGCAGCGTCACAGAACATATATCTTGGTGTCATAGAATATATAACTTGGGGTGTCCACATTAAAATGAAATTGGAGGAGAGAGCGAAGAGCAAAATCACCGAATTTCTCCGTTTCTCCATCTCGGGATCTTTCTTAAACTCACTCTTGCATCGCAGTTTCCGACGGAGCCTATTCACCGTTACAATGTGTCTGACGGTTAATGTATTACATATCGGAATTAAACCGAATAGTAAGACCAGAGTCATAATATTTTCAAATCGTCTGAACGATGCCCACACCGGCGCCCTCATGTATTCGTTCGGGCGGACGCAGCGCTGTGGATGGACTGCGAAGTAAAATGGACCATTCTGAGCACAGCTGCAACTATCACCACGGTGGCTGTTCTGACCGTGCAGTATTTGATTTGCAGCTTCTGACAGCAGATGGCGATGAAACGATCGACAGTGAAAGCCACTGTGAACCAAACGGAACAGTCCGAGTTTACCTGTTGAAGGAGAAAGGTGACGGAACACATCGGAGTTTCGAACAAAAAATTCGCGACATACAGATCAACTTAATCTGATGCATTATAACGGCAACGATAACCACCATCAGATCTGCGACCGCGAGTGAGGCATTTGGAGAGGCCACAGTTTCGGAGTGACAGAATCACAATTGTAGTTACATTAACTGAAAGAAATGAGCAAATATATCCCACGTTCACGTGGGAGGAAATGATCTGAGTTACCTTATATGCAGAAAGATCCAAATCAGTCGTTCCCGGCAGCTCATAAGCCCGCCTGCGCTGAATGAGATTGGTTGTCGTTCATTGCTCGAACTGACACTCCATTACCATGTCGGACTGGGACGTCGAGTGTCTCAGTTTCCGCATCAAGTAACAGCGAGAAATCTGGAGGCCGATCCAGTTTGGAATATGACCATGATGCTCTCGGAGCGCGGAGGTGGCCCCCTCAGTGAACAAAGGGAACAATGACTTTTTCTCTGGCCCCTGAAATCATCCCAGTAACGGAGCTGCTGTTGTTCGGTAGAATAGCTGATATTATGCTGTGTTGACGATATATAATGGAATAAAATCTGAATGGCGTCACACCTGATCACGACAGACTTTTGATGAAAGAAAAGGACATCTGACTTCACGCGACAACAACAGCTTCCTAAGGCGATGGACAAGGACGGACATCATCCCAATTGAGGTGATCTGGCCTCTCCGCCTTGTTGCCATCAAGTCTTCTCTTTCGAGGGGAACAATGGGCCCGAAGATGGTTCTTGATCAAGTTTCTGTTCCTCTAATTTTCGATCGGCCTCAGCTGGAAAATGCATGGGACCATGGACAGATCTATCAGGAAGGGAATGGGGCGGGGATTGAGGGCACCTTCAATTTGGCGGAATGGCATTAAAATTGACTCCGTTCATCCAGCTCAGTTTCTCTCTCTCTCTCTCTCTCTCTCTCTTCCCTTTCCTTCCTTTTTTTCACAGAGCAATATCAATTCTCATCTTTCTTATCACATCCAATTAAAATATTTTGTCTTTTGGACTGTACCCCTCCTCCTTACAGTCCCTTTCACCAGCCTGCAATTAAGACGTCGTGTTTTTTCAATCATATCTTGAGGCAAGACTCAAGCCCGACTCGGTGAAAATATTTCTCTACCTCTTATGAACGGTGCAAGATCGCCGGCATTCCTCCAGAATTTTGATTACAGTCTCAGCGTCTGCAGTCATTCGTGTTTCACTCAGATAGATAAAGGTTCACAAATCCTCAATGTCGGCAAAGTAAATGCTGGTGGCATCTTGAAAATATCACGTGGGGCCTTCCGGTCTGGCGACTGCATGGTAGACTAGGTATTAGTTAGGTACTCCGACCAATTTTAATCATTTCCTTATTAATCTTTAACCAAAGTTGTTCAAACCTTGTCCCTTCAATATTTACTATCATTGCTTTTGAAAATAACAACAACGAGAGGATCTAAAGCTGCTAAAAATGGTAAAGAGGAGAAAGCCGCTCTGACTGGAGACTTCGTTTTAGACAGGATGAAAAGGTGGGAGATAACACAAGAAAGACTGGAGCAGTGGAAGAGAGTCGACGAGAGATTGAAAAAGCCATACAGTTAATTTCAGCAATTGAGAATGATTTGGAAACTGTGGAGGTTGGTGTCAGTTAATAAAGAGTGAAGCACTGTCTCCCGGTAACTCCAAGTTAATTTCGAGGGTGGTCGATTTAGGGAGCACGAGCCGACGCCAACATGCTCGGATCTATGGGCTTTTGGAAGATGCCGAGGAAGGTAAGTTAAGCGATTTCTTCTCCAATTTACTCGTGGAAAGTGTTTGGAAAGAGGCTTTTGCTACTCAGTCCAATCTAGACAGGACACACCACAGTTTCCAGTTCCAAAGCCAACCTCCGAACATCGTCCAGGTTCGGTATTTCTTCGTTTTCAATACTCTCGAGAAGGATCTTGTTCGTGAAACTCGTCGGAAAGGAATTTCCTCTTTGAAAGCTTTAAGTCCAACATCATGAACCACATGATTGACCTGGATGTTATTCGCTCTTAATTCTGTGACTGGCTATTTGGTCCGCATTAGATTCCTTCGCTGCCAAAGTGGCTGGCAAATGACTACAAATATTTGACGGCATTTTCTTATTGCAGTAACAGGGGGAAATCTTTGGCTTGGCTTCGCGGACGAAGATTTATGGAGGGGGTAAAAAGTCCACGTCAGCTGCAGGCTCGTTTGTGGCTGACAAGTCCGATGCGGGACAGGCAGACACGGTTGCAGCGGAAAATTGGTTGGTTGGGGTTGGGTGTTGGGTTTTTCCTCCTTTGCCTTTTGTCAGTGAGGTGGGCTCTGCGGTCTTCTTCAAAGGAGGTTGCTGCCCGCCAAACTGTGAGGCGCCAAGATGCACGGTTTGAGGCGTTATCAGCCCACTGGTGGGGAAATAATGGGGAGACAAACTACAGTATATTTATTTTTAATACAATCCTTTTAGATAGGCTTGGTTGTGCCATTGATAATCCAGTGAGGATCAAAAAACCAGTTTGTTGCTGGAACGTGGCACCATATTACCAAGGTGATAAGCGGAGAACCTTTAAAATGGAGTTACCTTTGAATGACGATGACATTGGATATTTCACAGCCGTTCAGCTGGTTGAGAAATTTAATATCACTTTTTTTTTATGTTCGGCACTGTGGACTGAGTTGATTCTGGCAGACGACAAACAATGTTGTTGCTATTCTATTTCAATTTAAATGACGCAGACGTGCCTGGAAATAGGATAATTGTGATTCGCTCGTTTGAAAAATAATTCTACTCAAATATCAGCAAAGAGGAAGGTACTACCTTTCTAGGAATTCCGCGAAAGCAGGGTTTAATTTAGGGTCTAATGCATAAGTGACACATATGTCCTACTAACACGCCATCGGCACCTTCTCGAACTGACCCAGGCCAGAGATTGAAATAATGGCACAGAGCGACCTCATCAGAGTCTTGGCATCAGCTGGAAAACTGCACAGGTTTCAACACTGTGAATGACAAGACGTCATATTCGCCAGGCACCTAAGAGACTGTACATTGCTTCCTTACATATTGGAACCATAGACCACTGCAATACAAAACAGACCCGGGTCTCGCTTAGGGAGTATCAAACGATTTTCCTGCCGCTACCCATTGACGTGCACCTATACCATGGGCCCCACATCTCTCCAATCCATGCACCTGTCGAAATCTACTTGAATGTCGACATTTATCATGTTTTCCTGACTTAATATGGCAACGTTCACCACAATCTGCGTGAAGTCGTTCCAGTTAACCAACACTGTGGAAAACTTCTGCTTGCACTTACTCTATCCATTCCCCTCCTAGTTTAGTTTACGCACATCAGATTATACCACTTAGTTTCGACATTCAGGGGTTTAACGCGCAAACCTATTACACTGCTCCTATAATTCCATCCTTCAAGTCATGGTTTGGCGGCGATTAATAGAATCAGATTTAAACTCTATTCTTAGACTTACAATAAATGTTAGAAAAAAGAGAGATTTAAAACTATTTAATCAAACCTCTGAATGTGCAGAAATATGTTTAAAAACAGAAGGGATCAATTTTCTTCTCATACCCTCTTTCTAAAATGAACTGCAGAATTGTCAGGAAAGAAACATCGTGTCTCCCTTTCAAATTTCGTAAGATAATTAGAGATCCACATGAATCTGTTTCCTTACCCGGAATACCGACCGCTGCCTGTATAGGATAGTAAATTCTGACTATCTGGAAAATGGCTGGATAACCCATTTTCGGCCTGAACCAACGCGGTTGTTGCTGCCCAATTGACACTAGTTCAGGGAACATTTATACCCCTGTGATAACTTAATGAAGCTAATTAGCGGCATTTTCATTCGGATTAACTTCAAACCACGGAAAGAAGCACAATTAGAGTTAACATGTTTATACGTTATGTCACGTCGTAATCAACATTTTTTGGTCCCATGGACATTAATTACTTTCATGCTATTTGGATAGATATATGGGGGAAAATGTCCCAATATGTAATGAGATTTCAACCGGTGAAATAATAAAAGTACATATATTGATCATTGAATTATTTCACAAACATCATCACATTCTATGAATAGTAACATTAGTGTTGTAACACAGGTTTGTTAAACAAAGATGAGTGTATAATAAGGGAGGAATTTTTGTGATTCCCGAAAGTGGTGAACCTGATTTTGCAAAGCTGGAAAACAAGCGGTGACACACCTGTCCTAAATATTGGTTTCGTACTTCACATCAGACTTATCGAGTGACCATGATGTACCATCGCTGGCAAAATAAATGCCAGTGCTGGATGAATGATTGACCACGAACACCATCTAAACCAAATATATTGAAGCTGCGATCGAATTAATGGGACTTCAGTGAAGAGAACGACCGTTTTGTAAAAAAAAAATCCCTCTGTCACATCAAGCCCCCTTCATGTCTGACACACCCTGTAAACAATTCCAACCGATGCACAACACGCCGACATTTGGCAAGTCAGATGACGGAGCAGTGCTGATGCCATTCGCTCACGGGCAGAATTTGAAAAGGTGAAAGTTCATGGTCTGAAGACCATAAACATGGTCATCAAGTCAATGGACTTTTCCATATTAAAGTAAATGCATTGTGGCACTCATCGACTCCATCAGTATTTGTGTAGAAGAATGCGTGACGAATAAGACAATTGAGATAATTTAGCATCTGTTTGGCTTGTACGAAATTTCAAGAGAAATACTAAAATTAATGAAGTTACGGACTGCAGAGCACAAAAACGTCTTCCTGTTCCTGCACAACCATTCGCCACTCTTGTTCCTGAATAGATGGTTCAGCGCCTTATATTTTGGTTGAGAAAGTTTCTCGACCTACCATCCGGCCCAAACCCTTAATAATTCGGAAAAGTTAGGATTTCTCAATAATGCAACAAATTGATTCAGACAACGCTCTGCAATATCTCGACATCCCCACTTGCCCAATTAATTTTACCGAGTGATCGGTACCCAATAATCCCTATATAAGAGATGATTACCTGATTGCTTCTATTACTTGCCCGTATCTTCTCACAGGGTAATCACAAAGAATATCTTCTCTAATTACTTCTCTTCTCTCCCACGTCACGTCTATCGCGAGTTTCTGAAGCAAATGAGGACAGTTTCGTTTAATGACTGTTCCTTTAGATGATAATTGAAGCGTTTTCTGTCGCATTCTCCATGTCCTGTTCCCTCTCCCAAGTTTGTCCGCAATCACCTGAAGTCTCGTACAAATTTAATAGGATGCCTTAGCGATCTGTGGTGAGTAAGGTGTTAATTAAGGTGGAATGTGAGTGTTAAAAGAGAGGTGAGAAACACTGATCTATACCAATACAATGTTTAATTCCTCCATCAATTGGCCCTCCCGTTTTTCTTACGCTTCAGCGAATAAAATCTTAAAACTGTGCTTGCAATTTTGTTGCTGGCGTTCTGTATTCTAAATCAGGTCTCACTAATGGCTGGTCTAACTTTCACAGATCATCCCAAATTCTAGACGCAGTACTATGATTTAGGTAGGCTAATATTCCAAACGTTCTCTTTACGAACCTACGAATCTGTGGCAACACTCTCAGCGAGTTAATTAGGTTTCTGTGTTCCCGAGTCGCTCTGTTTGACTATTTTGCCGTTTATCGCATGTTGATTTGTCCTTTCAAAATGCAATATCTCAGACTTGTCCGCATTAACTTCCAGTTTACATTTTAGCAGCCGACCCAGAACCATCTACAATCTTTGAAAACCTTCCTCGTTGTCCACTTGCTAATCCAATGTATCAATAATCATCCAATCATTTACGTTCATGGATGAAAAACAACAATGGATGTCACGCCCAAGCACACTGCTCATCACAGGGCTTCAGGCAGAGAGACAGTCATGTACTACCACTCTCAGGCTTCTTCCAGAGAGCAAATCTCGAATCCAGTTTACGAAGCCGCCATGAACACCAAGCTACCGAGTGATCTCCGATGCCATGGAAAATGGCGGCGCAGCGGGAGCTATTGTTTCGGCAGCTCTAATGCCGGGGCGGACCCGCGGACAGCTGGGAATGGAATCAAGCACTCTCGCGTTGCTCAGTCTCCCAGTTTGACGGCCGTCATCTCCCGATAACCTTTAAATGGCCTGCAAATTGAGAGTCAAGTCAACTCTTTCCTTATTCTAACATATCCTAATTACATTATCTTGTCCATGGTGGATTGTGACTGGTTGCCTTAAGGTGAATGGAGAAAATGGATTATGAAATGGAGCCATAGGTATAAGACCTTGACTTGAAAGTGATGTCATTTTTGGGAATCCTTGGCTTGTGAGTGACAGCAAGGATATTGGTGGAATATGCCTTTGGCCATCTAAAAGTCCGCTGGTGATGCTTGTCCAAGCGTCTTGATGTTGCAACAGCATTTGTCCCAGATGTCGTGTTTGCCTGCTGTGTACTGCACAATATATGTGAGCTCAACAAGGACAACCTTTAGCCAGAGTGGACATTGGTTCAAGCAGATATCCCTGAACACATTCGCCAGGATTGAAATGAACACAAACCCCATGGACTCCAGGCCATTCTTTCTGCAATTATGTCCATCCTGTAAGGGGAGTGAATCGCAGGGTTTGCCCATGCGACTTGGGTATGTGCCTCCAGCACACCCACCCTACTCCCAAAATCTGCTCTAAGCCCCCGCACTCCCCAGCCAATAGCCTGTGACAGACCCTGCTGCCTGGCTTCATATTTCATACTGTGATCGCGTGACGGGAATAGCGAGAAAATAATGTAACATGAGAATTCTATGCTTTTTGAAACTTTAATTAAAATGTTTTCAATGACCCTTGACTGGTTTCATAAATGCTTGAGGCAGATAATGCGCCACAAATATTCAATGTTGTCTACTAACTACATGTAAACAATTGAATGGAGAAAGAAACAGTGCAAATCCATTCAACACATGAAGATAACAGATCAGACTTAAAGAAAACTGTTAACAAGTGTAACAGCTCCACCCAGCACCATTTCATCCCACTAATGAGTGTTTCATCCCTTCAAATAGTTCACAGAATATTGCACTTCTCAGGGTTTCATCAAGAACAAAAGTAGGAAGTGACCGCAATAGCGGTCACAAAACTCATTCTGTCATTGAGAGGAATTGAGGGTGGGTATCACTGCTGGACTACAGCATTGCATTCCTCTCCATGTGGCCACTACCGTGATCCGCTTGTGTTGATTGAAATGCCATGCTGACCCGAGTGGGCAGATAGATGGGAGGAGAGTTCCCATAGGGCTGTGGGAACTGGGATAGACAGGCCTCAATTCGTATGATGAATACCTGGAATATGAAGGATTGCCTGTTCATACTCATGCAGATAACAAGCGAGTCACTGCCTGTAAGTGCTTGTCACCTTCCCATCGGCGCACTGTCTCCTCCTCCTTCTTTAGCTTGGCAAGCAGCACTCTCTCCTGCTCCAGTCAATGCCTGCACACTGGCAGTCCCTCTCTCCTTATTCCCGGTCAACTGTGGACATCATGCTCTGCAGCACCTTAGAGAGAATCTGAGCCTTTGTCAGCCTCTCCTCTTGTGTCTGGGACAGGGCACTGTTGGTCAAATCGGGAAAAGTGAATCAGTATTTAAATTATGCGCTTCTCAGTACACACAACCTCATTAATGCTACTATACCTGTTTCCTCAGGTGAGAGACCCGCCTGGCTACTTCCATGGACAGCGAGTACTGCATTGCTGCTTTTAGGGCATCCAAGGCTGTGCCAGTGGAGCCATCAGCGGTGACCTGCTCCTCTTGGATCTGCATCTAAGTACCTCCACTCCAAACGACCCCTGTCACTCCTCCGATTGTGATCCAGTACAGTGTGGAACATTTTCCTCAGTCTACTCAGTTTGGTCACAAACTGAGTTTTCATGCGTATATGACCACAGGCTGAGCATGCAGTGGCCATTCATTCAAATGTGGGACCATCCCTCACTGTTCCCATGAGCCCTATTTGCTGGGCCACTTGAGACAAGTGTCAAGAAGCAGACTAAAACCAGTATAATATTTCACGTTAATTATATTTGACTCCGTTTTAAAAAAAAAACAGTTCAGTTCCTCAGATACATGTTTTAGATGTCTTGAAGATGTAGGTAGATTTTTGCATTCGACTTGGACTTGCTCCAAGGTTAAAGGTTTTTGGTTGCAAATTAAATACTTTTTAAAAGCAGGTTTAAAAAATAAATTTGCCTCTAAATCCAATGTTATTTTTGTTAAGAGATATTAAATCAGCAGGTTTAAAATTGAAGCTAATAATTTACCAAACTAAATTTTTGCGTTTATCATTAGTGGTCTCAAAATATGATTAGCTATTATGTGGAAATCTGAATTAAATTTAGGTATGAAAAAATGGTTTAATGAAATAAAAGCCTGTATTCCTTTGGAAAAGGTTACATATCTTTGGCTTGGCTTCGCGGACGAAGATTTATGGAGGGGGTAAAAAGTCCACGTCAGCTGCAGGCTCGTTTGTGGCTGATAAGTCCGATGCGGGACAGGCAGACACGGTTGCAGCGGTTGCAGGGGAAAATTGGTTGGTTGGGGTTGGGTGTTGGGTTTTTCCTCCTTTGCCTTTTGTCAGTGAGGTGGGCTCTGCGGTCTTCTTCAAAGGAGGTTGCTGCCCGCCAAACTGTGAGGGGCCAAGATGCACGGTTTGAGGCGTTATCAGCCCACTGGCGGTGGTCAATGTGGCAGGCACCAAGAGAATTCTTTAGGCAGTCCTTGTACCTTTTCTTTGGTGCACCTCTGTCACGGTGGCCAGTGGAGAGCTCGCCATATAACACGATCTTGGGAAGGCGATCGTCCTCCATTCTGGAGATGTGACCCATCCAGCGCAGCTGGATCTTCAGCAGCATGGACTCGATGCTGTCGACCTCTGGCATCTCGAGTACTTCGACGTTAGGGATGAAAGCGCTCCAATGGATGTTGAGGATGGAGCGGAGACAACGCTGGTGGAAGCGTTCTAGGAGCCGTAGGTGGTGCCGGTAGAGGACCCATGATTCAGAGCCGAACAGGAGTGTGGGTATGACAACGGCTCTGTATACGCTTATCTTTGTGAGGTTTTTCAGTTGGTTGTTTTTCCAGACTCTTTTGTGTAGTCTTCCAAAGGCGCTATTTGCCTTGGCGAGTCTGTTGTCTATCTCATTGTCGATCCTTGCATCTGATGAAATGGTGCAGCCGAGATAGGTAAACTGGTTGACCGTTTTGAGTTTTGTGTGCCCGACGGAGATGTGGGGGGGCTGGTAGTCATGGTGGGGAGCTGGCTGATGGAGGACCTCAGTTTTCTTCAGGCTGACTTCCAGGCCAAACATTTTGGCAGTTTCCGCAAAGCAGGACGTCAAGCGCTGAAGAGCTGGCTCTGAATGGGCAACTAAAGCGGCATCGTCTGCAAAGAGTAGTTCACGGACAAGTTTCTCTTGTGTCTTGGTGTGAGCTTGCAGGCGCCTCAGATTGAAGAGACTGCCATCCGTGCGGTACCGGATGTAAACTGCGTCTTCATTGTTGGGGTCTTTCATGGCTTGGTTCAGCATCATGCTGAAGAAGATTGAAAAGAGGGTTGGTGCGAGAACACAGCCTTGCTTCACGCCATTGTTAATGGAGAAGGGTTCAGAGAGCTCATTGCTGTATCTGACCCGACCTTGTTGGTTTTCGTGCAGTTGGATTATCATGTTGAGAAACTTTGGGGGATATCCGATGCGCTCTAGTATTTGCCAAAGCCCTTTCCTGCTCACGGTGTCGAAGGCTTTGGTGAGGTCAACAAAGGTGATGTAGAGTCCTTTGTTTTGTTCTCTGCACTTTTCTTGGAGCTGTCTAAGGGCAAAGACCATGTCAGTAGTTCCTCTGTTTGCGCGAAAGCCGCACTGTGATTCTGGGAGAATATTCTCGGCGACACTAGGTATTATTCTATTTAGTAGAATCCTAGCGAAGATTTTGCCCGCAATGGAGAGCAACGTGATTCCCCTGTAGTTTGAGCAGTCTGATTTCTCGCCTTTGTTTTTGTACAGGGTGATGATGGTGGCATCACGAAGATCCTCAGGCAGTTTTCCTTGGTCCCAACAAAGCTTGAAAAACTCATGCAGTTTGGCATGCAGAGTTTTTCCGCCAGCCTTCCAGACCTCTGGGGGGATTCCATCCATACCTGCTGCTTTGCCACTTTTCAGTTGTTCGATTGCCTTATATGTCTCATCCAGGGTGAGAACCTCATCCAGCTCTAGCCTTAGGGGCTCTTGAGGGAGCTGGAGCAGGGCGGAATCTTGGACTGAGCGGTTGGCACTGAAAAGAGATTGGAAGTGTTAATAGACAAATATTCATTTTTTATTACAATTTGGGCCCATATTTGAAAACCATTAGTAATAAAGTATGAGGACTAGATCCATTCCAGTGGACATCTTCACTCCTGCATCTAAGAAGCTTTTTAGGTTTAACTTTAAGATTAATTAATGATCTCCATTTTCTTCTTTCTTTCTTTGTAGTTTGGTTCGTGTGGAGCAAGGGTCATAGTTGGGAGGTTGGGGAGGTAGTTTTTTTTTCTAGATATATAAAAATTATTGATGATAGGAAATATGTACTTAGGTGAGTACCCCTCGGTGCCGAGTTTTGCCCTTTCAGGTGGCCTCATGACAGCTGCATTCTGGCAGAGTATTATGCTTTACATTGGGGTATTCTGGCCAACTGAAAGCTGTGTACGAGATACCGGTGCATGTATTCTCTGCTGAAAGGCCTGCAGCAGATAGAGTGAAGTTGTGGATGAGTAGTACTGTATTTCCTTTTTCTTTTTCAATCTTGTTATTGATTTTATCAAATAAATATTACACATATATATTATAATAAAATGAAACATTAACAAATTTTATATAGTGTGGCAACCCACTTAACTATAAGTGAACCTCTTCCCAAACTGGCAGACATGCCAATTCAAAGACTATCAATGCTGTTAAAAGGAATTCAAAGATTACCTGTAAACCACAAAAATAAATGATTCCATTGAAGGTTTTATTTAATTTTAATTTTTATATATCTCAGACCGAAAATGATGAATTTAAGATGAATATTTTTTTTACTGAAATTCATCTTTCTTCGTTAAATTGCCAAGATCTGAATGGCGTGGAAGTCCTATTTACAGTTAAATAATTTATTAATAATCTTAATTCTTTGGAAAGTGGTAGGTGCCCTGGTGAGGATGGTTTTTCGCCAGAATTTTATGAAATTTAATAATACTTCCTTTTATAGAGGATTTATTACAAGCAATGGAAACCCATTCTTTACCAGAGCTTTTTGCAAATGCCATTTTAACTGTTATACCTAAGTTATACCTAAGTAAGAGAGATAAAACTGAATCTTATAGGCCAATAATTGTTATTAAATGTTAATTATAAAATTATAGCTAATGTTTTAGCAAATAGATTGACTACATATTAACAGATTTAATTCATATGAATCAATCTAGATTTGTTAAATAACATTTAAGAAAATGTTTTGTAGATAATATTGCTAAATTAATTAGTTTAATACATATGTTTCATAAGAAGCAGCAATTGGCATTGGATTCTAGTTTTAGATGCTGAAAAGATATTGATAGATTAGAATGGAATTATTTATTTAAGGTGTTATAAAAATTGGATTTGAATCAACATTTGTTAATTGGGTTATAATTTAAGATAAAATCCCTTCTGCTAATGTTATGATTAATGGACAAATTTCTTCATCTTTCCCATTGACTAGATTAACTCGAAAAGATATCCATTATCTCCTGCTTCATTTGTTTTAGAAATCGATCCTTTGGCACAATTAGTAAGACAAGATATCAATATTTAAGGGAATTAAATTTAGTAATGAGGAATATAAGACAAATTTGTTTACTGATGATGTTTTGATCTATATAACATATCCTATGAATTTTGGATTTTTTAATGTAAGGGATTGAGAGAATTTGATGAAATATCAGGTTCAATAATTAATTGGGATAAAAATGAAATTATGTCTTTGGTTGATAGGGATTATAATTAACGTAAATAAATTGCTCAACTTATATGGTCAGATAGTGGAATTAAATATCTAGGGATTTAAATTCATTATAAAGTTTCTTAACTTCTACGTTGAATTATTTACCATTATTTAATAAATTTGAGGGTGATTTTTATAGATTGAATGATTTACTTCTAACTCTAATTGTTAGAGTAAATTGCATTGAAATGAATAATTTTCCAAGGATTCAAAACTTTCTTCAATCCTCCCCATGTATTATACTTTTGAATTTTTAAAAAATATTTGAACTCAATTATTAGGAAACTTTAATGAAAAGAAAAATTAACTTGGAAGTTTGAATTAGGAAGTTTACAACTTCAACATTTTGAGAATTATTATGAAGCAGCTCATTTTAAGCTTGATTTAGAGAAATCTTTATCTTAGGTTAAAATAGAATTTAAAAGATATATGCAGGTTTTTATTTATAAACGGAATTCAAAATTGTTAATAGGTACTAAAGATACACCTGTTTTGAATAATTTTGAACGATACAATAAAATAGATTATGAGATAAGTTGGAAAGTTTTGATCTGTCGTAAAATGCTTTATATCAAAATAGAGTTTTACCTTTCACTATGAATAATCAAATAGGGATTCAAAAATAGAAGATTGATGCTGTTTAATTCATTATTTTTCAATGAATAAAGGAAAAGTTTAATGTTCTGAATAATGCTTGTATTGTTATTATCAAGTAAAGGCTTTTGTGATTGATAAATTAGGTCAAATTTAAGATTACATAGACAGAATGAATTAGAATTATTAGTTACTAAATGTAATATGAATACATTTATTTCAAAAATTTATAAATTACTTCAAAGAAAATCTCCTAAATTAGGTATTAATAGATCAAAATTTAGATGGGAAATTGATTGAGATAGAAAGATAGATAAGAATGTTTGGAAGCAGTTATTTAAAGACACAATGTCAAAAATTATTAATGTAAGATATAGATGTTAATTGTGTTTTTGAATCATTATGTTTAACTAATCAAAATTAAAAAAAAATACTTGACGCCACATTATAAGCTTTATGTTTAAGATTTGGTCAAGAAGGAGGCTCTTATTGTTATTCTACCTTTCTGGAGAGAGATGAAAATATTTGTTGAAAAACATTAAAGGTAAAATTCACACTTGATGCAATTTTATATTTGTTGAGTAATATTAAAATTATTAGTATTATTACCTGTGTATCAAATAAAATTTTTACAACTATCTTTAGACGTTTCCAGAAAATGCATAACCATTACTTGGAAATCAGCTGTAGATTTAGGAATACAGAGATGGCATGCTGAATTATGTTCTAGTAATCCACTTGAAAAAAATCAACTTATAACTTACATAATAAATATAATTTCTTATTGAAAATATGAAGCCCAAATGTACAGTATTTTGGTTTGAGAGCTCTGAATAAGCCATCCAGGTGGTAATTTTCAGCTCGCAGTTATTGAATTGAAGTTATATTTATATTTTTGTCATTCTCTTTTTTTCCATTATATTAGGGGTTTAGGGTTGGTTGGGGGTTGGGAGGGAGGGATAAGGGTTACACACAAAAACATATTGTCTTTTCAATTTATTTTTTCATATTTATAATTGTGATTTAAATAAGTTATATATAAAATATTTTTATAAATGGTGGACATGTGTAAAACGGGCAAAATTGACGTGCATCCAACACAGGTTTGTAATCTGACCTGATGTTGTCATGGATGATATCACATCCCGTCCATGTGACAGAAGGAATGACGTATATATGCCCAGTATGCAAGCCTTGAGATGTCAGTCTTGTTCTCGACTCCACAGCATGTATACCAACTTGACCAGGTGTACAACATGTACACCGTGGTCTATAATAGGTCAGTGCAGAATAGTTCGTGAATAAAATGGCATTTAACCTACATTATATTGAAAACAGGTAAATAATGAACTATATAACTATCTAATTATCGATGTCCTCCCTTTGGAGGCTACTAGTATAACACAAAACTTCAACTGTTAATTATAATAAAGAAGGTAATCAGGTTGTACTGTAGAGACCACTAAAAAGTCATGCAACACATGTTGTGTTACATAGATTTTTTGTGACCTGGTTGTTAAAGAATCTGGCTAAAATTGTCGTTGGGTATTTAGTCAGTTCTGGAATAACACTAAAATAAAGAAAGCCATCAAACAAAATATAATATGGTTCAGTTACATACAGTACATGGACAGATAAATTGAGTTTAATCTTGACAAGTGAGGAGTATTGTTATTTGGGAGATCTGGATACTTTACCGTAAATGGCAGGACTCTAAAAAGCATTGTTGTGCACTGGCCCCACGTTAATAAACTCTATTAAATGGCATCACAAATATATAAGGTGACAAGTTTGGTCAATGTCACACTTGCATTCATTGGGTTGGATACTGACAACAAAGGAACGAGGTCACCATGTTTCTGGACAATTATGGTTCCACTATGAAAAGACTAAATATATTTTTGAAAAGAAGCAGTATGAATTGACAGTATTTTTTTCTGGATTAGAAGACATGAATTATAAGGACAGGATTGGAAATCTGGTTTTCTCTGGAGATTCCTTGGCCAAGGGATACCTGACGGATGTTTATAAAATTATATGAGATATTAATAGAGATGGCATTTAGAGTATATTAAATAGGCTAGCAACATAACATACAAAAACACATGCATTTAATAGGATGAGGAATTATTTAAAGGGATTTGCAGTGAAACATTTTGACAAAGAGAGTGGATGTCAGGAAAAAACATAGGAAGAAATAGAACTGGCATTCAGGAATAAAGCTGATAAGAAATATAATGTGAAACTGTGAGAGCTTTCGAGATATATACATGAAAGTGGAGTGTTACATGCCTAGAGGACCGCTAAACTGAGCAGCAATTTTTATTGTGCAAAAAAAAATGGTAACTTAAACAAAAGTTGCTTTTAATTATCTTTTAACATGAAAACAGTATCACATTTTATCTTATTACCGTGAACTGTACTATCCTAACATGATCCCTTCTAATTCTAAGCACAGGTGTGTGTGTGTGTGTGTGTGTGGGTGTGTGTGTGTGTGTGTGTGTGTGTGTGTGTGTGTGTAAGTTCAGAAAAGTTCTTTGATTTAAGGTCCAATCTCACTTCTCATTCGTCCAGGTTTACTGGTTTCAGGCAATTTTTATACTGTATTTAACATTTATGAAGTTTACCATGCTTTGGTGCTTGAAAGTAAATGGTTACCCTTAGGCCAGAAGAAATGTAATTCTGTCTTCCACTAGTTGGACTAATAAATATCCAAATTAAAATACTAAACAAAAGTCTGTAAAGTTTGCTCGTAAGTTGTCTGAATTTTAAAAGATTATAAAGGCTGCTAATATAAAGAAGTCGAAAGCACAGATTCAGAAGAAACATCTTTTTGAAAGTACAGAAGAAATGAGGCCTACTTACCAAGTGGAATGCACGGAATCGATCGGACAGCTGCCTAAGCAGCAACGCACTCCAGATCATTTAAATATTACCCTGGCGCACTCACAAGATGGCTCCAGGCTTCCAATTGTTTCCTCTTATCTTGATGAGCGTGCCTACGATATTGGGCGCCCTGTAGAAGTGCCAGAATTAATAGTGTCGGGCCCGACGCGCGATACCGCTGTGGATCCCAGTGGCACGGAGGCCCGAGACAGCGCATCGGAAGACTTGCATGGTTGGGCCCGGCGCTGATGTACATGCGTCGTACATCACAAGTACGCGAGCTTCTGGACAGTGTCTGGGCTGTCAGCAAAGTTGGCCTGCAGTGACATGTACATGTCGGGTTTTGGTCTGCAGGTGTGCAGACCAGTAGCAAAGTGATGTAAGTGGCAGATTCAAAGGAACAACAAGGAAAAGCTTTGTGCCAAACTGAAGAAATAGAAGAAGAGTCATTGACTGCTATTGAAGGGAAAGGAGGTAGGCCTCATGCTTGCATTTGCCATCTAAATGGCGATTCTTTCTTAAACTTTGAGAAATCCGCATTATTCATTGGCATTGGTTCACTTTTATTTGCGTTGATCTTGTACCCTGACAGTTCTCCATATTCCTTCAATTTCCTATGTAATTCTTTTATTGATATTTCTGGTTCTTTTAAGTATATTATAACATCATCTGCAAATAGACTGATTTTATATTCTTTATAACATATATAACATAACATAACAATTAAATCACGGAAACAGGCCATTAGGCCCTTCTAGTCCGCACCGAACCAAACGCCCCTTTCTAGTCCCACCTCCCTGCACAATGCCCATAACCCTCCATCTTCTTCTCATCCATATCCCTGTCCAACCTTTTCTTAAATAATACAATTGACTCCGCCGCTACTATTTCTCCCGGAAGATCATTCCACACGGCTACCACTCTCTGAGTAAAGAAGTTCCCCCTCATGTTACCTCTAAACCTCTGCCCCTTAATTCTTAACTCATGTCCTCTTGTTTTAATCTTTCCTCCTCTTAACGGAAATAGTCTATCCACATCCACTCTGTCTATCCCTTTCATAATCTTAAATACTTCTATCAAATCCCCTCAACCTTCTACGCTCCAAAGAATAAAGACCTAATCTGTCCAATCTCTCCCTATACTCTAGATGCTTAAACCCAGGTAACATTCTGGTAAACCTTCTCTGCACTCTCTCCACTCTGTTTATATCCTTCCTATAATTAGGCGACCAGAACTGCACACAGAACTCCAAATTAGGCCGCACCAATGTCTTATACAATCTCAACATCACCTCCCAACTCCTATATTCCATGCAATGATTGATAAAGGCCAGCATACTAAAAGCCTTCTTCACCACCCTATTCACTACCTTCAGGGAACGATGTACCGTTACTCCTAAATCTTTCTGCTCTTCTGTATTCCTCAATGCTCTCCCATTTACCACATATGTCCTATTCTGATTCTTCTTACCAAAATGAAGCACCTCACACTTATCAGCATTAAATTCCATCTGCCATTTTTCAGCCCACTTTTCTAAGCAGCCCAAATCCCTCTGCAATACTTGAAAACCTTCTTCATTATCCACTATTCCACCTATCTTAGTATCGTCTGCATATTTACTAATCCAATTCACCACCCCATCATCTAGATTATTAATGTATATAATGAACAACAATGGGCCCAATACAGATCCTTGAGGCACACCACTGGTCACCGGCCTCCAACCTGACAGACAATTATCCACTACCACTCTCTGGCCTCTCCCTTTCAGCCAATGTTCAATCCATTTGACTATCTTAAAATTTATACCTAAAGACTGCACCTTCCTAACTAACCTTCCATGTGGTACCTTATCGAAGGCCTTACTGAAGTCCATAGAGACAACATCCACTGCACTACCCTCATCCACATTCCTAGTCACCTCTTCAAAAAATTCAATCAGATTGGTCAAACATGACCTTCCTCCCACAAATCCATGTTGAGTGCTCCTGATCAGACCCTGTCTATCCAAATGTTTATAAGTACTATCTCTAAGAATTTTCTCCATTAATTTACCTACCACAGACGTCAAACTTACAGGCTGATAGTTGCCAGGCTTCCTCCTTGAACCCTTTTTAAATAACGGAACCACATGCGCAATGCGCCAATCCTCTGGCACTATCCCCATATCTAATGACATTTGGAAAATTACCGCCAGAGCCTCTGCTATTTCCTCCCTCACTTCTCTCAATGTCCTGGGGAAGATCCCGTCTGGTCCCGGAGACTTATCCACCTTTATATTCTTCAAAAGCCTTAAAACTACACCTTTTGTAATCTCTATATTCCCCATATTTACCCAATTTGCTTTTTTTTATCTCACATCTCCCTATATCCTTCTCCTTAGTGAATACCGAAGAAAAGAAACTGTTCAATATCTCCCCCATTTCTCTAGGCTCCACACACAGTTTTCCGCTCTGATTTTCTAAGGGACCAATTTTGTCTCTAGCTTTCCTCTTACCATTAACATATTTGTAGAACTCTTTTGGATTAGTTTTCACCCTGCTTGCCATAGTTTTCTCGTACCTTCTTTTAGCTTTCCTAATTCCTCTCTTAAGATTCCTCTTACATTCAATGTATCTTTCAAACATCTCCTTAACTTCATGCTTCTTATATCTAATGTACGCCTCCCTTTTTCTTCGAACCAAGTTTCCAATATTCCTTGAAAACCACGGCTCTTTCAAACCTTTTGCCCCTCCTTTTAACCTAACAGGAACATAAAGCTTTTGCACTCTCAAAATCTGATCTTTAAAAGACTTCCACCTCTCTACTACATCCTGCCCATAAAACAAATTGTCCCAATGCACACCCTGCAAGTCCTTTCGCATCTCCACAAATCTAGCTTTTCCCCAATCAAAAACCTCAATCCTTGGCCCTGATTTCTCTCTTTCCATAATGACATTGAAGCTGATGGCATTATGATCACTGGACCCGAAGTGCTCGCCAACACTAACCTCCGTTACTTGACCCATCCCATTTGCCAACAGTAGATCTAACACTGCTCCTTCTCTGGTCGGCACCTCTACATATTGTTGTAAAAAACTATCTTGCACACATTTCACAAACTCTAACCCATCCAGTCCTTTCACAGAATGTGTTTCCCAATCTATATGTGGAAAATTAAAATCTCCCATAATTACAACCCTGTGCTTATCACAAATATCTACTATCTCCCTACAGATTTGCTCCTCTAGGTCTCGGTCCCCTCTGGGTGGTCTATAATACACCCCTACAAGTGTAACCTCTCCTTTCCTACTCCTCAATTCCACCCAAATAGCCTCCGTGGATGTGCCCTCTAATCTATCCTTCCTAGGCACCGCTGTAATATTCTCCCTGACAAGCAATGCAACCCCACCTCTTCTTGCCCCTCCGACTCTATCACACCTAAAACTTTCTCTTTTATTTTTATCCCTTTTTTTATTTTCTGTTCTTATCAGTTCTGCTAGTGGTTCTATAGCTAACACGAACAGTGAGGGAGATAGTGGACATCCCTGCCATGTTGATCTGCTTAAGTTAAATTGTTTTGATATATATACATTTACTGTCACTTTCGCCAATGGCCCCTTATATAATGCTTCAATCCAATTAATATATTTGTCTGGTAGGCTGAATTTTTGTAGTACTTTGAATAAATAATTCCATTCTACTCTGTCAAAGGCCTTCTCTGCATTCAAAGCAACCACTACTGTTGGAGTTTTATTTCCTTCTACTGCATGAATTAAGTTAATAAATTTACAGATATTGTCTGTTGTTCGTCTTTTTTTAATAAATCCAGTTTGGTCTAGATTTACTATTTTTGGTACATAGTCGGCTAATCTGTTTGTTAATAGTTTAGCTATTATCTTATAATCTGTGTTAAGTATAGATATTGGTCTATATGATGCTGGTGCAAGTGGATCTTTCCCTGTCTTTGGTATTAATGTAATTATTGCTGTTTTGCATGAATCTGGTATGCTTTGAGTTTTATCAATCTGGTTGATGACTTCCAGAAGGGGAGGAATTAATAAATCTTTAAATGTTTTATAGAATTCTATTGGGAATCCATCCTCTCCTGGTGTTTTATTGTTCGGTAGTTTTTTTTAATATCTCCTGTAATTCTTATATTTCAAATGGTTTTATTAATTTATTTTGCTCCTCTGTTTGTAATTTTGGTAGTTCAATTTTAGTTAGAAATTCATCTATTTTGTCTTCTTTCCCTTCGTATTCAGTTTGATATAGTTGCTCGTAGAATTCCCTGAAGTTTTCATTGATCTCCGTTGGATTATATGTAATTTGCTTGTCCTTTTTCCTTAATGCCAATACCATTCTTTTAGTTTGTTCTTTATTAAGCTGCCACATTAGAATTTTGTGCGTTTTTTCTCCTAGCTCATAATATTTCTGTTTTGTCTTCATTATGTTCTTCTCCACCTTATATGTTTGTAGTGTTTCATATTTTATTTTTTCATCTGCCAATTCTCTTCTTTTAGTTGCATCTTCCTTTATTGCTAATTCTTTTTCTATATTTATTATTTCCCTTTCCAACTGTTCTGTTTCCTGATTGTTGTCCTTCTTCATCTTAGTTACATAACTTATTATTTGCTCTCTGATGAACACTTTCATTGCGTCCCATAGTATAAACTTATCTTTCACTGATTCCGTATTTATTTCAAAGAACATTTTAATTTGTCATTCAATGAATTCTCTAAAATCCTGTCTTTTAAGTAGCATGGAGTTTAATCTCCATCTATACATTCTTGGTGGGATGTCCTCTAGCTCTACTGCCAATAACAGGGGTGAGTGGTCTGATAATAGTCTAGCTTTATATTCCATTTTCCTAACTCTCCCTTGAATGTGGGCTGATAACAGGAATAGGTCTATCCTTGAGTATGTTTTATGTCTACCTGAATAATATGAATATTCCTTTTCCTTTGGGTGTTGTTTCCTCCATATATCCAAAAGTTGCATTTCTTGCATCGATTTAATTATAAATTTGGTTACTTTGTTCTTTCTGTTAGTTTTTGTTCCAGTTTTATCCATGTTTGAGTCCAAATTAAGGTTAAAATCCCCTCCTATTAGTATGTTCCCTTGCGTGTCTGCTATCTTCGAAAAGATATCTTGCATTAATTTTTGATCTTCTTCAATAGGTGAATATACATTGAGTAAATTCCAAAATTCTGAATATACCTGACATTTTATCATTACATATCTCCCTGCTGGATCTATTATTTCCTCTTCTATTTTGATTGGTACATTTTTATTGATTAATATAGCTACTCCTCTGGCTTTTGAATTATATGATGCTGCTATTACATGTCCTATCCAATCTCTCTTTAATTTCTTGTGTTCCACTTCATTTAGATGTGTTTCTTGTACGAATGCTATATCAATTTTTTTCTTTTTTCAGTAAATTTGACAGTTTCTTCCTTTTGATTTGGTTATGTATTCCATTAATACTTAAAGTCATATAGTTCAACATAGCCATTTCATACTTTGTTTATCTTTCCTTTCCGTTTCCTCATCACCACCTTCCCTTCTTATCCATTTCTGCTTTCTTTTTTTGAACACATTATAAGACAACATTTCTAAAACATAAAATATTTCCACTATTCTCATATCTAAAATTCCTTTAACCCCAATAGTCCCTCCCCTTTCTAAGTTGCCCTTTGTCCCTTGTCGCGCAACCACATCTCCCTTCTCCATTTGGATTTGCGAATTCACTCGCAAGCGTCAACTGATTTCGCAGTGACTGAATTCTTGCCCACCCAGCCCCCCCAGAAAAGATTTTAATCTTCATATATAACAAAGGTCACTCTCTTAATTCCCTCCTTACTTCCTTTCTTCCCTTTATTTCCCTTCTTAGTTCTTACCTATACTCTATTTTATATATATATATATATATATATACACACATACACACACACATATACCAACATACACACATACTTATAGTTTGTTGTCATTTTTGTTCTTGTTACATCTCTTCCTCTCTCTGTCTGTTTTGTAGTTGTTGTGCAAATTTTCGTGCTTTTTCCGGATCCAAAAATAGTCTGTTTTGCTGCCCTGGAATAAATATTTTAAATACTGCTGGGTATTTTAACATAAATTTATAACCTTTTTTCCATAGGGTCGTTTTTGCTGCATTAAACTCCTTCCTCTTCTTCAGGAGTTCAAAATTTATATCTGGATAGAAAAAAAATTTTTTGACCCTTGTTTTCCAGTGGTTTTTTGTCTTCTCTTATTTTCTTCATTGCCTTCTCCAATATATTTTCTCTTGTTGTATATCTTAGGAATTTTACTAGAATGAATCTTGGTTTTTGTTGTGGTTGTGGTTTAGGGGCTAATGTTCTGTGTGCCCTTTCTATTTCCATTTCTTCCTGTAATTCTGGTCTTCCTAGGACCCTGGGGATCCATTCTTTTATAAATTCTTTCATATTTTTGCCTTCTTCATCTTCCTTAAGGCCCACTATCTTTATATTGTTTCTTCTATTATAATTTTCCATTATATCTATCTTCTGAGCTAACAGCTCTTGTGTCTCTTTAACTTTTTTATCAGATTCTTCTAATTTCTTTTTTAAGTCATCTACTTCCATTTCTATGGCTGTTTCTCATTCTTCCACCTCGTCTACTCTTTTTCCTATATCTGTCATGATCATCTCTAATCTATTCACTTTTTCTTCTGTACTTTTTATTCTTCTTTTTATTTCACTGAATTCTTGTGACTGCCATCCTTTTACTGTTTCCATATATTCTTTAAAAAATATATCCATGTACTTGCCCTTTCCTTCATCTTCCATTTCTTTGTGTTCTTCCTCTTCTTCTTCTGAGTCCACTCCAGGATCTCTGTCCTTTACCTCTGTCTCTTCCGGTTTTCTTGTTGGGTTTTTGTTTTATTTTGTTGGGTATTTTTGGTCTTCTTATTTTTATTAGAAGTGTCTTGGTGTTGATCTTCTTCCTCTGGGTTGGTCATCTGTTGTTTCTTTGATTTCTTATTTTTACTCTCTTCTTTCTTGCTCTCCTTATTTTCTGTGTTTTCCTCTTGCTGTTGTGTGGTCGTTGTCTGTTTCAGCTGTGGAGATCTACTCCTCAGCTGGTCCCCCCTCCCGTCAGTGTTATTTTTGTCTTCACGCGCATGCGCGGTTCCGCACTTTTGTTTGGCTCCGTGAGCCATTCTTGTAGTCCCGAGTTCGGGGCTTCGACTGACCTCAGGGAATGGGCTTCTCTCTCCACGGCTGGCCTCCTCGTACAGGTAAGGCCTTCACCTTCTTCTTCCGACATCTTTCCTTCTTCTTTTCTTCCCGTTGTTTTTGGTTTTTCTTTCTTCGCTGCTATTTTCTCCGCACTTTTACTTTCACTTTGTTTTGGTTTTTATGTTTGTGCCTTTGCTTTTTGTCTATCTTTTTTTTACTTTTCTGGAGAGGGCTGGAGTTCCCCTACCGGCCACTACTCCATCACGTGACTCCTCAACAAGGGCACTATCTCATGGTTTTACTGCAGTTTTAACCCACCTGTGACCTACCAGTTCTGCTTTTGTTGGTGTGATAGTACAGATCTATCACCAATGTACATAGTGTATATAGTTACTGTATCTAGACTGTGCTTACAGCGATTGGCTGAGAGCTAAGCCACGCCTATTGTCTGGGCCTTAACCTAGCCAGGTTGGATCATTCTGGACTGATCGGCCACCTGTGAAGAGCTCCTGTCTTTTGCTAATAAAAGCCTTGGTTTGGATCAACAAGTCTTTGATTCTTTTGATGAGCTCTACAGTTGGTCAATGTCCAATCAATCAATATTCCACGGTTCTATTTTTCTAAGTTCAGTGGGATTTTTGATCATGATCCTTCTCCTTGGTAACACCATCTACACACATTTCTCCCTCTAGCACCCTTGAGCCTCTGGCACATTGCTGTTGTCTTCTGCAATGAAGAAAGACAGACGAAGAATACTCATTATGTTCATCCTCACTTTCTTTGTTACTCCAGTATTATTTCACCAGTGTCATCATCTAAAGGTCCAATATCTTGCTTTCTTTTCTCTGTTTTGCTCTTTATGAAGCTGGAGTATTTTAATAGTCTCTTTACGTTTGGGGGCTTCCTTAACCTCGTTTTTCACCTTTTTTTTTAAACTTCACTAGTTGCTTTTTAAAAGCTTTCAAATCTTCATGTTTCCCTAGGCTTTTTCCCATATTATACTCCCTCTATTTTGATTCAGTACCATTAGTGACATCCATGACTATCTGGTTTCCCAGTGCTCTCATTCTTGAGATGAATGTATCCCGTTGTGGCAGATATAAGTTGTGGACAAATGCCATCAAGTTGAAATAAGATGACTAACGAGACCATGCCTCAGGTTTCACCCAGAAAGTGCAAAAGAGTAATTTATTTCAGGCTAGATATAGACAAACAACAAGTGACCTGGTGTCATGACATTTGGAGTACATAGTACCTCATGACATTCACGAGCCAGTTACTATGCTGTAGTGGCAAGTTGCCAGCCTGTAGTGTCTAGTTATCATGTGGTTTGGGACAGTTAATGCAGGTTTTGTCCATTCCATCCCCCACCCCCACAAGAGAACTTCTACACCTTGTTAATCACTGCAAATCCTGTTGCAAGGGCTCTGTGATCGTGTCCGCTTCCAATTAACCTTCGAAGCTCCTGTCTCATTCCTCTGTCATTCCGTTTATTCCAATAGTATAGTGGTCATTCTGATTTTTGTTCCTAGCCTCAAACTTGCAGGGTGAATTCTATCACTGGCTCCTTGCAGTTTCTTCAATTTCAGCCTCCTTACCAACTCTGATAAGTAACACAACACCCAATTAAAACTTGTCATTTCCTTGGTCGACTGTTCCAAACAGCCTAAAAAATACTGTTTTAAGACTGTTCTAAAAGATAATCTCGTATGACCATAAGACAATAAGATATAGGCACGCTATTTGGTCCAACTACTTCATTCGCAATTTCATCAAGCAGTGATCCCTTCTCCCCCTCAGACCCACTCATATGTCTTTTTCCCAGATCCTTTGATACACTGAATGTTCAGATACATACCAAACTCTCACTTACATACACCTAATGACTTAGCCTCCACAGGCACCCAAGGTAGCAAATTGAAGAGATTCACAAATCAATCTCTAAAGAAATTTCTCTGCATCACTGTTTTAAAAGTGTACCTTTCGATCATGCAGAAATGTCTTGAGTGGCATGTTTGCCACATCATGTGCAATTCATGAGGGCCAAAGAACCAAAAGCTTTCTTTAAGTCTGTATATACCCCTGACCAAACCTTTTGGGAATTATTTAACTGTAGTCTAAAGCCCTCTTTTTTCTGCCGATTTCAATCAAAAACATTACACCATGTGGAAAAATTATTTTCAGGAACAAAAATTTCAAGTATGTAATGTGGAACTTTTGAACATGGTCACTATATCATGTAGCCCAAGTGAATGGGCTAAAATCGCTTTTAAATTCAGCGACCGTTCATGGCCATTCAAACTTTTGCACACTTGTGTGTATCAGAGTTGAAGCATTTTGTTTCTCCTTCTTTATTTGAAGATGTTTATACAGGCAGCAATTCAGAATGCCATGGCATTCGTGTTAAACTACAAAACATGTAATTAATTTCATGGAAGGTGATTTTGATGAAAATTTCGTCCACTAGATTTCATAAATAAATACAGCAGTAAAATTGCTGGTGGTGTGTCATGAGATGTAGATTCGGCAAAGGAATGGTGGGAACTGTTAACTCAACAATTAACCATGCAAGAATAACTATCTGATTTGTAATATGTTCTTTATTCGGTGCAATAAGAAAAATATTTAAAGCTGGCTTCCACCTGTTAATGTATGTTTCTTATTTTATTTCTATTTCTATTTACACCACAGCAGATGTTGAATATAGGAACAATGAAGCAATGTTGAGACCTCACTTGGAAAATTGGGAGCAGGTTTAGCCTCCTCGTTTAAGAAAGGGTGCGGTGAACCAAGAGTGGGTTAAGTGAAATCTCACAAGGGAGATTACATTTACTATCATCTGACTGTACATATTCAATGAGATGAAACAATGTTGCTCTGGATTCAGGTGCACACCCATCCACACACAATATCCAGCACATAATAACCACATAACATTTTCCAATAAGACACTCTCTGTGTAGAACTTGCACATCATCTGGGTGTTCATGCTTCCTCCTATCTTTTAAAAAAAGTTATTTGGTTTATTTAGGTGGCATGGGCTCGTGGGCCATAAAGGCCTGTTACCTCACTGTATAATCTAAAAATATACTTGAAGGACATGATCCACGTGGAAATCAGTAATTGTGTAATAGTAAAGAAAATAAATCATATCCCATTCTCAAACTTAAAAACAGGGATACAACAGTGCTCACATGCCAGTTGAATGGTGTAAAATTATTTATAATTACTTGCAAACATATATTGCCGATTTTTAATTGTCTACAGAAGATTTTTAAATGATTTTGAGTGGTAATGGCCAGTCGCCAAGGTCTTTTTTTCATGTATAATATAAATAAAACATTTTTGAATTTGCTTTTGTGCTGTTAGAAAAAAAAGAACATAGATAATTTATTGAACATTTATTTTTGAACATATTAATATCTTATTGTTCATTTATTAATTGGTTTAATTATAGTTTACAGTTTCAAGAACTCGAATAAACATTGAAAGAGATAAGTACTACCTTGAAATGGACTTTTCATTGTTTCATGGGTCAAAAAAATAATGCCTACCTGTTCTGCGATTATTAATGGAAATCAGCACAATTTTAGTCAAAGAAACCTTTGGACTATTGACGCATTGATTAATAGAAAATGAGTTTTGAAGTAAAACTATTATGTTTAAGAAAGCTGGATGATTGACCCGTTAGTCAATATAACACAGAATTGAAGACAGAAATTTGACTATTGAATTTGGAAGAAGACTGGATTAATTGGTCCCTGTTTAGAGCAGATCGAGAAGGAGATAAACAAACAAAAATTTATACCATGGAAGCAGTTTATTCCACATTAGAATACGGTTTGAGACATTGGATCTTCTTTGCCTTAAATGACTGTTTCTTTTGGAGAAATTGTTGTGCATGTTTGATGTCTGAGTGCAACGAGGAGATCAGCAACTGCTGCAGTTAAGGAGCTATGTGCCGAGAAGATGAAGAAAATGGAACTTTTGCATGAATTGCAAAGGCGGCACTTAGATATAAGGGGAAGTGAAATGGCTGAGGGAGGATAAAGACAAGAAACAGAATACTGTTTTAAGGGATTCACATCCTAGAAAAATACCGCAAACACCATTAATTGATTTTGAGATTGAATTCTAAATAGCGGCTGAAGATATACCACAAGATAGTGGTTTTGGGAAAGAGCTTCCAAAATAGAGATATGAACAGAGATTGAAGCAATACATGATGCACAGAACCTAATAGGGCCAAACTCCTCGAGTTCTCAGGGCAGGCTCCAGAGATTCAGATGCTGATTCTATGCATTTGAAGATTCAGGCAGGTTCAACTGTTGTTAAAGTGGAAAAGGCTTAATTTCAAATTCAACTTAGAAGATAAGGAGGAGCGATTAAGAATGACACGGATGTGGCGACGACAAGATAAGGAGCATGAGGACATGCAGCAATGCAATGAAGTGGAGCTACAGGAGGAGCAGCTAAGAATGGAGCTAAAGTAGCAACTGGAACTGGACAAAGAAATTGCTAATGTGGCCACGTCATAGCATTAAAAGACTCACTGGTATCTGTTGCTCAAAGTAAATTATTTAAAGCATCGTTTTGATGAAGGAATTCAGCAAATGAATCTCTCAATTACCAAAGCTGAGCCAGTGATAGAACTACAAGAAGCACATGGTCAAGGACTGACCATATTAAGTCTCGGTAGCCAGTGCTACTGCCTCAAGATAGGTTTTTTTTGGACAAGGCAGGAAGAGGCAATGAACTGAGCCAGCGCCGAAAATGCCAGATGTGCAAGATCCCAAATTAACTGGATTGATCCAAGGAACCAGAGATCAAATACCAATGATGGCCGCACTGGACAAAAATGGGAAACATTTTAACTTAACTCGTGGCAAGTATTAGAAATCCAGGTGGACAAAATAACATGCGTCTTTGGAAGACAAGACAATATGAATTGGTGGAATCATTAATTGAGTTACAGACTCTATATCCTCTACCCAAGATAAAGATTCCAGATTTTGTTGGTGTTAAATTCGAAGTGTTTAGGAAAAGTTTTGAAAAGAGTATTGAAAAACATAAGTCAAAGCTCGGTGGATTTTTTTACATTTATTTGCAACAATTCATGAGAGGACACCCACATGAATTCGTAAAGAGTTGTCAACATCTGAATCCGGATGTATGTTTCAAAGAGGTGACGTGGTTACTAGAGATATACTTTGGTGACAAATATAGCTTATATGAAAAATGATTTCATGGTCATTAATGAAGTCAGTGGGCACAAATGGTGTATAAACTTACACCCTCTTTCTAATGGGATGTTTCACTGTCTTGATGAAGAATGGCCATCTTCAGATCAGGAACATGACATACCTCAGAATCTGGTTGATAAATTACCAAACCGGATGAGAGATTTATGAAAAAGTAGTTGAATACCAGAGAAGATACCACGTGACAGCTATTTTAAGGATTTAATAAATTTTCTGAAGGACGTGGTTATTGTCACATATCCAGTGTATGGAATTATAGGTATTCAAACAATGAGTAAAGAAGTAGAAAAGTCCAAATCGTGTTGCAACCAAAATTGAAGAACATACATTTACCACCTTTCTGACAGTGAAATTAAGGAAAACCTAAGTTCACCTGTTGAGAAAAAAAATGTCGATTATGCAATAATAAGCACGATTTGTAAAACTGCACAAATTGAAAAGAAGGTATAAGGTGAGAAAATCGCTCTCTTGAGGAAAATGGAGTATTGTTTGGCTGGCAGTGTAAAGGACACATCAATATTAGTGCAAAAAGTGACTCAGGTTCGATAAATGTTGTCAGAAGCATCTCAAAAACTACGTGACTTCAAGGAAAAGAAGAATACTGAAAATGAACAAACGTCGATGAAAGAAGCTGATTAAAGTAGCGCTGAAGCTTCAGCATTGTCAAATGGTCCATCTTGGTATGGTGAACATAACTGCAAAATCTTGATAGTGTCTATGCAGGTTAAGGCAAAGGATGGGAATCCAACCGTACTGCACATGCATTTCTTGACCCAGGAAACACTACATTATTTGAAGTGTAGAATTAATAAAAGGCTTAATCTAGAAGGAGGGAAAACAAAGAATCTATTGAAAATCATGCGACAAAGAAAGGTAAGTAAAACTAACAGGCTGCTGGAATACAAAGCGATGATTTTTGTGATTTTCGTGGCATATACAGACATATGTCTATGCCTGTGCATAAAGGAAACATCTCACATAAATGTGAGGTGGATCAATGCGCATATCTGAAAAAGGTTTATATCCCAGGAAATTGCTCTGAGATAGGTTTGGTAATTGGTTTAGATGTACCAGAGACTCTGGAACCAATAGAACTAGTAAATAGTGTGAGAGGTGGCCCATACGGTATTAGAACTATGCTTGGATTGACAATCAGTTGTCCATTGAAAATAAAGAATGACATTGCTCAGAAGTAGTCAACATGTTTCAATATGGTATTTTATGAAACTCACCGAAACTTTGAAAAAATTGTCAAAGGAATACAAACAGTTCTCAGAAGTCGACGTTAAAGCTATTCAGTTTGAGGGAGCCTAGATGGAATTTGAGGTGGTCAAATTCGCGGGTGGTCTCAGTCTGGTAGTGCATGAAATCATGGACAGATGTCTCAGAAAGGGAATAGGATGCGGAATTGAAATAGGTGGCCAATTGGAGACCTATTCATTAGCTGGGATCAGAGATGATGTGCACAATGAATCGACTTCCCAGTGTGTTCAGTCTCTCTGATGTAGAGGAGACGACAATACAGCCCCAGATGTAGAAGGTGAGCCATGCAGATTCCAGAGTGAAGTATTGCTTCACATGGAAGGACTGTTTGGGGCCAGTAATGGTTGTGAGGGCGGAGGTATGGGCGCAAGTGATCACAGGAAAAGTGGCCAAGGGGCCGATTTTTGGGAAGGGGTGAGTAAACAAGGGAATTACGGAGGGAGCGGACTGGATGGAATGAAGAAAGGAGGTGAGGGGAATGTGTATCTACTGGTGGGATCATGTAGTTGGTGGCAGAAATGGTGATGGAGGATGTGTTGGATTCAGAGGCTAGTGGGGTGCAGCAAGAGGAAAGAGAAATCCTGTTATTGGATTCCTGGGCTGATGTGTGAAGATCTGCAAGTGCGGTCCTGGTTGATGGTGGTAGAGAAAATGCCACATTGTTTAAAAAAGGAGGGCAACTTCTAGTAACTTATCAATATGATCTGGCTTAGAAAACCTCGTACAGGGAGAAGATGTGATGGAGGTAGTGGAATTGCGAGAATGTAATCCTTACAGGGGACAGGCCACGAAGCAATGGAGTCGAAGTAGCAGCCTTCACCACCTTGTGGCACTGCTGCACTCATGTTCGTAGGACACACAACCTTCAATCAAGGCCAAAGACTCACACCAAGCCATCAAGATGATCTTTGAGATTGACCCTGCTAAATCACCAGGTCCTGCAGTCCAGTCACCTTGCCCTCACTCAGTCCTGACCTTTACCCAATTGACCCAGATGTATTACCTCGGCTGACCCCTGCTGTGTCCCTGCACTTGGATTTGAGCTATTGGCCAGAGCAGCCAAATGGGCCCAGCCTGCACGAGTGATTGGCCCCCAATTACTGCCTTCAGAACTATAAAGGACCATGTGCCCCTTTTTACAGCCTCTTTGGACTCCTCATCGTACGTCAGTAGGACCTTTCACACTGGGTTGGAGTAAGACCCGAGGTCAGGTAACAAGAGCCATGTCCTTATCGATGAAGAAGTGGGAGCAGGTAGTATCTCCTTGATCCTGACTGTTGAATGTGTACGTTCATATAATTTCCTCGAGTCTCTGACGGTTCCTCCATCGTTGTCTGAAGTTTATATTTGCCTCTTGTGTATTGTGTGTGTATTTAGGTTTGCCTAACATATCGACCCTGTTGTCCCGTTGCACTCCCAAAATAAATGGGTTCTTTGTACCTCAATTTTGACCTGGTTCCTAATCTGTGGGACCCACTCAAATCTTAATAACACAGGTACATCGAGAAAAGGTCGTGAATAGTTAGAGATGGACCAAGCAAAGTTGAGGTCATGGTTGAATGTGCAAGCAAAAATGGATAGAGTTGAGGAGCTCATGAGATAAAACCCAATCAGCCATCTCTTTAGCGGAGGAAGAGTTGAGGAACCTTGACCGCATAGTTTTCTAGCTTGGATTAATCCACATAGACAACAACAACAACAACAAAATAGATATAGCTGGTGTCCATGTGGACAAATTTGGATGAATCAAAAGAGAAGTTATTGAGAGTGAGACAAGTTCTGCCAGCTAGAAGTGAGCAATTGTGTAGGGAAGTTGCTTGCATCTATAGTCTAGAAAGAACAGAAGGTTTTTGAGGCCTTCAGTATGGGGGATGGAAGTGTATAGTCACTCGACATCCATGGTAAAGATGAAATGGTGAAATTTAGGGACTGGAAGGTGTTGAAGTGGTAGATGATGTGTGAAGTATCTTGGATATATGTGGCGACAGAATTTTCCAGGTGAACAAAATGGAACCAAGTTAAGTTGATAAAAGACCGGTGAGGCAGGAACTGCAGAAACGATGAGTCTGGAGGGAAAATTGTGTTTATTCATCTTGGATAGGAGGCAAGAGCAGACAGTGAGAGGTTGGGAAATAAAAGGTTGCAGGCCATGCAAGTGATGACTTTAGAGATGGTGCGTGATAGAGTGGGTTTATTTGCTTTGGTGGATTCCTGTTGGAGAAGTCAGTAAAAGGAAGTATCTTATATATTAGGTATTCCTTTTGCCAGATCGAGGTCGGTGCACCAACGCAATAACAGCACCACACTTGTCTTTGGGTTTGACAGTGAGTTTGGGCTTACTGCGGAGAGAATGAAGGGGATGAGATGGAAGTGCTTACGGCTATGAGTTTGATGTCCAGAGCAGTTAGAAGGTTGGAACAAGGTGCTCAGGAGGAGGAAGGAAGTTAAAGCGGGAGAAGGTGTCCCCATTGAGGCGGAGAATCTTATTTGTAGCGGGAGATACTTAGACTGAGCCGACGTAATAAGTGTTCAGCAACGTTGAAGTGTGCCTGAATAGAGGCGGGGTAGGGGGAGGTCGGAGAAGACGAGTGAAGCGACCTTTAGTCTTTAAACGGCTTGGAGTGTATCTCTGTGTATCTGCTGAATGTGTGTCCAGTATGAGCTCCAATTAATTGTAAAGAATGTCCTGATAACAGAACGATCTCCTGTGGTATTTCTGTTGAAAAAGAACGCCTGATTAGATATTTTGAAGCTCAAGAAAATTTTAAATTAGGTTTACGTTTCATTTCAAGTGTTTCCCATTGAACGTGAACAGGCATCTCACCCCATTCTTCAGCTGCTCCCTGAATGTCCTCTGAGACAGCCCATAGATACACGTGTTTGTGCAGGTACTGAGCATCTTAAACGTCATCCCACATTGTTGTAGGATATATATCGGAGTGCTAAAATACTTATCTGTATAGAAATAGTTTTCCTTTGACAGTGTCATAGAATATATAACTTGGGGTGTTCACATTAAAAATGAAATAGGCGGAGAGAGCGAAGAGCAAAATCACCGAATTTCTCCGTTTCTCCATCTCGGGATCTTTCTTAAACTCACTCTTGCATCGCAGTTTCTGACGGAGCCTATTGACCGCTACAATGTGTCTGACGGTTAATGTATTAAATATAAGAATTAAGCAGAATGGTAAGACCGGAGTCATAATATTTTCAAATCGTCTGCACGATGCCCACACCGGCCCCCTCATGTGTTCGTGCGGGGCGACGCAGCGCTGTGGATGGACTGCGAAGTAAAATGGACCATTCAGAGCACAGCTCATCGCACGCACTACAACTATCACCACGGTGGCTGTCTGACCGTGCAGTATTTAATTTGCACCTTCTGACAGAAGATGGCAATGAAACGATCAACTGTGAAAGCCACCGTGAACCAAACGGTTCATTTTCAAGGACAAACGTTACGGAACACATGGGAGTTACAAACAAGAAATTGGCGAACAAATAGATAAAATTAATCTTATGCATTATAACGGCAACGATAACCACCATGGCTACTCGATTTGGAGTGAGGCATTTGGAGAGGCCACAGTTTTGGAGTGACAAGATTACAATTGCAGTTACATGAACGGAAAGAAATGAGCAAATATATCATTACGTTCACGTGGGATAAAATTATCTGAGTCACCCAATGTGCAGAAAGTTCCATATTAGGCGTTGCCGGCAGCCCACAAGCCCGCCGGCGCTGATCGAGATTGGTTGTGGTTCGAACTGACACTCTATTAGCATGTCGAACTGTGATGTCGAATGTCTCAATTCCCGCATCAACTAATAGCAAGGTATCTGGAGGCCGATCCAGTTTGGAACATGAGCATGATGCTCTCGGAGCGCGGAGGTGGCCCCAGCAGTGAAAAAGTGAACAATCTCTTTTTCTCCGGCACCTAAGATCAGAATAGCTGTGTTGAAGATATATAATGGAACAAAATCTATATGACGTTACACCTGATCACAAGACAGACTTTTGTTGACGGAAAATGACATCTGAATTAACGCGACATCAAAAGATTCCCAAGTCTAGTGATAAGGACTTACATCATGCCAAATGAGGTGATCTGGTTTCTCCGCCTTGCGGAACAAAGTTAACATCAATGCGTCTCGTTCGTGGGGAACAATGGGATAGAAGATGGTTCTCGTTTAAAGTTTTGTTCCTCTAATTTTCGAACGGCCTCAGCAGGAAATTGCATGAGACCATGGACAGATATATCAAGAAGGGAATGGGGCGGGGACTTGAGACAACCTGCAAATTGGAGGAATGGCATTAACATCGACTTCTCTGATTTCCGTTAACTTCCCCCATCCCATCTTCTCATCCATGTATCGGTTCCTCCAGCTCAAACGCTCTCTCTCTCTCTCTTTCTCTCTCTCTCCCCCCTCTCTCTCTCTCTCTTTCTTCACAGTCCAACATCAATTCTAATCTCTCTTAGAGATAAATATAAATATAATATTTTATTTGTTGGTCTGCACTCCTCCTCCTCCCAGTCTCCCCTTTCTTTCCCAAGTCTGCAATTAATACGCTGTGTTTTTTTCAATCATATAGTGAGGAAGGTCTCAAGCCCGACTCGGTGACAATATATGTTTTCCTCCTATGGACGCTGGAAGATCGCCTACGTTCCTCCAGAATTTTGACTACAATTACAGCGTCTGCAGATTTCCGTGCTCCACGCATATACATAAAGGTCATAATTCCTCAATGTCAGCAGGTAAATGTTGATGGCATCTCGGAAATACCATTTGGGACCTTCGGATCTGGCGACTGCATGGTGTTAGGTGCTCCGACTAATTTAAAAAATTCCTTCTTAATTCCTTCCAAAGTGGCTCAAACCTGGTCCCTTCAATATTTTTTATCATTGCTTTTGAAAATGACAACAACCAGAGGATCTAAAACTGCTCAAAATGGTAAAGATGAGACAGCCCGTCTGACTGGAGACTTCATTCGTTTCCGATAGGCTGATAAGGTTGGAGATAACACGAGAAATACTGGAGCAGTGGAAGAGAATCAACAAGAGATTGAAAAAGCCCTACAGTTAATTTCAGCAATTGAGAATGGTTTGGAAACGGTGGAGAATGGAGTCAGTTAATAAAGTGTGAAACACTGTTTACCAGTTAATTTCGAGGGTGGTCTATCTAGGGAGCTGGAGCAGACGCCAACATGTTCGGATCTTGGGTCTTTTGGAAGATGCCGAGGAAGGCAAGTTAACGGATTTCATCTCCAATTTACTGGGGAAAGTGTTTGGAAAGAGGCTTTTGCTACTAAGCCCGATCTCGTCAGACCGCACCAGTCTCCAGTTCCCAAGCCAACCTCGGAACATCGTTCACGTTCGGTAATTCTTCGTTTTCATTACTATCAAATGAAGGATCGTGTTGTTCGTGAAACTCGTCGAAAAGGAGTTCCTCTTTGAAAGCTTTGAGTCCAACTTCAGGAACCACATGATTGACCTTGATGTTTTTCACTCGTAATGCTATGAATGGCTATTTGGTCCACGTTAGGTTCCTTGTGCCATTGATGATCCAGTGAGGAACCAATGAAGAGTTTGTTTTTGGAACATCTCACCAAATAACCAAGGTGACACGAGGAGAACATTTAAAATGAACGGCGACATTGTATATTTCACAGCCGTTCAGCTGGTTGAGAAATTGCATATCACTTTTTTTTTTGTTGCTGGGCGCCGTGATCTGGGTTGATGCTGGCAGACGACAAACATTGTTATTGCTTTTCTATTTCATTTTAAATGATACAGACGTGCGTGGAAAGAGGATAATTGTGGTTACTTCCTTTTGAAAAAAAAAGTACAAATAACAGCAACGAGGAAGGTACAACCTTACCAGGAATTCAGTGGTTAATTTAGGGTCTAATCCAGAAGTGACACATATATCACCTGTGACCTCCTACCACGCCTTCGGTTCCTTCTGGAACGGACCAAGGCCAGAGATTGAAATAATGGCACAGAGTGACCTCATCAGCGCCTATGCATCAGCTGGCAAACTGCACTGCTTTCATCGCTGTGAATGATAAGACGTAATATTGGCGAGGCACCTAAGAGTTTGGATTTTGCTTTCTTCCCTATTGGAACCAAAGACCACTACGACAGAAAACAGACCCGGGTCTCCTTTAGTGAGCCTAAAACTATTTTTCAGCCGCTACCCATTGAGGTGCACCTATACCACGGGTCCCACACATCACCCATCCATGCACCTCTCCAAATCTTCTTGAATGTCGACATTTATCCTGCTTTCCTGACTTTATATGGCAACGTTCACCAGAAACCACGTAATGACGTTCCATTGAACTAACACCGTGATTAATTCCACCTTGTACTCATCCCTCCAAATTTTGTATTCCTCCATCAGGGCATACCCCTTATTTTTCTACATACAAGGGTATAAAGTGCAAACCTATTGCACTGCCCTTGTAATTCCTCAATTTAAGTACAGGCATCATGTTTTGGCGGCGATTAATAGAATCAGATTTCAACTGTAATCTTAGATTTACAACAAATGTTAGAAAAAATCTATTCAATTAATCAATGGGAATCAAACCTCTGAATAGACAGAATTGTGTTTATAAAACAGAATGCATCAATTATCTTTCGATACCCTCTTTAAAAAATGGACTGAAGAATTATCGTGCGTACGTTGCAACAATCGTAATATAATTAGGGATTCACATGAATCTCTTTCCTTACCCAGAATACCGACCGCTGCCAGTACGGGATAGTAAATTCTGACTATCTGGTAAATTGCTGGATAATCAGTTTTCGGACTAAACCAAAGGTAGGTTGTACAACAAGTTCTTGCCTCCCAATTGACACTAGATCGGGAAACATTTATACCCCAGTAATAACTTAAGTAAGGTAATGAGTGGCATTTTAATTCGCATTAGCGTCAAACCACGGAAAGAGGCACAATTAGAATTAACAATGTTTACACGTTGTGTCATTTCGTAATCGACTTTAATGGTTCCATAGACATTAATTAATTTCATGCTATTTAGATAGATATGTGGGGGAAAATGTCCCAGTATTAATTATATGTCATGAGATTTGAGCCGCTGAAATAATAAAAATACATATTTTGATCATTGAATTATTTCTCAAGTGTCATGTTTTTCTAACATTAGTGTTGTAAAATAAAGATGAGGGAAGAATTTTCGTGGTGCACGAACGTGGTGAACTAGACTTCTCAAACCTGGAATATCAAGCGGTGACACACCTGTCCTAAATCCTGCTTTCGACTCCACATCTGTTTAATCGATGGACCACGTTGTGCCATCGCAGGCGAATTAAATGCAAGTGCTGGATGAATGTTTCACCACGAACAGAAAATGAACCAAATATATGGAAGACGCAATCGATTTTAGTCAAGAGAACGACCGTTCTGTAATAAGTCCCTCTGACAAGGCAGCCCCCCTTCATCACTGACACACGCTGTAAACAATTCCAACCGATGCATTTAACGCCTACACTTTACAACTCAGATAACGGAGCAGTGTTGATAACATTCACTCACGGTCAGAATTTGAGGAGGTGCAAGTAAATGGTCTGAAGACACAGGGTCTTTAAATCAGTGAACTGGTCCATATTAAACTAAATGCATTGTGGCACTCATCGACTTCATCAGTATTTGTGTAAAATAATGCGTCACGAATAAGACGATTGAGGCATTTATTTATGGACACCATGGATATACTGTGAAGTCGTCGGGATGCTGAAATCCAGGTGACAGGCATTCATGTCAAGAGATCCGGATCGCCATCGAGCATACTGGCGTATTTTAGTTCCCAAACCTCTCCAGACGCGTATCCATCCGACATAAAAATCCGTTATAAAGCCGCTTTGAACAATGTTCTCCTTGTTATTCCTCTTTTCCGAAATATTTAGGATACATTTCATATATTTAGCACCTATCTGGCCCGTCAAAACTGTCAATAGAAATGCTAAAATTAATGGGGCAGCGGACTGCATCGAAAACATGCGTCTCCCTGACCCTGCACAACAATTTGCCAACCTCGTCCTTGAAACAGATGTTTTGATTGAAGAAGTTTCCTCCACATACCATCTGGCCCAAACACTTAATAATTCTGGAAATTTAACATTTCTCAATAATGCAACAAATTCCTTCAGAGAACACTCTGCAATATCTCGACATGCCCTCTTCCCAATTCATATTGCCAACTGACCGATAACCATTAAATTCGCATATAAGAGGTAATTACCTGATTGCTTCTATTACTTGACCGTGTCTCCTCACAGGGTAATCACAACGAATATCCCGACCAACCGCTCTCCTCTCCCACCTCACGTCCATCACGAGTGCAGCATCTATACATGTTTCTGAAACAAATGAGGACAGCTTGACTTAATAACTATTCCTTTAGATGTTAATTGACGCGTTATCGGACGCTTGCTCAATCTCCTGGTTCCTGACCCAAGGTTTGTCCTGAATCACCTGCAGTCTCGTACAAATTGAATAGGATGACTTTGGTGATCTTTGGTTAGTAAGGCGTTACTTAAGGTGGTATGTGAGTGTTAACAAAGAGCTGAGAACTACTGAACTATACCCATTACAATTTTGGAATCCTCCAGCAATTGTCCCTTCCGGTTTTTGTACGCTCCCGGGAATAAAATCCTAACCTGTTCATCCTTTCTTTGTAATTCAGTTCCTGAAGACCCAGCAGCATCCTGGTAAATATTCTCTGCACACTTTTAATTTTACTGCTGACGTTCTGTAGTCAAGTGACCTAACCTGTCCGCAGTATTCTAAGTCAGGTCTCACTAATGTCTGATCTAACTTTAACAGATCATCCCAAATACTAGACGCACCTCTGTCATTTATGAAGGCTAATATTCCATGCGTTCTTTTTACGAACCTACCGACCTGTGACAACGGTCTCAGGGAGTTAATTAGGTTTCTGTGTTCCCAGTCGCTTTGTTTGACTGCCCTGCCATTTATCACATACCAATTTGTCCATTCAAAATGCAATATTTCACGTTTTTCTGCATTAACTTCCAGCTTACATTTTAGCAGCCGGCCCCAAACCATCTACAATCTTTAAAACCCTTCCTTGTTGTCCACTTGCTAGTCCAAAGTATCAATAATGAACCAGATCATTTACGTTCATAGATGACAAACAACAATCGATGTCATCCCCAAGCACACTGCTCGTTACAGGGCTTCAGCCAGAAAAGCAGTCATGTACTACCATTCTCAGGTTTCTCCCAGAGAACAAATGTCGAATCCAGTTTAGAAGCCACCATGAGCACCAAGCTACCAATCTTTCATGAGTGATCTCCGATGCCATGGAAAATTGTGGTGCATCGGGAGCTAATGATATGGCAGCACTACTGCAGGTGCGGATCAGCGGGGAGCTGGGAACGGATACAAGCGCTCCCGCGTTGCCCAATCACCCAGTCTGACTGTCGTCAGCTCCCGATAAGCTTTAAATGGCCTGCAAATGGAGACTCTAGACTACTGTTTCCTTATTCTAACATATCCTAATTTCATTGTCTTGTCCATCGTGGCTTGTGACTGTTTGCCTTATGGTGATTGAAGAAAATGGATTTTGAGCTGGTGCCACCGTGTAAGACCTTGACGTGTAAGTGATGACATTGATGTCTATATTGGGTTGTGAGTGACAGCATTGGAGGGAATCCATGTGTTGTGAATGATGAAATTGATGGGAATCCTTAGGTTGTAAGAGATAGGATTGCTGGGACTCCTTGTGTTGTAAGTGACAGCATTCGTGGTTATCTTTATTTGTTACTTGCTCTCCAACAACATGATGAGACATCGGTGGTTGGACATGATCAACTCACATGGTTAATTTTTTTTTTGAAAAACACTCTTTTCTGGAAGATCAATACATTGTGCGCTCTGGAGAGATTGATGGCGCTAGCTTTTTCCATAGAATTGGTCATTGCCATTTGAACTCTAGCAGCAACATCCGTGGCCCCTTGCTCGAGTATATTTTTTTCTGAGATTGCATTTCCCATTGATCTGCTGGAATGTTAGGTGCTAGCCCTTTGGGTATGTAATTTTGAGTGACTAATTTGTGTTAATGCTTTCACTTTGGCCATATTCATAGCATGTTGATCCTTATACTCCAGTATTCTTTTCTCTGTTCAATAAGCTAATTTCTTATTCACTGGCCATTTGTATCTTTTTAAGATACCCTTCTTGCTCCGATTGCTGCTTCTTGATTTGAACCTCCTTATACTCGAACCACTGTTGTTGGGCACAGATGAAAGCCAAGTCTGATTGTGCCTTAGCATACATAGCTTATACGCTTGAAGCACATGAAGCTGTTCTTTCTCTAGATTCCTTTGAAGACATTGAAGATTTCCTGCACATATCCTTGGAAATACTATAATTGGATTCTCATCTGAACTTTTAGATACCGCTGATTGAGTCTCTGTCTTCTGCATTTCGCTTGGTACAACAACAATAGGTCTTTGCAACATACCTTAATTTGTTTCACTTCCACTAACCTTTACGCCAGTAAATGAGACCTTCAGTACCGTGACAGAGACTTATTTTTGATTGCTAGTTGATGCTGCTTTATCATTGGCTCCTCGCTCCAAATTCCTGCTATGCATTGTTCGTCGACCTTGCCGGCTCAACTCATGATCAAACAGTTCTTTGAGAAGACCTGTTTTCTCGAGGTCTTTAGCCTGATGAGACTTCTTCATATCCATCTTGGTTTCTTCACACTGAATCTGGCTTCTGCCTTGGCATATACTGGCTCCTGCTGGAACTGTAAACGAATGTTTACTTGGTGCCATGAAAATAGTTGCTGGTGGCTTGTTGTCTCTGTGTTTCTGCATATAATCTTTCTCATCTCAATGTTTATATTTACAATAACATTTTCTGGGATTCCTGCCAATTATAATGCCAGAGCTGTGGATTCTATTTTTTAAAGGATGCAAGGGTCTGGCCTGTCCTTTCGCTCAATTTCAAATAGCACAAGTTACAGAAAGCTTCAAACAATTCTGGAATATTCTAATTTTACAGCGTGGATGTCTCTTTGCTTTAAATTATATTGTGAATTCTTTGAGACAAGTTTTACAAGCCTTCCTTCCGAACTAAGTTCACAATTATTTTTTTTCTTTGAATTAGAATATAGATGACACTATCCTTATTCTAACATATCCTAATTTCAAAATTAGCATGAGGTGCGATATCTCAAATTTATATCTAATTAATTCTTAAAATCAAACACTCTGGCTGCGACTTTACTTAGTTTAGATTGGTTGATAGAACAGATAAACATTTTGCATTGCTTCGCCACAAGACTTACATAACATTGAATAACAAATCAATAGCTAAAGTCTGCTATAAAAATATAAAGATACAACATTTTAAAGAGATACAAAAAAATTCTAGTGCTCACACATCTTATAGAATGAAAGAGCAAGCCATTAGGCTGGGCGGATATTACGACATATTACACGATAGTCACGATGGTAACACTACAAAAATGAGTTATCTTAAAGTGATAGGCACAAAATTAACTAAGAATTAAAAGCAAAAGGGTTTACCCTTTATAGAGATGTTGTGGTCTTAGTCAACTGCCGTGTATGATGATCGGCAGCATCCAGGAAAACTCACAGAATCAGTTAAAGCAGAGGACTGGCGCAGGAGACTAGAAAATGAGGAATCCACAACAGTTTGAGAAGGAGAAGCAGAGGGAACGAAACCACAGGATGGTGACAATAACGAAGGACTACTGAGAGGTTCGGTGGGTGAAGAGTACACAGGTAATTGACTATTGTTGACTAGAGGCGAGGAGCCACGAAATGGAACCATAGCAGTGGGCTGCTGGCCACTGGAGTGAAGGGATTCGCAACGGGCTGCAGACTGATCAAAAATTGCTGAAAGGATACAAGATTACAGATGTATTGACAGAGTATATATATATATATATATATATATATATATATATATATATATATCATATACAACCCTGAAAATATTTTATTCTGCTGATGAGACCGATTTATCATGATGGATGACTGTTTGGAACAGGTGGGTACCATGCCCAGCTGGAGTAAAATATTGATGTCCTCTGTGAATATTTTGGTCGGATTATCAGCACAGATTTTTAATACTCAACCACTTGCTCAGTCTGGGCTTGATACAAGATTTCTGAAGTGGGATGCAAGAGGTGCCGAGTGTGCTGAAGCATATCTGATTGTTTCAGAGCTTTGGATCTTGAGCTGTGCTCATCCTGGTTTAGGCAGGCATCTGAGTCGTTATCCCGGCTGTAACACTGATGGAGGCATATCCAATGACACACAGCAATTCTTTGCTCTTTTTGCTCTCTTTCTCTGACTGCTCGAGGCGTTTCAGGCACTTTCTACAGATGGCGAACCTGTCTGTCTTATGGCAGATGAAAACATACTTCGTGTAATATTGCAGTCTCTTCATTTCATGAGAATAAATTGAATGTTGAATCTTGAATCTTAAATGTGGTACATTTTCAAAGGCCTTACTAAGTCCATACAGACAACACTTACATCATTTCCTCCATTAACCTTCGAGATTACATCCTCCAAATCTCTATCAAATTTGTTAAACATGACCTATCACGTTCTGTAGATCATTTCACATTTCCTAAACGTGATCGTTCACTTTATTTGAGAACCTCAAATAAAGGACCATATCTATCTTTCTCCATAATTTATTAAAATTACAGGCATTGATCACTGGACCCAAAGTTTTTCCCTCCTCAAATGTATTCCGATGTATTGCATTATCTCCACTTAGTTCTTCGATACATTGATCTATAAAACCTCTCTGAAAACATTTGAGGACCCAAAGACACCAATTCCATTTACAGCATGGGAATATCAGTCGATATGTAGAATGTTAAAATCACCTGCTATCATAAATGTATATTTTCTGCAGGTGTCTGCCAGCTCCTGAGAAATTTGATTTTCCCATCCTTGATGACTATTCGATCTTCTACAATAAAAGATCTTAAAATATTTATACCTTTTCCATTCCTCAGCTCTATCCATAGAGCCCCAGTGGAAAATCACTCTACTCTGTCCTGTCTGCGCTTACCTGTGATAGTCTCCATGACAAATAATGACATACCTATTGCTTTCATCCCGCCCAGTCACTCGTGCCTGAAACTATAGAACCTCGGATATTGAAGTCCTGCAACCAAGTTTGACTAATGGCCACAATGTCATAACTCCATGAGCCAATGCACGCACCAAGATCTTCTTCATTTCCTATGATATCTCTTGCATTTAAATAGATGCACGGACATCTATTTGATTTCTCTCTCCGTTTTAAGTCATATCATATTTATCCTCTTCAACTCCACTATATGCTCCGGTAATCTGGCTCCCATCCTCCTGAAAATCTAGTTCAGAACTCCCGGAACAGCATGAACAAACTTTCCCACAAGCCCATGACTCCTTCTGCAGTTAATATATAAACTGGCCTGCCACTGCAGGCCCACCTTAACTGGAAGAGAGCCCACTGATCTAGAACTCTGAGGTCTTTATTCCTGCACCATCTCTTTATTTACCTGTTAAGCTGCATTATTCCTCCATTTCGAACTTCAGTAGCACGTGTCACGAGTAGCGGTCGTGAAAACACCACCCTGGGGATCCTGTGCTTCACTTTCATACCACAAACATACTTTGCAGGACCTCATCATTTACCGACCCACGTGATTGGTCGCTCTGTGGACCACCAGATGTGGCTACGCAGCCCTCTCTTGAGAATGCCGTGAACCCCATCTTAGAAATCCAGGTCCCCGGTACTGCCAGGACATGACAAGACTTCACGGTAACCAAGTAACAGAAGAGGAAGGCACAGGAGGATGGACAATGACTAGAGGCACTGTTGGCCATCAGAAAGAAAAGACGGAGTTTGATTGGGGTGAAGCGAGTGAGACCACAGCGTTGGTGAAATTCCCTGATGACCATACTATCCCAAGAAATATGAGGTGATCCTTTTAGGTTCTGGCGGTGATGTTGGAGAGGCACCAGGAGTGATAGCTGAGCACCGAGTGGTTTGATTATTTATTCTTCCAAAATGTGCCTTTGTGCATTTCGCTCCTTGTATATTTGTTGTTCTCTCCCGGTGACAATGCCTGGTAAACGCTGTGATTCAACAAGTTCTATTTCTGTGAAGTTATGTGTGAATGCGTCTGCTGTTGTGTTTATTCCGTCCGTTTTTCTGCCTGGTTGTCTCTCCGTCTGTCTCTATCTCACACATACAAACTTATTTATCTGTCTGTCTGTCTGTCTGTCTGTCTGTCTGTCTGTCTGTCTGTCTGTCTGTCTCTCTGTTCCATGCCTCTTATTCTGTCTGTTAGTCATTAATTTTTCTTTTTCTTCACTATTTTTGTATGGAGGTGCATGCTTGGAAGTGCATGTGTTTGAGTATATGAATATTTGTGCGTCCTTGTGCACGCTCGTGTGTGCTTGTGTGTCTGTTGTGTGTGTGTACTTGTGTGTATGTGTATGTGTGTGTGCTTGAGTGTGTGTGTGTGCTCGTGTGTCTGTGTGTATGTGTGTGTGCGCTTGTGTGTGCGTGCTTGTGTGTATGCTTATGTGTGTATGTGTGCGTGTGCTTGTGTGTTGGTGTGTATGTGTGTGCTCGTGTGTCTGTGTGTGTGCATGTGTGTGTGTACTCGTGTGTACATGTATGTGTGTTTATGTGTATGTGTGTGTGTGCTCATGTGTACGTGTATGTGTGTGTATGTGTGTGTGCTTGTGTGTCTGTGTGTATGTGCGTAAGCTTGTGTGTGTGCTTCTGTGTGTGTATGTGTGTGTCTGTGTGTATGTGTACTTTTGTGTCTGTGGGTATGTATGTGTGTGCTTGTGTGTATGTGTGTGATTGTGTGTGTTCTTGTTTGTGTGTGTGTGTGTGCTTGTGTGTGTGCGCGTGTGTGTATGTGTGTGTGTGTGTGGGGGGGGGGGGGTTCTAATGCAGTGGTTCTCAACCTTCCCTTCCCACTCGCATATCTCCTTAAGCAAACCCTTACTAATCACAGAGCAACGATGGCATAGTTATTAAATAATTAAAGTGATTTATGGAAGTATTCTACGTTTTGCAATCACTGTGCATATTGTCCAGTTGATGCATTTGATGGGAGGTCGATATAGATGCTGCTGCATCTAGTGTAAGACAGACACCACCAGGCTTGCATGCTGGGATAATATACATCACTGAATCTGTTGCATGGACCGGAAGTGACATTCTCATTGATGTCATTAGCCCAGTTTAAAAACTTGTGTTGGATGCAGGTCAATTTCCCACTTTTTCCACAGCCCTTCGAGATTTTGGGAGTCTGTTCGCTTACTGGTAAGTGGGTCACCATATGAACTGCACATAAATGGCAATCCTGCTGCGGACCACTAAAGTCTGCACACTTCCTTTGTCTGGGTGGCCTTCTTCTCCACCGAGGCGCCTAAAGCATGACTGGCCCATCCAAATTCAGATGGGCGGGTGTGAGGGGGTCAATTGCAAAAGCTTCCTCTTTATCTCCGATATCCAAAAGTTATGTTGAACCGTTACATTTTAGTCCCTCCAAGGGACCCTCACATAGACACTGGAATGGTGCTCGGTGTGATCCTTCATGTATGAAAGCGTACTTGCAGTCCTGCAAGTTTTGGGGGTATCGGACCTGGCCTGACCATGTTGAGATGTTGGGATAAGTGCCAAAAACCGAGGATCCCACGGAGCTTGCTTAGGACCGCTGTGCGTATCACTCCCCTCCTGATTGGAACCATCAGGGGTGATAATAGACCAGATCTGCCGTTGAGGCACCTATATCATCCTTAGGTGCCGTTTGTATGCCCAAGAGTACCCATGACAATTTGTTAACCCAGCAAGGTCCCTGCAGCCACACCATAAGGGCCGGTTTTAAATGCCTGCTCAACGTTTCTACTAGTCTGTGGGATTGTGCATGATACACAGTTGTGTGGTGCAACTTGGTTCCAAGCAGGATGGTCATTGCTCATCACAGGCTTGATGTGAATTGGGCACCCCTGTCAGACACAATGTGAGCTGGCAGACCGAAATGAGGGCCCTGGCACAGGTGTCGGCAGTCATGTCTTCCAATGGAACCACCTCTGGCCATCGCGTGGCCTGATCCACTATTGTGAGAAGAAAATAGGAACCACATGACACCAATAGGAGGCCTAAAATGTCAATGTATCCATCATAAAACCTCTGATATTTCGGCTCGAACGATTGTAGTGGGGGCTTTGAGTGTTTCTGGACTTTGGCGTCTGACAATAAGTGCAAGTCTTAACCCAATTGCTGACCTGTTTTCGAAGGCGATGCCACACAAATCTGTTGGCTATCATCTGGACAGTCGTTCTCATTGATGGATGTGCACACCCATGTACCGCGTCAAATAACTGCCACCTTCAGGCCCTTGGAATGATGGAGCAAGGACGACCTGTTGAGACATCACACGGGAGTTTGAGCTCCCTGGCCGTACCGGAATTTCTTCCAACTGCAGGTTCGAGTCTACTGTTGGTAATGTAGAATTTCTTCACCTGCTTGTTGTCGTTTCACTCGTGAGAAAGCACATCTACCACTACATTGACCTTTATTGAGAGAAAAAAACAACCAGAGCATCTGAGCGTGTGTGCGCAGCTGCTATACACCTGGCGTGGAGCGTGTCTCAGGCCCTCACGTGATTGTTGACCATTCAGCAAGTAGTTTAAACTGCAGTAGGGTCCGACTTTGATTGCCAGAGCACTTTTCTGTTTGACCAGTTGTTGACCAACACCCCTTTTTTAAAAAATGAAGTGAGGCAGAGGGAAATGAAGAACCAGTCACAGCGAAACACAATGTAAATATCAAGAACTAAAGTGACTGATTAAGCCAGTGAGATAAGAGGGAGAAAAAAGCAAAGGGATGGAGAGACAATGGGTGAGGAACAAATACACTGTGAGCCGAGATTCTCGAAATCATTCACCGATTGAGAAATACACACCAGCGCACGCGCATTCACGCACACACAGAAACGCACACATAGACACACAGAAGAACACATACAAACAAATAGACACATACATCCACACACTCATAAAAACACACATACAATGCAAATCGGGGTAGAGATAAGAAGGAGGGACAATTACACTGTGAGCCTACCTTCTCGAAATCATTCATCAATTTATAAATGCATGCACACTCACACGTATGAAAGCAGGCCTCGGTGACACTACGCGCCCAATTCCTTTAGAAATGTGAGACAACCCATGGGTTAATCATCGCAAATCATCTGTTCGAATACGGGTACCTGAACATTTGCTTAAACTGTTGCGACAGTTTAATCACAGGGAATTAATCTCACGGGTTTGAGAGATTTTATTCACCTTGCTGCTGCCGCCTGGCTGCCCAACATAGTTTAAAACAACAAACATTAATCTGCTGACCAGGAAATTAAACTTAACCAACCTCAACAACTGCCTGCACTTCTTTATTGAGTGCTTTGGAAAACGGTTGAATTAAATCACTCACCAGCAGAACAAGGAATTTAAAAAAATCGTTCCTGACCTCAACTAGTTTACCGCTGCTTTCTTGCTGATTTTTCTCCCAATAGGGATGTTTTTATAAATTCGTGCACCAATCCTTAGACTACTCTCGCCCAAGCGTGATGAGTCAACTGCTTTCAGATCCACTGGCCATTTCCTCAGTAGCTGCTTCTCAGTGGTCGTTCCATTAAAGATCACCGTTCCTTTAATTGGCTGGGTAACGTGACCTGGATTCTGCAATCTTCTCAATTTATAACAAATGAAATCGAAAGAAAGTTCCAGACACCCACCTTCCTTTAATATCCTCCGCTTTCATTCTATATCGATCCCTGCGCTTCACTCAATTTATAACAATGAGAAGAGCCGGAGAGATTGGACGTCCTTATGCTTCTGGAAGGACCAAACATCAAGCGAAGGAAGAAAAAGGAAGAAGCGACCAACTGGCGCTATCAAAAATACGCAAATGAAAGACAAAGGAACTCTTCCGATACTGACCTGCCTTTAATATCTTCCACTATGCACAAACCTGGCTCAGGGCGATTTACAAACAGTTCATTTTGTATTTTGGTCCAGTGGAAATTGATGCTATTACCAAATTGTTCCAGTGTCTTCCTCGCCAAGGAAACAATATCATTGTGAGTAAATAGTGTTCTGTGCATCGCTTTGGTTCCTTTCAACAGTGTGTCCCTTGAAAATATATCTGGGGTTTCTAATGAACACTGCAAATTAGATCTCTTCCTTTTATCTTTCCAACTACCCCTTCAATTAAACAATAAATGGGGAAAAAATCTCATTTTCAATCTATTGAGTGTTTTTCTGCGTTAATTAGTACTCATGTTTCGTACCCTGCCTCACACGACATTAGAAACGAAGAATGGGAATCGACACTATACAGCACAGGGCATTATTCGGCACAAATCAATTAATGTATGACAGATATTGATAGATTCTTGATTAACCAACTGATGTTGGCAGAAGACCAGTCAGTGGGGAGGAGTGGAAAAATGTATCAGATCACGATTAATTGGCAGTGAAGTCTTAATGAGTTTAAAAGCCCAATTACCATCTGATTTCATAGACTGAAATGGAAAAGGTTTGGAGTCTTCCACTCAATGTTTTATGTTTATCGGACTAAAGGACCAATCTACTGATGTAACTGAAGAATAGGACAGGAATAACCACTATTATATTACAGATCACCTAATAATCAGCTGGAAATGGAGCAGGATGAATTAAATTATTTACCTTTCTTTTATAAAATTACGAATGATTTAAACCGATGGAAGGATTTACGGATAACATTAATAGGTAGTTAATTGTATTAAAATAAAAATCTTTCCGAGATTTAAATATATTTTTCAGTCTGTAAAGTTCCTCAATTTTTGTAAGGATTTGAATTTTACAATGCCAAGTGTAGCTTTACAAAAATGAAAGTGTAAGTATGATTTAGGAGGTTTACAACTTCCTATGTCTTTCTCCAATATACTTGTCAGTGGGCCATCATATAAGTTTGCACAGTGTGTGGGGAAAAATAACGATTCTAAATGTTCATTTCCAATCTCACCCAATTAACGGGCGCGACCACCAGTCAAGCACCGACATTCGCATCGGGTGGGAAGGGGCATCACTTAATCACAGACTAGGGCAGTCCTAAATCGCTGGAACTGCGGCTGTGATCCCCCAGGTCCGCGGACATGCGTCAGAAAGAGCGGCGTGCAAAATCGAATCAGGATTCTCTCTTCAATCACAAATCCGGAGGCTGGTTGGTTAGAGTGGGGACGGGGGGCAGGAAATCTGCCAAAAATATACTTCACATCCTGAATCCGTTACGATTCAACTAGCAGTTCTGCTCGAGCTCCATTCAGAGAATTCAACTGATTGTGCCCCTCTGAACTGAACTGATTGGACAACAATCTGAAATAGAAAAATATAAAGAGGGATTAAAAAAATATATGACATAAATGACAGGGAGTGAGGTTAACGTTTCAACAGCTCTCACGGGGATTCATCTCCATAAAATCCCGCCAACCCAATGACATAGACCTACGCACTCACCTGATCCATTTCAGGCTCGAAAGTGTCAGGATGAGATGGCGGAGAGCAGGAACAGATCGGTCTGTGAGTAAGTTTTCTCCCAGTCTCAGCCGCATCAGGGAGCGGCTTGCACTGAGAGAAGAGACAAAATCCTCGGCACCAGAATCTGTGAGACCAACCAACCATAGCCTGTGAGGGTGAGGAAGAGAGTGAGTGAGTGAGTGAGTGAGCGAGAGAGAGAGAGAGAGAGAGAGAGAGAGAGAGAGAGAGAGAGAGAGAGAGAGAGAGAGAGAGATCAGCAACACAATGACTGATAAGGTGTTAGGCTGCACTGTTTACCACAAACGCAATCTCTCGTAATCTGGTACTTACCCAAGTTCTTGTATTTTACATTCTGGGTCACCCAGAGCTGCAGATAACGCTTTCACACCAGAATCTCCGTGTTCGTTATGACTCAGGTCCAGTTGAGTCAGAGACCCGTTTGTCCGAAGAGCGGAGGCAAGATCCTCGACGCCGGAATCCGTGAGACCGACACACCTCAGCCTGTTGATCAGAGGGTGTGAACATGAGGTTCATCAGCCAAAAATACAGCGGCAGCACTGCTGCGGGTGGAGTGGGGACACGGGTTGGCCTCCGAGGGATCCTAAAGCCCGGCCGTGCGCCGACGGCTTCATTGTTTTTAAACCGCTTGTAAAACTAGTTGCAGTTTACGTCGAAGCATCGAATCTCCCTCCACCCATCCCGGACATCAGAGCATAAGATCATCCCTTTAAGGCACCTAGGAGGAGAAGGCAGGGAGAGCACCCGTCAGGGCATTACGACCCCGTTAAAAAGAGGAGTGACGAGGTTGTAGACCGATTCAGACCGCCTTTTGTGGTTTGTTCATTGGGACCGGTACTCTTGATCATGCGACGGCTCCCAACGGGCCTCGATCGCGGACAGCACCTTCATCATTGTAGGAGTTGCAAAGAATGGACAAGGAGGGTGCGTTGGATACCTTGAACTCATGTGTTGATAATGACGCAGGTGTTTTAGTATCCCTTCGCAGAACAAAGGAAATCCATCTGACTTATTTTTGTGTTAGTTGGGGTCACAACAAGAAGTCGAGTCTCGAATATTGTGATAATGTTAATTCTGTGTTTATCAGTCTCCAGAATGGAGGACCATCGCCTTCCCAAGATCGTATTATATGGCGAGCTCTCCACTGGCCACCGTGACAGAGGTGCACCAAAGAAAAGGTACAAGGACTGCCTAAAGAAATCTCTTGGTGCCTGCCACATTGACCACCGCCAGTGGGCTGAAAACGCCTCAAACCGTGCATCTTGGCGCCTCACAGTTTGGCGGGCAGCAGCCTCCTTTGAAAAAGACCGCAGAGCCCACCTCACTGACAAAAGGCAAAGGAGGAAAAACCCAACACCCAACCCCAACCAACCAATTTTCCCTTGCAACCGCTGCAATCGTGTCTGCCTGTCCCGCATCGGACTTGTCAGCCACAAACGAGCCTGCAGCTGACGTGGACTTTTTACCCCCTCCATAAATCTTCGTCCGCGAAGCCAAGCCAAAGAAGAAAAGTGATATAAATATGATCAGATTTGTGCGATGTTGCAGACTGTCAACTTAATATCTCAAAGTTGGTTACTTACTCCAGTTTCCGTAATTTACATTCAGGATTCCCCAGAGCCGTACATATGAGTTTCACGCCTGTATCTCCCAGTTTATTGTCACTAAGGTCCAGTTCCCTCAGAGAGTGGCTTGTATTGAGAGTGGACGCGAGATGCTTGGCACCACATTGTGTGAGACCGGTACTCCCCAGCCTGTAGATGAGAGAAATTGAAGGGAGAGTCATCGTGCCGGACTTGAAGTTTCTGCTCAAAAGGCAACGTTAGTGTTGATACAGATCCGGGAGGAGCAGGGCCATGTTGTGTAGTCTGCGGCTTCCTACTGTCCTTCTGACCACCCAACTGGCTCATCCAGATTCAGTCTGTCTGGAGAAGCGGGTCAGTGATGGATTCTGTCACCGAAACACCAGGGAGTCTTGCAACCAGGTTGGCGGGACACACATTTGTCGTATTAGTTCATCACGGGACTGGGCTCCGAGGGACAAGCAACAGGAACAGGACAACAGAGCAAGATAATATTCCGAACCATCGCCCGCCCAGATGGTGAAGCCTTGGAGTAAACGCATGGGAAAGCGGGGACAAGAGCGGTGAATCAGCATTGACCGCGGCAGCGAAGATCTCATGGAAACCGCAGGCTCCTGTGGATGGCCTACTGCCACCGGGATTCGGGATTGTGCAAATGGAGCGCAGGGATTTCGATGGACCACATTTTTCAGTCTAACATCTTCCTAATTAACATATTAAGTTCGCATGCAGAGGCGAAGGGGGGGGGGGGGTGCATTGGACACATGATTCTCGGGCCATCGCGGGACTTGACAGCAGGTGGCGAGATCAGTTATTACTGTGACAGATTATATATATATGTTTTTGGGAGATAAATTGGGAAATATGTTAGAGTAGATTACATAAAAACACTTGAAAATGTATATTTAAAATACAGGAACTCTTCCCCATACTAGACATATGGGCACCACAGCTTTTGCAAGAGCTTTGAAGAATGCTCAAGGGAATTCAAGAATCGATTGTTGTTTACAAAAGGCAACAGATGAAAGATCTTGTAGGAGCCCCAGATTGTTTGGAAGAAAACTTGTTGTTCTGAGAGCGTCATGTGGTTTTGCAAGCAGACAGAGTCAAACAGGCTGCCTCTCATCGAAAGCAAGAGAGAGAGCGAGAGTGAGAGAGGAGAGAGAGAGAGAGAGAGAGAGAGAGAGAGAGAGAGAGAGAGAGAGAGAGAGAGAGAAAATGATAGTGTTACAGCCACTAGAGGCAGCTGGGACTGGAACAGGACAAGCTGGCAAGCCACATTTTAGAAGACGGCATGGTCAAAGCCCTTGTGGTTCATGCAGGAGGAGAGGACTGACTTCCTAATTTTTCACTTGGAATATGAGAAACAAAAAGGAACTCTGTGGTGACCTGAAAGAAAGAGGTTATTATCTGGAGAACCCTGATAGGGCAAGACACTGGAATCAACAGATCTCTCTCTAACCTGTCGAGAAACTTCCTGAGCGGTACCCATTTGCCTTTCAAGCACTAAAGCCTGGTGAACTTTATTTCTGTGTTTAATTCTATGCACAGTATAAGAATTGCCTGTAACCAGTGAAACTGGAGGAACGAGAAGTGAGATTGGACTGTGAACGAAATAACTTTTCTGAACTTACACACAAGTGCGATTATAATTAGAAGAGGGTTAAGTTAGGGTAGTTAAGTTAAAGAGTGAGTCTGCTTTAATGTTTAAAGATAATTAAAAGCAACTTTTCTTTAAGTAACCATTTGTCTTGCACTCCTTGTATTTGAATGGATTATATATAGTTTATCTCTTGTTTATAATTTCTCGCATTTTAGGCCATGCCACTCTGTCCCCTCTTGAAGGAAGGAAAACAAACGATCTATTTGGTATAGATGACCAGAAATGGAGTTTTGAGTCGGATCAGATCCCCATTGTTTATCAAGAATTCGAACACTGGTCTTAACCATGTTCACTCTCAGATACCTAGTGTAAACATATCTGTCATTGTCCGATTCTTACTGCAGTGTCTGTATTTTACAGTCATCCTCCCTTAGAACCGAAGACACCACGTTCACTCCCGGATCACCCAGGTTATTACGAGTCAGGACCAGCTCAGTCAGTGAGCGATTTGCACTGAGAGCGGAGGCGAAATAATTGGCACCAGAATTCCTCAGACCAACCGAACTCATCCTGTAAGTGAGAGATAGAGCGACGGAGAAGAACAGAGAGATCAAATATCGAGGTGAGGATTTTGATATAGCTGTCATAATGGCAGAGCAGCTGCTGGTGCAGAAGCGGTATGGATCCTCACCAAGATTCGACTGTTCGAAGGTGCTTTGTAGTTTCAAACCCCTTGTCGACCGGGGTTGCTGTGATTTCTTTACATTAACGGTCAATGGAGTTCTGATCAGAAGTGGCGGAACACACCTTCGGCTGATCTTGAGGGGATGGGGCTCCGGGAGAGCGGGTAAGCACTAGAGACGCAAAATATTCACCCCCAGTCGAAGACAAGGTGCTTGGCAGAGGCCCGACATTGTAGGGGATCACACTAGCGAAACCAGGAATGGCTCATTGCTTACAGGGTTAGAAATCAGTACCCGAATTCATGAGGATGCCAACAGCGAGCCGTGCTCCCGATTAACCTCGATCATTGAGTGCTTTGTATTCATATTGCGGACTCGGAAACGGGTGCTGAAGTATGGACTTGAGGCAGTTTGGCTGTAGAGCTCACGAGAGTCCAGAAGGGAGCGGGATCAGCAGTTTTACATTTTAATTTTTGTTTTACATTTTGATAAACAGCACGGTAACAGACTATTTCGTCCAGAGGTCCGTGCCTCCCCCCACCATAATTACATCCAAATAACCTACTTCCGGTATTTTCGAACGTGGAAGGAAACATGAGCCGCAAAGGGAAACACGGGTAGACACGGGGAGAACGTACAAACTCCTTATAGTCAGCAGGTGATTCAACTCCCAGGCATGATAGCAGGTGTTATAAAGGCATTCCACTAACTGCAACGTTAACCGTGCCAGGGATATGCAATAGCCTTGAGAGTGAGGCAGGAGAAGTGTTGATTCATCGTGTGTCTTCACAAGGCAAAAAAAGGAAACGAAATTTGTGTACACAACAATAAGTTCAATCTTCATTTGGAGACGGTGCAAATCCTCAATTTCTCATCAGTCACAATACACATTGATCAAAACCATCCTCACATGTCAGACCAAGTTGATCGTGAATACAGTCTCCCCGAGAGTCTGACACTTACCCCAGTACCTGTAATTTACAGCCCGTTTTCCTCAGAGCCGCAGACACCAGTTTCACTCCGGAATTTCCCAGTTTGTTGAACGCCAGTCTAAATTCAGAGTACAAGAAACAATTTGATTCATGCCTCGAACATGATATAGTTTTTCATGAAACCACAAACCCTTCAGGAATTAATGTCAGATTCTCCCGCCACTGAAAGTGCCATTCACTCTCCAGCTCGCGGTCTTTCACAAAATACAGCTACTTTAGTGCGTAGAGTGCTGTCAGTGCGAACGCTTTATCCTCTTTCCCATTTTTTGATTTATATCCATGAAATCACCTAATAGATGCAGCTCTGGGTCGTCCATGTAGGCCACTCCTGTTGTCCTGGTTATTTGTTTTCAGTGATTACTTGCCAAAATGGCCTCTCGTTCATGCACGACCACATGGCGTGTAGAAAGTCCCACATCTGAAACACATCACTGAAATTTCGGATTTTGATCTGTCTAACTTTTGTGGGATAAGATATAACTGGTTTAAAAATTATACTGAACCAGTCCTTATCTTGTATTTATAATTTATGTCATGTTGTCCTTACACCAATCCAAACAGCTTCTTTCTGAAATCACCACACCCAAGTCCGACTCCCATCTTTCCCTTGACGTCCACAACCTTGGTTTTTCACTTTCACTCTAGAGAACATTGTACATTCTTGTAATAACTTTGGATGTATTCCCCATCACGCCCGTTCATACAGTTTCATTAATTTCAGGTGGAGTCAAAGTTGGTCCCTATCCTTCTCTTAAGAACAACCTAATCTGGATAAAACAGAAGTATATCCCACTGGCCACTCCATATTTGTGTTTTAATTGTTCAAAGGATATAAGAATTCCTTCTGTGTAACAGTCTTTAATATATCTTACACTTTTGCATACCACAAAGTTAATATTCGATTGCTCCATTCAAAGGTAGTAACACATTTTCGCACAATGGCGCTTTTATTGAGAGACCTACTTTTTTTCCATATACATTGATTAATTTCTTACGATGTTCTAATCTTATGTATTGGAATGGGGTTATCCATCTTTTTATTGAGTGTTTTGACACTCCATTTATCGATAAATTATTTTGCTTTCCCCTCCTCCATTCGTTACATTTCCATTTGAACACAAGATGGTGGGGGTGGGGGAGGTGTATTGTCTTCAGTGAAGAAGGCTGCGAGAAATCTAGCCTGTGCAGCTAGATAATTTATTTTCAAAATAGGAAAGTCTAAGACCTGCAAGCCCGTAGTCCAATGTCATTTTTTTTCAATGCAATTCTTGGTGCCTTATGATTCCATACGAACTGTCTAGTATGGTTGTTTAGTAGCTTTAAATAGTTTTTAGGTCACAGATTTGGAAGCAATTGAACATTGGTATTACTTGAATTTTGATGCAGTTACCCCTTCACACCAATCTAATCGGTAAGTCTCTCCATTTCTCTCGGTCTCTTTCTATCTTCCCAAAAACATATTTAGTTTGTACAGATTTTGCAAGTTATTAGCAATTGCTTTTCCAAGATATTTTCAGATTCAGATTGTTGACCTCATTGCTATCACGTAGCTATGATTCATAATTGAGATGCTGGCCGCATTTCTGCCGGATATTATGAAATTGGGACAATCTACACCTTACATCGTCTGCACATGATATTGACTGCCATGATTTTCAAATTATCATTTCCTAGTTCATTCACAGTACAGAAAGACAAAAGCTGCTGGTGTTAGCTTTTTTTTTTAATCGGACATCCTGTTTGCATGCACACACATCTTTGTGAGTGAGTGAGTGAGTGAGTGAGTGAGTGAGTGAGTGAGTGAGTGAGTGAGTGTGTGTGTGTGTGTGTGTGTGTGTGTGTGTGTGTGTGTGTGTGTGTGTGTGTGTGTGTGTGTGTGTGTGTGTGTGTGTGTGTGTGTGAGAGAGAGAGCGTGAGAGGAGCAGATAGAGGAGACGATACCAGAAGAAATGGAGTGAGTGAGAATGTCACTGCGAAGTCACTGAGAGAGGGAGAGTTTGAGACAGGGATGACCAGAGAGGTAAGGTAGCAATGAAAGTAAAAATAGATTCAAATAATTAATAATATAGGGATAGAGAGATATAAACAGGCTGAATGAGTGAATGTGTGTGAGAGAGAGAGGGAGAGAGAGAGAATTTCACGGAGATGGTGTCGCACAGAAAGCAGAGTGTCACACACAAAAGAGCACTCTCACATAGGGAGACGAGAATTTCATTGAAATGACAGGTCTCAGATTGGGGGAGTCTCTCAAAGGGAAGAGGAGTCTCGAATTGACAAGTTATACTCACACAGAGAGGCGACACTCACAGACAGGTGGAGTCTCACAGAAAGGAACGGAGGGTCTGAAACACAGATAGTGGTATATTGATAGAGAAGCGGAGTCACAGAGAGGGGAAGACTTAGAAGGAGAGTGAGACATTCATGCATAGAGGTTTAACAGAGGGGGATGTGACGCAGAGAGAAGGGAGGTAAAACAAATATGGGGAGTCATGTCACAAAGGGGTTACATACAAAGAAGTTCTCGGTGAGAGAGAGAGCGAGAGAGAGCGCGAGAGAGAGAGAGCGAGAGAGAGTGAAAGAGAGAGAGAGAGAAGGAGAGAGAGAGAGGAGGGGCAATCAAACACGGAGCGAAATTTCCCATAAAGCAGGACAATTTGACAGGAGGGCAGTAGTCCTCAGAACAGATTCTCAAAGGTTAATAACAGAGGGAGCGAGAAAGAAAGGTGCGTGTGTGCGTATCAGATTATATAGAAATGTTTTGAGAGAGAGAGAGAGAGAGAGAGAGAGAGAAATGACTCGCAGAGAGGAAGAGGACGTATGAGAATAGGAAAGTCCAGAGCAAAAGGGAATATCTTGCGCAACTTCACTCAGAAGTTTAATCCTCCATGGGGTAAGGGAGATGCTAAGACCCACCGACTGTTGAAATTACTCTAGGCCAAGGTGCCAGTGGCTGTTCGCAGAAGCCTCGTGAAAGGACATTAAGAAACACGGAAAAAAGACTTGATGAAGTATATTAAATTAAGGACATTTATTTTCAGATCTGATATAGTCACTAATATCTTTCAAAAGCAGCCATTTTAAACTTACAAATTGGGGTATCATGTGAAACCTGTAGGAATTTTTTATTTTATTTTATTTTATTTTATCTGTGTATTTTATTCATGTGTATTGTGATAGAATATTCGAGATTTTCTGGGAGATAAATTGGTAAAATTAGAGTAGGTTACACATTTCAAAACAGATCTTATTTGAAATGCTGAAGAATTTATATTCAGTAACTTTACAGAAGTATGGAGAATGCTACGCTCATTTCACAAGTTGGTGCTAATTGAAATAATGTCATGAATCAAATGGACTGTGTGGGACATTTTTACAAGACTTCTAACCTCTCTGCAAAGTGCTCACTCAAAGATCATTGAGAAGTTTATTTTCCAAAATCAACAGTTGGGAGCAGTAGAAAAACTCCTATTGTTTGCTGGAAAAGGAGAAAGTTTTGCACCTGAGAGAGAGGGAGAGAGGGAAAGACAGTTGGATTCGCAGAGATGGAGAGAGACACACACAGAGCTGAAACAGTGTCAGCCAGGAGAAGCTTGTTGGAACTGAAACAGAAACTTTAGAGAGGCGGATGGCTGGATCTTTCTGACGTTTCTCTTGGAAAAAATGGACAGGAAGGAACTCTGTGTGGCCTGGAAGAAAGAGGTTATCATCTGGAGACCCCTGATGGGGCACATTTCATCAGCAAGATATTGAGGTGACTAATGGTGTTCCTGAGCAGTAAACATTTACCTTTGAGCACCAACTTTATACATGTTAAATTCTATGCATAGTATAGGAATGGCCTACATCCAATGAACTTGGAAGAATGATGTGAGTTTGAACTGTGAACCAAATAACTTTTCTTAAATTTCCACACACATCACATACACGTGCGCTTAGAATTAGAAGGGGGTTAATTTAAATTGATAGTGATAAGTTAAAGTTGATTCTGTTTTCATGTTTAAATGTAATTAAAAATAACTTTTGTTTAAGTAACCATTTGCCGTGGTGAATAACTATTGCTGCTGAGTTTGGGCACGTAACAGTATAAAAATAAAAATTCGTATACAGAATCAAACTCCCAGTCTTTGAATGATTTTCTGTTTATTTATCACAATTGCACTTTTCCAATTTCATCCAAACTCTTTTTCTATGCATTGAAATAAAATGTTGATTATTGAAAATGCAGTTAGAGATAAATTATCAGTTACCTCAAAGTCTTGCATTTGTGCATCCCAGCTCCCAGATATTGGACCAAATCATACCCAATGCTGCAGTTCTGCACGTCGAGATGGTTTATTGCATCACAGAAACCAATGAGATGCGAAAGGACTGCGCATTATAATTGGGTTATAATTGATAATACCGGAATTCGAACGTGAAGACAAATTGGAAATGTTGGTATATTTTCATGGTGGCCCAGTCATGGATGATCTTTTGCACCATTATGGTTTTCCCTATTCCCGGTTCTCCAGCCAGTCCTGCTGAACTCCGAAGAAACGATCCCATACCCGTCCTGAAAAAGCTGCTCTGGAACAACTGATCTATCTGTATTCTTTCCAGTTCTCCCCGTAGATGTTTCTCTCTCAACTCCTTGTGGTCTCTTCCGCGCGCCAGCAGTTCATCTTGCACAAGCCTTCGAGGTCGAAAAGTGGAAATGACCGTGAGCTCCGTGTTTCTATCAACCAGCTGGAAAACCTTAACCTTCTCCCTCATCCATATCGTGTTCACACGTAGTTTCTCTGTTTGTGTCCGCAGAATTTCCTTGTGCTGCCGCTGAACCTCTATGGACATGAAGAAAATGTTTTTCAGTGTCGGTTCTGATGAATAAGGAAATGGATCCTGTTTGTTTTTAAACACACACACACACACACACACACACACACACACACACACACACACACACACACACACACACACACACACAGAGTATATATAGTTTCAGACTCTATACGTTACGTCACATAAAATCTTGAGATTCACTTTTCCTATGGGTGTGGCAGAATTATCACTAATTGGTAGTGAAAAAACTCTACACTCTGTAAACTTATAAACAAATAAAATAACTGTAAACAGATAATGTATGTAAACAAATTGACTGCGAAATGCAGAGAGAATTCAAGAAGATAAATAAAGTGCACAGGTAAGGCTCGTTAAAGGTGTCTCTGATTGAACTTGTCGTTGAGGAGTCTGATGGTGGAGGGGGTGCAAATGTTCCTGACCCTGGTGGTGCGTGCCTTGTGACACTGATTCCTCTCTCCTGATGGCAGCAGGGAGAACAGTGCGTGTTTTGGTTGGTTTGGTCTTTGATGATTGCTGCTGCTCTCCAAAGGCAGCGTTCCCTGTACATGTACTAAATAGTAGGTTGTGCCTGTGATGTTCTGGCCTGTGTCCACAATCGTTTTGAGGGGTTTACGGTCAGAGGTGTTGAGTTTTCCCATAACAGACTCTGATTTAGCCGGTGTCCATCACAACTCAATAGAATTTACACCATTGGGGTATTTGTCCAGGAGTGTTTCCCCCAAGATAGTGACTACCAAGAACGTGGATTTTCTCACAATCTCCACCTCTGATCCCCAATGATCACTGGATTGTAAGCATCTGGCTTTCATATTCTGAAATCAGCATTAATCTCCTTAGTTTTGGTGACCTTGAGTGCAAGGTTGTAGTTGGTGCACAACTCAGCCAGGTTTAAATCTCCATCCTGAATGCGACTCTTCCCCTTCTTTATCCAACTCACTACCGTGGTATCATTGGAAAATCTGTATATGGTGTTATTGTCGAACCAAGCTACATATTCGTAGGTGTGTGTGTGTGTGTGTGTGTGTGTGTGTGTGTGTGTGTGTGTGTGTGTGTGTGTGTGTGTGTGTGTGTGTGTGTGTGTGTGTGTGTGTGTGTGTGTGTGTGTGTGTGTGTGTGTGTGTGTGTGTGTGTGTGTGTGTGTGTGTGTGTGTGTGTGTGTGTGAGCGCGCGTGTGTGTGTGTGTGCGCGCGCGCATGCGCACACATTGTTATTAGCCAAGAGGTCCTGTTCCAGTCCCAGCTGCTGTTACTGGCTGTAGCACTGTAGAACTGATCCCTCTCTCTCTCTCTCTCTCTCACCCTCTCAATCTCTCTCTCCCTCAGACAGAGAGAAAGCCTTTTTTACTCTCTGCTTGCAAAACTACATGACGATCCTAGAACAGCAAGCTCTACTCCAGACAAAAGGTGGCTTCCACATGTTCTTTCATCTGACTTTTTGTAAACAATAAACCATTAATGACGTCTCTTGGGCACTCTCCAAAGCTCTTGCAAAAGCTGTGGGGCCGATATGTCTTGCATGAGCGGAGCTCCATATTTCAAATAATATTTGTTTTAAAGAGTTTGCATGTGACATGTGACCTACTCTAACAAACGTTTCCCAATGTATCTCCCAAAACATTTCTATATAATATCACACACACACACACACACACACACACACACACACTACCCGATACTCACAACCGCTGCAGAGAAATAACTTTGATTCCAGTTTGCAACTTCACCATGGATATTAGTGTCCAAACCTTCTAAATTAACCACCCAAGTGGGACTCTGTCAAAAGGCTTACTAATGGCCTTGTAGAAAACATTCACAGCCTTTTCTTCATCTACTGTCTTGGTGACCACCTCGAACAATCCAAAGATTTGTTAAACTTCATTGTTAAACCTACCACTCACAAAGCAATGCTTTTTTTTTTTATCCTAAATGAGCCCTTGGCTGTGAAAATCAAATCTCCCAGAACACCCTCCAATAATTTAACGACTTCAAGCTCACAGGCCTGAAATTTCTTGGCTTATTTTTGGAGCCTTTTAGAAACACCTTAACCACTTGAACTACCTTTCAACCCCACAGCATCTAGGTAAGGAACTTTTGAATATGCAATTTCTACACTAGTCTTCCTCAAGGTCCGAGGGAATGCCATGTCAGGCCACGGGGATTTATCTACCATCATACGCTGTAGGGCAGGAAGCACCACTTCCTCTTTAATTTCTCTATGTTCCATAACACTACTGCTTGTAAGCCTTCCATCCTTATGCATTATGGAAATTTCCTCAGTAAATTATGATGAAAATCAATCTGTTTAAGATCTCCCTCATCTCGTGAGGCTCCACATATGGATGAGCACTCTGTTCTTGTTGGGGACTAAATTTATATTTCCTTTTTAACTATCATTTTACTCTTATTTTATTACATCCGAAATTTAAAACAGTTAATATTTCACCGTACCTCCTTCCTGTATTTCTCTCAATATTCTCCTCAACTTCGGTAACGTGTGATGTAGTTCCACCAATGATTTCCACATGAACCTTCGAGCAGCAGAGCCCTTCTGCATCACGAAATCTAGGAGGAGTTTGGAACCGTCTGCTCGGTTTCCCTTCTCCGAATGTTTCACTTAGAATAGGTGAAACAGAAAGGAACTCTGATGACCTGAAAGGAAAAGATTATCATCTGGAGATCCTTGATGGAGCAAGTATCGTCAGCAAGACACTGAGGTGAATGATGGAAGCACATCAGTTGTGGAAGTCTTGGAACAACATATCTCTTTCTGAAAACTGACAAGATCCTTCCTGAGCGGTAAACATTGACCTTTCGAGCACCGAGGCCACGTGAACTTTATACATGTTAAATTCTGTGAACTCGATAAAAAAACCTGCAACCAGTAAACTTGGAAGAATGGGAAGTGCGATTGGACTGTGGACCAAATAACTTTTCTGAATTTACATACACATTATATACACATGCACATAGAATTCGAAGTGAATTAAGTTGGGGTAAGTTAAGTAAATAGAGTTAAGTGAAAATTTGATTATACTTTCTTGTTTAACGATAATTAGAAGCAACGTTTGTTTAGGTAAACATTTCTCTTGGTGATTACCTATTGCTACTGGGTTTTGGTGTCCTCTGGGCTTGTAACGTACATCCAGAAGGATTATCAGTGAAGTTATTCGAGCAAATACTTCGATACGTGGCTCCATTTTGGATCCAGTGCCAACCTACTTCTGGTAATTGGCATTAGGAGCAGACATAAATGTCAGGGCTCTTCACATCAGTGCGAGGCACAGGCAAAGTCACAGTAACAAGAATTAAGGAACTACATGCGGGACTGTCAGATAAGGAATGATATAATTTTACAAAGTGACTTGCCATTATATTTAATTCACGATGAGAGGAAACAGAGATACCTCTCAAGAAAGCTGGTAAAATAAACCACGGTTACTTGTGCTAAATCCACTTCGAATATTTGCAATGAATCACCCCTACAGCTTTAAACGTATGCTTTATGTTGGGCATGGAACAATTTAAGGAATAGAAGGAGACCAAACTATGTGGCATGATGAGATATTTGACCAAACTTTAAAATGTTCAGTATTGGCTGTATAAATGACCCAAGCGCCCAGGGTGAAATTGAAATGAGATGGAAATAAAGCCACAAGACGATGCATGGTGGTACGAGCACCGAAGACCCTAAAAGCCCAACAGCAATAGATGTGAACCACGACAAAGGGTTACTTAAACAAAAGATGTTTTTAATTATCTTTGAACATGAAAATAGAGTTAAACTTTAACTTATCTTTATTGAATTACAACCCCTTCTAATTCTAAATGCAGGTGTGTGTGATGTTTATGTAAGTTTCATGAAAGTTCTTTGGTTCACAGTCCAATCTCACTGGTTGCAGGAAATTCTTGTACTGTGTCCAGAAGTTAACATTAATAAAGTTCACCAGGCATTGGTGCTTAATAGGTAGATGTTACCACTCAGGAGGGTAGTTGTTGGTTTTCAGAGAGAGTTTTCTCGTTGTAGGACAGCCACTCCAGTGTCTTGCTGACGAAACATCCCCTTCATGGTTCTCCAGATGATAACCCCTTTCATGTCGCCACAGCATTCCTTTCTGTTTCTCCTATTCCGAGGGAAACACCGGACAGCCAGTCCTCACCTTTGATCAGGTCGTCTTCCAAAGCTTGCCAGCTTGTCCCTCTGGAACCTAAATCTGTGTCTCTCCTCTCTCTCACTCCCACTCCCACTCCCTCCCACTCTGAGAACAAAGCTGTACCGCCTCTGCCTACAAATATCACATCCTCTTTTAGACAGCAAACTGTTTTTCAGACAAAACTGCCTGGCATGTTGCTACATTGTTCCTTTTTTGCAAATGAAGTCTCTGTACACTCTGTAAAAGCTCCTGCAAAAATTCTGTGTTTTAAAGTGTTTGTGTGTGGCTTGCTCTAACAAACTTCCCAATCTATCTCACAAACACCTCTATATACTCTGTCTCAATTGTAAATATTGGTCACTAAATGAACACAGACATCAGTCTGGGATTTCCAAGTCATAAATTTCATAGATCGCGGAAAGGCATGCAGAATAGACTGAGGTGTTGCAGTACCCTCAACGGTTAATTGAGGGCACGTCTCCAAATGTGTCTGCAGTGAATGTGTTCAAATAACTGAAGTGTCGTGCTCCATGCTTCAATACTCAGTGAATTTGTCCTGGGACAAATTTGTCCTACGTCTTTAATTTACATGGATATCCACCGTTCAACTGTCAAGCGGATCCTTTACATAGGGTCAAACAGACAACGATGCATTTTGAAGAATCATCACTCAATCCGTGTTCCTCTTACTTACGTGATACTCTCGTCCAGTGATGATATTTTCTCTTGTTAACATGAGGCCGAGTCCCTCCTCACCCTCTTAAATCACCTGTTCTAGTCGGGATCGGTAGAATTTCGTCAAGTGAAGCAGCTGGTGATCATCGCAGTTTTCGAAGAAGTCGGAGATTTCAGGGTTCAGATCTGTGTATACAGATTAACATAAACCTTGTATAAAAACCCATTTTCATCTGCGGCAATCAGACCAGTCACCAATTTGTGGATAGGATCATCTACAAAACAGATAATATCGACAATGAGCTCACGCACCTGTGTATGTTTCACAGATCGGCCACATAACATTCCAGCATTGCCCTTCATTACCTCGAAACTAATTTCAAATTTTCTGCTGGCCTCTCATGGTCACACCTGTACTGAATCGAACTTTCCTGAAGTGTGCAAAATATACCACTCTTCATGTCAAAAACAAACTTGCAGATGTTGCTATCCTTTGCGGTTGAGGTCCATTTTCCACACCGGGTCCACCAGTGTCTGGAAATAGATTGAACCCTTTCCATGGAATTTTACATTCCCACAGCCATCAATTCCCGAACTTTACGCCTGCATGGGTGTACCCACCCTTCTCTAATCAGGCTGCCTCCTGCGTATCTGCTCGGTAAAAACCAGGCCCAAGTCAGTCAAATCACAATAATTTTCCCAGTGCAATTTCCTGTACTGGAACTGTTGAAACTCAAGGTATCTTGACCAGTGGAACCAATGTCTTGATTTTATAAAATCTCTCAAAATTCAAGGAGCTCCCTTTTCCACTTGAAAATTTAGCCAAGACTGAAATTGGGGGAAATGTAACTGTAAAGAAAGGAGTGGGCTTACCCATGTCCATATTGATTCCAAGAATGATAGTCAATTTCCCTGTTTTCTTTTCTCTTACTGGGCCATTTTCTGAATTGCACAAAGAAGTATAGATAGTGTCAACAAAATTACCCTCCAAATGTGATACTGTCTCCGTTCACTGCATCACAACGGCAATGGTTGAATCCAACAATTATGTATGTTGGATCCAATCGTTTGTATGTGTTACTTTAAGATCCCCAGTACTTGCCTCTTACGAACCTTTGACATGAGAGAAGAAACAATAGAACTCTACAGCCGCTACCCTTATCTAATAATTCCAGAACCATGTATTCGCCTGGACATATTTACCTGCACCTGAAACATAGTCCTCCCTTCCCATCCCAATATTCCCCTAAATGTTGTTATCGAATTTGCATCCAGCATCTCCGTCGGCAGCCCGATCAACACACCCTCAGGTCCCTGAGTGAAGGTGACCTCTCATTCTTCGCCTTAAATATTTGATATTTCACCCCAACCTACGTCCTCTTGTTCGTATCTAATACAAACTCGCGCGGAGAAAGATGAAGTATACAGTATACATGTGATTAGAAAACAAAGGCTTCTAATGCTGAAATGTAACAGAGAGAGGCAAGATGGTGGATATAATGTCAGAGCAGAAACAATCGAATGTGGAAGAGCGAGTCCTCTCATCGATGTATCTATCTAACATTTGTATAATATCTAAATAGTACACTAATTTGTCATTTCAGATGGATGCTCCTTCCATTCTCTCAAAACTATGCGTGAAGTCCTCCCATAACGTTCAGTCTAAATATCACACCTTTCACCCCTAAACAATATTCTCAAGTACTTGTATAACTTCACCTAAGTGAAAATAAAGATAGCTTGAATCTACCCCATCTGCACTGTATATCTCTATCAAATCTCCGGTCATTCTTCTGAAGTCCAGCAAAATAAAGTACAAAGCAGATTAACATTTGCTTGTAATTCAGACAATGTGCGTGTGGACAGCCCAAGTGTAATATGCAGTGTTGTACCTCCAGCTTTCGTTTGTCCTGACTGGGAAATTGTGAGGTCTCAGTGAGGTGGTATGTGTCCTCCATTGTTTATAGTTATCATTGTATATGGAGCTGGTCCGCCCATGGATGACTCATACCCTATGACTCCTCCCCCGTGGTCCTGGGCCATAAAGGTCGAGCCACCTTTCCCTTGCCTCCATTCCTATCCTGGGATGCGGGCCAGCAAGTTTCTTCTGTGTATTAAAGCTTATGGTTTCCTCATGGTGTCTCCGTGGTTACTGGTAGTGCCCTACACTCAGAACAGCCATGTCAGTGCACACACGGGAAGCACATTTATGCTCTCCGCCATGGCAAGTTGAGTTTCCCGGTGCCTGGTCTTCCAAGGCCCATTCCTCCTCTCATCAATGGACATTTAGTATAACACATTTCAAATTTTAGGGATACATTCCTCCAAAGCAAGACCTTTACTTTTTGTCGAATGTCTCTGCTAGGAGAGAATCAAAGCGCAAGCTATGTGGTTTATCACACTTTATCACACACCTGCCCATTAACATCAAGCCAGAAGGGGGCCATATTTCTTCATGATTTTACAATAGCCAATTCCATTTCCATATACTTGCAACTGAAACTGCTCAACCTTGGATATCAACTCGAAATCTTTCTGAAGCAGATGAAGCAAAAACCATGTCCATTTTACAATATGTTCAAGCCAATAGTGTCACGTACATTTGAGTACATCAAACGATCCACTACCAATTTTCAAAAGAAACAATTTTGTCGAAATTTGTCAGTCATCAATATCTCGGCTCTTCGTTCCACAGGGAAAGCCCATAAATTTAGTGGCTGCAGCATTCCATCAGAGATGTGTATAAAATTGAAAGCAACTCAGCAAAGTTATCTGTCAAAAGCAAGAACTTAACTTTTCTGAACATAATGACGACTTAGACTTGCTTCCTATGGTTTTACTGTAACTCAAATGCACAAACAGACATGAAACAAACTGAGAAACTCTGGTTCATGACAGGATCATGCAGCATCAGTTTGGCCACAACCTCGTCTCTCTTCTGCCTCAGACAGTGGCCAGAAGACCAGCACAACTTTTTCAAGTACATTTTCTTTTCAACAGCTATTGAGATATTGAACCCCTATCTACAACTCCCACATCCCACCATTGCTGCACTTAGAATGGACTGTCCCAATACCACAGAAGGACATGTGACACAGTATATAGAGGTGTTTGTGACATAAGTTGGGAGGTTTGTTAGAGCAGGTCACACACAAACATTTAAAAACACAGAATCTTTGCAGGAGGTTTGCAGAGTGCTTTGAGACTTCAATGACGGACTGCTATTTGCAAAAGTAGCAGTCAATTTGCAAATGTGATTTGTCTGAAAAACAATTGGCTGTCTGGAAGAGCATGTGATGTTTGCAGGCAGAGGGAGAACAGCTGTGCTCTCAAAGTGGGAGGGAGCGTGAGAGAGGAGAGACACAGACTTCGGTCCCAGAGGGAAAAGCTGGCAAGTTTTGGAAGACGGCGTGGTCAAAGGTGAGGACTGGCTGTCTGGTTGTAAAGTTGCACCTTTTCGCTCTTTGGATAAATCTGAATATTATCTGTTGTTTTTGTCATTGATGTCTACTTTTCAATTTATATTATGCACGTTATTTTATATTTTTTGAAATTCATGTTTGGATGCAGCAAATAAAAGGTCAGGGTTATGTGCACATTGTACAATATATATGGTAATAAATTCATTGTAATTCAAATATTTAATAATATCTATGCCTTCTATTATCTTGTAGACGTATATTGTCTCCTCTCATCCTTCTATGCTCAAAAAGGAAAAGCCCCAACTCTGCTAATCGTGATTTACAAGACTTAGTTTCTAATCCAGGAAACATCCCCTTCACCCTCTCCATAGCTTCAATATTCTTCTTATAATGGGGTGATTGGAATTGAACACAATGCTCCAAGTGTGGTCTCACCAGATATTTGTAACTTTGCAACATTACCTTTTGACGCTTGAACTCAATCCCCTGAATGTTTCATGTCTGTTTGATTACTGGGAAGGAAAGTGGGGCTGAGTGGGAGAATGGATAAGGCCATGATGAAATGGTGGAGTGAAATCAATGGGCCGAATACCTACTTTGTTATATCTATTGGACTTTTGATCTTCTACACTAGTTGAGCTGAGAGGCCATTTTACTTCTATTACACCTTTATAACTCTGAGAATGAATGATATTTTGTACTGAGTGTAATAAAAGACTCGGCGAAGTTTTGATGAACTGTGTTCCAATAACTCAAAACCGCCAGACAGAAACAAAACATCGATTAATGTCATCTTGGATAGAAAGATGACAATGAAGCAGGATTAGGTGATACAACTTTTTCCGATTGTTTTCAAACAATGACACTATTATTTCCTCTAGACATAAGCAGTTGGAATTTTAGCCAAGGCAGGGGAGAATGCTCGTGTTGCTTAATGTGTGCTTTCAGGGGAGCCTACAGTATCCCTGACTACTTCATCTGTGAGAAGTGCATTCAGCTGCATTTGCTGACAAGCCGAGTTATGGAATTGGAGCTGGATATGGATGAACCCCGCATCAATCAGGAGGTAGACGGGGTGATAGACAGGGTCCACGTCACACCTATAATGCAGTTGTAGGGTAGATGGATGACAGTCAAGAGATGGAAAGGTTATATGCAGGAACTGCATGGCCATTCCCCTTAATAACATATACCATATTGGACCTTTGGAGAGACGATTTTCCAGAGACAAACCGTGGCAATCGGGTATTTGCAACAGAGTATGATTCTGTGGCTAACAAGGGAAGGGAAGAGAAGAGGAGAGCAGTAGTGATAAGGGATTTCATAGTTGGTTGAGAGAGGGCAGGACTGCACTGGAATGTTCCAGTATTCCATTGTTTAATACGAGATAGAACAGGGGAGGAGATGAAAGATGGAGAGTGGCATTGCTCGTCAGGGAAGATATCATAGCTGTGTTCAGGCAGGAAAGACTAGTAGGGTCATCAGATGAGGTTATAGGAGTGGAGCTGAGAAATTAGCACGGTATGACCATACACATTTCACAATTATTGACCACTCAATAGTGAAAGAAATTTGCAGGAGTAAATCTGTAGAGAGAGAGCAGACAGCTTCAGGAAACATAATTGTGGGGATAGTACTTTTCCATAGAGAGACTGTTAATCCCATACTATAAAAGGACTGGATGGTTTGGAGTTTGTCAAATATGTTCCGGAAACTCTAGTAAATCAATATGTATAGATTACAACCAGGGAGAGTGCATAGGTGGATATAAGGAAACAAGTCAGGACAGTGGACAGAAGTATTGTGTGCAGGAACATTTTAAGTCCCGTGATCAAAATGCTATTAGTTTCATTAATTATAGAGAAGGATTGGTCCAGGGATCAGATTGAGATTCTGAATTGGAGAAAGCCCAATTCCCAAGAAATGAAAAAGGATAGAGAATGTGTGGATTTGGATAATTTGTTTTCTGGCAAGAATGAGGGACTTATGTGGTATACCTTCAAAGAGAAATTTTGAGAGAGTACAGAGTTTGTATGTTCCTGTTAGGATTAAAGGAAAGGTTGGCAGACATAGGGAATCTCGGTGTTTGAGGAATATCGAGGATCTGGTTTGGAAGAAGGGAAAGGTGTAGGCAACATGGAAAACACCCAGAAAGGAATCAAGACCACTAACCAAAACATGTGAAGGAATATCCTAAGGGTTATTAAGGGCAATTGATCGCTTTGAAGATCAGAGTGGTCGGCTTTGTATGGAACTAGAAGAGGTGGGGAAAATCATGAATGGATTTTTTTCATCAGTATTATCTCAGGAAAGGGAGTTAAATGTGATCAATAAGTAAGGAAAATGGGTAGAAAAGGTAGTTGTACCTACACAGATTAAATATGAGCAGGTTCTTTCTCAATTAAACTAAATAATGGAGGAGAAATCCCCAGGGCCTGACAAGGCTTTCTCTCACTTTTTGAGGGAGGCTAATTTAAAAATAAGAGGGGCTCTGGCAGAAATATTTACAATGTCCTTAGCCATGGTTGTGGTTGATTGGAGGTTATTCCATGTCCTTCCCTTGTTTAGAAATAGGCTCCAGATGTAACCCTTCAAATTATATGTCAGAGAGCCTGAATTGGTGCTGGGACCATTGTTGTTTTTCATCTTTATCAATGATCTGGATTTTAACGTGGTAAATTGGATCAGCAGGTTTGCAGATGACACTAAGATTGAGGCGTTGTGGACAGCGAAATCTTTTCAAAGTTTGCCAATTTATCTGGGCTATATGTAATAATGGGATGAAAAATGGCAGGTAGAATTTAATGTAGAGAATTGTGAGGTGCTGCAGTTTTGAATGTCAAACCAAGCAATGACATACATGGTAAAACGTATGACACTGTGGAATGCTGTGGAACAGAGCTATCTGGAAATACAAATATAGCTACATAATTCCCTTAAAGTAGCGTCACACGTGGCTCAGTTTGAAAATGGAGCTTTAGCAGATTTACTTTCATAAATTAATGTATTGAGTATATGAGTGGGGATGATATGTTAAAGTTATATAAATTATTGGAGAATAGCATAGTGTTGGTCATCAAACTACGGGAAAGACAGGAAGTGTGCATGGATGATTAAAAGGGTGTTTCCCAGACTTCAGGAGCTAAGTTACAGGGAAAGTTTAGGACCTAGTTCCTGGAGCATAGAAGAATGAAAAGATTTGATAGTGTATTTACAATTATGAGGGGGTAGCCAGAGTAAATATAGATAGGCATTTTCCACAGAGTGCGGGTGAAATGCAAACTATATGACATGGGTTAAGGGTGAAAGGGGAAAAGTTTAAGAAGAACATGAGGCAAATCCTTTTCACATAGAGAGAGGTGGATTGTGAATCTAGCTGTCAGACAAATAGGGGTATGTGGGCTCAACTTTAACATTTAAAAAGCATTTGGACAGGTGCATAGATGAGAAAGGCATGGAAGGACTGAGAGTACTTAACTGTCTGGGAAAACAAGAGGGATCTTTGAGTCCATAGATATATCAAGGTTGTCTTGCAGGTTAATAATATATTTAAGAGCCTATAATATGATGGGTTATATGAGTTGGGGCATTGAGTTCAGTATTTTTGAGTTGATGGTGCAACTAATAATCTTGTATTCCATTCCGTTAACATCACTGTGGGAAGAAAGTGGAAGCAATGCTGAAGTTATAGAAAAGATTTACCAGCATGTTTCCGTGGTTTGAAAATATGGCTATTGAGGCAAGGTTAGAAAACTGAGTATTTTCTCTTTGGAGCGAAAAAGCATTGGAGATGATGCAATGGTGGTTTACAGATCATGAGAATCATAGATAAGCACAGATAATATAGGCAGCCAGCAGCTTTTTATCAAGACAGAAGCATCAATCTCCAGAGGCAGGTTGAGCAGGGATGGGTCTTTTCTCTTTGGAGCGAAGAAATAGTATGTTAGACTTCATAGAGGTCTGCCAGATAGTAAGATGCATAGATATGGTGGACAGATAGTGCCTTTTTCCTAGGACAATAAGAGCAGAAGGGCCATTATGTGCTGTAATGTTCTGTTTTAATTACTGCATTTGGGAATGCCGTTAAGAGTGAGAGAAGATGCAACATCATTATTTTCACAGCATTGGACATTACATTGTATACTGAACACAGGAACAATTTGTGCGAAATCTCAACTGAAGCCAAGGAAAAGAGCTCAACGCTAGCAATTTCCACAAGAAGACATCCAAAATTGTGTTATGGAAAACTGGATACTTAATTCAGTAACCCGTACAATGTTGGAATGTTCAGAAATGAGCACTGGGAATGAACATTCTCACCTTAATTCTGCAACAATCTCTGTGGGGTTATATTTCCACCTTTCCCTTTTGATTTCTATTTGATCGATCAGCTGAGGGATATTGAATTATTTTAAAATGTGCAGTATGTTGTCCTGTATGATACAAATTTCAGTCTCTGTGACCTGTCAGTAGAATGGATTCCATGGCCACATTTCTCAGAAGAAGGAGCCGCCTTTTCACTCAAATTACATTCAACCAGTTTAAGGATTTTCTGTCTTTGCAGCTGTTAGTACAATTGATGAAAAACAGCAGTTAACACTTTGTGTTACATTGAGGAGCAGCAAAATGCACAGAATATTTTAAATATCTGAAGCAGACTCTGGACCTGAAATGTGAACTGTCCCACATTATGTCTAACATTCCTCCTTTGAAAACCTTATAACTCCAACATCATCAATTATCTTTTTTCTTTAACATCACCTCACAATCTGGAAACGCACTTAAATGTTAAACAAAATCTGACTTCCTTCCATTTGAAACGTGGCTGAGAAAACAATGATATTGCATCTTCTCTCACTCTAACTGCATCCTCAAATGAAGTAAACAGAACATAGAGCATTACAACATCGGGCTTTCGGACCTTGGTATTGTGCCAACCTAAATATTCATCCCAAAAATATATTGCTACCTTGGAATCCTCTATTTTTCTTTCTTCTAACTGCCTCTTTAAGATTCTCTTAAATTCCCCTCATGTTGTAGCATCCACCATCATCCATAGCGAGGCATTTTAGGTACCCTCCACTCTTTGTAATAACGTTCTCACAAAATTCACTGTCTGTGTTTCAACTGGACTCAGCATGGTAGTTCACCACTCTTCTCAAAACACTATCTGATGTGTTCTGAACATTGGATAAAATGTGTGAAATCTCAGCTGAAGCAAGGAAAAGAGCATAAATCTAACACAATCAGAAGACAGTGGTTTTCAAACTTTTCCTCTCCAACTCGTGTACCGAGTTAAGTAATTCTGTTTCCATATAATTACAAGGGTTTATTAAGTTAAATGCATGGGGGTTAAATAGGAACATAGGAACATAGGAAGTAGGAACAGGAGTAGGCCAAAAATGGCCCATCAAGCCTTCTCCGCCATTCAATACGATCATGGCTGATCTAAGTTATGACCTAACTCCACCTACCTGCCTTCTCCCCATATCCCCTAATTCCTTGGTTGATAACATCTGCTCAAGACACAATTGCTATTTAAATAAGTCAATTATGTACTGTTATGAGTCCAGAGGACCCCAAACCCAGCAGCAATAGATTTGCACTAATCAAAAGGGTTACTTAAACAAAAGTTGCTTTTAATTATGACTGAACATGAAAACAAAATCAAACTTTAACTTGTCTATATTGACTCACTTAACCCCTCTCTAATTCTAAGCGCACGTGTGTGCATTGTATATACAAGTTTAGAATAGTTCTTTGGTTCATAGTTCAATCTCACTGGTTCCAGGAAATTATTGTACTGGGCCCAGAAGTTGGCATTGATAAAGTTCAACAGGCTTTGGTGCCTAACAGGTTACAACTCAGGAGGGTCCTTGTTGGTTTTAAGAGAGTTTTTTGTTTCATTCCAGGACAGCCACTCCGGTGTCTTGCTGACGAAACCTGCCCCTTTTCAGGGTCCTCCAGATGATTACTTCTTTCTTTCAGGTCACCACAGAGTTCCTTTCTGTTTCATCTATTCCAAGGGAAACAGCCAGTCTTCCCCTTTGATCAGGCCATCTTCCAAAGCTTGCCAGATTGAACCGATGTCTGTCTCTCCTCTCTCTCACTCCCTCCCACTCTGAGAGCAAATCTGTTCTCCTTATCCCTGTAAAGATCACATGCCCTTCCAGACAGCAAACTGTTTTTCAGACAAATCTGCCAGGGCATGTTGCAACTTAGGTGCCTTTTGCAAACAACAGTCCATCATCAGTCTGTGAACTCTGCAAAACGCCTGCAAAAATTCTGTGTTTTAAAGTGTTTGTGTGTAACCTGCTCTAACAAACCTTTCCCAGGTTTTCTCCCAAACACCTCTATATACTTTTTCAGAGTATTTTAAAATAGTGGTTTTCTAACTTTTTTAAAATTTACACTCATATCCCCCCTTAAGTAATCCCTTCCAAATCCCCATGGCATGGGGATACTTAAGTTGGCATGTAAAGGTCATGTAAATGTTCCATTATCATCAAGTTATATTACATTTAGAATGTAACATACATGAAACAGTTTAAATTTTGTTTACCGTCATGCAGACAGAGGATTGTCTCGTTGTCCAGCTCCCCTCACAGAAACTGACAGCGCATGGTGTTCCAAGCCAGTTTGCCCTCCAAGTAACAAGCTGATCAGCTTCTGAGACCAGAAAATCTCACGTGTTTAAAGGCTGTATGTCAGTGGAAATTAAAAAATAAATCGATAACAACTGATTTAAAATATGCAATTGACAACTGGCCTATTAATTAAGAAGCCCGTATGATGTTCAATCGTTCAGAAATTAACACAAAATTCACATTCTCACCCTAATTCCACAACAATATTCTTTGTCTGTGGGGATTTCATCTTTTTAATCTGATCAATCAGCTGAGGGATGTTGAATCATTTCGGAAGGTGCTTTTTGTTATCTTGCATTATATAATTTTCAGTGCTTTGTTGAAGCAGCTGCCTGTCATCAGAATGGATTCCAAAACTACATTCCTCCCAAGAGGAAGCATCCTTTTTGGCTCAAATTACATTCCAGCATTTTAACTATTTTTCTTTGTCATTGTCAATTAAATGGATTTAAAGCGCATTGTGTTACATGGATAAACAACAAAATCCTGAGGGAAATTAAAAAAAAATATCTGGAGCAGACTCTGAACCTGAAACATGATCTGTTCCAGGTGATATCCAACTTTCTCAGAATTCCAACCTCAGCAGTTCCTTGTTCTTTAACTTTTCCAATTCCTTTGAAGTTATGTATCACTTCACAATCTGGAAACACAATTAAATGTAAAATAACACATTAGAAATGTGTCTGAGAAAACAATGATATTGCATTTTCTCTCACTCTGAATGCATGCTTAAATGTAGAAAATATAACGTAGATCAGAGAGCATTAAAGCACACTACAGGCCTTTTGGCCCTCGCTGATGTGCTGGCATATATCTACGTGCCTTCAAAGAGTCTCTTAAATGCCCCGGATGCTTTCATTGCCTTTTGCTTAAGGTGGTGTGCGTGGAAAGTGAATGTTGAGAATCACTGCTCCAGACCAATTATTACTGAAATATTTTGCTTGAGAAAAATTGTCATTGGCCCATTTCCTTCACAGTTATGAAACCGTTATGAAAACAACGAGGGACGATTAAAACAGGGGTTTTGAAACTTTTTCTTTCCTCCCACATACCACTTTAAGCATTCCCTTACTAATCACAGAGCACCGATTGCATAGGGATTACTTAAAGTGGTATGTGAGTGGAACGAAAATGTTGAGAACCACTGCTCTCAACAGTGGTTTTCAAACTTCTTCTTTCCACTCACATACCACTTCAAGTAATTCGTGTGCTATAGTTGTTCTGTGATTAATAAGGAATTACTTAAGGCAACATGTCACTAGGGAAAAAAAAGGCTGCGGACAACTTCTCTAGACCTAATTTTTATTTTATTTTTTTTAAAAATTGCGAAACAATTGCCTCATTTCCAGCCACATAACAACTCAGTAAGGTAGGATTCAGAAAAGGACACGCGAAATGCACCATAATTCCGCAACTGTATTCTGCCTCTGCCTCTATATATTTTTGTTGTTTCCTTCTGATTTCCATCTGTTCGATCGTCTGAGGGATGTTGAATTATTTCATAAAGTGCTGTTGATAATCCCGTGTGATTCAAATTCAAGTGCCGCGTTCAATATGACAGAATGGATTCCAGAACCACATTCCTGAGACGAGGGAGCGGCATTTTCGCTCAAGTTACATTGAACCGATTTTACAATTTTATTTTTGTCCTTTTCACTGTCAATAACATTGATTTAAAACAGCAGTTAACGCTCTGTGTTACATGGAATAGCAGCAAAATCTACGGAGAAATTAAAAACAAAATCAGAAATGATCCCCATCCCCACCTCCACCCTGGACCCGAAACACGAACGTTCCAGATTATGTCCAACTTGCTGAAAGTTTCCTCTCACGACCATCCCGGAAATCCATTCCTGCAATTACCTTTTTCGCTTGCACTCTCGGTATATCACCCTGCAACTTTCCTTGGTATAATACGGACACAGTCCTCCCCTTGTATTGTGAATCCGAACAGTGCGTTTTTGACCCGACCTAGCGTTTTATGCTGGTGCTCTCCACACCCTGGGACATTTCGGGTGTCATCATTGCAGTGAGAGATGCTTTCAGCACGAACTCAGTATAAACCACCCTGAAGTGTAATGGGAATGTCATGTGTATTTTTAAATTGATCCGCTTCGCCACATTATTTTGAAAATGAAGGCTTACTTACTCGCTTCCCCATAGAGGAAAATAGACAAGGTCCGGAATAGTAGAGGCGACTGTCACAAGCCGTTTCGGACTGGATTTTCCTGTAGATCTTCCATGCTGTTCTTTGTTATTCCTGTCGCTTAATCATTGAACGCTCACTTCCGTGTTCTCGGTAGTGTTGATGGCCGCAACGTGTGTGATTGGCGCTACCGGAGCAGGTGGAGATCATATGTCCCTCACCTGATCCGTTGGAATGAGTCTCTTTTTAAAAAATTTTTACTCAAACAATTCGCTCCCAATTCAAATGAGAACATAATGAGTCAAATAAGCTTCAAACTTTAGAAGTGATTTGAATAATGAAATGTGAGGTTAATCTAATATTTCTATCTGAAAGTTATATCATCATTTCATATCGATATTTTATGATCCTCTTCTAAAATTCCTGTTGATCCATTTCCTTCGCATGTCATTCCCGTCTTCATAATGTCTACCTAACGAACTTAATATACATGATCAATGACAAATTGTACGTTCATCAGTAATCTGCTCCTTTCAGGATTGTGCTGCCCAGCCTCAGATTGCTGGATGTCGAATCTCTGGATGATCTGGTCTGTGACTTTATTACTCATTCACTGGCTAGACTGTATGTTCCCGCAATTAATTCTTATTCTTCAACCCATTGGACTATTTCGGTACAATCGTACCATAGCTTCTTATTTGAATAAAAAAAAAACAAATCGTAGTTAATTATTTTTCTCCAGACAGTAAATAATTATATTAAAGAATATAACCAAAGTAAAAATTATAAATTCTGCAGTAAAGAAACACCATGCAGGTATAATGTATAATAAAGTTGTGTTCCATTTAAGAGTACGAGCCCGAAAACAGGCCATTCGGCCTTTCTAGTACGTGGCAAAAACTTCATAGCTAGTCACACTGACCTGCACCAATTCCATAACCTTCCAGACCTATCCGACTGATATATATCTCCAGTTCATTTTTTTTCGAGCCTAAAGGACCCCAAAACCCAGCATTTTAAACATTTTATCTTTCACCCTAAGTCCATGTCTTCTTGTATTTACCACGACAAATGGTTTCTTAAATAAAAATTGTTTTAAATATTTTTAAACATGAATACAGAATCAAACTTGAACTTATCACAATTAACTTAATTAACCTAACTTAACCTCCTTTTAATTCTCAGCCCATGTGTATATAATGTGTGTGTGTAAATTTAAGAAAGTTCTTTGTTTTACAGTCCATTCTCACTTCTCACTCTTCAAAGTTCTCTGGGTGCAGGCAATTCTTAAACTGTACAGAATGTAACATGTATAAAGTTCACCAGGTTTTGGTACTTGATGGGTTACCACTCAGGAAGGTTCTTGTATGTTTACAGAGAGAGATGTGTTGTTTAAGGACATCCACAAATGGGGTACCACCATTAGTCACCTCAATGTCTTACTGATGAATTTTGCCCCCTTCAGAGTTCTCCAGATGATCACCTCTTTCTTTCAGGCTACCACAGAGATATTTTCTGTTCCACTTATTCCAAGAGAAGGATGATGCCGATTGCATTCCAACCATCCAGCACTCTTGAGCTTCCATTTCAGTTCCAACAAGCTTCTCCTACCTTGTTACTGCTTTCTGTGTCACACAGAGTCAAGGATTCACTTCTGCTTCTTTGAGACTCTGCAAACCTGACTGCCAGGAAGCCTGTGTCCTTCCCTCTCTTACTTGCAAAACCCCTAACGTTCTCCTGCAAACAATAGGAGTAGAGTCTGTGGTTTTTGGGTAAACAAGAACCCTTCAATGACATCTGAGCAATCTTGTAAAAAGCCTTGCAAAAAAGATATCAGTAGGCAGCCTGTCTGCTTTTTGTGGTTTCAAAGACAATATTCCATTCATTCATGATGTCAATTCAATTAACACCCACTTGTGAAATCCATAGGGATTCTAAACAGTTTCTGCAAGTACTCTGGATATGATATGTCCAGCATTTTCAAATTAGATCTGTTTAAAGTGTATATATGTATCCTATTCTAACTTTTTCAATTTATCACCCAAAATATTTCTATATATTCTATCACAATTTTTAAAACTCATGTGTGATGCCATATTTACAATGTCAGATGGCAACTGATTCCACATTCCCACAAGTATCTGAGTGAAAATTTTTCCCTACTCTTCCCCTTAAACATTTTATCTTTCACCCTAAGTCCATGTCTTCTTGTATTTATCCCTCCTCATGTAAGTGAAAAGAGCCTCCTACTGGCATTTGCCTCTCATTATTTTGTAAAACTTTCACATTTCCCTCATTTTTCTACACTCCAAGGAATAGAGTCCTAACCTTATTAATCTTTCCCTGTAACTCAATTCCCTTCACATTAGCAGCAGAAAAGAAAATAATATAAGCAGACCCCTTAAATTCATCAAACCATCCAGATAGCCAGCATTCAAAATGATACCATATCATTAATAGCTAATAAAAATATCCCAATAACATTATTTATATAGATAATAATATTATTACATTTCAAGATTAATAATGCAAGTATCTAAAACCTCTACTTGATTTAAATAAAATGTTCACATTTTAAATAGACCATGCACGTGAACATTATTCGAATGTTAGCCCTATTTTCCCATGATCACTTAGTAAACTAAGTGCACAACCCCAGTTCCTCACGGTCGATAGTAAACAACATAGACTGGATTACTTGCTCTAGATAAGTTAAAATGGAAATAGGTAATTACTATCAACATTATAAAGTAAAGCGAGTATATTCCATTTAAATCTTTACTGACAAACAGAAACAAAATAAGGAAAAATAAAATAATTTTAAAAAATGCCACATATTTTAGCCTTTCAGAGAACAAAACATTACCCCTTCAATTAACATGAAAACAGCCATACCTCCTCCACTCAAAACAAAACAAAGCCTCCAAATTTTTTTAAACTTCAGGCACCAATTACTGGTTAATATTAGATGAATTTGAGAGAAACCTATTGAAAACATTGAATGCCTCTTCCACCGGATTCAAAAATTCCTTGTGACCATCTTCTGAAGTGATGGCAGATGAGCTAGATATAACAATATGGGTTTGAATCCTTTCTTGTGCAGTTCAAACATGATTTCTCGCAAATAAACCGTCTTGGACTTTTATTTAAATCTTGTAAGTTGATAATAAGAAAAAACTAGTATTATTTGGTATATTATACTTATCTTTCAATTAGTCAAATGTCCAAAAAAATCTTTTAAAAATATCCATTACTCTTTTAAATCCGCAATTATAACACATGTCAAAATAAGCATCATTAACTGTAAAAGGAATCAAAGGATTTTTCTTTAATAACATGCCATACAACTGATAATTCTTCATTCCTCTTTCTACATGTTTTATATTCCACATTTTATGTATATGTTTCAAAGTTTGTGTATCAATTTGCCCTCCCAACAGTCTTTCATGGTATTTATACAAAATATGCTCAAAATTATTTTTTCCTATTTTACTAATTTCAATTTATACTCACATTATCTTTTCACCAGTCTGATAACAGGAAGACAAAATCTAAGTTTAACTGCTTTATAGTAATTTTTAAAATTAGGCAATTGTAGTCTCCCTGATCATATTTACATGTTTGCTTTTCCAAAGCAATCCCAGGCATGTTTCTTGGCAAATAAACCGTCTTGGACTTTTATTGAAATCTTGTAAAAACATTGTTGGTACAAAAATTGATAATTATTGAAATAGGTATAGTATTTGAGTAAAATATGCAGAGAAGTTTCACTAGACTGATACCAGGGATGGAAGGACTTGCATATGATGAAAGGTTGGATAGATCAGGCTTATATTCTCCGGAAGTTAGAAAATATAGGGGGAATCGTAAGGGTTTAAACAGACTAGATTCAGATAGGTTGTTTCCATTGCTGGAAAAATCCAGAACCAGTGGTCACAGCTTAAGGATCAGGGAAGTTTTTTTTTTGGACTGAAATGAGGAAAAATACTTCTCTCAGAGGGCGTTCGATCTGTATATTTATTTGCCAGAGGAAGTAGTTGAGGCCAGTTCCTTGTCAATATTGTGCCCTTGTGGTTAAGGGGATCAGGGGGTAATGGGAGAAGGTCGAAACAGGGTACTGATCAGCCATGATCATATTGAATGGTGGTGTAGGTTTGAAGGGACAAATGGCCTACTCTTGCAACTATTTTTCTCTGTTTCAAAGTTTCACACAATTTATCCTTCTTATTAAAGAAATTGGAAAATCTTTCCATCTAATTCTTTAATTAAGGTAGTAATTTAATTTAAATAAATTATATTATTCTTCTTATTATTATTTCCTAGATATTTGACCGTCTCCCTCTGCCATTTAAATTTTGTCATTTTCTTAACTTTAGTGTAATCTATCTCAGTCATTGTCATTACCTCACTTTTATAAATATTTACCTTATAACCTGATTTTTAAGTTTGTTAAATATAGCACAGCAAAAAAATACCATCAATAGCTTTGGTTTTATATGCAGAAAAAGCGTTTGATAGATTAGAATGTGATTATTTATTTCATGAATTGAATGCTTTGGTATTCCAATAAATTTTATAAATTGGATAAGTACATTATATAATTTCCCAAAGGCCAGAGTAATTACAAATAGAAAAATATCCATTTTTTTTCCATTGAAAAGATAATCTCGACAAGGTTGTCCACTATCTCCTTTTTGATTTGTGTGGGCCATAGAATATGGGTTAATATCAAGTTAAAAGGTAAGTACGAGTTTGCTTGAAATGATACCCAATTTCTGAGGCAACGCCGCTTCCATTTCAAACCATGCACTTGCCACATTGCAGCGTTTCTTAATTAAATTACTGAACAAAGCACAACATATCATGGCGGGGGATTAGACCAGCTGACGTCATTTATTTATGCACATTATTCAAATGCATTTTGAACAGTTAAAACCGAAAAGCCCCGTCGGAGATCTGTAATATGCGGCTTTTAAACTCGATTCGGAGGAATTAAATTCGGCAAAGAGGAACACATCGCCTCGCATAGAACATGTGGGAGCGTTATCTAAGTGTGGAGAAAATATTGTACATGATCATCGCTGTCTTCGGAGTTCTTGGTAACTCTCTACCAATACTTGCGTCCTTTGAAGTCGGGTCGATCTTTTGGGTGTTGACATGGATTACTGCGCTTTTTTGGCAGAGCAATGCCAATCAGCATCCGAATCATGATCGAACGCATTCGATGGACAGCTGAAAAAATAGTTGCTGCTGTTCTTCGTTCACAGCAGAAACGAAGAAAACCACCTGTCCGAAATACTGAGTAATACGAAGAAGGGCAGTGCAACTTAATTTAATGTTGATATATCGACAGCAGAAATTCTGAAATAGTAGCTATTCAAAGAATAGAAAAAAATGTTGGCATGTTTCATATTTCCTTATTTTAAGTGGCCGGAGATGTTCCGCAAAGTTTACATCAATTCTTGACAGCCATTTATGAACGTGTGTGGCACAGTTAGCGTCGTCGTTGGGACAAAGCTATAACAGTGCACGGCGGCGCCGGCTCTAAAGTACTTCTGATTTTACTCGAGTCTGTGTGGGCGATCCCGGTACTCCGATTTCCTGCCATCCATTAAAACCGCACGGAAACAGTAGGTTAACCTGTGGTGTTTGTGGACCAGAAGTGTGTATAACCTCGCAGCATGTATAAATGTAACTCATTAAATCATGTTTTAAAATTCCGAAGTTTCAAATGGTCTAAATTGGAGGGAGAGGTATAACAAGTGTAAATTGTGGTTTTCATTGGCTTTCCTTATCGTGTCATGTGAAATGATAATGAGTGATTAGAGGTAAGAAAGGAACACGTTCTAAAGTTTGGTGACGAAGAATCGAAATGAAAAGAATCATTTTGCAGGTCATTGATGAAAATCAGATGTTGTCATATGTTTTGGATTTCAGCACATTCCCTCAGACAGGATAGAAGTTGAACTGTGATATTCAGAGTTATTTTTCCACATCAATTTCCGAAGCAACCGCCAACAGCCGGTTGTTGTTTGATTCTTGTTACTCCTGTGTTGAGATCTCGGGAGACGGTCATAAATCTTTCTGGATATCTTACAAGACGCGAGAAGTTGAATAATTGGTGCGCACATCAAACACTGGAGTGGATGAATGAAGCAGAGAAATAATTCAGAAACTCGAAAAAAGGCAAACAGATGGAAACCTGAGAAAGTAAATGGTTGGTTGGAAGCCAGATTGATGAAATCCAGTAACATGAAAGAGAAAGAGGAGAGAGAGAGAGAGAGAGAGAGAGAGAGAGAGAGAGAGAGAGAGAGAGAGAGAGAGAGAGAGAGAGAGAGAGAGTACGTATAAGAAAGAAAAATGACAGAGAGAAAGGGGAGAAGAAGAGAAAGATAGGGGAATGCAGAATGCATAAAAAGAGAGGGAGGGAGTTCTGGATTGGAACATTGTGTCCGCGCTGAGGATTAGACATGAGCAAATAGAATGACAGGCGCTGAGTTGCCGACTTTTGCTTCTATTCAGTTTCCTTTGCTTGATTTGCATCTGCTTGTGATACGTACATAGCTTTCAGCAACACCTGTGCTTTAACATTTATCTCCTAAATCACCATTCAGCTTCACTAAACGGACATTCACCTAAAGGGACTTAATCCCAATTATTCAAATAAGTGTTTTCGCTGTCCGAAAGAAATAGGGACTTTTTTTTGGCATTCAGTGAGGTCTTGAGAAAAAGAGGAAAGAGTTCGAATGAACTGAGTACATTAATAGGTTAATTATGAAGATAAAGATACCAAAGGATCGAATAAAATTTTTACTTGGAGATATTTAAGAAATTATATAAAATTGAAATTGGACAATACCAAGAGAACATTTTTAAATATTGCAATAGCAACTGCAAAGAAATGCATTGCGATATCATGGAAAGATGATAGAGAAATGTAAATAAGTGGATAGTATCATGAGATGTTTGATTGTATATCTTTGGAAAAAATACATATAGTTTAAGGAATCCAGTTGAACTTTTTTATAGTATTTGGAAACCATCATGGATTTTATGGATAGTTTTCCATCCACCACTTCTATGTTATCCATTCCTCATAATCAATATTTTAATACCAATTAATGATTGTCTAGGCTAATATTATTGTATATTAGATGGTCGTTGTTTTTTTATTTTCTTTCTTTGGGTTAGGAGTGGGGAATGGGGAGAAAATTTATAAAATATTTTTTGTATCATTGCGTATGGCTATTTCATTAATGCTCTATTCTTTTTTTTTCCTGTAATGATGCAAACAAGTAGCTAATTAAAAAAAAACCTTTAGGGTCACGCGCTTCGAGGAACGGTTCGGAAGTGCTATTTCAGTGAGAGCGATCCGTTTCGAATCCGAAGCTATTAACTGTTAAGAATTCACTTCTTCTGATGGCAATCTAAAATCGGAATCTGAGATCTGACTGCAGGGGTTTCCTTTGAATGCTGCTGTTTCGTCCTTCATTCCGAAAACTTACCAGATCAGTTGCTTAATTGGTCACTTGTTCGAACTGGTCGGTGTCGTGGGTGGGATGCTGACTGAAAACTAATATGAACTCAAATCTCTGTTGGTCAACGGACCCCGAGACAAGCCCTATCACTCTTGGCAGGGCATATCCACTGCTGTCGGTACTATCAGAGCAGGAGGCAATATTGCAAGGGAGTTGACATTGTTACTAAAATTAATCATCTGGTCACGTCTACCCAAAGTTTTGGGAACATTCCAGAAATGGGTATGAACGTTCTGCTTAATCACTTAATATCTTAACTAATCACTAAGCATATTTGGAATTTTAACTGTGCTTTGTGTGTGTGCTCGTCTGCTAATTTCCGCCCTTAATCCCCGTTTTAATTATTTGAGTATTATTTTGCGGAGAACGTGGAGGGATATGTATGTATCAGGCTTCATTAACTTCAGTTTTGTGGAAAGAGTATTGAATATGTCATTCTGATTACCTGTCTTTTTCCCTTTTGTCCAGTGAACGTGGTGGCGATTGCTATCCTGTCCCGGGGAAAGTGCGGCCTCTCCACATGCACCACTCGGTACCTGGTGGCCATGGCAATGGCGGACCTGATGGTGATCATTACTGAAGTAATTTTCAGTCGAATTAAATTCCATTACTTCCCCGTGTGTTTCCTGCATATCACCCCCGTGTGCGGTATTTTACACGTTCTTGCTCGTGTAGCAACGGACTATTCGGTCTGGTTTACGGTTTCCCTCACATTTGATAGATTTGTCGCCATTTGTTGCCTGGATCTAAAAGCTAAATATTGCACTGGTAGAACTGCGGCGTTTGTTCTGGCAGCAATTGCCGTTACACTCTTCCCGAAGAGCATCCCTTACTACTTTTTTTTCGAGCCGTTGATGTTTATTGATAATGTGCCCTGGTTTTGTCAAGTGAAGCTAAGCATTTACGCTGACCCTGGATGGGTCGGATTTCACTGGTGCGATAAGTGTTTAAATCCATTATTTCCTTTCACTGTAATCCTGCTGTTCAACGGCCTGACAATCAGGCACATTCTTGTGGCCAGTCGGGTCCGCAAGGGACTGATCGGTCAGGACAAGTGGGGAAACCGCAGTGATCCCGAGACGGAGGGCAGGAGGAGGTCTGTGCTTCTGCTCTTCACAATCTCCGGCAGTTTTCTCTTGCTGTGGATGGCGAACGTTTTACAATTCCTTTATTTTCGAATCGCAGGCATTGGAGGAAACGAAAACGAATCACAAATGGTCTTTAACTTTGTCGGATACTTGCTGCGAACTCTAAACTGCTGCACGAACACGTTTATTTATGCAGCAACCCAGACAAAGTTCAGGGAAGAGTTGAAGAGCGCGGTTAAATATTCCATCTGCTTCTTTCAGAAATAAATTTCATAACGCAACCCTCCGAGCCAGGCGGACTGTATAGTGATTTATCCTTTTCATTCAGTGCAATTGTTCACCAAATCCCCTGCGACATTTAGTTTTCACATAAAGCGATCTACGCTCAACTTCACCTTTTAACGTCTGGAATTCAGATTTCAGGACATCATTGTTACGATCCCAGAGGACCCATAAACGCTCCAGCAATAGATATTCACAAGGACAAATAGTTACTGAAACAAAAGTTGCTTTGACGTATCGTTAAACATAAAAAAAGGCAGACTCAAACTTTAACTTATCTCTATTGACTTAATTAACCTAACTTAACCCCCTTGTAATTCTAAGCGCAGGAATATGTGATGTGTGTGTAAGTTCAGAAAAGTTCTTTGGTTCAGAGTCCAAACTCACTTCCCATTCCTCCAATTCAGGTTGCAGACAATTCTTATACTGTGCACAGAATTTAACATTTATGAAGTTCACCAGGCTTTGGTGCTTGAAAGGTAACTGTTACCACTCAGGAATGTTCTTGTCGGTTTTCAGAGAGAGATTTGTTGTTCCAGGTCATCCACAACTGATTCATTTTTAATCAGCCACTCCAGTGTCTTGCTGATGAAACCTACCCCCTTCAGTTTTCTTCAGATGATAACCTCTTTTTCTCAGGTAACCACAGTGTTCCTTTTTGTTTCTGTTATTCCAAGTGAAACATTAAACGATCAGTCCACTCCTCTTGTCTCTCTCTCTCTCTCTCACTCACTCACTCACTCTCTCTCTCTCTCACACACACACACACACACACACACACACACACACACACACACACACACACACACACACACACACACACACACACACTCACACACACACACAGAGTAAAGCTTCTTTAACTCTGCTTGCAAAACTAGATGTCCTTCTTAGAACAAGAAGGTTCACGTAGACTGTCTGCGGCTCCGAGAAGCTCTTTCTTCTGTTGCCTTGTTGTCAACAATAATCCATTAATGAATTATCAAGATCATTCTCCCAACGTCTTGCGTTGGCCCCAATATGTCTCGCATCGGGCAGAGCTCCAGTATTTCAAATAAGATCTGTTTTAAAGCGTTTGTATGTGTCATACTCTAACAAACCTTTCCCAATGTATCTCCTAAAACATATCTAGATACTCTGACACAACATATATGACTCTTCCCTGCTCTACAGAGTTGTGTGTACATGTAATGTAAGTGATGCTCGAATAGTAGGAAAAACAATCTTGAATAGCCAATCGGTGATCAATACAGCAATAATTTTTCAGTCGGATCAAATTCCAATACTTCCTAAAGTTATGTCCCACAGAACGATAGCCTACCACCACAATAGGCACGATGGAATATCATGGCATCCTTTCCCCATTGTCTACCTATTTTGTCTGCTATGTTGCCCGTTCCAACAATATCTAATTTCACACTTAATGCTCTCAATGTTTGGTCTCACTTGAAGAAAATATTCCCGGAATTTGTAACTTACTTCGATTTTATACGTCATTTATAGTTTATCTAAAACCAGCGGTGAATCTGATATTGTACCCAATATGTCTCGTGCTTCAAATACTGTTCTATATCTAAGCCCTGTCTTTATTCTCTGCACGTTTCACAACTCCCAGGTTTTCGTCCAGCCTAAAGGTTGAATTGAGACCTCAAAACCCCTCGGACCACTGCATAGCCGTAACGTCAAAGGGGGACAATCTCCACGACCCACGTGTCTAGGCCGAGAATGATGTGGATTACAAACTATATATGTCCTGTTCACACATGATTTTCACTTAATCCCTTCACTTTAATCTGTCTGTCATGATATCTATTGGAGACTCTATTGTTGTATCTACCTCCACCACAAGCAATGGATACGGTTCCATGCACAAATCACTCTCTGACTAACAATTTTGAATGCCCTTCTCCTTTCCACCACCGCTCCCATAAATTCAATTCTTCAGGTATGTGACGCTTTTACACCATGAAAAGAACACAGATTATGACTTGACAGCCTGCAAACGCCGTTCATTACTTTGCAAAAATTCCAATCTGTCTACCCATAGCCATCGACGCTGCAGAGAAAACAATACAAGCTTGTTGAATATCTCTCCATTACTCCTTTCGTCGGAGCCAGGCAACGTCTTGATCAACTTTAATGGTGCCATTTTTTAATCATTCAGTACCTTTGTAGAGAGGAAGGAGAAGACATCTGCCAATATCCGCATTTCTTCCAGCGAGCAGCTTCCAAAACATCGATCTACATCACCAAGATGAACAAAATCTATATGGGAGCTTTTTTTCATACATTTCAATCAAGCATCTGCAGGCTTTATTGTTTAACATTTCAACGCTTGTATGTTTTCGGAGCCATATACATCGTCAGGACGTGCTAAAAATGCTATAATTTTCTTATCGACGCTAAATTATTTTACACGGTATAACCGTGTGGGATATAGTTTCTGGCAGGATTCAATAGATTGTGCAGTTTCCTCAGGGAGTGATGAACGTACAAACTCGAAAATGGAGAAAATGCGGGTATTATAATAGCTACTGCCATCCACCATACTAAATAAAAAAAACATGGAATAAATAAGAACAGTACATAACCTTCGGCCCTCGACCCATGTATTCCTTCCTAAAAATTATACTAAACGCTCCCTACCCCATAACCCTCTATTCTTCTTTCATCTACGTGTCTGTCTCTAAGAGTTTCTTAAATTACCTTCAGCCTCCACCAGGATCGCCGGCAAATCAATCCAGGCTGTGTAAAAAATATAGCATGATGTCTCCGTTAACCCCCGCCCCCAACTCGACCTACTTGAACAGATGTCCTCTGGTGCTTGGGATCCTGCTCTGGGAAACTGGTGCTGGCTGTCCGCCCTATCTATGCCACTCACAATATTGTAGACCTCTATCACGTTTCCTCTCATCGTTCAAAGCTCGGAGTGAGAAGCATCACAGCTTTTTTAACCTTGCATCATAAGACTTGCTTCCCCATGCAGGCAACATCCTGCTAAATCTCCTATGCACCCTCTCCATAATTTCCACGTCCTTCCTATAATGAGGTGTCCAGAACCTATCAACCTGCCTGGCTAATGATATTTCGATTTGAACCCAAAGGCTCCTCTCTTCATCCACACTCGAGAGTAACTGACTGTTAACCTTGTACTCAGCCTTCTGGTTTGTTCTTCCTAAATGTATCACCTCACACTTATCTGGAATTGTGTCCATCTGCAACATTTCTGCCCATGTAACTTATCTATATCCCCTTATAACATTCAACAACTCTTCCAATATTCGTGTCGTCCTCACACATGCTGACTCACATACATTAATGATCTAGATGATGGGGTGGTGAATTGGATTAGTAAATATGCAGACGATACTAAGATAGGTGGAATAGTGGATAATGAAGAAGGTTTTCAAGGATTGCAGAGGGATTTGGGCTGCTTAGAAAAGTGGGCTGAAAAATGGCAGATGGAATTTAATGCTGATAAGTGTGAGGTGCTTCATTTTGGTAAGAAGAATCAGAATAGGACATATGTGGTAAAAGGGAGAGCATTGAGGAATACAGAAGAGCAGAAAGATTTAGGAGTAACGGTACATCGTTCCCTGAAGGTAGAAACTCACGTGAATAGGGTGGTGAAGAAGGCTTTTAGTATGCTGGCCTTTATCAATCATTGCATGGAATATAGGAGTTGGGAGGTGATGTTGAGATTGTATAAGACATTGGTGCGGCCTAATTTGGAGTTCTGTGTGCAGTTCTGGTCGCCTAATTATAGGAAGGATGTAAACAGAGTGGAGAGAGTGCAGAGAAGGTTTACCAGAATGTTGCCTGGGTTTAAGCATCTGGAGTATGGGGAGAGATTGGACAGATTGGGTCTTTATTCTTTGGAGCGTAGAAGGTTGAGAGGGGATTTGATAGAAGTATTTAAGATTATGAAAGGGATAGACAGAATGGATGTGGATAGACTATTTCCGTTAAGAGGAGGAAAGATTAAAACAAGAGGACATGAGTTAAGAATTAAGGGGCAGAGGTTTAGAGGTAACATGAGGGGGAACTTCTTTACTCAGAGAGTGGTAGCTGTGTGGAATGATCTTCCGGGAGAAATAGTGGCGGCAGAGTCAATTGTATTATTTAAGAAAAGGTTGGACAGGTATATGGATGAGAAGAAGATGGAGGGTTATGGGCATTGTGCAGGGAGGTGGGACTAGAAAGGGGTGTTTGGTTCGGTGCGGACTAGAAGGGCCTAATGGCCTGTTTCCGTGCTGTAATTGTTATGTTATGTTATGTTATGTTTAATCCAGGTCATTCATAAAACAACAAAGAGCAAGGGTCCAAGAACAGATCCTTGTTGCACTTCTATAATTACTGAACGTCAGGCAGAATATTTTACTTCCACTATTACTCTATGCTTTCTTCCGACAAACCGATTTATTATCCACACAACTAATGATCTGCTGATGCAGTGCCTTGTAACTTGATGGATGAGTCTCTCGTGGGGGACCTTGTCAGATGATTTACTAAAATTCATCTCGTTTACATCGACCACCTTAGCCTAATCAATTTCTTTTGTTACCTCCCCCTAAAATCTCAATTATACTCATAAGGCACGACCTTCCCTTCACAAAGCCATGTGGACTATCCCTGAGTAGACTGTACTTAACCAGGATGCTCAATTTCTGATTTGGATGAAAAGTTTCAACCACTTTTGTTGACACGTTTTTAATTACTTTTGTCATCTTTGTTATGAAGGTAGGTATGTTGACTAATGATGTAAATTATCACTGAGAAGAATTCTTTAAATTCTTTATTTATGGCCAAACATAATCTTTCTTGGCAGTTGGTTTAAATTTCTTTAAAAATATAATAAAATAATATAATATCAATTCAATATAATCCGTTTGATTAAAACGTGGAGTATCTTCAATGAAATGATATGATTTAAGTTTTGTGTATCTTTTTGAATGTTAAAAAATATCCATATGTGCTCTGTATTTTGGATGTGAAATTTCAATGTTAATTTAAATATTGATAAAGAAATACTGTGCTCTCCAAATGCTTATAGATCCAATCCTTCAGAATCCTTTCCATTAGTCTGAACATCACTGATGTACAACTCATCGGTCTATAATTCTCAGGTTCCCAGGGAACTCCTTTACATGTTTTGAAACAATTTGAGTACATTATTCATTCTAGAAGTCACCAGAACCATCCCTCTGGCCAAGGTAATTCCAATGATTGTTGCCAACTTCCTATCTCTTCCCCCTTTCCAAAGGTAACCTGCAGAATCTCACGTCTGGCCCAGGGGAATGATCAATCTTAATCATTTAAGAAGATCAAATACTTTCTCTTCCCTAATCTCAACTTGGTCCAGGCCACAAGCCTGTACTATTCTGAACTTACACCGACCAAGCAAAGTTTTCAATTAGATTATGTCCTCATTCTTTAGATTCCAGGCACATGTTGCCCCCATTATACGTAGGTGTATTCGTCTTCATTCTCTTCATTCTTATGTTATTCACATACACATAGAACACCTTGGAGTTCTGCTTAATATTATTCGACAAGAACTTCTCAATCTCCTTAGAGCTCTTGCAGGTAACTTTCTTAGTTCATTCCCAGCTAGCACATAGATCTCGAGCCCAGCTTTCTGAATCAAACATTTGCTTCCTTCATCTTCTTATGTAGATGCTTCACCTGTTGTACCAGGCAATGCCCTGTCTTCCTTGCATATATTCCCTGTATCAGTGGCACACGCCTATACAGAAGCTCACCCAAGTTATTGCTAAACACCCTCCATACCACTTCCGTGTATTTTTCTGTGAACCCCTTTTCCCTTTTTACTCTATCTATTCTGCCTCGTCCCATTACAATTAGCCATTCTCTAATTAATAATTTTACCATTTTGGTGGTTTTATTTTTGTATCCAGTTGTTCTAAAGCTCAGGAAATTTTGGTCACCCAGTAAGAGTTCTTCCACCCGACCAGATTGATTACCCAGTACTAGATCCAGTGTGGGCTCCCATCTAGTCGGCCATTCCACATTCTGTGTCAGGAAGCCCTCTTGGACACACCTGACAAATTCTGATATATCTATCACTCTTTACTTCAGGAAGTACCAGCCAATATTAACGCAGTGGAAGTCTCCCTATGATTTCTCGCGGCCTCTGAACTCAATCCAAGACTACTAATGTTCAGCACAGAAAACACCTTCTAACGCATTCTCTGAAATTGCACAGCCACGGTTAGGAATTTATGTGCCAACATTGCTCCCGAAAACATTATCTCCAATCTAGGTACCAAATTGATAAATCTCTTCTACACTCACTCTAAAATTTCCTGACAAATATTTATCGAGAAGCAACATTTCTATGTGACCCTTGAACTCAAATCCTTCCATTACTAAAGCCAGCACACCTTGCACATTCATGCATAACCTGTGACCCTACACAGCTATGTCAAATTATATAGGGATTGGACCCCAGGATCGAGCTGAACAGACATTCCACGTTCATACTGGGCATTCTAAGGTGTTTATCTTCACACATTTCTGGATGAATTCCTTTCGCCCCTTATCTTCCCAGCACTACATCTTTCTTAATTCTTTTTTTAAACTCTAATTCAATTTTGAATCTTCTGGATTGTCCAAAACCTATCCAACATTCGTTTAATCTACAAGCTAACGGACCCTCCTCTCCACTATTTCCTCAAGTAATTTATATAATTCACAAAAAAGCGGGAGTGCCAGAAGAGGTCCAAGCGAAATAAAGGAAGTCACGGAACTACAGCCACAAATTCTTCCATCTACTAAAGATATCAGCCTTGAGGACCCGTCAATTTTAACCCACACAGACAAGTTTAAACGGACATCATGCCTCCCGACTTTCTCAATTAATGGCAATTTAGAAGCCGTTAAAATATTTTTCCATATATTCGCATGCACCATATCAACCGCCCTACCTTCTTCAATTTCATCGGTCAACACCTCCTAAACCTCAATTTGAATCGTGAGGCATGACCTTTGTAAAATAGTCCTACTACCACTGTGATGTCATTGTTTCGTGGAATATTAATCAATCGGGTCCTATAGATCATAACTAAGGGTTTGCCCACCACGTCGCAGAACTACCTGGACGATACAACACAAAACATTTGCTATTCTCGAATCCTCAGACACAAAGCCTTTGATTAGGGACGACCTAACGAGGATCGTGACTGCGCCACCAAAATCCTCCCTATTTTGTCCCCTATCCCCGGGAACTCTGATAATTCTATAAATTAAATATTTTAAGATTGTTCTCTTCTGTGTGAAATTCGTCTTGTGGTTTTCCAAAATTACATAACAGACACCCCCACCCCCATCCGCAAAGCATCCAGACAAAATATCCCACGTTTGTCCAATGTCTGACAGGCCAGGTCAGAGAGAAATGGATCGCTCCGTGGAGCGAAGAATGATGAGGTGAACTAATAGAGGAGGTTACGATAATGATATGTTGAAATAGATGCGACAGGGAACGCATTTTGTCCAGTGCGGTAGTGTAAAATATAAGCAGATTTGTGTTTAAGGCGAGGGGAGCAAAGCTTAGCGGTTGCATAAAGAGTTGGCATTGCGGTGGTGGAGTTCATTGCAATTGTTACATTTAAAACACAGCATGGATGGAACCACATAGAGTGTCATGTGTGCGAAACAGGGAAGGTTTAGATTGCTGAGTTTAAAGAATACCATAGGTCCAAGGAGATTAAATCTTCTGCAGCCGCTATATTCTGACCATTCTGCCTGGCTGCATCAGAGTGTTGTACGGATTCTGCAGGTGCACTGATCAGCGGTCAATCCACAGGACCTCAAGAGTGACAGAGAAGATCACTGGAACTGGTGTTCTGAGAAGAATACACTGAAGTAATGTAGAGGGTGTTTAGCGTTAACATTTGAAGTACCGTACAGGTGTGTCCCACTGACACAGAAAATACGGAGGAAACGGTGATTGACACAACAGGTGAGGCAGCTATATAAGAAGATTGATAAAGCAAATGTGAGTTTCAGAAAGGAGTGAACGAGAAAAGGAGACGGAGGGAGTGGTCTGGTGGTGGATCAATTTGCCCTTGATAGAAATGCTGGGGAACGTTATTTTGGATAATGAAGCTGGTGGGGTGTAACAAAAGGATAGGGGTAATCCTGTCCTTGTTTCCAGTGGAGGTGAACTGTGTCAAGACAGTGGTGCTGGTAATGGAGCATATGCGTGTGAGGTCTGAATAGAATGTAGAAGATGCAAAATTAGTGTTATTGCACTGTTTTAATAAAGGTATTTGTTCGTTAATAAGTATTCAATTATCCATTCGTTGGTGGATTGCCTTCATGCGCCTAGAGTAATTAATAGACCCAAACTTTAAACACTGAGTGAAATTACATTTGCAATAATGTATGCAGATTTGTTTACCGATTGAAAGAACGCATGTTATACTTCGGAGAGTATGCATCGCTGATTCAGGAGGATGTTGGCTGCATGCGAGAACATGCCTAATCAATATATAGTGAACTGGAGTCTTTGGGAGATAATTTGGTAAAATTAGAGGAGGTTACACACATACACACGTTTTAAAACATTTTATTTGAAATACTGAAGAATTCATATTCAGGGACTTTACAGAAACTATGGAGAGTGCTATGCATATTTCACAAGTAGCTGCTAATTGAAATGATATCATCAAATGAATCGACTGGAGACACGTCGTTTGTGTTTGAACATTTTTACAAGGCTTCTGATCTTTCTGCAAAGTGCGCAGAAAGCTCACTCCTCAGAAGTTTTGTTTACACATGACAACAGATGCAAACAAAAGACTAACTCCTAATGTTTTCAGGAGAAGGTGGGGATTTTGAGGCAAGTGATGTCTAGCAGTTGGAGAGAGAGAGAGAGAGAGAGAGAGAGAGAGAGAGAGAGAGAGAGAGAGAGAGAGAGAGAGAGAGAGAGAGAGAGATAAAGCGAGAGAGAAAGAGAGAGAGAGAGAGAGAGGGAGAAAGAGCGAGAGATAATGAGAGAGAGAGATAAATAGAGAGAGAGATAGAGGATAGAGAGAAAGAGAGAGAGGAGAGAGAGAGAAAGAGAGAAAGAGAAATAGAGAGGTAGAGAGAGAGGGGGAGAGAGAGAGATAGATAGAGAGAGAGAGAGATAAAGAGAGAGAAAGAGAGAGAGAAAGGGAGAGAGAGCGAGAGATAATGAGAGAGAGATAAATAGAGAGAGAGAGAGATAGAGGAGAGAGAGAGAAAGAGAGAGAGGAGAGAGAGAAAGAGAGAGAGAGAAATAGAGTGGTAGAGAGAGAGAGGGAGAGAGAGAGAGAGAGAGAGAGAGAGAGAGAGAGAGAGAGAGAGAGGTAAAACAAGTTCTCTCAGCCAGTGTGTGTGTGTGAAACTGAAAGACAGCTGAACAGTGCAAGCCAGGAAGCTTGTTGTAACTAAACAGAAGCTTCAGAGCGGAGGATGGCTGGAAGTGCTATCTGCCTGATGTTTCTCTTGGAATAAGCAGAACAGAAAGGAACCTTGTGATAGCCTGATAGAAATATGTTATCATCTGGAGAACCCAGATGGGGCAAGATTGATCAGCAAGCTATTGATGTAATTAATGATGGTATCACAATTGTTTAAATATTGGAACAACTGATCTCAATCTAGAAGTACTACGAGAACCTTCCTGAGCGGTAAACATTTAACCTTCGAACACTAAAACCTGGTGAAATTTATACATGTTAAATTCTATGCACAGTATAAGAATTGCCTCCAACTATACTACTTGGAAGAAACCAAAGTGAGATTGAACTGTGATGCAAAGAAGTTTTCTTAAATTTACACACTCATCATACACATGCCTTTAGGATTAGAAGGGGGTTAATTTGGGGTAGTTAAGTTAATAGAGATAAGGTAATGTTTGATTCTTTTTCCATGTTAAAAGACAATTAAAAACAACTTTTGTATAAGTAACCATTTGTCGTTGTGAATATCTATTGCTGCTGGGTTTTGGGGTCGTTTGGGATCATAACAGTAGTTAAACAATACCCATGCGAGGAAAGTACTTCGCCTACACAGTAAATAAATAAACATTGTTTTATGAAATTGAAATTCTCTGATAGTGTGAGCCGATCGTTTGGTATTCAGCATCCTCACTGCCAGTGAGAAGATTGTATTGTACCCACTTTGGAGCGATGAATATTAGAGGTGACTACATCAGTGTGGATACGAATAGGAAGAGAATATATATGGTGAGCTCCCAGATCCGTTTTTCCGGAGCAACCAGAGTGAACGGTAGACAATATCATGAAAGGTCTATGGATTCGACAGCCAGTACCTTACCCCTGCCGCTAAAATAGCGAATTCCTTTGAACATCGGTTTAAGGTGAGTGGAACTAAATGGAAATTAGACCTTAGAGTAAGGTTATATAAAAATGAATGGTAGGTTCCCTGAAATCATAGCCAAGGTCGTGGTCCTGTCTGGTACATCAGAGACGTTAAAAATATATGAACACTTGGCTATCATAAAATTGAGGATTAGGTTATTATCACAGATCTGAGGATTAAAGAGATCATTTGAGCATCTTGATTTGAAACGACAGTAGTTAATATTCAGAGTTCTATGTACTATGTTTTAAAATGCGATGGGTGTTTTAGAAACGGCATTGATCAGCGAACATCAAATAATGGATCTGTCAAATCAACTTAAAGTTGTCTAATTCAAGTGAAAATTTGTTGGAACTAACCAAATGCAAGAGTGGAATGTTCAAATTTAAAACCATATATATTGATCCTGATCTGCCTCGGCATGGAGAACGTTGTTAAAGCAATAATGTTAAAATGTGTAGATAACCTGTATATATTTTAAAGTCCTGTCACTCATGGAGAGCAAATAATGTTGTCTTCTTAGGTGAACATGGAATTAAGTCTGATGATTGAACAGGAACAGATCGAAGTTTGAATAATTCACGAACTGAAGAACCAGGAGACTGAATATTCCAGCAACTTGATGACAGAAGCATATAAAGAAGAGAAAAGTTCAGTAAGCGACATCTTTGCAGGAATGGTGTTAAACAGTTGTTGATGTGCAATTAATCGATGTAATAAAAGTTCATTAATCGGCACCAAATATTTCGAAGCGTTCGCAAGATTCCAAATTGTGTTTACGTGCGGTCTGAGAAGAAAGGACGCATCAAATGTCAAAATATAATTTTGGATTGCAAGAAGTACTATATCCAGTTATTATGGCCATTGCAATCTCAGGAAAATATTTTCCTCACCATTTATTTTCGTGCTCAGATAGTTCCTGGGTGTGTTACAATAGTCGTTCATGACATTCATACTTCCTTTCTGGTTGTAATTTGGTCCAACAACAGTACACGTTCTGCCCCTGTTGGTTTCACCCTGTACTACCTAGGACATGACATGTCCAATTATTTCTCTATGAATTAATGCCATTCGCTGAAAGCTGAACAAAGGCGCTGAATCACTGTTAACCCAACAGTGTCTGTTAAAATGATCATCAGTTGTTCAAAGATTTCTCTGGATTTCGGACTTGTTTCCACAATTTATACATGCTCCAACCCACTCTCCTTATTGGACACGTGTCAAGAGCATCATCCAATTTATCAATTGTCTCTAATCTCTTGCAGTCCTAGAATGTCCTTTCAATGTTTCGTTTGGAGATTCAATGCAAAGACTCTCTGACTTTTGCACCATTCGTGAGTTAACATTGTTTAATTTCCGAATGAACAGAACAACTGCCATCACTGGATATTTTACCACACTCACAAATTCCTGCCGAAACTTTGACTGAGTCACGCCATAAATAAAAGAATTTGTACATAGGCTTACGTTTTGTAATAAATATCCGACTTGTCCAAAGATGTATTCATAAGGGTTGTAATAATTGGTATTTTTGACTGCAACGTTGTAATATAAATAATCAACGAGAGTCGTTAACCACAGGAGAACGAATCTGCCGGAGATTGTGTAGAGTAAGACCACAGACCTCCTCCTGCTCTCCAAATCCGTGTCTTTACAATTCTCCTCCTTGTTCTGACCCTTCAGGGCCATTCGGACGCGACTGGCCAGTAGAATGTGCCCCACAGACAGAGCATTGAAAAGTTAGATAACAGCAAAAGGGACCAAGGGAACGACTACCTTGTCAAATCGGCTCTATTGCAGCCACTCAGGATCTGTAAAATAGGGTGTCTTTCTATCATAGAACCAAGGCACGTTGTCAATTATCACTCGCGCTTCAGATGTAAAATAGAACGGTGCGTTTTTTAAGAACATCAGAACTCGCGTTGTTGACAGAACCATAGTCGCAGTTTTCCCTCTGCAATACCTGGTTTTCAGTTTCCGTCAACAGATGAGGACAAACCGGTCAAAGGTGAAGTTGACAGTGAACCAAACAGAACTGTCTCTCGTGGCGCACATCAAGACAAATATAATGTTGCAGTACGGATATATATCGAGAAAGGTTCCAGAGAAATAGAAACGGATCCGCCTCAATATCACAGCGGAAATCACGGCCATTAGATCTGCTGCAGCCATGAACACGTGGTAACGAGTGGTGCAGGTGGAGAGTCCGCACTTTGCCCGGATAGGACCACAATCGCCAGGAGATTAACTGGACAAATAGAAAACTAAATTGCAGATTGCTGACAAACCGTCCTCCCTCTCAAATCTGCGATAAGCACTGACATGGGTGAATACTGGCTGTAATCTGAGGGGAGATTTGAAATAAATCACATCACATCTGGAACCCACGTTAACGGGTGCATCAACAGCAATGCTTATGTTTTCGTAAATTTGATAGGGATGAATAAAGTTGTCATTGCTGATTTCGACGCAATCGGGAATAAACACTTGCGACGTTTTGGACACATGTGGAAGCGAGTCGGATGTGAACCGCAATGCCCAAAACTGCTTGACATTTCATTAAAAAAATAAATGCATTTCAGGCCATCACATAAACCAAGCTCTCCTCCACAGACTCTGTCTGCAACCACAACCCCAGTCTTATGAACATTGCCAGCATATTAAAGATGGCTTCCTGTAACCTTGTATCTCTTATGAATGAAAGAGAATAAATCACTTTCCATATGTATTTTATATTATAGTTTAATTTGTGAATGTGATTGTCATGTTCTGAATTCGTTAGAAACACATGATATCTTTAGGTCTTTATGTGGACCATTGTTGAGAGAAAGGCTGTTTCATCCAATTATTTATGAGCGTTCAGATAATCACAAACTTGAACTAGAACTTCCCATTGAACTTATTTTGGTTAAACTATACACTGAAAATATAAACCCACAGATCGAAGGAAAATTTCTTCCCAACTGACAAAATACTCTTTAAAATACCTGTCAGTGATTGAAACAATTGCAATGCTTTCAATCGCAGTTTTCTCTGCATCATCCATGAAGGTTTTGAATATGTTATTTCCATTGACTTCTCTCAGTTTGTTTATTTTACATTCAACTCGACTTCAGTGATTGGTAATATTTACAATTCAACAGGAATTTCAGCGCCAGTGAGAGAAAGATATGAACTAAATGTTTGTATTATTAGAAAAGTTGGTACATGGTTGTCATAAACACAAATGTCTCAAGCCGAAGCCTTCATGAATTTTGATTCAACAACATGAAACGCACTATCCCCATGATTACAGAATCTGCCTCTGCAACCTCCTCCTTCCGTTTCTGTCCAGAATATTTTCAGCAGTTTTCAGTCCTTTGCTTGAATGACGCCCAATGGACGGACTGTGTGAAGTTATTGGAGAATGCTCCTTGATTCTGAGGGAAAGAATCCGAGCGTGGTATCAGCAACTTCATGGTAATGAGAAGAAGGGAGAAATGTGATACACTTTATATATGTCATCAACTAAAGTAACCTGAAAACATTAGTCATTTCAGGGCAACTATCAATGGAATAGTTATTAAAATATATTTAGCTGGTCATTTAAAAAATAAATCTGAGTGAATAACCACAAAATGATATAACATGTAGAGTGAAGTGGAGGACGTTGAATAATGAAATGGAAGAGAGGGATCTTGGAATAACGGACGTCGTTCTTTGAAAGTGGATTCTCATGTAGATAGGGTGGTAAAGAAGGTTTTTTATGATGGCCTTTATATATCGAGGCATTGAATATAGGAGCTGGGAGGTGATGTTGAGACTGTTCAAGGCATTGGTGAAGCTAAATATGGTGTACTGTATGCAGTTCTGATCCCCAAATTATAGGAAGGATATTAATAAAGCAGAGAGGGTCCAGAGAAGATGTACTAAAATGTTGTCTGGATTGCAGTATCTAGAATACAAAGAACGATTGAGTAGATGGGTCATTATTCATTGGAGCTTGGAAGGTTGAGGGGGATTTGTTAGAGGTGTATAAAATTATGAGGGGGCTAGATAGAGGAGACGTAAAAAGGCTCTTCCCCTTTTAGGGTTGGTGAGATTGGAAAGTTAATTGTTAGGGGCTAAAGTTTAGAGGTTACATTTTCTCATTTAGGAGAAAGTTGGATGAGTGCGTGGATGTGAGGGTATTGAAGAGTTATGGACATGGAGCAGGTAGATAGGACTAGTGGAGTTCTATTAAATCGGTGATTGCTCTAGATGGGACGAGATGGCATGTTTCTGTACTGTAATTTTTTAATGGTTATACGGTTATAGAAGTTTCTGGTACAGGAACAAAATATTTCGGACACATTTTCTGCCGAGCATAAATGCCCTAATTAACTTAAGTTCTTTCGCTTGCATGTCATGGGCATGATTGCAAAGCTTCGATATCTGGAAGTATCTGAAACATTAGTATTTTACCTGCTTCTACCAGAACAGCTGGAACGTCTTACCATGCATCTACTGCTCCATTCATCATTCCCTTGTCAATCCCCTCAAACTTTCTCTTTTCATCGAAATGAACGTTCTCGAAAATGAAACATGTTGGTCTGCACAGTATTACAAAGATAACTTTTCTGCCGTTTGATAGGTTTGAAATAATTTTAAAAATCAAGAATTATTCAGTAATGACAATTAGAACAATAGTTGTATTCTCCGCTCAGTGAATGGAAACAGGTGCAAATGGGGTTTTATACGCATAATAATAGAACAGCGTTGTTGGTAAAAAAATATTGTGTGTTCTCTGGTTTGGAAGTGAATTCAAGAAAGTTCAGAGCACGCGGGGGGCGGGGGGGGGAGGGGGGTGGAAATACCATATGAGAATTAGAGATTAAATGTAAATCGCTGACATATACTCATCAACAACTCCAAGAACTGCAATAATCATGTAGCATACTCTTACTAAGATGGATTTGTTGATGGGTTACTGGTGTGTGCCTTTAACTGAGAGAGGAAAGAATATTTCGGCTTCTGTTACTCCATACGGTTTAAATAATTATAATGTGTTACCTTGTGGCATGATAAATGCCCCTGCAACATTTCAAAGGATGATGAATTCGGTATTCGAATGGTTAACACATACAAATGCTTGGTCGGAAAAAGTGACACATGGGAAGAACATTTGAAGGAATTGGACAAATTGTTTGCAAGATTATCCACAGCAAACTTTACTGTTAATTTTGCAAAGAGTGAATTTTCAAATGCCATGGTAACATACTTGAATCATGTAGTTGGTCATTGCAAAGTTGCAACTATTCAAGCAAAGTTTCTGAGTTTCCTATTCCCAATGGCAAGTAAGCAGTGACAAGGTTTATTATAGGAAGTTCTGCAGAGATTTTGATGAGTTTGCTCTTCCTTTAACAAAACCTTTGATTAAAAGTGAGAAATACGTTTGGACTAAAGTGTATCAGACAGCTTTAAATCCTAATTTTCATCAACCTTTTTCTGTAGCAGTGAGGGAGAAGCAGGTGAAGTTTTATTGAAAAAATATAATGGAATTGACCACCCAGTTCTCTAATTTTCAGAGGAAGATGTACTAAAATGTTGTCTGGATTGCAGTATCTAGAATACAAAGAACAATTGAGTAGATGGGACTTTATTCATTGGAGCTTGGAAGGTTGAGGGGGGATTTGTTAGAGGTGAATAAAATTATGAGGGGGCTAGATAGAGGAGATGTAAAAAGGCTCTTCCCCTTTAGGGTTGGTGAGATTGGAAAGTTAATTGTTAGGGGCTAAAGTTTAGAGATAACATTTTCTTTAAAAGAACTATTCTACTATTGAAAGAGAACAGTTGTCTCTCGTGTTTGCTGTGCAGAACGTTGATGTATGTCTCGATACCTCTCAGGAACCAATTGTGATATTTACGAACCATAAACCTCTGGGGTCTTTGAATAAAATGAAGAACAAAAACAGAAGATTGTTAAATTGGAGTTTAATATTACAAGAATACAATTTGCAGTGTATTCATATCAGAGATTCAAATGGCATTAGAGCAGATTGTTTGTCAAAATGTTAAAATTGATCAGGTACTAAAATGCTTTCAACATTGTTAAATTATTATACCATATATTGTGAATTCTCATCTCATTATTGATTTTAAAGGCAGTTTAGTAATTACTGAATTTTAACTCAAGGGTTAAAATTCCTTTAAGGGGACAGGTTTCAAGGAATATGTGGTAATATTTTTGGGAGATTAATTATTAAAATTATAGTAGGTTTAATACTCTAATAACTACATACTTAAACAGATCTTATTTGAAATACTGAAGAATTAATATTCAGTGACTTTACAGAAACTAAGAAGAATGATATGCACATTTCACAATAGGTGCTAATTGAAATGATGTAATGAAATGAATGGACTATTGTCTTGGAAGGACAACCAGAGCTAGGCTTTCAGATTTGGACCTTTCTGCAAAGTTTTCAGTTAGAGGTCATTGAGAGGTAATTGTTTATCTAAAATAACAGATGGGAGCAAAAGACTAAGTCTTATTGTTTTCTGGAGAAGGGTGGGAGGGTTTGCAAGTGTGAGAGAGAAGCACATGCTTCTGTCCATTTGAATTTCAGATAGAGAGAGAGAGAAAGAACGGAGTCTTTGTGTGTGGCAGAAATATGTAATAAGCCAGGATAAGCTTGTTGGAACTGAAATAGAGCTCCAGAGTGGCGGATGTCTGGAAGTGCTATCTGAAAGGAACTTTGTGGCAGCCTGAAAGAAAGAGGTTATCATCTGGAGAACCATGATGGGGCAAGTTTAATCAGCAAGACATTGAGTGACTAATGGTGGTACCTCATTTGTGGACATACTGGAACTACACATCTCTCTACAAAACCTAAAAGAACCTTGCTGAGCAGTAACCATTTACCTTTCGAGGACCAAATCCTGGTGAACTTTATACATGTTAAATTCTGTGCACAGTATAAGAATTGATTGCAACTACACAACTTTGAGGAATAAGAAGTGAAATTGGACTGTGAACCAAATAACTTTTCTTAAATTTGCACACACATTAGCTACACGTGCACTTAGAATTAGAAGGGGTGAAGTTGGTTTAGTTAAGTTAATATAGATAAGTTATATTTTAATTCTCTTTTCATGTTTAAAGATAATTGAAACCACTTTTATTTAAGTTACCATTTTTTGCGTTGAATATCTTGTCGCGTCCTGCAATTGTGGACATTGGGCTGGCACATCGTGCAGCAGCAGACACAGACAGAGATTGTTAAAGTGACTCCCAGGACAATGAACCGTTGGGGGTATAAGATGGAGCCATACAAAATCAGTATCCATAAGATGGGGCTGGCAAAGCTGCCCAGCTAACAGATCAATAACAGGCTGGGGAAGAAGGGTACTTATATGCAAGAATGTTCCTGGTCGCTATTGTTATTCATGTGGCTGATGTCAGCCAATTAAACAAATGGCAGGAACTCCAACTATATAAAATGAGTCTTTCCAGCCTCAATAAATCTCAGAACTTAAGGGAGTGTGTGTCTGTGTAGCAGTCGGCTACAAGCTATTGCTGCTGTATTTTGGGGTACTTTGGGCTCTTAACAATGGAAGAATATGTACATGTACTGAATGGGCAAGACCTAATATAGGAGAGTCTGCAAGGTTTGATGATGGTCAAAATATGCTATTTGACGACGTCTCCAAAACGAAGAGGAAAGAAAAGTTGTACATATTTTCTCTATGTTTTCAACACAATTAAAATGCGACTCAGCACAATCGTCTGTTCTAGGATGTAAGATATCCTTTGGTTTCTGTTGAAACAATGACTTATATTTCTTTATGTTTTAGAAGCTGTTGAAGTACTCTTAATATTTAAAAGCACTGGCAGGGAATTTACATGCACATGCCATTCCATAAATTGTACAAAATCCTTAAAAGTTGTACAATTTTGGTTTTCCATAAATCCTCCATCTTATAATTTGTTTATAATAATCAACAAATTATCAAGGAAATTCAACTACAAAAAATGTACACTACTTCCCATTGCATTACAATATCCTCTCAAAAGAATGTATATGCTTATAAAACCTTTGTATCCTTTCATTTTAACGCATGCTGTAATGGAAGATTCTAACCTATTTTTTTAACCTGCTTTTTTTTTCTTAATTTCCAGCTCTTGGTTCTGCAGAGCTGAGAACCTTTTTTTAAAAAAACTTGCAGCTTTGGGTTCTGCAAGACTGAGAACCTAAATGTTTTTAGAATCAGCAGACATAAGCAAAATTCCACCGAGGGGCCAGAGATTCTGTTATCTGAAGAAAGGACATCTGTGTACCGAGAACATTTAATCTTCCTGCTTGTTTTGGTCACAGACTGTCAGAAGCCTAGCCTTGATGTAGAATAACCCATTGTATTAAAAATGATAAGCTGAAAATTATGTTATTCGTTAATTAACCTAGCATGCTAGCTTGCTTGCTTATCTTTCTTGCTGTGCTGGGAATAGGTGCTTGGGTAAGCAGTTTTTGGGTAATATAAGGCATGGTCCCGCTGCTTAAGAGAGAGAATCTCCGAGAGGTGGCAACGTCTCTCAGCAAGAAGAAGAACTTCTGGAGTCCAGCCAATGTCCCAGTCAGGGGAGGTGGAGAAGCTGCTACCGGCAACCTGACAACCTACTACAAGTGTGCAGTCATTGCCTCACTTCGGCTGTTTGGACCAGTCCAAGCGTTGATAAGTATAGTTGGGAAGGGCTTGCATATTGTAGTGTGAAATCAGCTTTTGAATTCGTAATAAACATTTGTATAAACTGAACTGCTCTCGGTATGTGTGTCTATTTTCTTTCAGTAGCTCATTTACTGTGACCAATCTAAAATGAACAAAATGAGAGGTATAAGTTTACCCAAGACAATTGGCGCTGTGAGCAGGGTTGGTCTCAAGATGTTTCGCCGAAAGAAAGAGGTGAGCCTTGAGCAGTTCTTGATTCCTGGATGGACTTCCAAAGATGATGGGTTTGGCATGTTGGCCAATACCCTGTCTTTGTTGGGACCACCCATTAGTTGGGATGAGAAGTTAGATTCATCAAGGGCACCTCTGGGAGAGCGGGTTGCCTCTCTCCTTCGAGAAAGAAAATTTCCTGATAAAAAGGAGACGCTGACGGTTTTTGGTTGCTGGCCACAGCCTTACACCACTCCGTTGAGCATGAAGCAGAATCAGTTCAGCGAGAAGTAGAATCTCAGCGCAAGAGAAAGCAATTATAGGAGGAGGTAGAAGCCATGCGACAACACTGCTCCATGATGAACGAAATTGTTTGCACCAGTCAGGACAGAGCCAAAGAATGGGAAGATAAGCATGTCCAAACGATCTGCCGTAATATAAAACTCCGGCAGCAGCTCTGTGCAGATAACGAAAGGCAAGGAGTAGAACCCGATCCATATCGTATTCATGCCATGATAATGAATGGTGACGATACTGATGTAATTGAGAATTGGGACGGGAATATCTGGAATGATGACAATGGTAATAATACAGATACTCCTCAGCATGTGCCTAACATACTGGCCTCTCCACCTGCTGTTCACGCCCGCCCAATAAGGCAGCAGACTTCCCAAACAGATGGAAGGGGGGGGTGATGTAAGGGTAGAGATGGAAGGGATAGATACCCCGGTCTCTCAAGTGGATCCAGGGGAAAATACCCAAACCCCTGCTTATGCTCTATGGCCCACCCCCTCTACGGGATGGCCTCGGAATCCTCCCCTAGACTGGGTGGAGGTCCCTGCGGGCCAAAGTGGGAACAGGGGTCAGAAGCCGTCAATGATACGTGACTTCTCTATAAAAGAGCTGGCTGCCATTGGAGATCGATTTAAGCAAAAGGCAGGAGAAACTCTGGCAGCCTGGCTCCTGCATGTCTGGGAACAAGGAGAGGGTAATGTATTATTTTTAACCCCTGAGGAATTGTTGGGATTAGGAACATTGACTACTGATATCAGGGTCACTGCTGAGCTGTGGGGTAGAGGGAGAGAGATGGATTACTTACTTACTACTCTAGGGGATGCCCTGCTACGAGTATACCCATTACCAGTAGATTGGGATTTATATTTGCAGAACAATTGGGGAACCCCAGAGGAGGGTATAGCAGTAATTCATCAACAGGCCCTGGCCTCTGCCTTGTATGCAGGGCGTTTGAGGCTGTGGGTACATGTGGGAAACCCTGATGAAGAGATATTCACGGCCGGAATGCATACCAGATTGGTTCATTCCGCCCAACCTACTACACGGGGGCTGGTTCTGTCCGTAACTAGTCCACTAATTGGGCACCCTGTGTCTGAGGTGGTGCACATCTTATCTGGGCTTCGAGAATTAGAATTGGGAGGTAAAATCCACTCACGTTCAGCCCAGGTTAAATCAGACAAGCAGGATGAAAAGAGAGGGGCTGCTGCTAATAACGGACCGACAAGAAAGGACCTTTTTCTAACCTTGTTAAAGTTAGGCGTACCTAAAAGTGGTATTGATGGGAAACCTACTGCGGTCCTTTATGCCCTTTATAAGAGAAAAGCAGGGGAACATTATCCCCAGCTGCTGAGTCCTCCTAGCCCAGCTGTGCACTCTTCTCCCCCTGCTGCTTCTATCGAGCAGGCTTCTCCTGCTCCAGTTACCCGTGATGAGATACAACAAATGGTTAACAAGGCTCTAATGGATAATAGTGGCATGTTGGCCTGGAAGCCCCCGAACCCTACTAAAGCATGAAGGTGTGGGCAGGGCTCCCGTGTCTACACCATTGAGATACAGCGGATACACGGGGACCCACAGCCCTACATACCGTTAACAGTCCATTGGGGTGGGGGGTAATAACCACCAATATTTGGCCTTGGTCGATATGGGTGCGGAGCACTCGGTGATTCTGGGTAACTCCGACCTCTGTACTGGACCGACCTTTCAAATAGAGGGGTTGGGAGGAGCGGTCACCCTGGCAAAGGAAGTAGAAGTCTGTGCCACGGTGGGTGATAGCCCTTCTCCTATCTGGTTACATGCCTTCGTGGCTGCTACTGACGAGTGTATCCTGGGTATTAATATGTTGGCTGGTACGGCCCTAAATACTAGCCAAAGGGGATTTGCATTTGGAATTCGGACTATTACAAAAAGACTAGTAGCGGGTCAGGCTAAGTGGGATCCTGTGATGGTGCCACCCCCCATGAAACCAGTGTGCATTCCACAATATCGCCTCCCTGGAGGACAAGAAGAGATTAGTGCCACCATTTATGCTTTGCAAGAAGAAGGGGTAGTGAGGCCCGCAACGTAGCCCTTTAATAGCCCTGTTTGGCCGGTCCAGAAGCCGGATGGCTCCTGGAGAATGACAGTTGATTATCGCTTTTTGAACAAACATGCCCCACCACTTGCTTCAGCAGTTCCGGACATTGTTACCCTTATTGAGAACATTGCTATTGGGAACTCGGGAACATGGTATGCTGTCATTGATCTTGCTAACGCCTTCTTCAGTATTCTTATAGCTGAGGACTCACAGGATCAGTTTGCCTTTACCTGGAATGGGTGCCAGTATTCCTTCATTCGCCTCCCTCAGGGTTATGTACACTCTTCCACTATTTGCCACAGCCTAATTGCCCGTGACCTGGAGATGGTGCCAGTATCGCCTTCCCTCTCAATTCACCATTATATTGATGATGTGATGATCCAAGGGGCCACAGAAGGGATGGTACAGGAAGGTTTGGAGAGTGTCCAAGATACCCTGATGCAAAGAGGGTGGGCCATTAACCCCGCCAAGGTACAGGGCCCGTCCCAGACAGTTATTTTCCTTGGAATTCAGTGGCATGCTGGAGAACAAGTGGTTCCCAATAAAGTTCGCAATAAAATCGCAGACTTGGCCACTCCTACTAACAAACAAGAGACCCAGCGTTTCCTGGGGTTATTGGGATACTGGCGACTCCATATTCCACACGGCATTGCTTTTACGTCCTCTGTATAAGGTTACCCAAAAGTAAACAGACTTTGTATGGGGTGACGATCAGGAAAGGGCGTTCCAGTCCGCCAAGCTATTCTTCAGGCCCCGGCCATTGCTCCCCGCATCCCAGATACCCCCTACGAACTACAGGTCTCCGTTACTGATGATGTGGCCTGCTGGAGCCTCTGGCAGAAACAAGAGCTTCGCCGAGTCCCGCTGGGATTCTGGTCACGTCCCATTCCTGAGGCTGCCACTCGTTATTCTGCTTTTGAACAACAGTTACTAGCCTGTAACTGGGCCCTGCTGGAGACTGAAAGAATGACATGTGATGCAGATGTTCAATTGAGACCTGCACTTCCAATAATGAATTGGGTTCTGGCTTAAGATTCTAATCTAAAGATCGGGCGGGCGCAGCAGTCTTCTACTGTTAAATGGAAGTGGTATATTCAGAGTTGTGCAACCAGAGGGCCTGAAGGTGTGGACCGCATACACGAACAGGTGGCTGATCTTCCATCTCGTCATGAGGATGTTGAACCCACCTTTCCCCCTCCCATATCCCCTTCACCAGTTCAGTGGGGTAAACCATATGATTTGCTCACTCCAGCAGAACAAGAGAATGCCTGGTTTACTGATGGTAGCATCCGGTGGGTGTAAGGAAAGCAAAAGTGGAAGGCAGTGGCTTACCATCCCAAGTCAGGAACTCACTTATTAGAGGAGGGGGATGGTGGCTCCAGTCAGAATGCTGAGTTGAAGGCAGTCACTTTATCATTAGATCCCCATGATCACCCTCTTTGCCTGTTTACTGATTCCTGGGCTGTGGCTAATGGACTTGTAGTATGAATGCCTGATTGGCAAAAGAATGACTGGATGATACATGACTGCCTAGTGTGGGGCAAAGAGCTGTGGTAGCTGTTGTGGCATGCTTCCCAGCACCGTGAGATAACTGTGTATCACGTTGATGCCCATACTAATGTGGTAACTAACATGGCACAACATAATGCAGTAGCAGATCAGCTTGCAACCATCAGCCGTGCTGATACCGTCCCCCTGGCTCGATGGGCACATGAACAGAGTGGTCATTTGGGGGAGAAGGGATCAGCTTTGTGGGCCCGAACACATGCTTTACCCGTCCATCAGGATGATGTCTGCAGGGTCGTGCGTACATGCCCAGAATGTCAACTTGTGAAGTCCCGTGTCATTCCTCCTGGTGCTCATGGCCGAATAAAATGAGGTGCTCGCCCAGCTGCGGTTTGGCAAATTGATTACATAGGCTCCATGCCAGACTGTATGGGTAAACATTACGTCCTAGTAATGGTTGACACCTTTTCGGACATGGTTTTTTCCTTTTCCACAAAGGCGGCTGACCAAGCTAGTACTATCCAAGGATTAAATTATTTAATTTCTCGTTATGATGTTTCAGAGGAGATTCAGTCTGATAATGGCTCGCACTTCTCCGGGAAGGCAATCTGTGATTGGGCAAATGACAACGGTATCTTGTGGGTTCACTATATTCCTTAGGCTGCTGGGTTAGTTGAACGAATGAATGGCTTACTGAAGGAACAAATTCGTTTGTTAACACGACTGGGAACCCTGAAGGGGTAGTGTCATGTGCTGCAGCAGGCAGCCGACAATTTATATCGTCGCCCTTTAAAAGGAGGTACACCTTTCCACCGACTTCTTCACGCTTCTGAACTACAGCCTATTCCAGAGGAAAACCAATCATTGCCCCCCACTCCTGAAGTAGAAAATGCCGGACAAAAGGTATGGGTGGCACCACCAGGTAGTGGCCCTCCTGTTAAAGGAGAAATAGTGACACCTGCCAAGGGTAACACTCGATGGGTAGCTATTGAGGGACAGGATGATTTAGTCTGTTTAAACACTGAACGCTTACAGCATCGTCAGTGACATGTGTCAGGCTTCTTTGTTCCAGGTTCTCCATTTTACGATCTTGGTGATCCGGCTTAACAGGTGCTTTGGTGCCAACAATTGAATTTGTAATAACGAGGAAGTTCCGAGGGAGTTGTCCGTGGGAGACACAGTCTGGTGCATTACATCAAGGAAGTCCTCGGTCACCCGCCTCAAGTGCAGCTTATATACATATGTTATTGCCAGTGTCGGTTCTTATATTTTGTTTGTAGATGGACCAAATGAAGAGGTTTCCCCCTACTTCTGTGATGGTCGTTTTTGTACATGCTTTGTATCTTGTAATAAATCTGCTCCACCTGTTACTAAGTGGCGGAAGGATTCCAGTTCTGTGGAGGATTGGTGGTCTACCTCGCCATCAAACATTCCTTCAGATTTGTCTGACAATTCTTTTCTCCATGTTTCCTATGCATACGCTCACTGATTAAATGTTTCTAATTGTTGGGTTTGTATCATAGGCCCTTTGCATGCTGGTACAGGTATTCCCATGATCCCCATTCCTTTCACCCGAAAGGAAGTTGCTGCTTGGAAATATTTTGACCCCTCCAAAGGCAGACTTTACATAGATGTTGATCAGCCTGTGCCTGAGGAAGCTCGTTTCTTTAATCTGAGTGATATTGTGGGTATTTTCCGAGGATGGCATATTTCTACCTTCTCTCATAATATCACACCCCCCTATTTTATTGTTTCCCAATATGTGAAGGGCTCTGTCTGTTTTTGTAAATTCCCTGCCAAACCTGCCGATTCACTGAGATTCAGTGATTGTCTGACATATTCTCTTTTCATTTCCAAGCCCCCTGTGAACGGGACTTATTGGGTTTGTGGGTCTCGTGCCTATGCCTGGCTGCCCCTTACCTGGGGTGGTTGCTGCTATTTAGCATATGCCGTCCCCTACCTGCACCATATTTCCCGTTTACAGGACCATCCCTTGCTTATGCATAGGTCCACTGTCCTTTTGCATAGTCGTCACCTTTCAGGTGTTGAGATTGTCCTTGGCGCCTTGATGCCAGGTTATGGCGATGCCAATGAGACATCCTTTGCTCTTTTGTCTGTAAATCAGGGTCTTAGTGACCTTAATGATGAACTCTCTGCCGTTAGGACTGTGGCTTTACAGAATCGTATGGCCTTGGATTTTCTGTTAGCAAAACAGGGTGGCACGTGTGCCGTTGTTGGTTCTGAATGTTGCTCGTATATTCCTAATGTAACCACTAATATTTCTGTTATTATTCAGCATGTCTCGAAGTCTGTTCGTGAGCTCCAGCGTCTGGGTATTGTGGCCAACAAGGATAGTTTGAGCCTTGGTTGGAATCTTTTTTCATGGTTAGCTGGTACATTCGGGGGGTTGGGCCACCATATTCTCCGTTGGTTGCTCGCATTATTGCTTGTTTTTGTGATTATTGTAGTTTTAATTTCTCTTTTACGCTCTTTTTGTACTCAAATGCTTGTCAAGTCTCGTGTCTGACAGTGTGTGACCAAGGGGCGGAATGTAATGGAAGATTCTAACCTATTTTTTTAACCTGTTTTTTTTTCTTAATTTCCAGCTCTTGGTTCTGCAGAGCTGAGAACCTTTTTATTAAAAAAAAACTTGCAGCTTTGGGTTCTGTAAGGCTGAGAACCTAATTGTTTTTAGAATCAGCAGACATAAGCAAAATTCCACCGAGGGGCCAGAGATTCTGTTATCTGAAGAAAGGACATCTGTGTACCGAGAACATTTAATCTTCCTGCTTGTTTTGGTCACAGACTGTCAGAGGCCTAGCCTTGATGTAGAATAACCCATTGTATTAAAAATGATAAGCTGAAAATTATGTTATTCGTTAATTAACCTAGCATGCAAGCTTGCTTGCTTATCTTTCTTGCTGTGCTGGGAATAGGTGCTTGGGTAAGCAGTTTTTGGGTAATATAAGGCATGGTCCCGCTGCCTTATAGAGACTCTCCGAGAGGTGGCAACATCTCTCAGCAAGAAGAAGAACTTCTGGAGTCCAGCCAACATCCCGGTCAGGGGAGGTGGAGAAGCTGCTACCGGCAACCTGACAACCTACTACAAGTGTGCAGTCATTGCCTCGCTTCGGCTGTTGGGACCAGTCCAAGCGTTGATAAGTATAGTTGGGAAGGGCTTGCATATTGTAGTGTGAAATCAGCTTTTGAATTTGTAATAAACATTTGAATAAACTGAACTGCTCTCGGTGTGTGTGTCTATTTTCTTTTGGAAGCTCAAACACTGTGACCAATCTAAAACGAACAAAATGAGAGGTATAAGTTTACCCAAGACACTGGCGTAGAGCGAATCTTGTCTATGTGGGCCATTTCGATTTTAAGGTTGTCGCAATAATTGTGAAACAATAATTCTTTTGTCAATTTAAAACCTTGTTCTGGATTCATATATTGACCACCTTTGATTAACTTTTTCGGCTGTCCTCTAGTACGCTGTTCCAAGTAATAAAGATGATCTTTACCGTTTTTAATATTACTTTCAATGTAATATTCTAACGATTTCATTAACATCAGATATTGTAATTGAACATCATAAAATTAGAATTTCCTTCTTAGGTAGACTGTATGAACCTTGTTGCTGCTCTAACATAGCAGAGATTTCATTTTGATTTGCTTCAAGTGACATTACATTTTCTTGTTCACCCTTACTTGTGACTGGTTGCCATGAGGTGACGGGACAAAGAGGATCTTGATCTTGTGCCATAGGTGTAGAACCTTGAGTGGCATTGGTGAGTATCCTTGGGTTGTAATTGATGGAATTGATGTGGATCCATGGGTTGTATGTGATAGCATTGGTGGAGATCCTTGGGATGTAAATGATGGCATTGATGGGGATCCTTGGATTGTCAGTGCTGGCTTTGATGGGGATCATTGGGTTGCAAGTGATTATATTGTTGGGGATCCTTGGATTGTAAGTTCTGGCATTGATGGAGATCCTTTACTTGTCATTGGTTCTCCAATGGTTGATGATCAAATCGCATGGTTGATATTTTGAAATTCTTTCCTTGCGGGAATATCGTTATATTGTGCCCTCCAGAGTGATTGAATGCCGCTAACTCTTTCCATAGTATTGGTCATTGTCACTTGTGCACTAGCCGCGACCCCCATGACCCCTTTCTCGAGCATATATATTTTCGTGGCTGCAGGACCCATGGCTGTTCTGAAATGTTAGGCGCAAGCCACTTGGTGATGTCACTTTGATTGACTAATCTTGCCAAAGCCTGACCTAATGCATTCACTTTGACCATATTCATAGCGTGTTGTTCCTCAACTTCTGGTCTTTTCTTTCCTCCATTCAATAATCCATCACTAGCCATTTGTAACTTCAGTTGCTGATTTTTGATATCAACTTTTTGCCTCAGTTGCCGGTTCCTGATTTCATCTTCCTTATCCGCTAACACATATGTTTTCCTCAACATCTGTTGCAGTGCCACGTCTGCTTGAGCTTATAATCTTGGAAATATTATCATCAAGATTCACATCTGAACTTTCACACTCCGCTGATTGAGTCTCTAGATTCTGTATTTTACTTCCCAATATACACATCACACACACACACACACACACACACACACACACACTCAAACACATAATCTATCTCCTTTTCTCTCTTTTCCATTCTCTTTTTTCTCTCTCTCTCTCTCCCTTCTCTCTCTCTCTCTCTCTCTCTCTCTCTCTCTCTCTTTCTCTCTCTCCCCCTCTCTCTTTCTTTTTCTCTCTCGCCCCAACCCCACTATTATTTCCATGCGGTTGGTAGTCACTTTTTCTCGCTTTAATGTTGTAATCCGTTTTTCCATATAAATACCAGTGGTTATTGCGTTTCTGTCGATGGGTACTTTTTGCTTTCGTAAAATCTGCGTTGATTCATAATATCAAATGCACATTCAACAGGGGGAGAGATCAGCAAATCAAATATTCCAAATTAACTTTTTATGTGTGTCCTCTCCCGACCCATTAAATATGTCTGTTGAGTCACAAAGGAACTACATCCCTTGAATGTTTCAGAGAGTTGGATGTGCAATGAAAATCCTCAGGTGGTGTAATGTGTGTCCTGCGTTCTGGAGATTGGGGAATTGTCCTCCATGGCTTCAGCGGTAGTGCGTTTCGAGATACAGAGTCAGTCGGAGGTTCGATCTTCAGATGTGATTAAAGAAGAGTTGTGCAAAGAGAAAATATTACATCAAATGTTAGTCAGCCATGATCATTTTGAATGTTGCTGCAGCCTTGAGTGGAAAACAGACTTCTTCCCCCCCTCAAATGAGTGTCTTTCTGTGTCAGCCTGTAGTGCGTCTCTCCAATATGAAGAACAGCACCCGCGGGCATCAGCCACAGTTCAGCAATTTAGACGAGTAGACAGTAAGTCGCTGCATCATTCGAAAGGTCTGTTTTGCCCTGGGTGTAAGCAATCGGCTCAATGAATGAACAAATGTTGCACTACCAGAACTGTAATGAAGAATGAAGTTGGTGCGAAGAAACATTAGTAAGTGAATAGAACGAGATGGCGGTGAAATATATCCAGACATGAAATTAGAGCATGCATCGGGTCATTTTGACGAGGGATAACAAAAAAAGTAGCCGTTATATTGTCACTCGGGAACATGGATCATTGCCCTACTAGCATTTTGGGATTAGTAATACGAGTTAAACGTTTAAACACTTTCACCACTTCCTGTCTGAATTTGCGCTGGGTCATTGCGTAGATTGTCGTATTGGTACCTGCACTGGCGCGAAGGAGTAAGAGCCCCACCTCGTTCGCCACGGCCGAGGGGCTCCGGAGATCCACGCCCACAAAATTAACCGTGTCTCGAGTACAGATGTATGTCACAGTTCCCGTCATCCAGAGTACAATGGAAGTGCCAGAGACCGTGAACAGTAAGACTATGGACTTGCGACGATTCTCCATCTCACCGTCCTTCTCTTCTCCTCTCTTTAGCTGTCGCCGAACCCTGCTGGCCGCCACAATATATCTGACTGTAAGCCCGTTCAGAATCAACATGAGAGCGAAGGGGAGTAAGGAGAGTGAGATGACCGTCAACCATTGGAAAATGAGCCAACCGATGGAGGTGAAGTAGGCGGATCGTGGCCGGCACCCCCATTTCACGTTTCCCTTCGTAAAGCGAGGCTCGTACATAAAGTGAAAGGGGATGTATTTTAATCCGATCTGGACACACAAGGACACAACAACCACGGCGGCCACCCGATCAGTGCAATACCTGTGTCTGATCTTCGGACAGCAAATGCTAACGAAACGATCGAAGGTGAAGGATACGGTTAACCAGACCGAGTAGTCAAACGTGCTAATCCGCAGGTATATATATGAAGGACACACTGAGCTCCGGGACAGGAAGGAGTTCGGGGAATAGTAAACGTAGATTTCTCGTAGCAACACATGAGCGATGAGAACCAGCAGGTCAGAGATCGCCATTGCCACCATGTAACGCGTGATTCCTCTGGACAGCCCGCAATTTCCCCGATACAGGATCACAGCCGTCAGGATGTTCACTGGAGAAAGGACACGATGCAGTGAAATTATTGTTTAATCACTCACCAACACAAATAGAGAGGAAATTACAACCGCAGTTGGCAACGATCTCATTGGAGATGAACGTCTTCTGGCAATCAGAGAAATAAGTCAATGCTTTCAAAACTGTGCTATATTGAACCGCACAGGTGCACTGATGAGTGGGATGAAGACACACTACTCCTTCTTCTTATCTTCTTCAAATTCTAGAAACGAGCTCTACCACTTACCTTCACAATATCGATCATTTACAAGTGCTATTTAACTTTCCACTTCCAGCCGTAGTGGTGAAGACGGCGCTTTTACAGCTCCAGGGACCCTTTTCCCACTGTCCTGAAGAAGTTTATAGATGCACCCCATTTCCGCCCGGCGTCCCTCCTGGTGTTCCAATTCATCCCCGCACGAAGATTTTGTGCGTGGATTTTGTGTTATAAATTGCACGGCTATATTTGAGCGGGGTCGTCCATGTGCAAAATGGCCCTGATGCTCCACGAAAATAAAAGAAAAACACAATACATTGACTAAAGAACATTTTACAATGCTGATCCGAGACGAAAAATTTGCAAACATTTCGCTGGCCGAAAGAAGGTTGAATTCCAGGTATTTCCAGCACGTGACAATGGTCATCGATTGGTTTTGTGCACGCATGTATCTCTCAGAATGTTAAACTTCCATAAAGATTCCGTTTCAATCTCTCAAGCATCACGACCGCCACATGCCTTCCTTTTCGTTGATGATATAACAGATATTATATTTTTATTCACACTGCTCCATCACAACCTGAAGATCCTTGGCCTCCGATATGATATTCAGCTGATTTTTCAAATCACACCCACGTTTCGTCATTTACCCATATATATTCCTGTGTGCGAACCCACTATGCTGTAATCATTTTTTTAATTTTTCAACAGCATAGTTTAGTCTCAGCAACACCCACAAAGGAAATTGTGACTGAATATATAGAAATGTGTTGAGAGATAAATTAGGAAGATTTTGTTAGAGTAGGTCACATAGAAACACTTTAAAACAGATCTTATTTGTACTTGTAATCCTAGACATTCTCAGAACTTTTGCTCAAGTAATTTCACCAATGGATTGTTGTTTACAAAATACAACAGATGAAACTGACTGTTGTAGCAGCATATTCTCTGCAGGAAAGTTTGCAGTCCTTAGAGGGTCATGTGGTTTTGTAAGCAGAGAGTGTCACTCGGGTTTTTCTCTGAGAGAGAGAGAGAGAGACAGACAGACAGACAGACAGACAGACGGAGTTACAGCTAGCAAGAGCAGCTGTAATTGGAAAAGGACAAGCTGGCAGGAAGCCTCAGTTTGGTAGACGGCCTACTCAAAGCGCTTGTGGTTCATGCCAAAGGAGAGGAACGGCTGTCTAATGTTTCAGTTAGAATAAGGGAAACAAAAAGGAAGTCTGTAGTGACCTGAAAGAAAGAGGTTATCATCTGGAGAACCATGGTGGTCAAGTCACTGGAGTTGTGGATATCCTGAAACAGCTAATCTCTCTCTCTCTGAAAACCAACAAGAACCTTTCTGAGCGGTAACTACTTAACTTTTGGTCACAAAATGATAAATTCTGTGCACAGTCTAAGAATTTCCTGCAACCAGTGAACGTGGAGGAACAAGAAGTGAGTTTGGACTGTGCAGCAAATAAAATTTCTGAACTTACACACACGTTACGTCACGTGCGCTTAGAACCAGAAGGGGATAAGTCAGGTTAAGTAAGTTAGAGTTAAGTTAAAGTGTGATCCTATTTTCATGTTTAAATATAATTAAAAGCAACTTTTTAAAGTAACTATTAGTCTTGATGAATATCAATTGCTGCTGGGTTTTGGGGTCCTCTGGGCTCTTAGCACAATTAATACATATTTTATTTGTACTATAAGAATAGGTATGTTCAGAGTTAACAGGATTAATTGGCCTTCCTTCAGAGCACGTTACTTCTAGTAATAACATGGAAGAGGTTCCACTCATGATATACCATCAGAGGCAGGGTATTTCCGCCAGTGTCACCTTCTGCCAACTCTCTACCTCGCAGTGTCAGTAAGCTTCCGGGTGCGGGATTGATGCAATAGGCGACGCTGCCCCTTTTTGCTACTGAATACCACTCTGATTAAAAGTATAGAACCTCATAATCCACAGACAAGGAGTTTTCATTCTGATCATGCTGTATATTTCGGAAGAGAAGTCCCGGAGACGCTAACTTGCAAGGCTCTAAATTGAACCTTAATCCAACGATTGTACTCGTTGCCACGAGTAACAAACAAGATTGGGGACAGTAAACTTTGCCCGGAGGGAGACAAAAGAATAATCAATTTATATCTGAATGGACGCCGAGACCGCTCATTGAAAAGATGGGAAGGGCAGACAAACATCAAAAGCGCGCCGTCAGTAAGCGTTAACAGTTGGGAGAAAAGTTCAGTACATCGGTGTCACTAAACGGAGTCCTCTGTAATGCGCTAAATGAAGGAATATGGCTTACCAGGAATTCCAATCGCGGCCAAAATCGGGTAGAAAATTTCCTTGACGGCCAGAATCGGAGCCCGTCCCATCGCGGTGTCCCCTGCAAATCCAGGCTGCACAATGCAGAAAACAGAGCGGCTCACATCCTAAATAATATCTCGCCGATCCACCAAGGGATTCTCGAATGACGTGGTGGAGTTATTCACAACCACTTTAAGAAATCAATCACGCCTGATTGATTTCACCCATTTGTAGGTGATGTAATGCTCAACAAAGCGGCGAGGTGGTTACACATCGGTTGCTTCAACCATAAAGCAAAGTGATGGGGGTTTGAAGTGCATTTCAGATACATCGCTTCGTGAAACATTGAGCAGAGAGCGGAGGTTGCTTTCAAATTCCAGGTTTGTATCATTTTAATATCTTATGGTCCAACAGGACCCCAAAGACCAGCGTCAACCAAGTCAAATGGTTACTTAAAAGAATTCTTTTAATAATGTTTAAACGTGAAAATAGAATCAAACTTTAACTTTTCTTCATTGACTTTCTGGGAAATTGGTCAACAACACTGAGTGAGGTCACAAGTAATTATATGATCCATATTAAAGCCATGCTACAGGTGAACGATATCAACGTAGGAAAAGAAGACTTTCGTAATTATCTTAATTGATTTCATGATGCAATATTTACTTCCGTCCCAATGCCTTTCAGCCTCCATAGCAAACACAAGTATGTAGCTCGGCAGGAGCCACTCAACCGCGCCTCTGTGAAATGTTGTCAAGATGGGGTTTGTAAACTTTGCATTCATCAATCTCCTCAGGAAGTGTAGATTTTACAAGCAGTTCAGGTGGTGAATCCATGCACAATGGATCCTGTGCAGATATGGATCGGTAACGTTCACCTGGACTGTGTTATCCCTTAAAGTGATAGTTTGATGGAAACAGACCCTTCCAGTCAAGTTAAGTCAAGTCAAGTTTATTCTCATCCGATGGTAAAAAGTATAACAAGATGAAACAGCGTCCTCTGGTCCTGCTGCCTGTACAGGCAAATATTACATATGCAGGGAAAAGAACTTTATAAATGTTAATAAATAAATAAATATATAGATACTGTTTTGTACAGATGAGACATTCAGATCTTAAGTGTGAACAGTTCCTTTGATCCTTCAGCAGTATCTGTGCCTATTTTAAGAAGCTGTTAGTCAGGCATGTGATGATGTCTCAGATCTCTCTCATCCCTGAAGCGTACACTTGAAATATTATGTGTGCAGGGTGCATGGGGCCTCAATGAATTCAGACAACACAAGTGAAGTTGCAGTTCCGAACTTGTTGGTTGGACACACGATTGATTCCTGTATTTCTCCAGAATCCTATTAATCTAAATACAAACCATTTACTCCACATTCAAGAATTATTTTCTTAAGTTTATCACTTCACACTTTCGAGAAATAGACTCATATCTGGACATTTTCTTCTGAGCCATCCAGAAAGAAGGTTTGAGGTTTTGTCAATTGAGTCACACGCAAGAAAGGGTAGAAATAGGAGGATGTGGAGGATGAATGCGTGGCTAAAGAGATGGTGCAGGGGGCAAGGGATAAGATTTCTGGATCATTTGGATCTCTTCTGGGGAAGGTCAGACCTGTACAAAAGGGACGGACTGAACTTGAACTGGAGGGGGACCAATGTGCTGGCAAGCAGATTTGCTAGAGCTGTGGGGGAAGGTTTAAACTAGTTTGGCAGGGGGTTGGGGAACAGAGTGTGAGAGCAGTGTCAAGGGAGCATGGGCTCCTAGATAAAAATAAAAACGATATCAAAGAGAGGATGGAGATTAGGGTAGAAGGTAGAAAAGAGAATGTATGTGAGGGTCATTCTCTGAAATGCATATATTTTAATGCAAGAAGCATAGTGAACAAGGTAGATGAGCTTAGAGCATGGACAGATACTTGGGGTCACGATATTGTGGCAATTAGTGAGACCTGGCTACAAGAGGGGCACGACTGGCAACTTAACGTTCCAGGATACAATTGTTTTAGATGTGATAGATCAGGGGGTATAAAAGGGGGAGGCGTTGCTCTGCTTGTTAAGGAGGACATTACTGCCGTGAGGTGGCAAGATGGTCTGGACGGATCATCCAGTGAGGCTGTTTGGGTGGAATTGAGGGGTGAAGGAGACATGAGGGTGCAAATAGGGGTGTATTACAGACCACTAAATGGTTCAAGAAAACTAGAGGAACAAATGTGTAGAGAGATAACGTATATGTGTGAGAATCATAAGGTAGTGATCGCGGGAGATGTTAACTTCCCCCACATTGATTGGGACACCCATGCAGTTAGAGGGTTGGATGGGCTAGAGTTCGTTAAATGTGTTCAAGATTGTTTTCTGAATCAATTAGTAGAAGAACCGACTCGGGACAGTGCAATACTGGATCTCCTGTTAGGGAACGAGCTAGGTCAGGTATCAGACATTATTGTTGGAGATCCAATTGGGTCTAGTGATCATAATTCTGTTAGCTTTAAGGTAGATTTAGGGAAGAGCAAGGAGGGGCCTAAAGTTGAGGTTCTGGATTGGAGAAGAACAAATTTTGAAGGAATAAGAAATGATTTGGGGAGTATTGAGTGGGACAGGATATTTTCAGGTGAGAGTGTAAATGAAAAATGGAGGATATTCAAAAAAGAGATTTTGAGGGTACAGAGTAATTATGTCCCAGTGGACATAAGGAAAGGCTGGATGTCATAGGGAGGATTGGTTTTCGAGGAATATTGGAAATTTGATTAGGAGAAAAAGGGAGGTGTACAAGAGGTATAAAGAACAGGGAGCTGACAATGTGAAGGAGGACTACAAGGAGTGTAAAAGGAATCTTAAGAAAGAAATTAGAAAGGCCATAAAAAGGCACGAAGAGGCTTTGGCAGACAGAGTAAATATAAATCCAAAGGATTTCTATAAGTACATTAAAAGTCAAAGATTAGTGAGGGATAAAATTGGACCCCTTGTAGATAGTGAGGGTAGGCTGAGTGAGAAGTCTGAGGAAATGGGGGAAATTTTGAATGATTTCTTTGCCTCGGTATTCACTAGGGAAAAAAATGTTGAACCAGTTGAAGTAAAGAAAAATAGTGGGGAGGTCATGAAGCATATAAGGATAACCGAGGAGGTAGTGATGGCTGTGTTAAAAAAGATAAAGGTGGATAAATCTCCCGGACTGGACAAAATATTCCCTAGGACACTCAGGGAGGCTAGTGGACAGTTAGTGGGGCCATTAACAGATATTTAGGATGTCACTGGCCACGGGGGTGGTACCAAAGGATTGGAGGGTGGCGCATGTGGTTCCTCTGTTTATGAAAGGGTCCAAATGCAAACCTGGGAATTATAGGCCCGTGAGACTGACGTCTGTGGTGGGCAAGTTGATGGCAAGTGTTCTGAGGGATGGTATTTACAAATATTTGGAGGTACAGGGATTGCTAGGGAGTAATCAGCATGGTTTTGTCAGGGGTAGATCATGCTTGACAAACCTGATTGAGTTTTTCGAGGGGGTTATAAAAAAGGTTGATGAATGGAAAGTTGTGGATGTTGTCTATTTAGACTTTAGTAAAGCTTTTGACAGTTCCCCACAGGAGGTTAGGAAAAATGGTGGAGGCATTAGGTATAAATGAAGAGGTAGAGAAATGGATTCAGCAATGGTTGGATGGGAGGAGTCGGAGAGTAGTGGTAGAAAATTGTTTGTCCAATTGGAGGCCGGTGACTAGTGGAGTTCCTCAGGGATCAGTCCTGGGTCCACTATTGTTTGTTATATATATTAACAATCTGGAAGTAGGGGTGGAGAATTGGATAAGCAAGTTTGCGGATGATACAATGATTGGTGGTGATGAGGACAGTGAGGAAGATTACCGTAGATTAAAAGGTGATTTAGGAAGGATGGAGGTGTGGGCTGAGAAATAGCTGATGGAATTTAAGACAGATAAGTGTGAGGTGTTACATTTTGGAAAGGCAAATCTAAATAGGTCATATGCATTAAATGGTAGGCTATTGAGATGTGCAGAGCAACAAAGGGATTTAGGAATTGTGGTAAATAGTACCCTCAAGGCTGATACTCAGGTAGATGGTGTGGTGAAGAAGGCATTTGGAATGTTGGCCTTCATAAATCGGAGTATTGAATTCAAGAGTAGGGAGGTTATGATGAAATTGTACAAGGCATTGGTGAGGCCAAATTTGGAGTACTGTGTACACTTTTGATCACCAAATTATAGGAAAGATATAAACAAATTAGAGAGAGTGCAGAGAAGGTGGTTCACGAGAATGTTGACAGTATTTCAAGGTTTGAGTTACAGGGAAAGGTTGTGCAGACTGGGGCTTTTTTCTCTGGAGCATAGAAGATTGAGAGGGGACTTGATAGAGGTGTTTAAGATTTTAAAAGGGACAGACAGAGTAAACGTGGATAGGCTTTTTCAATTAAGAGTGGGGGAGATTCAAACTAGAGGTCATGGTTTAAGATTGAAGGGGGAAAATTATAAGGGGATCATGAGGGGAAATTTCTTTATGCAAAGGGTGGTAGGGATGTGGAATGAACTTCCGACAGACGAGGTTGAGGCGGGATCATTGGTTACATTTAAGGAAAGACTGGATAGTTACATGGATAGGAGAGGACTGGAGGGGTATGGACCGAGTGCTGGTCAGTGGGACTCGGAGGGTGGGGATTTGTTATGGCATGGACTAGTAGGGCTGAACTGGCCTGTTCTGTGCTGTAAGTGGTTATATGGTTATATGGTTTAGTTGAAGGTTGCTGAAGGATACAAGAGGATATAGATCGATTGTAGAGTTGGTCATAAAACTATCAGATTGATTTCAATTACGTGAAATATTTTGGAAGAACATGAGAATTTGGGAGGAACTCAAAAGTAATATTTGAATTATTGGAGGACGATATGGCCAGATATAAAGGACTAATATTTTGACATACGTTAATAAATGGAAGAGCTAGTTTATTTATATTAAATTTAATTAATTAATAAAGAATACTTGGAGATGAAGAGATTAATATGAGACAAATTTGAAAAAATGGATGCCTGTATTGAAAAGTCAAATGTTAATGTAGAGACTTTATGTGTGCTGGGAACCGTGCTTCTGGGGCTTTCCTCGCTTTCCTAATTTTTTCTCATCTTTCTATTTCTTACATTTGTGGGGAGGATTTGGTGGGCTTGTGTGGGGGGGGGGGCGAGAAGTCCTTATCTGCCAACAATAGTTGGATGTCGTCAGGCCTTTGTTCCAGGAAGGCCTGCTTATACATGGGGCATGGTTTGTGGCCTTCTGTCAAGGAGAGCATCTCATTCATGAGGGTGGCTGCGCCCTGTCTCCTTGGGTGTCTAGGTGCATGGGCCTGCTGGCCCGCTTGGGTCTGGTCAGGCCGAACGTGCTGAGGAACAGCGGTTTGAGTGCCAGGTATTTACCCACCTCTGTGGATTGTGGATTAAGGTGTTCACTCTGGCACCATTTGCCGGTCGACGGTGTTAACAACGTGATGGAACATCATCGAATGTCCCTGCCGTTTATCGCATGCTGATTTGTCCTTTAAAAAAGCAATATCGAACACTTGTCTGCATTAACATCCAGCTTACATTTTAGCAGCCAGCCCAGAACCATCTTCAATCTTGAAAAATTTTCCTCGTTGTCCACTTGCTAATCCAATGTATCAATAATCATCCAGATCATTTACGTGCATGGATGACAAACAAGAATGGATGTCACGCCCATGCACACTGCTCATCACATGGCTTCAGACAGAAAGACAGCATTGTACTACTACTCTCAGGCTTCTCCAAGAGAGCAAATGTCGAATCCAGTTTACAAAGCCACCATGAACGCCAAGCTACCGATACTTCATGAGTGATCCCCAATTCCATGGAAAACGGCGGCGCAGCGGGAGCTACTGTTACGGTGGCACTACCGGTGGTGTGGACCCGCAGGGATCTGGGATCGGAATCAAGCGCTCCCGCTTTGTCCAGTCTCCCAGTTTGACGGCCGTCAGCTCTCGATAACCTTTGAATGGCCTGCAAATTGAGACTCTACACAACACTTTCCTTATTCAAACATATCCTAATTTCATTTTCTTGTCCATCGTGGATTGTTACTGGCAGCCTTAAGGTGAATGGAGGAAATGAATTATGAAATTGCGCCATGGGAATAAGACTTTGACTTGTAATTGATGGCATTGGTGGGAATCCTTGGTTTATGAGTGATGGTGTTGATGGGAATCATTGGGTTGTGAGTGACAGCAAGGATAGTGGTGGAACATGCCTTTGGCCATCTAAAAGACCGCTGGTGATGCTTTTCAAAGTGACTTGATGTTGATACTGCCGTTGTCCCAGATGTTGTGTTTGCCTGTTGTGTACTGCACTATATACGTGAGCTCAACAAGTAGAACTTTTAGCCAGAGTGGACATTGGTTCGAGCAAATCCCCCTGCACCCAATAGCCAGGATTGTAAAGAACTCCAACCCCATGGATCCAGGCCATTCTTTCTGTGATTATGTCTATCTTGTAAGGGGAGTGAATCTCAGGAGTTGCCTGTGCGACTTGGGTATGTGCCTCTTTCCCACCAATCCAAGTCACACCACCTGCTCTCAGCCCCCCGACCCACAAAGTTTGTGACAGGACCCTGCAGCCTGCCTTCATATTTCATACTGTGATCGTGTGTCGGGAATAGTGAGAAATTAATTGAACATGAGAATTTTATGCCTTTTGTAATTTTAATTAAAATATGTTGAATGACCGTGGCCTGGGTTCTTAAATGCCTGTAGTAGATAACGTGCCACAAAAAATCATTGTTGTCAACCAACTGCCTATAAATAAATAATTGAATGGCGAAAGAAAACAGTGCAAATCGATTCCACTCATGAAGATGACTGATGAGACATAAATAAAAGCGTTAACAAGAGTGACATCTCACCGGCATCGTTTCATCCAAATGATAAATGTTTCATTCCATCAATTAATGCACAGAATTTTGTACTTATCAAGGATTCACCATCAACGAAAATGGGAAGTTAGTGAGCAGCATTAACCGAGTAACATTGGACACGCAAATCATTCTGTCATTGAGAGGATTGAGGAAGGGATGGGAGGAAACCAGTGCTGGAACACTGCATCACATCCCTCTCCATGTAGCCACTGCCGTGATGCGCTGGTGTTGAATGAAATGCCATGCCAATGAGCGATAGTAGGTACATGGGAAGAGGGGTTCCATATGGTTGTAGGAATTGGGTTGCGTGAAGCAAGGCTGTGTTCTGGCACCAACCCTCTTTTCAATCTTCTTCAGCATGATGCTGAACCAAGCCATGAAAGACCCCAACAATGAAGACGCTGTTTACATCCGGTACCGCACGGATGGCAGTCTCTTCAATCTGAGGCGCCTGCAAGCTCACACCAAGACACAAGAGAAACTTGTCCGTGAACTACTCTTTGCAGACGATGCCGCTTTAGTTGCCCATTCAGAGCCAGCTCTTCAGCGCTTGACGTCCTGCTTTGCGGAAACTGCCAAAATGTTTGGCCTGGAAGTCAGCCTGAAGAAAACTGAGGTCCTCCATCAGCCAGCTCCCCACCATGATTACCAGCCCCCCCACATCTCCATCGGGCACACAAAACTCAAAACGGTCAACCAGTTTACCTATCTCGGCTGCAGCATTTCATCAGATGCAAGGATCGACAATGAGATAGACAACAGACTCGCCAAGGCAAATAGCGCCTTTGGAAGACTACACAAAAGAGTCTGGAAAAACAACCAACTGAAAAACCTCACAAAGATAAGCGTATACAGAGCCGTTGTCATACCCACACTCCTGTTCGGCTCCGAATCATGGGTCCTCTACCGGCACCACCTACGCTCCTAGAACGCTTCCACCAGCGTTGTCTCCGCTCCATCCTCAACATCCATTGGAGCGCTTACATCCCTAACGTCGAAGTACTCGAGATGGCAGAGGTCGACAGCATCGAGTCCACGCTGCTGAAGATCCAGCTGCGCTGGATGGGTCACGTCTCCAGAATGGAGGACCATCGCCTTCCCAAGATCGTGTTATATGGCGAGCTCTCCACTGGCCACCGTGACAGAGGTGCACCAAAGAAAAGGTACAAGGACTGCCTAAAGAAATCTCTTGGTGCCTGCCACATTGACCACCGTCAGTGGGCTGATAACGCCTCAAACCGTGCATCTTGGCGCCTCACAGTTTGGCGGGCAGCAACCTCCTTTGAAGAAGACCGCAGAGCCTACCTCACTGACAAAAGGCAAAGGAGGAAAAACCCAACACCCAACCCCAACCAACCAATTTTCCCCTGCAACCGCTGCAATCGTGTCTGCCTGTCCCGCATCGGACTTGTCAGGCACAAACGAGCCTGCAGCTGACGTGGACTTTTTACCCCCTCCATAAATCTTCATCCGCGAAGCCAAGCCAAAGAAAGGAAAAAGAAAAAGGAATTGGGCCGGACAGACCTCAATTTGTGTGACCAATCGGTGAAATATGGTGGATTGCCTTTCCATTCCACCCAGATGACCAGCAAGTCACTGCCTGCAAGTACTTGTCACCTTCACAACTCCGCCATGTCTCTTCCTTTTTCTTTAGTTCGGCGAGCAGTTCTCTCTCTTTATATCCCTTCAAACATGTGCACTCTTGTATGTATCAGAGATGCAGTATTTTGGTTTTCCTTCTTTATTTGAAGATGTTTATACAGCGTGGCATCAATTTAGAATGCCAATGACCCCGTCGAATTCGTGTTAAACTGCAAAAGATTTCATTAATTTCAAGGGAAGTGATTATGGTGAAAATTTAGAAGTATCGTCCACTAGATTTCATAAATAAATACTGAAATAAAATTTCTGTTGGCGTGTAATGAGATGCAGATTCGGCGAAAGAAAGGAGGGAACTGGTAACTCAATCTGTTGGAGATTCAACGAGATCTAACAACGTTGCTGTGGAATCAGGTGCACACACAATATCCAGCACATAATAACCACATAAAACTTTAGAAAAATACATTCTCTGTGAAGAACGCATACGTTCTTTACGTGTCTGTGTGATTTCCTCTGGGTGCCCATTTGTGATTTCATCTGGGTGCTCAGGTTTCCTTCTATCTTCAAAACAAAATTATTTGGTGTATTTAGGTGGCATGGGCTCGGGGGCCATAAAGATCTGTTGTCTAAAAATATACTTGAAGGGCATGATGCACTCGGAAATCAGTGATTGGATAACAGTAAAGAAAATAAAACATATCCCGTTCTGAAACATAAAAGTAGGGATACATTAATGCTCACATGGAAGATGAATGATGTAAAATGATTTATAATTACTTACAAACATATTTTGCCAATTTATAGCTGTTTACAGAAGATTTTGAAATTCATTTGAGTGGTAAAGCCCGACAGCCACAGGCCTTTTTTGCGTGTAGAATATAAACAAATCTTTGTTTTGAATTTGCTTTTGTGCTGTTCGAATAAATAACATAGATCTCGTTCAGAAATTTTGTTTGAACATTTACTTATATCTTATTGTTCATTTATTAATTGCTTTAAATATAGTTTACAATTTCAAGCGTTCGAATAAACATTGAAAGAAATCAGTGCCACCGTGGAATGGACTTTTTTATTGTTTCATGAGTCAAACAACAACAATGCCTACTTGTTCTGTGATTATAAATGGATATGATCACAATATTAGTCAAAGGAACCATAGGAGTATTGACACATTAATCAATAGAAAATAAGTTTTCAAGTAAAACGATTATGTTTAAGAAATCCGGATGATTGGCCATTAGTCAATATAACACAAAATTTAAGAGATAGAAATTTGAATATTGAATTTGGCAGAAGACTCTATTAATTGGTCACTGTATAGAGGAGATTGATAAGGAGACAAAAAAAAAACAACAACAATGAATACCATTGAAGAGGTTTATTACACATTAGAATAAAGTATATAATAATAAAGAAAAAATAGAAAAAGTGGAAGATTCTTTTGATTGATTGGAAATTATTGTAGAAAATAGGCTCTTTGGAAAATCAAAGCCGTTGGAATAATTTAAAAATAGTGGGAATTCCTGAAGGAATTAAGCGTTTCTATCCAATAAAACTATTTAAAAAGTGGATTCCTGATGCATTGGGATTATAATTTTGTTCCAGAAGGTTTTAAATTAGATAGAGCACATAGGACCTTATGAAGTAAACCATATCAAGGTCAGGAGCTGTTTTTATTTTAGATGTCTATGGAACCAATACAGGGAAACTCTTTTGAGTAACAGTCGAGAATGCACGTGGATATCAATCTCCATTGATGGTACAAGGAAATAAGGTATTTTTCTATCCAGATTTGAGTCAAGAAATTATTAAAAGTAGTAAAGAATGTATCTCTGCTGAAGATGTGCTTTGGCAGAAGGGTTATAAATTTTCTTTTAGATACCCTTCAGTTTTGAAGATTTTTTATGGTAATTTCCAATCGCAGTGTTTTGAGAGTGATCACGATGCTTTGATGTTTGTCAATTCTTTGCCAGACAGGGCTACTGAAAGGCATTCTTCACCTCAGAGGAAGACATCTGTTAAGAAGAGTGGAAATAGGAGCGGAAAGCCATCTCCGATTAATATGTCAAAAAGCATGATTGATATTGATGATCCAGAACAAGTTTTGGAATTGAATTAATTGGGGTTGTGAGCTGATTTAGATTATTAATTTTTAAGTCTGTTTGGGTGAATGAAGGTCGTTGAAGCTTTCAGAAGTCATCTGCCACCAGTGGGAGGGATTTTATTTCTTACCACATCCAGTTAAGTGGGGAGTAACTTTGTAGTTTAGTTTTATTAAAAAAAAACCCTTTTAAATAGTGTAAGTTCTACTTTGTTTAGAGAGGGGTTTAGTGATTGCTTAATTTAGATTACTTAGCAAGGGGAGCTTTAAATTTTGTTATCGCAGAAGGGCTTTTTCTGTGTGAATAGAATGAATAGAAAGAGGGATTTTGATACTGTTTTTATTTTACTTTGATAATAATATCTAATTTGATCTTTGCAACATTTAACGTGCTGTGTTTAAATAACACGACTAAACGAAAACATGTTTTATCCAATATAAAAAATGATGAAAGATGATATTGCTTTATTGCAGGAAACTCATTTAACTGAAAGAACATGTGAAATTGAAGAGGGACTGGATCGGTTATATATTTTCATCTTCTTTTAATTCGAAAGCAAGGGAAGTGGCGATTCTGATTCATAAGAAAATACCATTTGAACTTTAATCTTTAGTGCCTTATTTGAAATGTATGAATTTATTAATATCTTCAACTGATAAATATATTCTTTAATGGTTCCCTTGTGGGGTCTGTTGAGGGGGGGGGGGGAATGGCGTGGGATAGTTGTAGTTCTAATTTTTATATTATGGATTTTGTAAAAGTTTTTGTTTGGAATATATTTAAATGAATTAAAAAATAATGAAATAAATGGTTACTACTCAGTTAGGATCTTGTTAGTTTTTAGAAATTTGTTATTCATGGAGAAAGACTGAACCTTTTAATCAAACATTCCTGTATCTTGCTGACTAAATTTTCCCCATCAATGTTCTCCACCTGATAATCTCTTCCTTTCAAGTCACCACAGAGTTCATTTATGTTTCATTAGGCAGCCAGTCCTCTCCTCCTGTATGGACCACAAGAGCTTTGACCACGCTGAATTAAGCACTCACAACCTGTCTTCGAAATGGGATTTTTCCACAAGCTTGCCAGCTTGTCATGTCCTAGGTATTGCTGGTGACAGTAAAACTGCAGAACTTAATTACACCTTCCCTCTCACTTAGAGAAAAAACGCATATTTGACTCTCTCTGCTTGAAAAACCACATGACACTCTTGGAACAGCAAGCTGCACTCCAGTCAGACTGTGGCTGTGAATTGCTCCTCCAATCTATTTTATCTGTTGCTTTTCAAAACAACAATCCTTTTGTGAAGTCACTTAGGCACACCCCAAAGTTTTTGCAAAGGCTCCCAGGAGCCATCCTGTCTGACTTGAGTAGGGCTTCAGTGTCTTAAATGAGATCTGTTTTGAAGTGTGACCAACACTAAAAAAAAAACCTGTCCCAATTTATCTCCCCAAAACATATTTATATACTATACAAACACAACATAATCTGCTAAAGGAGAAATAGTTGAAATGGCGAAGATGTTTATGGTAGTGGGAGAATGTTCAGACAGAGAGCACAGCCTTTCAAATGTAGGGAGTGCCTTCAGAACAGGTAGAGAAAAAAATTGTTGAGTCAGACAGTGGTAAATATAGGGAATCTATTACCATGGGCGGGTTTGGAATCCATTTCATGCAGAAGATTTATGATTATTGATACATAAATGTATCTAAGGATATAGGGAGGAGGCAGAGAGAAAAATGACATAATGGTTAGAATAGTTGAATCGGCACAATAGGCCAAATGCCCAGTTTGGCTTCTGTGCCCTATTGGAATACGTGCATAATAGGTGGCTACATATCTGTTCCATGCAACAAGTAATTAGTTGACATTGTAAATCATGTCAGGCGCAAAAGATGGGCACTATCTAGTTGTTTACTGCAGTGTTAAATTCCTGTGATCTACCCTTTCTGCTTTTGTTAGTCAATGTCCAAACAATCAATATTACACGGTTCTCTATTTCTAAGTTCAGTGGCATTTTTGGTAGTGAACATTCCACTTGTTAACATCATCTACACACATTTTCACTTTGGCACCCTTGGGTTTCTAGCATACAGCTGTTGTCTTTTGCAATGAATAAAGACAGATAAGGAATACTCATTATGTTCATCCTATTTTACGTTGTCCTCCAGTACTATTTCACCTGTGTCATTTTCTAGCAGTCCAATATCTCGCCTCCTCCCTGTTTTGCTCTTTATGAATCTGGAGGATGTTAACGCCCTCTTTTCTCTTGGTGGATTCCTTAACTTCGTTTTTCTCCTTTATCTCTTTTTTTCTTCACTAGTTGCCTTTTAAAAGCTTTCAAATCTTAGTTTCCCGAGGCTTTTTCCCATATTATACAGCCTCTATTTTGATTCGGTACCACCTGTGACATCCTTGTCTATCATGGCTTCCCCGTCCTCTCTTTGAACACTGCATTCTTGAGATGAATGTGTCCCATTGTGGCAGATATAAGTTGTGGACAAATGCCATTAAGATGAAATATGATGAATAACGGGACCACGCCTCAGGTTTCAGTCTGAAAGAGTAAAAGAGTAATTTATGTCAGGCTAGATAAAGACAAACAACAAATGACCTGGTGCCTTGACAATTGGAGTATGTACTACGTACTACCTCATGACATTCAGGTGGAGTAGACCAGGGCTTCTCAGCAGACCTAAAGATATTGCTGAGTCACTATGCTATTGTAGCAAGTTTCCTGCCTGTTGTGTCTAGATATCATGAGTTTGGGACCGTCAGTGCAGGTTCTGTCAATTCCAGCCCCCACCCCACCAGCGAACTGCTGTACTGTGTTAAACTCAGAAACTCCATTCGCTGCAGGTCTATGACCCTGTCCGTTTCCAATCAACCTTCGAAGGTCCTCTTTCATTCCTCTCTTATTCTCTTTATTCCAATATTATAGTGGTCATTTTGAGTTTTATCCTGACCCCGCAAACTTGCAGGGTGAATTCTATCACTTCCTGCTTGCAGTTTCTTTAATTTCAGCCTTGTTACCAACTCTGATAAGTAACAGAACACCCAATCAAGACTTGACATTTCCTTGGTCGACTGCTCTAAACAGCCCAAAAAGTACTGTTTTTAGACTGTTCTAAAAGATCATCTCTTTTGACCATGATACCATAAGACGATAAGATATAGGAGAATAGGAGGGCTATTTGGCCCATCTAGTTCACTCACAATTTCATCAAGCAGTCTTCTTCCAAGATCATTTGATGCACTGAATGTTCAGATACTTACCACTCTCTCACTTACATACACCTAATGACTTGGCCTCCACAGCCACCCAAGGTAGCAAATTGAAAAGATTCACAAATCACTCTCTAAAGAGATTGCTCTGGATCACTTTTCTCAAAGCGTTTCTTTCCATCGTTCAGATATTGCATGAGCGACACGTTTGCCACATCTATACTGTGCAGTTCATGAGGTCCAATGCACCAAAAGCTTTCTTTAAGTCCGTAGGTACCCCGACCAAACTTTTTAGGAATTATTTATCTGTATTTTCAAACCCTCTGCTTTATCCGAGTTAAATGAAAAACATCAAAAAATGTTGAAGAAATATTTTCCGGAACAATATTTTCAAGTATTTAATGTGGAATGTTGAACATGGTCATTAGACCAAGTAGCCGAAGTGAATGGGCCAAAATCACATTTAAATTCAGCGACCTTTCATGGCCCGTGAAACGTTTGCACTCTTGCTTGTATCAGCGTTGCAGTATTTAGTTTTTCCTTCTTTATTTGAAGATGTTTATACAGCGTGGCAGCAATTTAGAATGAAATGACCCCATCACTACAAAGCGTGTCATTAATTTCAAGGAAAAGGATGTTGATGAACATTTAACAGCCTCATCCGCTAAATTCATAAATAAATACTGTAGTAAAATTCCTGGTGGCGCATAATGAGATGTGGATTCTGTGAAGAATGGAGGGAACTGGGAACACAATCTGTTAGAGATTTGTGAATAAATTAACCATGCAAAAATAATTATCTGTTTGGTGATATGTTCTTTATTCGGTGGAATAAGAAAAATATTTAAAGCTGGCTTCCACCTGTTAATGTTATGTTTCTTATTTTATTTCTATTTCTATTTACACCCACAGCAGTTGTTGAATATAAGAAGAACGATGAAATGTTGAGACCTCAGGTGGAAAGTTGGGAGCAGATTTGGGCTACTCGTTTAAGAAATGGTGCGGTGAACCCAGAGTGGGTTCAGTGAAATCTCACAAGGGAGATTCCATTTATTATCAACTGACTGCACATATTCAACGAGATGAAACAGCGTGGCTCTGGATTTAGGTGCACACCCATGCACACACAATATCCAGCACATCATAACCACATAACGTTTTCGAATAAGACACTCTTTGTGAAGAACTTGTACGTTCTTCACGTGTCTGCGTGATTTCCTCTCGGTGCCCGGGTTTCCTCCTGAGTATAAATCGTTTAAGGTGTATTTAGGCGGCATGTGGTCGTGGGCCATAAAGACCCGTTACCGCACTGTATGACTAAAAATATACTTGAAGGACATGACGCTCGTGGAAATCAGCGATTGGTTAATAGTAAAGAAAGGAAAATGTATCCCGTTCTAACACATAAAAGCTGGGATACAAGAATGCTCACATGGCAGTTGAATGGTGTAAAATCATTTATAATTACTTACAAACATATTTCACCACGTTCGTGTTGTCGACAAAAGATTTTGAAATTCTTTTGAGTGGTAACTGCCGGCAGCCAAGGTTCTTTTTTGCGTGCATAATATAAACGAAACATTGTTTTGAATTTGCTTTTGTGCTGTTAGAATGAAGAACATAGATCTCGTTCAGTTAATTTTTTTGAACATTTACTTTTAAATGTATTAATATGTTATTGTTCATTTATTCATTGACTTAATTAGAGTAGACAGTTCAAGATTTCGAATGAACATGGAAAGAAATCGGTGCTATCTTGGAATGGACGTTTCATCGTTTCATGATTCCAGAAACAACAATGCCTACTTGTTCTGCGAATATGAAGGGAAAAGATCACAATATTAGTCAAAGAATCCTTTGGACTATTGACTGATTAATTAACCGAAAATGAGATTTCAAGTAAAACGATTATGTTTAAGAAACCTGGATGATTGACCCTTATTCAATATAACACAGAATCGAAGACATAGAAATTTGAATATTGAATTTGCAAGAAGACTGGACTAATTTTTCACTGTTTGGAGCAGATCGGGAAGGAGACAAACAAGCAACAATTAATACAATTGAAGAAGTTTATTACACAATGGAATACGGTTTATTACATTGGATCTACTTGACATAAAAAGCACATAAAAGTTTAGAGAGATTATTGTGCATGTTTCATGTCTGAGTGCAACGGGGAGATCAGCAACTGCAGCAGTTAAGGAGCGATGTGCCGAGAAGATGAAGAAAATGGAACTTTTTGATGAATTGTAAAGGCGGCAGTAAGATATCTTCTTTGGCTTGGCTTCGCGGATGAAGATTTATGGAAGGGTAATGTCCACGTCAGCTGTGGGATCATTTGTGGCTGACAAGTCCGATGCGGGACAGGCAGACATGATTGCAGTGGTTGCAATGGAAAATTGGTTGGTTGGGGTTGGGTGTTGGGTTTTTCCTCCTTTGTCTTTTGTCAGTGAAGTGGGCTCTGCGGTCTTCTTCAAAGGAGGTTGCTGCCCGCTGAACTGTGAGGCACCAAGATGCATGGTTTGAGGCGATATCAGCCCAATGGCGGTGGTCAATGTGGCAGGCACCAAGAGCTTTCTTTAGGCAGTCCTTGTACCTCTTCTTTGGTGCACCTCTGTCTCGGTGGCCAGTGGAGAGCTCGCCATATAACACGATCTTGGGAAGGCGATGGTCCTCCATTCTGGAGATGTGACCCACCAGCGCAGTTGGATCTTCAGCAGCGTGGATTCGATGCTGTCAGGTTCTGCCATCTCGAGTACTTCAATGTTGGAGATGAAGTTGCTCCAATGAATGTTGAGGATGGAGCGGACACAACGCTGGTGGAAGCGTTCTAGGAGCTGTAGGTGATGAGGACCCATGATTCAGAGCCGAACAAGAGTGTGGGTATGACAACAGCTCTGTAAACGCTAATCTTTGTGAGGTTTTTCAGTTGGTTGTTTTACCAGATTCTTTTGTGTAGTCTTCCAAAGGCGCTATTTGCCTTGGCGAGTCTGTTGTCTATCTCGTTGTCGATCCTTTCATCTGATGAAATGGTGCAGCCGAGATAGGTAAACTGGTTGTCCGAAGTGAAATGGATGAAGGAGGATACGCACAAGAAAGAGAATACTGTTTTTAGTGATTCACATCCTGCAAATATACTGCAAAAACCATTAATTGAATTTGATATTGAATTCCAAACAGCAGCTGAAGCTATACCAGAATAAAGTGGTTTTGGGAAAGAGCTTCCAAAATAGAGACATGCTCAGAGATTGAACAAATACATGATGCACAGAACCTAATAGGACCTAATTTCTCGCGTTCATAGGCCAGGCTTCAGAGATTGAGATGCTGATTTTATGCCTTTGAAGTTTCAAGCAGGTGCAACTTTTGTTAAAGTGGAAAAGGCTTCAGTTCAAAGTGGATCTAGGAGATAAGGAGGAGCGATTAAGAATTACACGTGTGTGGTGACGACAGGAAAGGAGCTGCAGGATATACAGTGATGGTTTGAAGAGGAGCTACCTGAGGAGCAGCTAAGAATGGAGCTAAAGTACCAAATGGAACTGGATAAAGATATTGCTAATGTGGCCAGGTCATAAGCATTAAAAGGCTCAGTGGTATTTGTTGCTCAAAGTAAATTATTGAATGCGCCACGTTTTGAAGAAAGACTTCAGAGAATGAAAGAAACTATCAATTACCAAAGCTGAGCCAGTGATAGAACTACAAGAAGGACATGGTCAAGGACTGAGCATATTATGTCTCGGTGTTTAGCCAGTGCTACAGCCACAAGACAGGCTTTTTCTTCGACCAGGCAGGAAAAGACAATGAGCTGAGCCAGCACAGAAAAAGCGCGATTTGCTAGATCCCGAATTGACTGGGTTGATCAAAGGAACCAGAGATCAAACATCAAAGATGGCAGCACTGGACAAAGGATGGGGGACAAATACCATCTCTTAACTCCTGGCAAGAAATGCAGCTGGACAAAGTAAGATACGCCTTGAGATGACAAGACAATATGAATTGTTTGAATAATTAATTGTGTTTCAGACTCTATATCCTCTACCGAAGATAAAGATTCCAGATTTTGTTGGTGTTAAATTCCAAGTGTTTATGAAAAGCTTTGGAATGAGTTCTGAAATAAATGAGTCAAAGCGCAGAGGATTTTTTTTTACAGTTATTTGCATCAATTCCTGAGATGACAACCACATGAATTCGTAAAGAGTTGTCACATCTGAATCCAGATGTATGATTCAAAGAGGCGTCGTGGTTACTAGATATATATTTTGGAGACAAATATACATATCTACAGCTTGTATGAAGAAGGGTTTCATGGTCGCTAATGACACCAGAGTGCCCGAATGTTTTATCAGCTTACACCCTCTTTCTAGCAGGATGTTTCAATGTCTTGATGGAGATTGGTCATCTTCTGCAACTTGACATACATCAGAATGTGGTTGATAAATTACCAAGCTGGATGAGAGATTTATGAAAACGTGGTTGAACACCAGAGAAGATACCATGTGACAGGTATTTTAAGGATTTAGTCAATTGTTTGAAGGACAATTGGATGTTGTCACATATCCAGTGTATGGAATTACGGGTATTTAAATAATGAGTAAAGAAGTTGAAAAGTCCAAATCTTATTGCAACCAAAATTGAAGAAAAATACACTTACCACACTTCTGACAGTGAAATTAAGGAAAACCTAAGTTCACCTGTTGAGAAAACCAATTTTCGTTATGGAGTAATAAGGACGATTTCAAAAACTGTGCACAAATTGCAATGAAGATACATTGTGAGAAAATAGCTCTCTTCTAGGAAAATAGAGTATACTTTGGCTGGCCGTGTAAAGGACACATCAACAAAGATTGCAAAAAGTGACTCAGCTGCGATATATGTTATCAAAATCATCTCAAAATATTACATGTCTTCAACGAAAAGAAGAATACTGAAAATGAACAAACGTCGATGAAAGAAGCAGATTAAAGCAGCGTTGAAGATTCAGCATTGTTAAATGGTCCTTCTGGTGACTGTGAAGATAATAGCAAACTCTTGATAGTGTCTGTACAGGTTAGAGCGAAGGATGGGAATGCAACCGTACTACACATGCATTTCTTGACCCAGAAAGAACTGCGTTATTTTGCAGTGCAGAGCAAATGAAAGGGCCTGATCTAGAAGTGTGGAAAACAAAGATTTTTATTGAAAATTATGTAAAAGGAATGTAAGTAAAACTAACATGCTTTCCAGTTAAAGGCTGCTGGAAAACACAGCGATGACTTTCTTGTGATTTTTCTGGCATATACAAAGATGCCTGTGCATAAAGGAATCATCCTACATATAGGTGATGTGGATCAGTGGGCATATATCAGAAAGGTTTATATCCCGGGAAATAGCTCTGAGATAGTTATGCTGATTGTTTTAGATGTACCAAAGGCTCTGGAACCAATCGAACTACTATCCAGTGTGAGGCGTGGCCCACGCAGTATTAGAAATATGCTTGGATGGACAATCAGTTGCCCATTGGAAAGAAAGAATGACATTGCTCAGAAGTAGTCAACATGTTTCAATATGTTATTTTGTGAAACTCAACGAACAATTGAAAGAAAAAACGTTCAAGACAGATTTTGCTGAACGGCATGATAACAGTCAAAAACTTTCAAAGGAATACAAAGAGTTCTCAGAAGTCGATGTTAAAGCCATTCAGTTTGAGTGTGCCCAGGTGGAATTTGTTGTGTTTCAATTCGCGGGTGGTCTCAGTCTGGTCGTACGTGAAATCATGGACAGCTATTTTAGCGAGGCAAATGGATATGGAATTGAAATAGGTGGCCAATTGGAGACATACCCATTTGCTGGGATCAGATCTGATGTGCTCAATTAATCGATTTCTCAGTGTGACCTGCCTCTCTGATGTAGAACAGAAGAAAACGCAGCCAAAATGTAGAAGAGTGAAGTGCTGCTTCACACGGAAGAACTGTTTGGTGTCAGTAATAGTGGTCAGGGTGGAGGAGTGAGCGCAAGTGATCACAGGGGAAGGGGCCAAGTGGACGATTGGTGGGGAGGGATGAGTGAACAAGAGAATTACAGAGGGAGTGGTCCCCATGGAAGGAAGAGAGGAAAGGAGAGAGGAATGTGTATCTAGTTGTGGGATCATGTAGTTGGTGGCAGAAATGGTGATGGAGGATGTATTGGATGCAGAGGCAGGTGGGGTGTAGTTAGAGGAAAAGAGAAATCCTGTTTTGGAATCCAGTGTGGATAGAGAGACCTAGGGCCGATGTGCAAAAATCTGCAGGTGCGGTCCTGGTTGATGGTGGTAGAGAGAAAGCTACATTGTTTGACAAAGGAGGGCAAATTCTAGTAACTTGTTAATATGATCTGGCTTGTAAAACCTCGTCCTGGGAGAAGATTTGACACAGCTAGAGGAATTGCGAGAAAGTAATCCTTACAGGGGACAGGTTGCGAAGAAGTGCAGTCGAGGTAGCTGTGATGTTAGTCGGTTTGCCGATGATATCTGTCAAAAATGTGTCTCCCACGATTTATACAAATTTTAATTGACAATCAGCATTCACCACCTGGTGGCGCTGCTGCACTCATATTCGTAGGACACACTACCTTCCAATCAAGACCAAAGGCTAACCCAAAGCTATTAAGATGACCTTTGTGATTGGCCCACCGAAATCACCAGGTGCTGAAGTCAAGGCAGCTTTCCCAGACTGACCTTCACCCAATTGACCCAGGTGAATCACCTCAGCTGACCCCTGCTGTTTCCCTTCACTTGGCTTTGAGCTATTGGTCACTGCAGCCAAATCGGCCCAACCTGCCCGAGTGATTGTCCCCCAATTACCTCCTGCAAAACTATAAATGACCATGTGCCCGTTTTTCTGCCTCTTTGGACTCCTCATGGGACGTAAGTATAAACTTTCACACTGCGTTGGAGTAAGTTCCGATGTCAGGTTGCAAGAGCGGTGTCCTTACCCTTCAAGAAGTCAGAGCACAAAGTATCACATTGATCCTGTCTGTTGAATGGGTATGTTCGTGTAATTTCCCACAGTCTCTGTTGGTTCCTCTCTCGTTGTCCGAAACATTTCCCCTTGTGTATTGTGTATGTGTTTAGGTTTGCCTAACATATCGACCCTGTTGTCCCGTTTGAATCCCCAAAATAAATTGGATCTTTGTACTTCAATTTTGACCTGGTTCCTAACTTGTGGGACCCACACAAACCAGAACAACACAGGTACATGGAGAAAGGGGAGTGTGTTGTTAGAGATGGATCAAAAGAATATGAGGTCATGGTTGAACTTGGCATCAAAATGGATAGAGTTGAGGAGCCTATCATGGGTGCATGAGACAACACCAAATTAGCCATTCCTTTAGTGGAGGAAGAGTTGAGGGACCTTGACTGAATAGTTTTGTAGCATCGATTACTCCACATAGAGAACAACAAGAAATATAGACAATATCTACGTGGACAAATTTAGATGAATCAAAAGAGAAGTTATTGAGAGTGAGACAAGTTCTGCCAGCTAGAGGTGACTGATTGAGTAGGGAATCTGGTTGCATTCTTAGTCAAGGAAGAACAGAAGGGCTTTGACGCCTTCGGTATGGGGGATGGAGATGTATAGTCACTCGTTATCCATGCTAAAGATGAGATGGTGATGTTTAGAGACTGAAAGTGATAGTCGACGTGTGAAGTATCGTGGATATCGGTGGGGACAGACTTGACCAGGTGAACAAAATGGAATCAAGGTAATCTGATAATAGACCGCTGGGGCAGGAACTGCAGAATCGATGAGTCTGCTGGGAGCGTACAGTGGGACGTTGGGAAACAAAAGTTTGGAGGCAATGCAAATGATGAGTTCAAAGATCGTGCGTGATACAGTGGATTGATTAGTTTTGGTGGGTTCCTATTTTAGGGGTCGTAGAAGGAAGTGAGATTTTATATTATCTTATACGTGAGATGTGATAATATTATCTTAGATATAATCTTATATGTGAGATTTTATATTTAGCCAGATCGAGGTTCGTGCACCAAACAATAATAACGCCACGCTTGTCGTCGGGTTTGATCGTGAGGTTGGGATTAATATGGAGAGAGTGGAGAGGATGAGATTTTTATGTGAGTGGAGTGCTGAAGTCTACGAGTTTTATGTCCAGAGAAGATAGAAGGATGGAACAAGGTGCCCAGGAAGAGGGAGGAAGTTAAAGTGGGAGAGGCTGTCCGCAGTGCGCCCGAGAATCCTATTTGCAGTCGGAGGCATGCTAACAGAGCCAATGGAAGAAGTGTCAGGATCGTTAAAGTGTGCGTGAATAGAGGTGGAGTTGGGGGAGGTGGGAGATGAGCAGGAGAAAAACGAGTGAAGCGTCCTTTAGTCTTTCAACGGCTGAGAGTGTATCTCTCTGTATCTGCTGTATGGGTGTCCAGTATGAACTCCAATTTGTTGAACATAAATTGCTGATAAGAGAATTATCTCCAGCGGGATTCTTTTCAAAATAAAAACACAGTTGATTAGGTATTTTGAAGCTCAGGAAAGTTTATAATATTATTTACGTTCCATTTCTCGAGTTTCCCATTCTCGTGAACAGGCATCTCAACCCTTTATTCAGCTCTTTCCTGAATTTCATTTGTGTCAGCCCATAGATACACGTATTTGTGCAGGTACTGAGCATCTTCAACATCATCCCACATTGTTGCAGGATATACATCGGAGTGCTGAAATACTTATCCGTATAGGAATAGTTTTCCTTTGGCAGTGTCATTGAATATATAACTTGGGGTGTCCACGTTAAAATGAAATTGGCGGATAGAGCAAAGAGCAAAATCACCGACTTTCCCCGTTTCTCCATCTCGGGATCTTTCTTAAACTTACTCTTGCATCGCAGTTTCCGACGGAGCCTATTCACCGCTACAATGTGTCTGACGGTTAATGTATTAAATATCAGAATTAAACCGAATGGTAAGACCGGAGTCATAATATTTTCAAATCGTCTGTACGCTGCCCACACCGGCGCCCTCATATATTCGTGCGAGGGAACGCAGCGCTGTGGATGGACTGCGAAGTAAAATGGACCATTCTGAGCACAGCTCACCGCACCCACTGCAACTATCACCACGGTGGCTGTTCTGACCGTGCAGTATTTGATTTGCAGCTTCTGACAGCAGATGGCGATGAAACGATCGACAGTGAAAGCCACAGTGAACCAAACGGAACAGTCCGTGTTTACCTGTTGCAGGACCAAAGTGACGGAACATATCGGAGTTTCGAACAAGAAATTCGCGAAAAAATAGATGAAATTAATCTGATGCATTATAACGGCAACGATAACCACCATCAGATCTGCGATTGCCATGGCTACTAGATAGCGAGTGAGGCATTTGGAGAGTCCAAGGTTTCGGAGTGTCAGTATCACAATAGCCGTTACGTTAACTGAAAAAAATGAGCAAATATAGCGTTACGTGCACGTTGAAAAATATTATCTGCTTCACCTTATATGCAGAAAAGTCCAAATCAGGCGTTCCCGGCAGCTCGCAAGCCGCATGCGCTGATCGAGATTCGTTGTGGTTCACTGTTCGAACTGACACTCTATTAGCATGTCGAACTTGGACGTCGAGTGTCTCAGTTCCCGCATCTAGTAACAGCGAGAAATCTGGAAGCCGATCCTGTCTGAAATATGACCATGATGCTCTCGGAGCGCGGAGGTGGCCCCCTCAGTGAACAATGGCTTTCTCCCTGGCCCCTGAAATCTCCCATTAACGGGGTTTCTGTTGTAAGGTAGAATAGCTGATTCCATGCTGTGTTGACGATATATAATGGAACAAAATCTGAATGGCGTCACACCTGGTCACGTCAGACTTTTGATGAAATAAAATGACACCTGACTTCACGCGACAACAAAAGTTTCCCAAGGCGAGGGATAAGGACGGACATCATCACAATTGAGGCGATCTGGCCTCTCGGCCTTGCGGAACAGAGTTGCCATCAAGTCCTCTCGTTCGAGGGGATCAATGGGGCAGAAGATCGTTCTTGTTCAAGGTTTTGTTCCTCTAATTATCGAGCGACCTCAGTCGGAAATTGCATGCGATCATGGACAGATATATCAGGGATGGAATGGGGAGGGTATTGAGACCATCTGCAATTTGAAAGATTGGGATTAACATTGACTTCTTCTCCTCCCTATAAATGTTCGTCCAGCTCAGTTTCTCCCTCTCTCTTCCCTTTCCTTCCCTTTTTCACAGAGCAATATCAATTCTCATCTTTCTTATCATATCCAATTAAAACATTTTGTCTGTTGGTCTGTACACCTTCTCCTTCCATTCCCCCTTCCTTTCACCAGCCTTCAATTAAGACGTCGTGTTTCTTCAATCATATCTTGAGACAGGACTCAAGCCCGACTCGGTAATAATATATCTCTACATCCTATGGACGGTGAAAATCGCCTGCCTTCCTCCAGAATTTTGATTACCATCACAGCGACTCAGTCATTCGTGTTTCACTCACATAGATAAAGATTCACAAATACTCAATGTTGGCATCCTGAAAGTATCATTCGTGGCCCTCCGGTCAGGCGACTGCATAGTGTACGAGACATGAGTTAGGTGATCCAACCAATTTTAAACATTTCTTTCTGAATCTTTAACCAAGGTGGTTCAAACCTGGTCCCGTTAAATTTTAATATCATTACCTTTGAAAATGACTGAGCCAGAGGATATAAAGCTGCTAAAAATAGTAAAGAGGAGACAGCCCCTCAGACTGGAGACTTCGTTTCAGACAGATTGAAAAGGTGGGAGATAGCACGAGAAAGACTGGAGCAATGGAAGAGAGTCAGCGAGAGATTGAAAAAGCCATACAATAAATTTCAGCAATTGAGGATGAGTTGGAAACTGTGTAGGTTGGTGTCAGTTAAGAAAGAGCGAAGCAGTCTTTACCAATCTTGAGGCTGTTCGATTTAGGGAGCAGGATCCGACGCAAACATGTTCGGATCTTGGGGCTTTTGGAAGATGCAGAGAAAGGCAAGTTAACGGATTTCTTCTCCAATTTACGCGTGGAAACTGTTTGGAAAGAGACTTTTTCTACTTAGCCCTATCTATAGAGAGCCCAAGAGTCTTCAGTTCCCAAGCCAACCTTGGAACATCGTTTACGTTCGGTAATTCTTCGTTTTCATTAATATCATAAGAAGGATCTTGTTGTTCCTGAAACTCGTCGGTAAAGAATTTCCTCTTTGAAAGCTTTGAGTCCAACTTCATGAAGCACATGATTGACCTGGACGTTAATCGTTCGTAGTTCTGTGACTGGCTATGTGCTCCGCATTAGGTTCCTTCGCTACCTAAGTGGATGGCAAATGACTACAAAGATTTGACGGTATTTTCTTGGTGCAGTAACAGGGGGAAATAATGGGCAGAAAAGCTACAGTATATTTCTTTTTCATACAAGCCTTTTAGATAGGCTTGGGTGTGCCATTGATGATCCAGGGAAGATCCAAAAATCAGTTGGTTGCTGGAACATGACACCATATTACCAAAGTGACATGGGGAGAACATTTAAAATGGAGTTACCTTTGAATGACGATGACATTGGATATTTCACAGTCGTTCAGCTGGTTGAGAAATTGGATGTCACTTTTTTTTTCTCTTCGGCACTGTGTACTGGGTTGATGCTGGCAGACGACAAACAATGTTGTTGCTTTTTTGTTTCAGTTTAAAAGATGCAGACGTGCCTGAAAACATGATAATTGTGTTTCCCCCGATTTGAAAAAAATACTACTCAAATAACAGCAAAGAGTAAGGTACTACCTTTCTAGGAATTCTGGGAAAGCAGCGGTTAATTTAGGGTCTAATCCAGAAGTGACACATATTTCTTCTGCGACCTCCTAACACGCCATCGGCTCCATCTAGAACTGACCAAGGTCAGAGATTGAAATAACGGCACAGAGCGACCTCATCAGAGTTTTGGCATCTGCTGGCAAACTGCACAGCTTTCATCACTGTGAATAACAAGACGTTATATTCTCCAGGCACCCAAGACAATGTACCTTGCGTTCTTACATATTGGGACCATAGACCACTACGACACAAAACAGACCCGGCTCTCCTTTAGAGAGTATTAAACGATTTTCCTGCTGCTACCCATTGAGGTGGACCTATACCATGGGCCCCACACCTCCCCCATCAATGCACCAGTCCAAACCTACTTGAATGTCGACATTTACCATGTTTTCATGACTTCATATGGCAACGTTCACCACAATCTGCGTGAAGTCGTTCCAATTAACAAACACTGTGGAATATTTCTGATTGCACTTACTCTGTCCATTCCCCTCCTAATTTTGAACACCTCCATCAGATTATACCATTTAGTTTCGACATTCAAGGGTATAAAGTGAAAACCTATTGCACTGCCTCTGTAATTCCATCCTTCAAGTCAAGGCATCATGGTTTGGCAGCGATTAATAGAATCAAATTTCAACTGTATTCTTAGACTTACAATAAATGTTAGACAAAAACGTAGATTTAAAACTATTTAATTAACCAACGAGTATAAAACCTCTGAACATGCAGAATTATGTTTATAATAAAGAAGGCATCAATTTTCTTCTGATACCCTCTTTCTAAAATGAACTGAAGAATTGTCAGTAAAGAGACATCGTGTCTACCTTTCAACAAACGTATGAAAATTAGAGATCCACGTGAATTTCTTTCCTTACCTGGAATACCGACCATTGCCAGTACGGGATAGTAAATTCTGACTATCTGGAAAATGGCTGGATAATCCATTTTCGGCCTGAACCAAAGTTAGATTCCTGCTGCCAGATTTATATTAGTTCAGTGTCATTTATACCCCAGTAATAACGTAATTAAGCCTATGAGTGGCATTTTCATTAGCATTAGCCTCAAACCATGGAAAGAAGCACAATTAGAGTTAACATGTGTACACGTTACATCACATCGTAATCGACTTTTCTTTAGGTCCCATGGACATTAATTAATTTCGTTCTATTTGGATAGATATTTGTGGGAAACTGTTGCAATATTTCATGAGATTTGAACCGGTGAAAGAATAAAAATACATATTTTGCTTATTGAATTATTTCACAAAAGTCATCACATTCTATGAATAGTAACATTAGTGTTGTAACACAGGTTTGTGAAACAAAGATGAGTGTATAATCAGGGAGGAATATTCGTGAATCCCAAAAGTTCTGAACCTGACTTCACAAAGCTGGAAAACAAGCGGGGACACACCAGTCCTAAATATTGCTTTCGGACTTCACCTTAGGCTTATGAGTGATCATGATGTACCATCGCAGGCGAAATAAATGCCAGTGCTGGATGAATGATTCACCACGAACTGCATCTAAAGCAAATATATTGAAGCCATAATCAAATTAACGGGGACTTATGTCAAAAAACGACCGTTTGATAAAATTTCCCTCTGTCACGGCAGGCCCCCTTCATCACGGACACACCCTGTAAACGATACCAACCGATCAACAACACGCCGACACTTGGCAAGTCAGATAAAGGAGCAGTGCTGAAGCCATTCGGTCACGGGCAGATTTTGAGGAGGTGAAAGTCGATGGTCTGAAGACTCAGTGTCTTCAATTCAGTGGACAGCTCCATATTAAAGTAAATGCATAACGCCATTCATCGACTTCATCAGTATTTGTGTAGAAGAATGCGTGATGAATAAGGCGATTGAGGCATTCACCCGTGACGTCGTTGGGATCCTGCAATCCAGGTGATAGGCTTCAATGTCAGAAGTCCCTGCACGCCATCGAGCATACTGACGTATTTTAGTTCCCATACATCTCCAGACGCGTATCCATAGGAGATCAAAAACAAAACCATTATAAAAACGATTTCAACCATGTTCCCCTTATTTAGGATAATTTTCTTCTATTTAGCACCTGTTTGGTGCTTCCGAAATTTGAAGCGAAATGCTAAAATTAATGGACTATGGACTGCAGCGCATAAATGCGTCTTCCTGATCCTGCACAAACATTCGCCTCTCTAGTTCCTGAATAAATGGTTCAGCGCCTTATATTTTGGTTGAGGAAGATTCTCCATCTACCATCCGGCCCAAACCCTTAATAATTCGGAAAAGTTAAGATTTCTCAATAATGTGACAAATTCATTCTGAAAACGCTCTGCAATATCTCGACATCCCCAGTTGCCGAATTCATATTGCCTACTGATCCCCATATAAATCCCCATATAAGAGATAATTACCTAATTGCTTCTATTACTTGCCCGTGTCTCCTCACAGGGCAATCACAACGAATATCTTCTCTAATTACTGGTCTTCTATCCCACCTCACGTCCATCGTGAGATTCTGAAGCAAATGAGGACAGTTTCGTTTAATGACTGTTCTTTTAGATGACAATTGAAGCGTTTTCTGTCGCATTCTCCATGCCCTTTCCCTCCCCCAAGTTTGTCTACAATGACCTGAAGTCTCGTACAAATTTAATAGTATGCCTGAGGTGATCTGTGGTTAGTAAGGTGTTAATTAAAGTGGAATGTGAGTGTTTAAAAAGAGGTGAGAACCACTGATTTATACTCATTACAATGTTAAATTCCTCCATCAATTGGCCCTCTCCTCCCGTTTTTTTTAAGCTTCAGGGAATAAAATCTTCAACTGTGCTTGCAATTTTGTTGCTGGGTTCTGTATTCACGTGACCAAACCTGCACACAGTATTCAAAATCAGGTCTCATTAATTGCTGATCTAACTTTCACAGAAAATCACAAATTCTGGACGCAGTTCTATGATTTAGGTAGGCTAATATTCCCAACGTTCTCTTTACGAACCTACGAATCTGTGGCCACACTCTCAGCGAGTTAATTAGGTTTATGTATTCCCCAGTCGCTCTTTTGACTACTTTGCCGCTTATCGCAAGTTGATTTGTCCTTTGAAAATGCAATATCTCACACGTGTCTTCATTAAATTACAGCTTACATTTTAGCAACCGACCCAGACCCATCTACAAATCTCGTTGTCCACTTGCTAATCCAATATATCAATAATCATCCAATCGTTTTCGTTCATGGATGACAAGCAAAAATTGATGTCATGCACAAGCACACTGCTCATTACATGGCTTCAGCAAGAGAGACCGTCATGCACTACCACTCTCAGGCTTCTCCCAGAAGGCAAATGTTGAATCCACTTTTCGAAGTCACCATGAACACCAAGGTACCGTTGGTTCATGAGTGATCTCCGATGTCATGGAAAATGGTGGTGCATCGGGAGCTACTGTGACTGCAACACTACCGCTTGTGCGGTCCGCGGAGAGCTGGGAATCGAATCAAGCGCTCCTGTGTTGCCCAGTCTCCCAGGTTGACGGCCGTTAGCTCCCGATAACCTTTAAATGGCCTGCAAATTGAGACTCCAGACACATCTTTCCTTATTCTAACATATCTTAATTTCATTGTCTTGTCCACCGTGGATTGTGACTGGTTGCCTTAAGGTGAATGGAGATAATGGATTTTGAAATGGCGCCATAGGTATAAGACCTTGACTTGAAAGTGATGTAATTTTTGGGAATCTTTAGGTTATGAGTGATGGAATTGATGGGATTGCTTGAGTTGTGAGTGACAGCATTGGTGGGAATGATTGTGGTCAAAGTGATAGCATTGTTGGGAATCATTGGGTTGCGAGTGATAGGAAGATAGTGGTGGAACATGCCTTTGGCCATCTAAAAGGCCACTGGTGATGCTTGTCCAAGGGTATTGATGTTGCTACTGTATTTTACCCAGTTGGTGAGTTTGCCTGCTGTGTACTGCACAATATATGAAAGCTCAACAAGGAGAACCTTTAGCCAGAGTGGACATCGGTTCCAGTAGATCCCACTGCACACATGAGTCAGGATTGTTATGAATACAAACCCCATGAACTCCAGGCCATTCATTCTGCGATACTGTCCATCCTGTAAGAGGAATGAATCCGAGGGTTTTCCAGTGCGACTCAGGTATGTGCCTGCCGCACAGCAACCCTACTCCCACAACCTGCTCTTATCTCCCACACTCCCCAGCCAAAAGCCTGTGACAGGACCCTGCTGCCTGGCTTCATATTGCACACTGTGATCGTGTGAAGGGAATAGTGAGAAATTAATGTAACATGAGAATTCTATGCTTTTTGAAACTTTTATTAAAATATTTTCAATGACCCTTGTCTGGTTTAATAAATGCTTGATGTAGATAATGCGCCACAGACATTCAATGTTGTCTACTAACTACCTGTAAACAATTGAATGGAGAAAGAAACAGTACAAATCCATTCCACACATGAAGATAACAGGTCAGACAAAAACAAAACTGTTAACAAGGGTAACACCTCCACCCAGCACCATTTCATCCCACTGATGAGTGTTTCATTCCTTCAAATCGTGAACAATATTGCACTTATCAGGATTTCATCAACAACAAAAATACGAAGTGAGTGAGCAGCATTACCAGAGCAACAGCTGTCACACATATCATTACGTCATTGAGAGGAATGTTGGGGGGGGGGGGGAGAGACCAATGCTGGACCACAGCATTGCATTCCTCTTCATGTGCCCACTGTCACAATGCGCTGGTGTTGAATGAAATGCCATGCAGACATGGGAGATACATGGGAGGAGGTGTTCCATTGGGCTGTGGGAACTGCGATGGACAGGCCCGAATTCGTGTGACGAATCTCTGGAATATGGAGGATTGCCTGTCCATACTCACGGAGATGACCAGTGAGTTACTGCCTGTAAGTGCTTGTCACCTTCCCACCGGTGCACTGTCTCTTCCTCTTTCTTTTGCTTGGAGAGCAGCTCTCTCTCCTGCTCCCGTTCCACGTCTGCACATTGGCGGTACTTCTCTCCTTTTCCCCCGGTCAAATTTGGACATCATGCTCTGTAGCTCCTTAGAGAGAATCTGAACTTTTATCAGACTCTCTGCTTGTGTCTGGGACAGGGCAGTGTGGGTCATATCAAGAGAAGTGAATGAGTATTTCAATTATGTGCTTCTCAATACACACAACCTCATTAATGCTACTATACCTGTTTCCTCTGGTGTGAGAGCCGCCTGGCTTCTTCCACGGAAAGCGTGTACTGCATTGCTGCTTTCAGGACATCCAAGGCCGTGCCAGTGGAGCCATCGGCGGTGACCAGCTCCTCTTTGGTCGGCATTTAAGTACCTCTACTCCAAACGACTGCTGCTGCTCCTCGATTGTGATCCAGCGCAGCGTGGAACATTTTCCTCAGGATACTCAACTTGGTCACAAACTGAGTTTTACTGCGGATATGACCACAGGATGAGCGTGCAGAAGCCATTCATTCAAATGTGGTACCATCCCTCACTGTCCCCATGAACCCCCTTTCCTCTGCCTCTTGAGACAAGTGGACAGGAAGCAGTCTAAAACCAGTATAATATTTTAGGTCAATTATATTTGACTCCATTTAAAAATAATCAATTCAGTTCCTCAGATACATATTTTAGATGTGTTGAAGATCTAGGTTGCTTTTTACCTTCGACTTCGACTTGCTCCACGGTTATAGGTTTTTGGTTGCAAATTAAATACTTCTTAGAGCAGATTTAAAAAATAAATTTGCCTATTATTCCAATGTTAATTTTGTAGAGGTATTAAATGAGCAGCTTTAAAATTGAAGCTAATTATGTATCAAACTAAGTTTTTGCGTTTATTATTAGCGGTCTCAAAATATATATAGATGTTTCATGGAAATCTGAATTAAATTTATGGTGAAAAAAATGGCATAATGAAATTAAAACCTGTATTCCTTTGGAAAAGATTACATACATTTGAGAGATAAATATTCATTTTTTATTAACATTTGGAGCCCATATTTGAAAGCTGTTAGTAATAATGTATGAGAACTCGATCCACTCCAGTGGACGTCATCACTCCTGCATCTAAGAAGTTTTTTTAGTTTTAATTTTAAGATTAAATAATGATCTCCATTTTCTTCTTTCATTCTTTGTAGTTTGGGTCGGGAGGAGCAAGGGTCATAGTTGGGAGGCTGGGAGGTAGTGTTTTTTTTTGCTATATATATAATAATGATTGATCATAGGAAATATTTACTTAGGTGAGTACACGTCAGTGCCACGTTTTGCCCTTTTAGTTGGCCTCACGACAGCTGCATTCTAGTAGAATATGATGCTTTACATTGGGGTATTCTGGCCAACTTAAAGCTGTGTATGAGATACCGGTGCATGTATTCACTGCAGAATGGCCTGCAGCAGATAGAGTGAAGTTGTGGATGAGTAGTACTGTATTTCCTTTTAATTTTTCAAAATTTTATTGATTTTATAAAATAAATGTTACACAGGTATATTACAATAAAATGAAATATTAACAAATTATATATAATGTGGCAACCCACTTCCCTATAAGCGAACCACTTTCCGAACTGGCAGACACGCAAATTCAAAGACTATCAATGCTGTAAAAAGGAATTCAAACATTAACTATAAACCACAATAATAAATGATTCCTTGGAAGGCTTATTTAATTTTAATTTTTATACATCTCAGACCAAAAATTATGAATTAGAGATTAATATATTTTAACTGAAATTCATCTTTCTTCTTTAATTTGCCAAGGTCTGAATGCCTTGGATGCCCTATTTAAAGTTAAAAAAGATGTTATTGGTCTTAATTCTTTGGAAAGTGTTAGGTGCCCTGGGGAGGATGGCTTTCCTCCAGAATTGTATGAAATTTGTTAATACTTCCTTTTATAGAGGATTTGATACATGTAATGGAAACCCATTTTATCGGAGTTCATATCAAATGCCATTATAACTGTTATACTTAAGTAAAAGAGATATATATTGAAAATTGAATCTTATAGGCCAATAATCGTTATTAAATATTAATTATAAAAATATAGGTAATGATTTCGCAAATATATTGTCGACATATTAACCGATTTAATTGATATGGTTCAAAATATTTTGTAGATTAATTTGCTAAATTAATTAGTTTAATACATATGTTTCATAGAAACTGGAATTGGCATTGGAGTCTAGTTTTAGATGCTGAAAAGATTTTGATAGATTAGAATGGAATTATTTATTTAATGTGTTATAAAAAATTGGATGTGGATCAAAATTTGTTAATTGGGTTATAATTTCATATAAAACCCCTTCTGCTAATCTTATGATTAATGGACAAATTTCTTCATCTTTCCCATTGACTGGATTAACTAGAAAAATATTCATTATCTCCTGCCTCATTTGTTTTAGAAATTGATTCTTTGGCACAATTAGTAAGACAAGATATCAATATTTAAGCAAATTAAATTTAGTAATGAGGCAAATAAGACTAATTTGTTTACTGATGTTTTGATCTATATAACATATCATATAAATTCTGCATTTCTTTACGTAAGAGATGGAGAGAATTTTGCAAAATATCAGGATGGAAAATTAATGGGATAAAAGTGAAATTATGTCTGTGGTTGATAGGGATTATAATTAATGTAAATAAATTGCTCAATTTAGATGGTCAGATAATGGAATTCAATATCTAGGGATACAATTGATTTTAAAAAATTGTTAATTTATACAAGTTGAATTATTTACCATTATTTAATAAAATTAAGGGTAATTTTTATAGATTGAATGATTTACCTCTAACTCTAATTGTTAGAGTAAATTGCATTGAAATAAATATTTTTTCAAGGATTTAAACTTCCTTCAATCCATCCCATGTATTATGTCTCTGATTTTTAAAAAAAGATTTGAACTCAATTATTAGGAAACTTTTATGGAAGGGAAAATTTAACTTGGAAGTTTGAATTAGGAGGGTTACAACTTCCACATTTTGAGAATCATTATGAATCAGCTCAATTTAATAATGCTTGATTTCGAGAAAGATTTATCTTAGGTTGAAATAGAATTAAAAAAATATATATGCAGGATTTTATTAAGAAACGGATTTCAAAATTGTTAATAGGTACTAACATTACACCTATTTTGAATCTTTTTGAATGATGCAATTAAATAGATTATGAGATAATGGGAAAGTTTTGATCAATCATAAAATTCCTTGTATCAAAATATACTTTTACCTTTTACTATGAATAATCAATTTTTGAAGATTTTGAATCAAATAAGGATTCAAAAATAGAAGATTGTTTTGATGCTGTTTAATTTATTACTTTTCTATGAATAAAGGAAAGGTTTAATGTTCTGAGTAATACTTGTATTTTTATTATCAAGTTAAGGATTTTGTGATTGAAAAATTAGGTTAAACTTTAAGATTACCTAGACAGAATGAATTAGAATTATTGGTACCTAAATGTAAAATTAATAAATTTATTTCAAAAATTTATAAATTAATTCAATGAAAATCTCCTAAATTTTGTATTCATGAATAGAAATTAAAATGGGAAATTGATTGAGATAGAATGATAAATGAGAATGTTTGGAAGCAGTTATTTAAAGACATCATGACAAAAATTATTAATGTAAGATATAGATATAAATAATGTTTTTGAATCAATTATGTTTCACCCCTCAAAAATTTTAAAAAAACTTGACTCCTCATTATATGATTTATGTTTTAGATTTGGTCAGGAAGGATCCTCTGATTTTTATTCCACCTTTCTGGATAGAGAGGAAAAAAATTTGTTTCAAAAACATTAAAGGTTAAATTCACGCTTGACCCGATTTTATTGTTGTTGAGTACTATTAAAATATTAGTCTTATTACCTGTGTATCAAATTAATTTTTTACAATTAGCTTCAGATATTTCTAGAAAATGCATAACTATTAATTCCAAATCAGCTGTAGATTTAGGAATACAGAGATGGCATGCCGAATTATGTTCTTGTATTCCACTTCAAAAAAAATAACATAATAAATATAATTTCGTTTTGAAAATATGCAGCCCAAATTTACAGTATGTTGATTTGAGAGCTCTAAATAACCCATCTGAGTGGTAATATTCAGCTTCACAGTTATTGAATTGAAATTATATTTATAATTTTGTAATCTTCCTTTTTTTTCCATTATATTAGGGTTTTAGGGGTGGTTGAGTGTGGGGAGGGAGGAATAAGGGTTACACACAAAAATGTATTTTCTTTTCAATTTATTTTTAATAATTATAATTGTGGTTTAAATAAGTTATATATGAAATATTTTTATAAATGGCGGACATGTTTAAAGGCAGGAAATTAACCAGCATTCAACACAGGTTTGTATTCTGACCTGATCCTGTCATGGATGACGTCACATCCCGTCCATGGGACAGAAACAATGACGTATATATGCCAAGCATGCAAACCTGGAGGTGTCAGTCTTGTACTTGACTCCAGAGTATGTATACCAACTCGTCCACGTGTACAACATGTACACCGAGGTCTATAATAGCTCAGTGCAGAATAGTTCGCTAATAAAATGGTATTGAACCTACATTATATTGGAAAGAAGTAAAGAAAGAACTATATAACTATCTAATTATTGATGCCCCCCTTTCGGAGGCTACTAGTATAACACAAAAAATCAACTATTAATTATAATAATGAAGGTAATCAGGTTCTACTGTAGAGACCACTAAAAAGTCGTGCAACACATGTTGTATTAGATAGTTTTTTTGTGACCTGGTTGTTAAAGAATCTGGCTAAAATTGTCGGTGGGTATTTAGTCATTCCACGAATAACATTAAAATGAAGAAAGCCATCCAGAAAATATAATATGGTTATTTACATACAGTACATGGACAGATAAATTGATTTTAATCTTGTCAAATGAGCAGTATTGTTCTTCGAGAGATCTTGATAATCTACCATAAATGGCAGGACTCTATAAACCATTGATATGCACTGGCACGTCGATAAGCTCTATTAAATGGCATCACAAATATATAAGGTGACAAGTTTGGTAATATTGTAATTGGGCTGGATACTGACAACAAAGCAACGAGGTCACCTTGCTTCTGTATATTTATGGCTCCACTATGAAAAGACTAAATAAGTTTTTTGAAAAGAAGCAGAATGAATTGACAGCATTTTTCCCTAACCCTAACCCTAACCCTAACCCTAACCCTAACCCTAACCCTAACCCTAACCCTAACCCTAACCCTAACCCTAATCTCAGCTTTTCCCTTGAGATTGCTTGGCCAATGGATACCTGACGGAAGTTTATAAAATTATAATAGACATTAATAGAGAGACCATTTAGAGTATATTAAATAGGCTAGCAACATCACATACAAAACCACATGCATTTAATAGGATGATAAAATATTTAAAGGGATGTGCAGTGAAAGATTTTGTCACAGAGAGTGGCTGTCAGGAATAAACATAGGAAGAAATAGAACTGGCATTCAGGAATAAATGTGCTAAGAAATATAATGTGAAACTATCAGTGCTTTCCAGAAAAATACATGAAAGTGGAGTGTGATATGCCCAGAGGATCGCAAAACCCAGCAGCAATTGATATTGATCAAGAGAAATGCATACTTAAACAAAAGTGGCTTTTAATTATCTTTAAACGTGAAAACAATATCACATTTTAACCTATCACCATGAACTTTACTAACCTAACTTGACCCCCTTCAAATTCTAAGCGCACGTGTGTGTGATGTGTGTGTGTGTAAGTTCAGAAAAGTTATTTGATTTAAGGTCAAATCTCACTTCTCATTCCACCAAGTTTACTGGTTTCAGGCGTTTTTTATACTGTTTTTAAAATTTATGAATTTTACAAGGCTTTGGTGCTTGAAAATAAATGGTTATCCTTAGTCCAGCAGAAATGCAATTCCGTATTTACCACAGTTGGACTAATAAATATCCACATTAAAACACTTAACAAAAGTCTGTAAAGTTTGCTCGTGAGTTGTCTTAATTTTAAAAGATTATAATGGGTGCTAATACAAAGAAGTCGAAAGCACTGATTCAGAAGAAACTTCCTTTCAAAAGTACAGAAGAAATGCGCCCTACTTACCAAGTGGAATGCACGGAATCGATTGGACATCCTCCTAATCAGCAACATACTCCAGCTCATTTAAATATTACCCCGGCGCACTTACAAGATGGCAATGGGCTTCCAGTTGTTTCCTCTTATCTTGATCAGCATGCTTGTGATGTCAGATGCACTGTAGATTTGCAGGAGTTAATATTGTAGGGCCCGACGCGCGATACAGCTGTGGATCTCAGTGGCACGGAGGACCGAGACAGCACGTCGGAAGACTTGCATACTCGGGACCCGGCGCTGCCGGGCATGCGTGGTGTATCGTAAGTATCCGATCTTCTGGGCAGGGACTGGGCAGTCCACGAAGTCTGTCGGCAGTGACTTGCACATGGCATGTCTTGGACTTGCTGACGAAACTTGCCCCGTTAGATTTCTCTACATGATAAATTCTTTCAGGTCACCATGCCTTTATGTTTCCTTTATTACAAGTGAAACATTAGGCAGCCAGTCCTCTCCTCTTGAATGGATCACAAGGGCTTTGACCAGGCTGAACTAAGCACTCACAACCTGTCTTCCAAACGGGATTTTTCCACAACCTTGCCAGGTTGTCATGTCCTACCTGTTGCTAGTCACTGTAAAACTGCAGAACTGAATTACACTCTCTCTCTTACCTAGAGGAAAAAGCATATTTGACTCTCTCTGCTTGCAAAACCTCATGGCACTCTTAGAACAGCAAGCTGCACTCCAGACAGACTGTGGCCGCGAATTTCTCCTCCAATCTCTTTCATCTGTTGCTTTTCAAAACAACAATCCTTTTGTGAAGTCACTTGGGCAGGACCCCAAAATTCTTGGAAAGGCTCCTAGGAGCCATCCTGTCTGGCTTGATTATGGCTCCATTGTCTTAAAGGAGATCTGTTTTTAAGTGTTGATATGTGACCAACACTAAAAAAACTGTCCCAATTTATCTCCCCAAAACATATCTATATACTTTACAAACTCAACATAATCTTCTAAAGGCGAAATAGTTGAAATGGCGAAGATGTTTACAGTAGTGGGAGAATTTTCGGACAGAGAGCACATCCTTCAAAAAATAGGGAGTGCCTTCAGAACAGTGTAATGAGTTGCAGATTCGCCGAAGGAATGGAGGGAACTGATAACTCAATCTATTGGAGATTAGTGACCAAGTTAACCATGCAAGAATAATTATGTGTTTTGTGATATGTTCCTTATTCGGTGCAATAAGAAAAATATATAAAGCTGGCTTCCACCTGTTAATGTTATGTTTCTTATTTTATTTCTATTTCTATTTAAACCCACAGCAGATGTTGAATATAAGAACAACGATGCAATGTTGAGACCACACTTGGAAAATTGGGAGCAGGTTTGGGCTCCTCGTTTAAGAAATGTTGTGATGAACCCAAAGTGTGTTAAGTGAAATCTCAAAAGGGAGATTCCATTTATTATCATCTTACTGTACATATTCAACGAGATGAAACAACGTTGCTCTGGATTCAGGTGCACACCCATGCACTCATAATATCCAGCATATAATAACCACATAACGTTTTCGAATAAGACATTCTCTGTGAAGAGCTTGTCCATTCTTCATGAGTCTGCGTGATTTCCTTGGGTGCTCAAGTTTTCCTCCTATCTTCTAAAAAAGTTTATTTGACTCATGGGTCAAAAAGCCCTGTTACCATACTATATATCTAAAAAAATATACTTGAAGGACATGATGCACGTGGAAATCAGTGATAGGATAATAGTAAAGAAAAGAAAAGGTATCTCGTTCTCAAACATAAATGCAGGGATAAAACAATGCTTACATGGCAGTAGTATGGTGTAAAATGATTTATAATTACTTGCAAACAAATTTAGCCAATTTCTAGTTGCCAACAGAAGATTTTGAAATTCTTTTGAATGGTAATGGCCTGCATCTAATGTCAATTTTTCTGTGTATCATATCAACAGTTAGAATAAAGAACATAGATCTCGTCAGATAATTTTTTTGAACATTTACTTTTTAATGTATTAATATCTTGTTGATCATCTCTTAATTAGTTTCCTTTAGATGATAATTGATGCGTTTTCAGTCGCATTCTCCATGTCCTGTTCCCTCACCCAAGTTTGTACACAATCACTTGTAGTCTCCTACAAATTGAATAGGATGCATGAGGTGATCTGTGGTTAGTAATGTGTTACTGAAGATGGAATGTGTGTATTAAAGAAAGAGGTGAGAACCACTGATCTATACTAATAACAATGTTGGGTTCCTCCCGAACTTGAATCTTTGGTGCCTTATTTGAAATGTATGAATTTGCTTTGGCAAATACTAGAGCGCATCGGATGTCCCCCAAAGTTCCTCAACATGATTATCCAACTGCACGAAAACCAACAAGGTCGGGTCAGATACAGCAATGAGCTCTCTGAACCCTTCTCCATTAACAATGGCGTGAAGCAAGGCTGTGTTCTCGCACCAACCCTCTTTTCAATCTTCTTCAGCATGATGCTGAACCAAGCCATGAAAGACCCCAACAATGAAGATGCTGTTTACATCCGGTACCGCACGGATGGCAGTCTCTTCAATCTGAGGCGCCTGCAAGCTCACACCAAGACACAAGAGAAACTTGTCCGTGAACTACTCTTTGCAGATGATGCCGCTTTAGTTGCCCATTCAGAGCCAGCTCTTCAGCGCTTGAAGTCCTGCTTTGCGGAAACTGCCAAAATGTTTGGCCTGGAAGTCAGCCTGAAGAAAACTGAGGTCCTCCATCAGCCAGCTCCCCACCATGACTACCAGCCCCCCCACATCTCCATCGGGCACACAAAACTAAAAACGGTCAACCAGTTTACCTATCTCGGCTGCACAATTTCATCAGATGCAAGGATCGACAATGAGATAGATAACAGACTCGCCAAGGCAAATAGCGCCTTTGGAAGACTACACAAAAGAGTCTGGAAAAACAACCAACTGAAAAACCTCACAAAGATAAGCGTATACAGAGCCGTTGTCATACCCACACTCCTGTTCGGCTCCGAATCATGGGTCCTCTACCGGCACCACCTACGGCTCCTAGAACGCTTCCACCAGCGTTGTCTCCGCTCCATCCTCAACATCCATTGGAGCACTTTCATCCCTAATGTCGAAGTACTCGAGATGGCAGAGGTCGACAGCATCGAGTCCACGCTGCTGAAGATCCAGCTGCGGTGGATGGGTCACGTCTCCAGAATGGAGGACCATCGCCTTCCCAAGATCGTGTTATATGGCGAGCTCTCCACTGGCCACCGTGATAGAGGTGCACCAAAGAAAAGGTACGAGGACTGTCTAAAGAAATATCTTGGTGCCTGCCACATTGACCACCGCCAGTGGGCTGATATTGCCTCAAACCGTGCATCTTGGCGCCTCACAGTTTGGCGGGCAGCAATCTCCTTTGAAGAAGACCGCAGAGCCCACCTCACCGACAAAAGGCAAAGGAGGAAAAACCCAACACCCAACCCCAACCAACCAATTTTCCCCTGCAGCCGCTGCAACCGTGTCTGCCTGTCCCGCATCGGACTTGTCAGCCACAAACGAGCCTGCAGCTGACGTGGACTTTTACCCCCTCCATAAATCTTCGTCTGCGAAGCCAAGCCAAAGAAAGATGAATTTAGTAATATCTTGAACTGTGATAAATATTTTATTTAATGCTTTTCTTGTGAAGACTGTTGAAGGGGAGTGGGTGAGGGGATAGTTGTAGTTCTAATTTTTATATTATGGATTCTGTAAACGTTTTTAATAAAAATAATTAAATGGTTACCACTCAGGAAGATTCTTGTCAGTTTGCAGAGATTTGTTTTTCCTGGACACAAACTAAGACTTGTAATCATCCACTCCAGTGTCTTTCTGACGAAACATGCAACGTCAAGTGTTCTCCAGATGATAACCTCTTTCTTTCATGTCACCACAGAGTTCCTTGTTGTTTCATTTATTACAACTGAAACATTAGGCAGCAAGTGCTCTCCTCTTGTATGCACCACAAGGGCTTTGACCAGACTGAACTAAGCACTCACAACCTGTCTTCAAAATGGATGTGTTCCACAAGCTTGCCAGCTTGTCATATCCTAGCTCTTGCTGGTGACTGTAAAACTGCAGAACTGAATTACACCCTCTCCTCCACTTAGACAAAAAAGCGTCGTTGAGTCTCTCTGGTTGCAAAACCTCATGGCCCTCTCAGAACAGCAAGCTGCACTCCAGACGGAATGTGGCAGTGAAATGCTCCTCCAATCTCTTTCATCTGTTGCTATTCAAAACAACAATCCTTTTGTGAAATCACTTGGACATTCCCCAAAATTTTTGCAAATGCCCCCAGGAGCCATCCTGTTTGCCTCCAGTGTTTAAAATGAGATCTCTTTTGAAGTGTTGGTATGTGACCTACACTAAAAAAAAAACTGTCCCATTTATCTCCCCAAAACATATATACATACTATACAAACACAACATCATCTGTTACAGGAGAAATAGTTGACATGGCTAAGATATTTACAGTAATGGAAAAATGTACGGACAGAGAACACAGCCTTCAAAAAAATAGGGAGTGCCTTCAGAACAGGGAGAGAAAAAATGTTGAGTCACACGGTGGTAAATATATGGAATTTATTGCCATGGATGGGTTTTGAATCAGTTTCATTGGGTATATTTAAAGCAGAAGTTGTAAGATTATTGATTCGTAAATATATTTAAGGTTATGGGGAGTAGGCAGAGAGGAAAATGACATCATTTTTTGAATGGTAGAATAGGCATGATAGGCCACATGCCCAGTTCTTCTCCTGTGTCTTATTCGAATATGTGGATAATAGGAGGCTACATATCCGTTTCATGCAACAAGTTATTAATTGACATTGTAAATCAGGTCAGGCGCAATACATGGGCACTATCTAGTTGTTTACTGAAGTTTTAACTTGCATGTGACCTACGCTTTCTGCTGCTTTTGGTCAATGTCCAAACAATCAATATTCCACGGTTCTTTTGTTCTACGTTCAGTGGCATTTTTGGTTGTGAACTTTCACCTGGGTAACAGCATCAACACACATTTCTCCCTCTGGCACCCTTGAACTTCTGGCACACTGCTGTTGTCTTCTGCAATGAAGAAAGACAGACGAAGAATGCATATTATGTTCATCCTCTGTTTCTTTGTACTCATGCATTATTTCACCAGTGTCATATTCTAGCGGTCCAATAACTCACCTCCTCCCTGTTTTGCTCTTTAAGAAGCTGGAGGATTATAACACCTTTTTGTCTGTTGGTGGCTCCCTTAACTTCGTTTTACACCTTTACCTCTTTTTCTTTACTTCACTAGTTGCCTTTTAAAAGCTTTCAAATCTTCATGTTTCCAAAGGCTTTTCCCCCATATTATACGCCCTCTAATTTGATTTGGTACCACCTGTGACATCCTTATCTATTAGGCTTCCCCGTTCTCTCTTTCAAACACTGCATCTTTGAGTTGAATGCTGCACCCTCTTAGTCTCAGAAATTCCAGTCGGTGCAGCTTTGTGATCATGTCCACTTCCAATGAACCTTCGAAGCTCCTCTCTTATTCCTCTCTCATTCTCTTTATTCCAATATTAAAGTGATTATTCTGATTTCTGTTCTGACCCCCCGAACTTTCAGGGTTAATTCTATCACTGCCTCCTTGCAGCTTCTTCAATTTCAGCCTCCTTACCAACTCTGATATGTTACAGAACACCCAATCAAGTCTTGCCATTTTCTTCGTCGACTGTTCTAATCAGTCTAAAAAAATAGGTTTTAAGACTGTTGTAAAAGATAATCTAGTATGACCATGATACCATAAGACAATATGATATAGGAGCATAGGCAAGTTATTTGGCCCATCTAGTACACTCGCAATTTCTTCAAGCAGTGATCCCTTTCCCCCCTCAGCCCATGACTTCTTCCCAGAACCTTTGATACACTGAATGTTCAGATACTTATCAATCTCTCACTTAAAAACACCTAACGACTTGGCAACCACGGCCACCTAAGGTAGGAAATTGAAGACACACATAAATCTTTCCTAGATAAATTCCTCTGCATCTCTGTTTTAAAAGTGTGCCTTTCCATCTTGCAGATATGTCGTGAGGGACACGTTTGTCACATCTATGCTGTGCAGTTCATTAGGGCCCTTGTGTCTGTATTCTCTAGCCCTCTGCTTTAGTCTGAGTTAAATAAAAAACATCACAAAATATGGAAAAATTATCTTCAGGAACAATATTTTCAAATATTTAAGGTGGAAAATTTGAACATGTTCACCAGGCCATGTAGCCAAAGTGAATGGGCCAAAATTGCTTTTAGGTTCAGTGATCTTTCATGGCCCTTCAAACGTTTGCACTCTTATTTGTATCAGAGTTGCAGTATTTTATTTTACCTTCTTTATTTGAAGATGTTTATACAGCGTGGCAGCAATTGAGAATGCCAATTACCCCATCTAATTCGAGTTAAACTACAAAACATGTAATTAATGTAAAGGAAAGTGATTTTGATGAAAATTTAATAGTCTCATCCACAAAATTTCATAAATAATACTGCAATAAAATTTCTGATTGCGTGTAATGAGATGCAGGGAAGGAATGGAGTGAACTTGAAACACAATATTTTGGAGATTTGTGAACAAATTAACCATGAAAGAATACTTTTCTGTTTTGTGATATGTTCGTCATTCGGTGCAATATAAAAAATATTTAAAGTTGGCTTCCAACTGTTAATGTTATGTTTCTTATTTTATTACTATTTCTATTTATACCTACAGCGGATATTGAATATAAGAACAACAATGCAATGTTGAGTCCTCACTTGTAGAATTGGGAGCAGGTTTGGGCTCCTCGTTTAAGAAATGGTGCGGTGAACCCACAGTGGGTTAAGTGAAATCTCACAAGGGAGATTACATTTATTATCATCTGACTGTACATATTCAACGGGATGAAACAACGTTGCTGTGGATTCAGGTGCACACCCATGCACGCACAATATCCAGCACATAATAACCACATAACGTTTTCGAATAAAACATTATATGTGAATAGCTTGTACGTTCTTGCCGTGCTCTGCGTGTTTTCGTCTGGGAGCTCATACGTGATTTCCTCTGGGTGCCCAAGTTTCCTCCTATCTTCTAATAAAAAAAGATTATTTGGTATATTTAGGTGGTATGAGCTCGTGGGTCATAAGGAACTGTTACTGTACTGTATGTCTAAAAAAATACTTGAAGAACATGATGTGGAAATCAGTGACTAGTTAATGTAAAGAAAAGAAAACATATCCCGTTCTCAAATATAAAAGCAGGGAACAACAATGCTCACATGGCAGTTGAATTTATAATGACTTGCAAACATATTTTGCTAATTTCGTGTTGTATACAGAAGATTTTGAAATTTTTTTTGAGTAGTAACGGCCTATAGCCAAGGTCTTTTTTCGTGTATAATATAAACAAAACATTGTTTTGAATTTGATTTTGTGCTGTCCGAAAAAAGAACATAGACATCCTTCAGATAATATTTTACATTTATTTTGAATGTACTAATATCTTATTGTTCATTTATCAATTGGTTTAAATATCATTTACACTTTCAAGGGTTCGAAAGAAACATTGAAAGAAATCAGTACTACTTTGGAACGGACTTTTTATTGTTCCATGAGTATAAAAAAGCACAATATTAGTAAAGAAACATTTAGACTATTGACTCATTAATCAATAGAAAATTAGTTTTCAAGTAAAAAGATTCTGTTTAAGAAACCTGAATGATTGACCAGTTAGTCAATATAACACAGAATCGAAGAGATATGAATTTGAATATTGAATTTGGCAGAAGACTGGATTAATTGGTCACTGTTTAGAGCAGATCGAGAAGGAGGCAAACAAGCAACAATTAATACTATTGCAAAAGTATATTACACATTAGAATAAGGTTTGGGACATTTGTCAACTTGACCTGAAAAGGACTGTTTGGTTTGGAGAGATTATTGTGCATGTTTGATTTCGGGGTGCAAGGATAAGATCAGTAACTGCAGCAGTTAACCAGCTATGTGCCGAGAAGATGAAGAAAATAAAAAAAAAAGATGAATTGCAAAGGCGACAGTTAGATATAAGGGGAACTGAAATGGCTGAGGGAGGATAAAGACAAGAAGGAGAATACTGTTTTTAGTGATTCACATCCTGAACAAATACCACAAAAGCCATTAATTGAATTTGATATTGAATTCTAAATAGCGTCTGAATCTATACCACAATATAATGGTTTTGGGAAAGTGCTTTCAAAATAGAGACATGATCAGAGATTGAAGCAATAAATGATGCACATAACCTAATAGGACCAAACTCCTCGAATTCTTAGGGTAGGCTTCAGAGATTCGGTTGCTGAATCTATGGATTTCAATATTCAAGCAGGTGCAACTGTTGTTAAAGTGGAAAAGGCTTCAGTTCAAATTGGACTTAGAACATAAGGAAGAGCGATTAAGAATGACACGGTGTGGTGACAACAAGAAAAGGAGTTGCAGGACATGCCGCGATGGAATGAAGAGAAGCTGCAGGAGGAGCAGCTAAGAATGGAACTAAAGTAGCAACTGGAACTGGAAATAGAAATTGCTCATGTGGCCAGGTCATAAGCATTAAAAAGCTCAGTGATATGTGTTGCTCATAGTAAATTATTGAAAACTTCAAGTTTTGATGAAGGACTTCAGAGAAAGAATTTATCAATTACCAAAGCTGATCCAGTGATAGACCTACAAGAAGAAAATGGTCAAGGACTGAGCGGATTAAGTCTCGGGGTTTAGCCAGTGCTACCACCTCAAGACATGCTGGTTCTTGGACCAGGCAGGAAAAGGCAACGAGCTGAGCCAGTGTCGAAAATGTGAGATGTGCAAGATCTCGAATTAACTGTGTTGATCCAAGGAACTCGAGATCCATCCAATGATGGATGCACTGGACAAAGATGGGAGACAAATACCATCTCTTAACTCCTGGCAAGTATTAGCAATCCAGGTGGATAAAGTAACATACGACTTGTGATGACAACACAATATGAATTGGCGGAATGATTAATTGAGTTACAGACTCTATATCCTCTACCAAAGATAAAGATTCCAGATTTTCATGGTGTTAAATTCCAAGTGTTTATGAAAAGCTTTGAAAAGAGTACTGAAAAAATGCATCAAAGCTCGGAGGATTTTTTACATTTATTTGCAACAGGTCATGAGAGGACAACCATATGAATTCGTAAAGAGTTGTCAACATCTAAATCCGGATGTATGATTCAAAGAGGCGACGTGGTTACTATAGATATATTTTGGTGAAAAATATACATTCCTACAGCTTGTATGAAGAAGGATTTCATGGTCGATAATGACACAAGAGGGCACGAATGGTTTATAAGCTTACTCCCTCTTTCTAACAGTACATTCCAATGTCTTGATGGAGATTGTCCATCTTCAGGAACTTGACATACCTCAGAATGCGGTAGATAAATTTAGATAAATTACCAAACTGGATGAGAGATTTATGAAAAAGTTGTTCAATACTAGAGGAGATACTATGTGATAGCTATTTTATGGATTTAGTAATTATTTGAAGGACAAGTGGATGTTGTCCCATATCCAGTGTATGGAATTACTCAGCTGTGTTAAATCCTGTCAAAAGCATCACAAAATACTACATGTTTTCAAGGAAAACAGGAATACTGAAAATGAACAAACGTCGATGAAAGAAGCAGATGAAAACAGCGCTGAACAAATGGTCCTTCTGGGGACGGTGAACATAACTGCAAACTCTTGATAGTGCCTCTACAGGTTAAGGCGAAGGATGGGAATGCAACCGTACTACACATCATTTCTTGACCCCGGAAACACTGCGTTATTTTGCAGTGTGGAGCTTAATGAAAAGGCTTAATCTAAACGGGAGTGGGGGGGGGGGGAGGGGGGGGGGAAAGATTCTATTGAAAACCATGTGACAAAGAAAGGTAAGAAAAACTAACATGCTTTCCAGTTAGAGGCTGTGGAATACACAGCGACGATTTTTGTGATTTTCCTGGCATATACAGACAGAAGTCTATGCCTGTTCATAAAGGAAACATCCAACGTAAAGGTGATGTGGATCAGTGGTCATACCTGAGAAAGTTTTATATACCGGAGAAATAGCTCTGAGATAGGTATGCTAATTGGTTTAGATGTACCAAAGGCTCTGGAACTAATATAATTAGTATCTAGTGTGAGAGTTGGTGCATAGAGTATTAGAACTATGCTTGGCTTGACAATCAGTTTGTGATTGGAAAGAAAGAATGACATTGCTCAGAAGTAGTCAACATGTTTCAATATGTCATTTTGTGAAACTCAACCAACCATTGAAAAAAGACCGTTCAAGAAAGATTTTCCTGAACGCTTTGATAACAGTGTAAAACCTTCAAAGGAATACAAACAGTTCTCAGAAGTCGATGTTAAATCCATTCAGTTTGAGTGTGCCCAGATGGAATTTGAGGTGTTCCATTTCACGGGTGGACTCAGTCTGGTAGTGCATGAAATCATGGACAGATGTTTCAGAAAGGGAATGGGATGCGGAATTGAAATAGGTGGCCAATTGGAGACCTATCCATCTGCTGGGATCAGTGCTGATGCGCTCAATGAATCGATTTACTAGTGTGACCAGTCTCTCTGATATACAGGAGACAACAATGCAGCCCCAAATGTAGAAGGTGACCCATGCAGATTCAAGAGTGAAGTGTTTCTTCACCTGGAAGGACTGTTTGGGGCAGGTAATGGTGGTGATAGAGGAAGTGTGGGCACAAGTCCTCAATGGGGAAGGGGCCAAGGTGACGATTGTTGGGGAGGGGTGAGTGAACAAGAGAATTACGGATGGAGCTATCCCCATGGAAGGAGGAAATGAGAGGAGAGGGGAATATGTATCTAGTGGTGGGATCATGTCGTTGGTGGCAGAATTGGTGATGGAGGATGTGTTGGATGCAGAGGCTGGTCGGTTTTAGCAAGAGAAAAAATAAATCCTGTTCAGGAATCCTCTGTGGATGGAGAGAGCCAGGGCCGATGTGCGAAGATCTACAGGTGCGGTCCTGGTTGATGGTGGTATAGAGGAAGCCACATTGCTTGAAAAAGAAGGACAACTTCTAGTAACATCAATATGATCTGGCTTGGAAATTCTCGTCCTGGGAGAAGATGTGACAGAGCCAGAGGAATTACGAGAAAGCAATCCTTACAGGGGATAGGTTGCGAAGCAATGCAGTCGAGGTAGCTGTGGGGTTTTCGGTTTGCCGACAATGTCCTTCGAAAACGTATCTCTCACGATTTATACAAATTTTAATGGACAAGCAGCATCCTCCAGCTGGCAGCGCTGCAACACACATGTTCGGAGGACACACTACCTTCCAACAAGGCCAAACACTCACCCCAAGACATCAAAATGACATTTGTAATTGGCCCACCTAAATCACCTGGTGCTCGAGTCCAGGCTACATGCCCATACTTATCCCTGACCTTCACTCCATTGAGCCAGGTTAATCACCTCGGCTGACAACTGCTGTGCCCCTGCACTTGGCCTTGGGCTATTGGACACAGCAGCCAAATGGGCACAGCCTGCCAGAGTGATTGGTTCCCAATTATTGCCTGCAGAAATATAAAGGGCCAATTTCCCCTTTTTATTGCCTCTTTGGACTCCTCAATGTAGGATCTTTCACACTGGTTTGGAGTAAGTCCCAGGTCAAGTAGCAAGATCCATGTCTTTATCGGTGAAGAAATGGGAGTACGTAGTATCACCTTGATCCTGACTGTTGAATGTGTATGTTCATGTCATTTCTACAGTCTCTGATGGTTCCTTTCTCGTTGTCCAAAGTTTATATTTGCCTCTTGTGTATTGTGCGTGTGTTTAGGTTTGCCTAACATATCGACCCTGCTGTCCCGTTTGCATCACCAAAATAAATGTTTTTTTTTTAACTTCAATTTTGACCTCGTGCCTAACCGGTGGGACCCGCACAAAAACCCGAACAACAGAGGTACATCGAGAAAAAGGAGTGTGTTGTTAGAGATGAACCAAGCGAATATGTCACGGTTGAACTTGACAGCAAAATGGATAGAGTTGAGGAGCTCATCATGGGTGCATGAGACAACATCAAATTAGCCATCCCTTTAGCGGAGGAAGAGTTGAGGGACCTTGACTGCATAGTTTTGTAGCATGGATTACTCTACATGGACAACAGCAAAAATATAGACATAGGTTGGATCCACGTGGAAATATTTGGATGAATCAAAATAGAAGTTATTGAAAGTGAGTCAAGTTCTGGCAGCAAGAGGAGAGTGAACGTGTCAGAAAGCTGGTTGCATCCATAGTGTAGAAAGAACAGAAGGTCTTTGAGGTCTTCAGTATGGGGGAATGGAGGTGAATAGTCATTCAATATCCATGGTTAAGATGAGATAGTGAAGTGTCGGGACTGAAAGCTGTTGAAGTGATCGAGGACATGTGAAGTATCTTGGATAGAGGTGGCGACAGAATTGACCAGGTGAACAAAATGGAATCGATATAAGCTGATAACTGATCGGTTGTGCAGGAATTGCAGAAACGATGAGTCTGCTGGAACAATTGTGTTTATGGATCTTGGGTAGGATGTAGGAGTGGACAGTGGGAGGGTGGCAAACAAAAGGTAGGAGGAGGACATGCAAGTGATGAGTTCAGAGATGGTGCGTGTTCGAGTGGGTTGATCAGTTTTGGTGGATTCCTATTGTAGGGGTAAGTACAAGGAAGTGTCTTGATTGTGAGGTATTTATTTTTCCAGATCGAGGTCAGTGCACCAAAAATAACAGCGCCACGTTTGTCGTGTTTGATCGTGAGGTTGGGATTTGTGCAGAGAGAGTGGAGGGGATGAGATTGTTATGAATGAAGGATTGCTAAAGTCTACGAGTTTGATGTCCAGAGCAAGTAGAAGGCTGGAACAAGGTGTCCAGTAGGAGGAAGGAAGTTAAAGCAGGAGAAGGTGTTCTCAGTGCGGCGGAGAATCCTGTTTGCAGTGGGAGTGACGGAGACGGAGCCGACGGAAGAAGTGTTCAGCATCATTGAAGTGTGGGTGAATAGAGGTGGAGTGGGGGGGGGAGGAGGTGGGTGATGAGCAAAAGAACGAGTGAAGAGTCCTTTAGACTTTCAATGGCTTAGAGTTTATCTCTGTGTATCGGTGATATGGGTGTCCAGTATGAACTCCAATTAATTGAACACAATGTGCTGATAACAGAACTATCTCCAGTGGTATTGTTTTTTTTAAATAAAGCACACTTCATTAGCTATATTGAAGGTCAAGAAAGGTTTTAATTTGGTTTACGTTTCATTTCAAGTGTTTCCGATTGCACGACAACAGGGTATCTCGCCCCATTCTTCAGCTCCTCCCTCCATTTCCTCTGTGTCATCCCATAGATACACGTGTTTGTCGAGGTACTGAGCATCTTCAACATCACCCCAAATTGTTTCAGGATATACATCGGAGTGCTGAAATACTTATCAGTATAGGAATAATTTTCCTTTGGCGGTATCGTAGTATATATAACTTGGGGTGTCCACGTTAAAATGAAATTGGTGGCTAGAGCGAAGAACAAAATCACCGACTTTCTCCGTTTCTCCATCTCGGGATCTTTCTTAAACACACTCTTGCATCGCAGTTTCCGACGGACCCTATTCACCGCTACAATGTGTCTGACGGTTAATGTATTAAATATCAGAATTAAACCGAATGATAAGAGCGGAGTCATAATATGTTAAAAGCGTGTGTACGCTGCCCACACCGGCGCCTTCATGTATTCGTGCGAGGCGACGCAGCGCTGTGGATGGACTGCGAAGTTTAATTGACCATTCTGAATACAGCTCACCGCACCCACTGCAATTATCACCATGGTGGCTGTTCTAACCGTGCAGTGTTTCATTTGCAGCTTCTGACAGCAGATGGCGATGAAACGATCGACAGTGAAAGCCACAGTGAACCAAACGGAACAGTACATGTTTACCTGTTGCAGGACAAAGGACACGGAACATATCGGAGTTTCGAACAAGAAATTCGCGAACAAATAGATAAAATTAATCTAATGTATTTTCATGGCAACGATAACCAACATCTGATCTGCGACCCCCATGGCTACTCGATAGCGAGTGAGGCATTTGGAGAGGCCGCAGTTCCGGAGTGACAGGATCACAATCGAAGTTACATTAACTGAAAGAAATGATCAAAAATAGCGTTAAGTTCATGTGGGAGAAAATGATTTGCGTCACCTTATATGCAGAACGGTCCAAATCAGGCGTTCCCGCCAATTCACAAGCCCGCCTGCGCTGATCGAAATTGGTTGTGGTTCACTGTTCGAAGTGACTCTCCATTAGCATGTCGAACTGTGACGTCGAGTGTCTCAGTTTCCGCATCAAGTAACAGTGAGAAATCTGGAGGACGATCCTGTTTGGGATATGACCATGATGCTCTCGGAGCGCAGAGGTGGCCCCCTCAGTGAACAAAGGGAACAATAACCTTCTCTCTGTCCCCTGAAATCATCTCATTAACGGGGTTGGTAAAATAGCTGATACCGTGCAGTGTTGACGATATATAATGGAACAAAATCTGAATGGAGTCACATCTGATCACAAGACACACCTTTGATGAATGAAAAGGACTTCTGACTTAACGCTACATGAAAAGCTTCCCAAGGCTAGGGACAAGGACGGACACCATCCCAATTGAGGTGGTATCGTCTCTCCACCTTGTGTAACAGGTTTGCCATCAATGGTCTGGTTCGTGTGGAACAATGGGGCAGAAGCTGGTTCTTGTTAAAGGTTTTGTTTCTCTAATTTTTGAGCGGTCTCAGCCGGAAATTGCATGGGATCATGGACAGATAGATCAGGAAGGGAATGGGGCGGGGTTTGAGAGTACCTTAAATTTGGAGGAATGGCATTAACATTGGCTTCTTCTCCTCCCCATATCCGTTCATCAAGCTCAGTTTTTCACTCTCTCGCTCTCTCTCTCTTCCCTTTCCTTCCCTTTTTCACAGAGCAATATCTATTCTCATCTTTCTTATTATATCCAATTAAAATATTTTGTCTGTTGTTCTGTACCCCTCCTCATTCCATTTACCCTTCTTTCCAACAGCCTGCAATTAAGACGTTGTGTTTCTTCAATCATACATTGAGGCAACACTCAAGCCCGACGCGGTAAAAATATATCTTTAACTCCTGTGGACGCTGCAAGATCGCCTGCATTCCTCCTGAATTTCGATTAGAGTCACAGCGCCTGCAGTCATTCGTGTTTCACTCACATAGAAAAAGATTCACAATTCCTCAATGTCGGCGTAAAATGCTGATGGCATCTCGAAAAGAGCATGTGGTTCCTTCTGGTCTGGTGACTGCATGGTGGACCAGGTATTAGTTAGGTGCTCCGAACAATTTTAATCATTTCCTTCTTAATCTTTAACCAAAGTGGCTCAAACCTGGTCACTTCAATATTTACTAAATATTGAAAACGGCAACAACCAGAGGATTTAAAGTTGCTAAAAATGGTAAAGAGAAGGCAGCCCCTCTGACTGGAGACTTCGTTTCAGACAGGCTGAAAAGGTAAGTACATGAGATAACACGAGAAAAACTGGAGCAGTGGAAGAGAGTGAAAAAGAGACTGAAAAAGCCCTACAGTTAATTTCAGCAATTGGGAATATTTTGGAAACTGTGGAGGTTGGAGTCAGTGAATAAAGTGTGAAGCACTGTCTACCAGCGACTCCAAGTTAATCTCGATGGTGGCCGATTTAGAGAGGAGAAGAAGACGCCAAAATGTTCGGATGTGTGGGCTTTTGGATGATGCAATGAAAGGCAAATTAACGGGTTTCTTCTACAATTTACTCAGTAAAGTGTTTGAAAAAAGACATTTGCTACTAAGCCCGATCTCGACAGAGCACATATATTTCCATTTCCCAAGTCAACCTTGGAACATCGTTCAGAATCGGTAATTCTTCGTTTTTATTACTATCCAGAGAAGCATCTTGTTGTTCTTGAAAATGGTCGGAAAAGAAATTCCTTCTTGAAATCTTGGAGTCCAACTTCATGAATCACATGATTAACCTTAATATTTTTCGCTCGTAATTCTATGACTGGCTATTTGGTCCATGCTAGGTTCCTTCTCTATGTAAGTGGCTGTCAAATGACCACAGAGATTTGAGGGCATTTTCTTCTTGTAGTAGAGGGGGCAAACATACTACAGTATATTCCTTTTTAATGCAATCCCTTTGGATAGGATTGGTTATGGCATTGATTATCCAGTGGGGATCAAATAAAACAGTTTGTTGTTGGAACATCACACAATATTACCAAGGTAACACGGGATAACATTTAAAATGGAGTTACCTTTGAATGACGATGATATTGGATATTTCATAGACGTTCGACTGGGTGAGAAATTGAATATCACTTTTTTTGTCGGGCACTGTGGACTGGGTTGATGCTGGCAGACAACAAACAATGCTGTTGCTTTTCTATTTCACTTTAAATGGTGCAGACGAGCCTGGAAATAGCATAATTGTGGTTCCCTCCATTTGAAAAAAAAAAGAAAACGACTCACATAACAGCAAAGTGGAAGGTACTACCTTTCTCCGAAGTACGGGAAAGCAAGGGTTAATTTAGGGTCTAATCCAGAAGTGACACATATGTCACCTGCGACCTACTAAGATCCTCCCGTTCTTTCACGAATTGACCAAGGCCAGAGATTGAAATAATGGCACAGAGCAACATCATCAGCGCTTGGCATCAGTTGGCAAACTGCAGAGCTTTCATTGCACCTCAGAGAACATACTTTGCATTCTTACCTATTTGAACCATTGACCACAAAGACACAAAAACATCCCCTGTGTCTCCTTTGAGTAACAAACAATTTTCCTGCCGCTCCACATTAACGTGCACCTCTCCCATCCATGCACCTGTCCAAATTACTTCAATGTCGACATTTACATGTTTTGCTGACTTCATATGGCAAAGATCACCACAATCTGTGTGAAGTCGTTCCATTTAAGCAACACTGGAAAGTTTCCGCTTTCCCTTTCTCAATCCATTCACCTCCTGATTTTGTATGCCTCCATCAGGTTATATCCCTTATGCTTCGATATTCAAGGGAATAAAGTGCAAACCTATTGCACTGCCCCTGTAATTCCACCCTTCAAGTCCAGGCATCATGATTTGGCGGCGATTAATAGAATCAGATTTCAAATGTATTCTTAGATTTACAATGAATGCTAGAAAATAACTTAGATATAAAACTATTTAATTAATCAACGGGTATCAAACCTTTGAATGTGCAAAATTATGTTTATAAAACAGAAGGCATCAATTTTCTTCTGATACCCTCTTTCTAAAATGAACTGAAGAATTGTCAGGAAAGAAACATCGTGTCCACATTTCAACAATCGTAAGATAATTAGAGATCCACATAAATCTCTTTCCTTACCCGGAATACCGACCGCTGCCTGTACGGGATAGAAAATTCTGACTATCTGGAAAATTGCTGGAAAACCTATTTTCGGCCTGAACCAACGGTAGGCTCTTGCTGCGCAATTGACACTAATTGAGGGAACATTTATACCCCAGTAATAACTTAATTAAGCGAATGAGTGGCATTTTCATTCGCATTAGCTTCAAACCATTGAAAGAAGCACAATTAGATTGAATGATGTTTAGACGTTACTTCATTTTGTAATCGAATTTATTGGTCTTATGGATATTAATTACTTTCATGCTATTCGGATAGATATGTGGGGGATAATGTCCCAATATTTCATGAGATTTGAACCGGTGAAAAAAAAGTAAAAATACATATTTTTGTCATTGAATTATATCACAAACGTCATATCTTTCCATGAATAGTAACATTAGTATTGTAGCACAGGTTTGTAAAACGAAGATGAATGTTTAATAAGGGAGGAATTTTCCTGATTCCCGAAAGTGGTGAACCTGACTTCGCAAAGCTGAAAAACAAGTAGTGAGTACCTGTCCTAAATATTGCTTTCCGACTTCAAATCAGTCTTATCGAGTGACCACTATGTACCATCGCAGGTGAAATAAATGCTAGAGCTGGATGAATGATTTACCATGAACAGCATCTAAACCAAATATATTGAAGCCGTAATCAAATTAATGAGGACTTGCGTCAAGAGAACGACCGTTTTGTGAAAATTCCCTCTTTCACGGCAGGCACCCATCATCACTGACACACCCTGTAAACAATTCCAAACGATGCAAAACACGCTGACTCTTGGCAAGTCAGATAACGGAGCAGTGCTGATGCCATTCGCTCATGGCCAAAATTTGCGGAGGTGAAATTCGATGGTCTGAGGACACAGGGTCTTAAAGGCAGTGGAATTTTCTACATTAAAGTAATTGCATTGTGGCACGCATCGACTCATCAGTATTTGCGTAGAAGAATGCGTGACGAATAAGACGATTGAGGTGATAGGCATCAATGTCAGAAGATCCTGCATGCCATCGAGCATACTGGCGTATTTTAGTACACATACCTCTCCAGTCTCCTATCAATACAAGATCAAAAACAAGACCATCACAAAGACGCTCTGAACCATGTTCTCCTTATTTAGGATAAATGTCATCTATTTAGCTCCTGTTTGGCCCGTCTGAAATTTTAAGAAAAATGATAAAATTAATCGAGTTACAGACTGCAGGGCACAAATGCGTCTTCCCGAACCTGCACTACCATTTGCCACTCTTGCTCCTGAATAGATGGTTAAGCGCCTTAAATTTAAGTTTCTCCATCTACAATCCGGCCCAAACCCTTAATAATTTGGAAAAGTTAAGATTTCTCAATAATGCAACAATATCGCTCTGCAATATCTCGACATCCCCACTTGCTGAATTCATATTGCCGACTGATCTGTATTCATTAAATTCCCATATGAGAGATAACTACTAGATTGTTTCTATTACTTGACCGGGTCTCCTAATAGGACAATCACAATGAATATCTTCTCTAATTACTGTTCTTCTCTCCCACCTCACGTCCATCGTGAATCTCTGAAGCAAATGAGGATAATTTCGTTTAATGACTGTTCCTTTAGATCAGGGGTGTCAAACTCAAATTCACGGAGGGCCAAAATTAAAAACTTGGACTAAGTCGAGGGCCGAACTAAATATTTATTGAAAATTTTCAACAGCATCTGCATGTTTTCTCTTCTTTCAACATATGTAATGTTAAACTTTTTCTTATTAAAATAAATGTTTAATAATAGTTTTGGATAAACTCTTTCCAGAAGCATTAACAAATGAGAAATAAAATATTCAATAAATAATATTTCTCTATAGAGGATTTGTCAAATGTTGCTAGTGTGCTGTCGAATAGTAAAATCTGAGGGCTATTGAGAATGTGGGAGAATAACATGATTCCTGAAACAATCAAATGGGTGACTGATTGTGGGCATGAACTCTAGCAGGGTTATTTGCCATGCACTTTTTCCATTGGTACAGATATCCTTTGATTTACACACTTTTCAAGTTTTATGCCTAATGAGCTTGTACCCAGATGCAGGACCATTTTAAACCAGGAATATATTTATCACTGTGACATGAAACTATTGGAAGATCGTTTTATCCTGAGATTAAAGTTCATAATACTTACTCAGGCCTGTGAGCGGGAGGGCGGGGTTTGCGGGCGATCGGCTTGGACAACGACAGTGCGGGGGAATCGGCTCTCGCTGCAGGGCGGCATCTCGGCGGATCAGCGGCCCCGTCACAATGAGTTGTGGGTCGGCCTGCGGCACGGAGGGGGAGTGGGTAACGGTCCTGGCGAGGTCTGGCCCGAGGCCTCCAGTTCCGGGCACTGGGCAGCGGCCTTGGCTTCCCCTGACACCGGCCAGGCCATGCTGCGGTGGGGGGGCGGGTGGGGGGACACGACAGTGCTGGGGCATCTCGGCGGATCAGCAGCCCCATCACCGTGAGTCGCGGGTTAGTCTGCGGCACAGAGGGGGAGTGGGCAACGGTTCTGGCGAGGCCAAGCCCGAGGCCTCCGGTTCCGGGCGCTGGGAAGCGGCCTTGACTTCCCCTGACACCGGCCAGGCCCAAAAAATAGAGTCCACGGTGAGACCCTGCAACGTAAAAGAGGAGGTGGGGGCGATTAGCGGGCTGACACCAATGCATTCTGGGATTTGTAGTATTACTGTGCATGCGCTACACTGGCGCGGCGGCCAGAGGGCCACCTCTAAAACATTTTTGAAATGATCTTGCGGGCCAAATATAATTACATCGCAGGCCAAATTTGGCCCGCGATATAATTATATTTGGCCAGTGTCAGGGGAAGCCAAGGCCGCTTCCCAGCGCCCGGAACCGGAGGCCTCGGGTTGACCTCACCAGCACCATTGCCCACTCCCTCTCCCTGCTACAAGCCGACCTGCGACTCACGGTGACGAGGCCGCTGATCCGTAGAGATGCCGCCCTGCAGCGAGAACCGATACCCCTGCACTCTTGTTGTCCAACCCGATCACCCGCAAACTCCGCCCTCCCGCACACAGGCCTGAGTAAGTATTATGAACTTTAATGTCAGGATAAAACGATCTTCGAAAAGTTTCATGTCACAGAGATAAATATATTCCTGGTTAAAAATGGTCCTGCACCTGGGTACAAGCTCATTAGGCATAAAACTTGAAAAGTGTGTAAATCAAAGGATATCTGTACCAATGGAAAAAGGGCATGGCAAATAACCCTGCTAGAGTTCATGCCCACAATCAGTCACCCATTTGATTGTTTCAGGAATCATGTTATTTTCCCACATTCTCAATAGCCCTCAGATTTTACTATTCGACAGCACACTAGCAACATTTGACAAATCCTCTATAGAGAAATATTATTTATTGAATATTTTATTTCTAATTTGTTAATGCTTCTGGATAGAGTTTATCCAAAACTATTATTAAACATTAATTTTAATAAGAAAAAGTTTAACATTACATATGTTGAAAGAAGAGAAAACATGCAGATGTTGTTGAAAATTTTCAATAAATATTTAGTTCGGCCCTCGACTTAGTCCATGTTTTTAATTTTGGCCCTCCATGAATTTGAGTTTGACACCCCTGCCTTAGGTGATCTGTCGTTAGTAAGGTGTTAATTAAGGTGGAATGTGAGTGTTAACAAAAGAGATGAGAACCATTGATTTATATTCATTACAATGCTGGATTCCTCCATCAATTGTCCCTCTCCTTTTCTTCACACTTCAGGGAATAAAATCTTCAACTGTGCTTGCAATGTTGTTGCTGGCGTTCTGCATTCACGTGACCAAACCTGCTCACAGTATTATAAATCACAAATTCTCGACGCAGTACTATGATGTATGAAGGCAAACATTTCAAACATTATCTTAAGGAACCTACGAATGTGTGGCAACATGCTCAGCGAGTTAATTAAGTTTTTGTGTTCCCAGTCCCTCAGTTTGTCTACTTTGCCATTTATCGCATGTTGATTTGTCTTTTAAAAATGCAATATTTCACACTTGTTTGCATTAACCTCCAGTTTACATTTTAGCAGCCGACCCAGAACAATCTACAATCTTTGAAAACCTTCCTCGTTGTCCACTTGCTAATCGAATGTATCAATAATCATGCAATCATTTACGTTCATGGATGACAAACAATAATGGATGTCACACCCAAGCACACTGCTCATCACAGGGCTTCAGCAAGAGAGTCAGTAATGTGAAGCCATCATGAACACCAAGCTACCAATACTTCATGTGTGATCTCCGATGCCATGGAAAATGGAGGCGCCATGGGAACTACAGTTACGGCAGCACTTCCGCTGGTGCAGGACTGTGGAGCGCTGGGAACGGAATCAAGTGCTCCTGCGTTGCCCAGTCTCCCAGTCTGATGACCGTCAGTTCCCGATAAGTTTTAATGGTTTGCAAATTGAGACTTTTGACAACTGTTACCTCATTCTAACATATCCTAATTTCATTGTTTTGTCCATCGTGCATTGTGACTGCTTGCCTAAAGGTGAATGGAGAAAATGGATTATGAATTTGCTCCATTGGAATAAGATGTTGACTTGGAAGTGATGTCATTTTTGGGAATACTTGGGTTATGAGTGATGGCTTTGATGATAATGTTTGGGTTGTGAGTGACAGCACTGGTAGGAATCCTTGCGTTGTGAGTGACAGCAAGGTTAGTGGTGGAACATGCCTTTGGTCATCTAAAACACCGCTGGTGATGCTTCTCCAAGCGTCTTGATGTTGCTACTGATTTGTTCCAGATGTTATGTTTACCTGCTGTGTACTGCTCAATATATGTGAGCTCAACAAGGAGAACCTTTAGCCAGAGTGGACATTGGTTCGACCAGATACCCCTGCACACATTAGCCAGGATTGTAATGAACACAAATCCCATGGACTCCAGACCATTCTTTCTGTGATTATGTCCATCCTGTAAGGGGAGTGAATCGGAGGTGTTGCCTGTGTGACTCGGGTATGTGCCTCCCGCATACCAACACTACTCCCACAACCTGCTCTAAGCTCCCTCACTTCCCAGCCAAAAGCCTGTGACAGGTCCCTGCTGCCTGTCTTTATATTTCATACCGTGATCGCGTGACGGGAATAGTGAGAAATTAATGGAAGATTAGAATTCTATGCTTTTGAAACTTTAATTAAATTGTTTCCAATGACACTTGTCTGGTTTCAAATATTCATGAGATAGATAATGCGCGATAGATTTTCAATGTTGTCTACTAACTAACTGAAAACAATTGAATGGAGAAAGAAACAGTGCAAATTCATTCCACACATAAAGATATCAAATAAGGAAAACTTTTAACAAGGGTAACCCCTCCACCCGGCACCATTTCATCCCACGGATGAGTGTTTCATTCCTTCAATTAGTGCACAGAATATTGCACTTATCAGGATTTCATCAACAACAAAAGTAGGAAGTGAGTGAGCAGCATTAACAGAGCAACAGCTGTCACACAAATCATTCTGTCATTGAGAGGAATTGGGGGGGGGGGGTGAAACCAGTGCTGGGCCACAGCATTTCATTCCTCTCCATGTGGCCACTGCCACGATGAGCTGGTGTTGAATGAAATGCCATGCTGACCGGAGTGGGCAGATACATGGTAGGAGGAGTTCCATAGGGCTGAACAGGCCTCAATTCGTGTGATGAATCCCTGGAATATGGAGGATTGCCTGTCCATACTCACACAGATGACAACCGAGTCACTGCCTCGAAGTGCTTGTCATCTTCCCATCGGTGCACTGTCTCCTCTTCATTCTTTAGCTTGGCACGCAGCACTCTCTCATAAAAGAGAAGGCGGGGACGGGGTACTGAACTTTAAGATCAGCCATGATCTCGTTGAATGGCGGAGCATGCTCGAAGGGTTGAATGACCTACTCCTGCTCCTATCTTCTATGTTTCTGTTTCTATGCTCCAGTTCCACCTCTGCACACTGGCGGTCCCTCTCTCCTTCCTCCCGGTGAAGTGTGGACATCATGCTCTGCAGCTACCTAGAGAGAATATGAGCCTTTGCCAGCCTCTCCACTTGTGTCTGGGACAGGGCAGAGTGGGACAAATCTGGAAAAGTTAATCAGTATTTCAATTATGCGCATCTCAATACACACAACCTCATTCATGCTACTATATCTGTTTCCTCTAGCGAGAGAGCCGCCTGGCTACTTCCACGGACAGTGAGTATTGCATTGCTGCTTTCAGGCCATCCAAGGCCGTGCCATTGGAGCCATCGGCGGTGACCTGCTCCTCTTGGATCTGCATCTAAGTACCTCCACTGGAAAGAAATGCTGCTGCTCATCCGATTGTGGTCCAGCACAGTGGGGAACATTTTCCTCAGACTACTCAGCTTGGTCACAACCTGATTTTTACTGCGGATATGACCAGAGGCTGAGCGTGCAGTGGCCATTCATTCAAATGTTGGACCATCCCTCACTGTCCTCGTGTGCTAACGTTCCTGGGCCTCTTGAGACAAGTGTAGAAGATGCTGTTTAAAACCAGTATATTTTACGTCAATTATATTTGGCTCCATGTAAACAAAATCAGTTCAGTTCCTCAGATACATATTTTAGATGTGTTGATGATGTAGGTAGCTTTTTACATTCGACTTGGACTTGCTCCATGTTAAAGGATTTTGGTTGCAAATTAAATACTTTTTCGAGTAGATTTTAAAAATAAATTTGCCTCTAAATCCAATGTTATTTTTGTTAGGTATTAAATCAGCAGGTTTAAAATTGAAGCTAATTATGTATCAAACAAAGTTTTTGCGTTCATCATTAGCAGTCTCAAAATGTATTTACATATTACGTGGAGATCTGAATTAAATTTGGGATGAAAACTGGCATAATGAAATTTAAGCCTGTATTTCTTTGGAAAAGATTACATATATTTGAGAGATAAATATTCATTTTTTATTAACATTTGGAGCTCATATTTCAAAGCTGTTAGTAATAAAGTATGAAGACTCCATCCACTCCAATTGATGTCTTCACTCCTGCATCGAAGAAGCTTTTTAGTTTTAACTTAAAGACTAAATAATGATCTCAATTTTCTTCTTTCTTTCTTTGTAGTCTGGGTCGGGAGTAGCAAGGTTCATAATTGGGAGATTGGGGAGGTTGTGTTTTTTTTCTATATGTATATAAAAATGATTGATCATAGGAAATATGTACTTAGGTGAGTACACTTCGGTGCTGTGTTTTGCCATTTCAGGTGGCCTCACAACAGCTGCATTCTGGTAGAATATGACGCTTTACATTGGGATATTCTGGCCAACTGAAAGCTGTGTACGAGATATGGTGCGTGAATTCACTGCAGAACGACCTGGAGCTGATAGAGTGAAGTTGTGGATGAGTAGTATTGTATTTCCTTTTACTTTTTCAATATTGTTTATTGATTTCATCAAATAAATGTTATATAGGTACATTACAATAAAATGAAATATTAACAAAATATATATAGTGTGGCAACCCACTTACCTATAACTGAACCAGTTCCCGAACTGGCAGACATGCAAAATCAGGGACTACCAATTCTGTTAAAAGGAATTCAAAGATTACATATAAACCACATAAATAAATGATTCCTTGGAAGGTTTATTTAAGTTTAATTTTTATACATCTCAGACAGAAAATGAGGAATTTAAGATTAATAAATTTAACCTGAAATTCATCTTTCTTCTTTAAATTGCCAGGATTAGAATGTCTTGGATGCCCTATTTACAGTTAAATAATTTCTTTGGTAAGTGGCAGGTGCCCTGGGGTGGATGGTTTTCCACCAGAATTTTATGAAATTTAATAATACTTCCTTTTATAGAGGATTTGATACAAGCAATCGAAACCCATTCGTTATCGGAGTTTTTTTCAAATGCCATTATAACTTACACCTAAGTAAGTGAGATATATGTTGAAAACAATCTGAGAGGCCAATAATCATTATTAAATGTTAATTATAAAATTATAGCTAATGTTTTAGCAAATAGAATGACTACATATTTACCAGATTTAATTCATATGGATCAATCTAGTTTTATTAAATAATATTTAACAAAATGTTTTGTAGATAATATTGCTAAATTAATTAGTTTAATACATATGTTTCATAAGAAGCCGGAATTGGCATTGAAGTCTTGTTTTAGATGCTAAAATGATTTTGATAAATTAGAATGGAATTATTTATTTAGGTTGTTATTAAAAAATTGGATTTGGATCAACATTTGTAAATTGGGCTATCTTGTCTTGTCTTTGGCTTGGCTTCGCGGACGAAGATTTATGGAGGGGGTAAAAGTCCACGTCAGCTGCAGGCTCGTTTGTGGCTGACAAGTCCGATGCGGGACAGGCAGACACGGTTGCAGCGGCTGCAGGGGAAAATTGGTTGGTTGGGGTATAATTTCATGTAAAAACCCTTCTGCTAATGTTATGATTAATAGACAAATTTCTTCATCATTCCCTAGAAACTAGAAAAGATATCCGTTATATCCTGCTTCATTTGTTTTAGTAATCGATCCTTTATCACAATTAGTAATACAAGATATCAATATTACCATTTTGACCGAGATGAGGAAGAATTTATTTACCCGGAGGTTGGTGAATCTGTGGAATTTATTGCCACAGAGGGCAGAAGAGGCAGGTTCATTTAATATATTTAAGAGGGAATTTGATATATTTTTTCAGTATAAGGGAATTAGGGGTTACAGAGAGAAGGCGGTTATGGGGTATTGAATGGTGGAGCGGTCTCGAAGGGCCAAATGACCTACTCCTTCTCTTATCTTCTATGTTTCTATGTTTAAGAGAATTAAATTTAGTAATGAGGAATATGACTAATTTGTTTACTGATGATGTTTTGATCTATACAGCATATCTTATGAATTCTGCATTTTTATGTAAGAGATTGAGAGATTTTGGTGAAATATCAGGATAGAAAATTAATTGGGATACATGTGAAATTATGTCTTTGTTTGATAGGGATTATAATTAATGTAAATTAATAGCTCAATTTAGATGGTCAGATAATGGAATTAAATATCTAGGGTTAAAATTAATTAAAAACTTGTTAATTTCTACAAGTTGAATCATTTACCATTATTTAATAAAATTAAGGGTGATTTTTATAGATTGAATGATTTTCCTCTATCTCTAATTGTTAGAGTAAATTGCATTGAAATTAATATTTTTCCAAGGATTCAAATCTTTCTTCAATCCATCCCATGTATTATATATCTGATTTTCTAAAAGGATTTGAATTCAATTATTGGGAAACTTGTATGCAAAATAAAAATTAACTTGAAAGTTTGAATTAGGAGATTTACAACTTCCACATCTTTGAATTATTATGAAGCAGCTCAATTTAATAATGCTTGATTTAGAGAAATCTTTAACTTTGGTTAAAATAGAATTTAAAAAAATATACAGGATTTTATGTATAAACGGAATTCAAAATTGTTAATAGGTACTAAAGTTACACCTATTTTGAATCATTTTGCATAATGCAATAAAATAGATTATGAGGTAAGTAGGAATGTTTTGATCTCTTGTAAAATGCCTTATATCAAAATCGACTTTTACCTTTCACTATGAATAATCAATTTTTGAAGATTTTGAATCAAATATGGATTCAAAAAATAGATGTTTGTTTTGATGCTGTTCAATTTATTACTTTTCAATGAATAAAGGAAAAGTTGAATGTTCTGAATAATACCTGTTTTGTTATTATCATGTTCAGGTTTTGTGGTTGAAAAATTAGGTCAAAATTTAAGATTACATACAAAGAATGAATTAGAATTAATGGTTACTAAATATAAAATGAATATATGTTTTTCAAGAATTTATGTTAATTCGAAGAATACACCCTAAATTAGGTATTCATAAATCAAAATTAAGATGGGAAATTGATTTAGATATAATGATAGATGAGAATGTTTGGAAGCCGTTATTCAAAGACACCATGACAAAAATTATTAATGTAAGATATAGATGTAAACTATGTTTTTCAATCAATTATGTTTAACCCCTTAAAAATTAAAAAAAAAGATGACTCCACATTATAAGATTTATGTTATTGATTTGGTCACGAAGGAGGCTGTTATTTTTATTCTATCTTTCTGGATCGAGATGAAAATATTTGTTGAAAAATCATTAAAGGTAAAATTCACGCTTGATCCGATTTTATTTTTGTTGAATAAAATTAAAAGCATTAGTCTTATTACCTGTGTATCAAATTGAATTTTTGCAATTAGCTTTGGATAGTTCCAGAAAATGTGTAACCATTACTTGGAAATCAGCTGTAGATTTAAGAATACAGAATGCTGAATAATGTTCTTGCAATCCACTTGAAAAAATAACATAACTTACATAATAAATATAATTTATTTTTGAAAATATGAAGCCCAAATGTACAGTAGTTTATTTTGAGAGCTCTGAATAAGCCATCTGAGGGGTAATTTTCAGCTCCGCAGTTACTGAATTGAAGTTATATTTATATTTTTGTCATTCTCCTTTTTTTTCCATTATATTAGGGTTTTAGTGGTGGTTTAGGGTGGGGAGGGAGGGATAAGTGTTACACACAAATATGTATTGTCTTTTAAATTAATTTTTAATAATTATAATTGTGGTTTAAATAAGTTTTATATAAAATAATTGTATAAATGGCGGACGTGTAAAAAGCTGGAAATTTACCAGAATCCAACACGTGTTTGTAATCTGACATGATGTTTCATGGATGACGTCACATCCCGTCAATGGGACAGAAGCAATGACGTATATAATGCAGAACATGCGGGCCTGGAGGTGTCAGTCTTGTATTAGACTCCACAGCATGTATACTAACTCGACCACTTGTACAACATGTACTCCAATGTATATACTAGCACAGTGCCGAATAGTTCGCTAATAAAATGGTATTAAACCTACATTATATTGAAAAGGTGTAAAGAAAGAACTAAATAATATCTAATTATCAATGCTCTCCCTTTGGAGGCTATTAGTATAACACACAAATTCAACTATTATTTACAATAAAGAAGGTAATCAGGTTGTATGTAGAGACAACAAAAATGTCGTGCAACACATGATGTGTTAGATAGTTTTCTTGTAGCCTCGTTGATAAAATAATTGGCTAAAATTGTTGGTGGGTATTAAGTCAGTTCTCAAATAACACTAAAATGAAGAAAGCCATCCACAAAATATAAAATGGTTCAGTTACATACAGTACATGTACAGATAAATTGAATTTAATCTTGTTCTTCGGGAGATTTGGATACTCTACCATAAATGGCAAGACTCTAAAACCCATTGATGAGCACTGACCTCACGTCGATAAGCTTTATTAAATGGCATCACAAATATATATAAGGTAACAAGTTTGGTCAATGTCACACTTGCATTAATTGGGCTGGATAATGACAACAAAGCAACGATATCACCTTGCTTCTGGACAATTATCGTTCCATTATGAAAAGACTCAATACGTTTTTTGAAAGGAAGCAAAATGAATTGACATTTTTTTTCTGGATTAGAAGACATGAATTACAAGGACAGGCTTGGAAATCTGGTTTTCTCTGGAGATCTCTTGGACAACGGATGACCGTACGGAAGTTTATAAAATTATATGAGACATTAATAGAGAGAATAGTTAGAGTATATTAAATAGGCTAGCAACATCACATATAAAAACACATGCATTTAATAGGATGAGGAAATATTTAAAGGGCTGATCAGTGAAAGATTTTGACACAGAGAGTGACTGTCAGGAGTAAACATAGGAATAAATAGTACTGGCATTCAGGAATAAACATGTTAAGAAATATAATGTGAAACTGTCAGAGCTTTCCAGATATATACATGAAAGTGGAGTGCTACATACCCAGAGGACCGCAAAACCCAGCAGCAATTAATATTGATCAAGTAAATGGTTACTTAAACAAAACTTGCTTTTAATTATCTTTAAATATGAAAACAGTATCACATTTTAACTTATCACCATGAACTTTACTAACCTAACGTGACCCCCTTCTAATTCTAAGCGCAAGTGTGTGTGTGTGTGTGTGTGTGTGTGTGTGTGTGTGTGTGTGTGTGTGTAAGTTCAGAAAAGCTCTTTGATTTAAGGTCCAATCTCACCTCTCATGCCTCCAAGTTTACTGGTTTCAGGAAATTGTTATACTGTATTTAACGTTTATGAAGTTTACCAGGCTTTTGCGCTTTAAAATAAATGGTTACCCTTAGACCAGAAGAAATGCAATTCTGTCTTCCTCCAGTTGGACTAATAAATATACAAATTAAAATACTTAACCAAATTCTGTAAACTTTTCTCGTTAGTTGTCCGAATTTTCTAAGATTATAATGGCTTCTAATACAAAGAAGTCGAAAGCACAGATTCACAACAAACTTCATTTCTAAAGTACAGAAGAAATGAGGCCTACATACCAAGATAATTGCATGGAATCGATTGACAGCTGCCAACGCAGCAACGTACTGCAGCTCGTTTTAATATTACCCTGGCGCTCGCACAAGATGGCGCCGTGCTTCCAATTGTTTCCTCTTATCTTGGTCAGCGTGCCCACGATGTCGGGTGTGCTGTCGATGTGACGGAGTTAATAGTGTCGGGTCTGAAGTCCCATACACCTGCGGATCCCAGTGGCACGGAGGCCCGGGACAGCACGTCGAACGACTTGAATACTTGGGCTCCCGCGCTGCCGGTCATGCGTGATGAATAGCAAGTATGTGATCTTCTGTACAGGATCTGGGCTGTCAGCGAATTCTTCCGGCAGTGACCTGAACCTGAGGGGACTTGGTCTGCAGGTGGTCAGACCAGAATCAAAGTGATGAAAATTGTAGATTCAAGGGAACAAGAAGGAAAATCTTCGAGCCCAACTGAAGAAATAGAAGAGGAGTCATTGACTGCTATTGAAGGGAAAGAAGGTTGGCCTAATGGAAAGACTAGTGATACTACCTTTGATGCTCTTTTTACAATTTTGGAATCTATAGCTCAACAAATATGTAATATGTCAAGACAAATGTCTACTCAGATTGACCATGGATTTATGAATATGACTGAAAAAAATGAACAATATGTGTGAAGAAATTTCTCCTGTGAAAGAAGATATTTCTATCATTAAAGCTAATGTTAATATATGCTTGAATATGGTGGATGCAGATCAAGACAATTTTAAGAAGATGGAAGTTGCCTTTTAAGTTAGTAAAGAAAAGTATATCATAATGAAGAAAAAATTGAAAAAGTGGAAGGTTCTTTTATTGGATGGGAAATTCAGAAGAAGGACTTAATGCAGAAAATAGACTCTTTGGAAAATCAAAGCCATTGGAATAATGTAAAATTAGTGGGAATTCCTGAAGGAATTGAGAGTTTGTATCCAATAAAATTATTTATAAAGTGGATTCCTAAAGCACTGGGTTTGGAATTTTTTTTCAGAAGGGTTGGAATTAGATAGAGCACATAGGATCTTATGAAGTAAACCATATCTGGGTCAACCTCCACGAGCTGTTTTGATCAGTTGTCCATGCTACCAAGCGAGGGAAACTGTTTTGAGAGTAACAGTCCAAAATGCACGCCGATATTAATCCCCGTTGATGGTACAAATAAATAAGGTATTTGTCTTTCCAGATTTGAGTCTCGAAATTATTGAAAGGAGTAAAGAATTTAACTCTGCTGAAGATGTGCTTTGGCAGAAGGGTTATAAATTTTCTTTTAGATATGCTGCTGTTTTGAAGATCTTTTATTATAATTTCCAATCACAGTGATTTGAGAGTGAACATGATGCTTTAATTTTTGCTAATTCTTTGCCAGACAGGGCTACTGAAATGCATTCTTCACCTAAGATGTAGACATCGGTTAAGAAGAGTGGAAATGGGAGCGTGTATCCATCTCTGACTAATATGTCACAAAGCTTGAATGATATTGATGATCCACAACAAGTTTTGGGATTCAATTCATTGGTGTTGTGAGCTGATTTAGCTTATCATTTTATGTCTGGTTGGGTGGATGGAGGTCGCTGAAGCTTTCGGAAGTCCTCTGCCACCAGTGGGAGGGATTTTAATTCTTTCCACACCCATTTAATTGGGTAGTTACTTTGTAGTTTATTTTTATTTAAAAAACCTTTTAATTAGTGAAAGTTCTACTTTGTTTAGAGAGGTGTTTAATGATTTCTTAATTTAGATTATTAGCAAGGGGAGCTTTAAAATTTTGTTATCGCAGAAGGGATTTTCTGTGTGAATAGAAGGAAGAGAAAGTGAGACTTTTGTACTGTTTTTATTTTACTTTGATAATAACGTCTAATTTGCACTTTGCAACATTTAATGTGCCAGGTTTAAATAACACGATTAAACAAAAACTTGTCATATACTATATAAAAAATGATGAAAGTTGTTATTGCTTTTTTGCAGGAAACTCATTTAACTGAAAGAACATGTGAAGTTGAAGAGGGATTGTGTCGGTTATGTTTGTTAATATTCAGATAATTCGAAAGCAAGAGGAGTGGCGATTCTGATTCATAAGAAGATATTATTCCAATTTGAATCTTTGGTGCCTTATTTGAAATGTTTCAATTTAATAACATCTTAAACTGTGATAAATATTTTCTTTAATGCATCCCTTATGGGATCTGTTTGGGGGGGGGGGGAGGGCGTGGGATAGTTGTAGTTCTAATTTTTATATTATGGATTTTCAAAAAGTTTTTGTTTGGAAAATATTTAAAAGAATTTTAAAAGAATAAAAGAAATGGTTACCTCTCAGGAAGGTTCTTGTCCGTTTTCAGAGACTTGTTATTCATGGACAAAGATTGACCCTTTTAATCATCCACTCCAGTGTCTTGCTGATGAAACGTGCCCCGTCAGATTTCTCCACATGATAAACTCTTTCTTTCGGGTCACCACAGAGTTCCTTTATGTTTCATTTATTACAAGTGAAGCATTAGGCAGCCAGTCCTCTCCTCTTGTATGGACCACAAGGGCTTTGACCAGCTAAACTAAGCACTCACAACCTGTCTTCCAAATGGGTTATTTTCCACAAGCTTGCCACTTTGTCATGTCCGAGCTGTTGCAGGTGACTGTGAAATTGCAGAACTGTATTACACTATCTCTCTCACTTAGAGAAAATAGCATATTTTAATAGCATAATAGCGACACGTTTGCCACATCTATGCTATGCAGTTCATAAGGGCCAAAGTACAAAAAGCTTTCTTTAAGTCCATATGTACCCCTGACCAAACCTTTTAGGAATTATTTATCTGTATTCTCAAGCACTCTGCTTTAGGCCGAGTTAAATTAAAAACCACAAAATGTTGAAAAATTATTATCAGCAATAATATTTTCAACTATGTAACGTGGAACTTTTGAACATGGTTACCAGACCATGTAGCCCAAGTGAATGGGCCAAAATCGCTCTTATATTCAGCGACCTTTCATGGCCCTTTAAACATTTGTACTCTTGTTTGTAACAGAGTTGCAGTATTTTGTTTTTTCTTCTTTATTTTAAGATGATTATACAGCGTGGCAGCAATTTAGAATACCAATGACCCCATCAATTCGTGTTAAACTACAAAACATGCCATTAACTTCAAGGAAAGGCATGCTGATGAAAATTTAACAGTCTCGTCCACTAGTTTCATAAATAAATAATGCAGTAAAATTCCTGGTGGCGTGTAATGAGAAGTAGATTCGGCGAAAGAATGGAGGGAACTGGGAACACAATCTGTTGGAAATTAGTGAACATATTAACCATGTGAGAATAATTATCTGTTTTGTGATATTTTCTTGATTCGGTCGAATATGAAAAATATTTAAAACTGGCTTCCACCTGGTAATGTTATGTTTCTTATTTTATTTCTATTTCTATTTATACCTACAGCAGATGTTGAATATTAGAACAACGATGCAATGCTGAGACCTCACTTGTAGAATTGGGAGCAGGTTTGGGCTCCTCGTTTAAGAAATGGTGCGGTGAACCCACAGTGGGTTAAGTGAAATTTCACAAGGGAGATTCGATTATTACCATCTGACTGCACATAATCAACGAGATGAAAAAACGTTGCTCTGGATTCAGGTGCACACCCATGCACACACAATATCCAGCACATAATAACCAAATAACGGTTTCGAATAAGACACTCTTTGTGAAGAGCTTGTACGTTCTTCATGTGTCTGCTTGATTTCCTCTCAGTGCTCAGGTTTCCTCCTAACTTCTAAAATAAAGGTTATTTGGTGTATTTAGTTGACATGAGGTCGTGGGTCATAAACACCTGTTACCGCACTGTTTGTCTAATAAAATACTTGAAGGACATGATGCTCGTGGAAATCAGTGATTGGTTAATAGTAAATAAAAAAAAAACATATCCCGTTCTAAAACATAAGAGCAGGGACACAAGAAGGCTCACATGGCAGTTGAATGGTGTAAAATGATTTATAATTACTTACAATGCCACTTTCATGTTGTCGACAGAAGATTTCGAAATTATTTTGAGTGGTAACTGCCGGCAGCCAAGGTCCTTTTTTGCGTGTATAAGATTAACAAAGCATAGTTTGAATTTGTTTTTGTGTTGTTAGAATAAAGAACATAGATCTCGTTCAGTTAATATTTCGGAACATTTACTTTTGAATGTATTAATATATTATTGTTCATTTATTCATTGATTTAAATATAGTTGATAATTTCAAGAGTTTGAATAAACATGGAAAGAAATCAGTGTTACCTTGGAAGGGACTTTTCATTGTTTCACAATTCAAAAAACAACAATGACAAATTGTTCTGTGATTATAAAGGGAAATGATCACAATATTAGTCAAAGAAACCTTTGGACTATTGAGTGATTAATTAATAGAAAATGAGATTTCAAGTCTAACAATTATGTTTAAGAAAGCTGGATGATTGAGCCTTAGCCAATATAACACAGAATCGAAGACATAGAAATTTGATTATTGAATTTCGAAGAAGACTGGATTAATTGGTCACTGTTTAGAGCAGATCGAGAAGGAGACAAACAAACAACAATTAATACCATTGAAGAAGTTTATTACACAATTGAATACGGTTTGGGACATTGGATCTTCTTGACCCAAAAAGCAGTGTTTGGAGAGATTGTTGTGCATGTTTTATGTCTGAGTGCAACGAGGAGATCAGCAACTACCATGCGACGAGAAAATGAGGAAAATTGAACTGTTTGATGCATTGCAACACATGCAGATTCAGGAGTGAAGTGTTACTTCACATGCAAGAACGGTTTGGGGTGAATGAGGAGTGGGCGCAAGTGATTACAGGGGAAGGGGCCAAGGGGACGATTGATGGGGAGGGATGAGTGAATAAGAGAGTTACGGAGGAAATTACAGAGGGGAATGTGTATCTCGTGGTGGGATCATGTAGCTGGTGGCAGAAATGGTGATGGAGTATGTGTTGGATGCAGAGGATGGTGAGGTGCAGCAAGAGGAAAAAAATTGTTCTGCAATCCTGTGTGGATGGAGAGAGCTAGGGCCGATGTGAGAGGATCTACGAAGGTTCTGGTTGATGGTATGAGAGACGAAGCCACATTGTTTGAAAAAGGAGGGCAACTTCTAGTGACATGAATAACATCTGGCTTTGAAAACCTCGTCCTGGGAGAAGATATGGCAGAACTAGAGGAATTGCGAGAAAGTAATCCTTTCAGGGAACAGGCTTGGAAGCAGTGCAGATGACGTAGCTGTGGGGGTTGTTGGCTTGCCGACGATGTCTGTCGAATATGTGTCTCCCACGATTTATGCAAATTTTAATGGACAAGCAGAATCTACCGCCTGGTGGCGTTGCTGCACTCATGTTCGTAGGACACACTACATTCCAATCAAGGCCAAAGACGATCCCCAAGCCATCAAGATGACCTTTGTGATTGGTCCAACTAAATCACCAGTCCAGTCAGCTTGCCGAGAATGAGCCCTGACTTTTACCCTATTGACCCAGGTGAATCACCTCGGCAGACCCCTGCTGTTCCCCTGCACTTGGCCTTGAGCATTTGCCCAGTGCAGCCAAATCAGCCCATCCTGTCCGATTGACTGGCCCCCAATAAATGCCTGCAGAACTACAATTGGCCACGATCCCCGTTTTTCTGCCCCTTTTGACTCCTCATGGTACGTAAGTAGAATGTTTAACACTGGGTTGGAGTGCGTGGTCAGGTAGTAAGAGCCGTGTCCTTACCGGTCAGGAAGTGGGAGCACGTAGCAACATATTGATCTTGACTGTTGAATGTGTATGTTCATGTAATTTTCCCCAGTCTCTGTTGGTTCCTCCCTCGTTGCCCGAAGTTTATATTGTGTATGTGTTTAGGTTTGCCTAAAATATCGACTCTGTTGTCGGGTTGCATCTTCAAAATAAATGTGTTCTTTGTAACTCAATTTTGACCTGGTTCTAACCTGTGTGATCCACACAAACCTGAACAACTCAGATACATGGAGAAAAGGGAGTGTGTTGTTAGAGATGGACCAAGCGAATTCGAGGTCATGGTTAAACTTGGCAGCAAAGTGGATAGAGTTGAGGAGATCATTATGTGTGCATGAGACAACACAAAATTAGCCATCCTTTTAGCGGAGGAAGAGTTGAGGGACCTTGGCTGCATAATTTTGCAGCATGGATTACTCCACATAGACAACATCAACAAATATAGACGTAGCTGGGGTCCACTTGGACAAATTTGCATGAATCAAAAGATAAGTTTTCAGAGTGAGACACGTTCTGCCAGCTAGAGGAGAGTGATTCTGAAGGGAAGTTGGTTTCATCTATAAATCTAGAAAATAAACAGAAGGTCTTTGAGTTCTTCGGTATGGTGGATGGAGGTGCATAGTCACTCGATATCCATGAGATGAGATGGTGAAGATTAGGGAATGCAAATGACAGAGGACGTGTGAGAAATCTTAGATATAAGTGGGGACACACTTGACCAGGTGAACAAAATGGAATCAAGGTAAGCTGATAACAGATCAGTGGGGCAGGAAATGCAGAAACGATGAGTCTGCTGGGAAAATTGTGTTTATGGATCTTGGGTAGGAGGTAGAAGCGGACAGTGGGAGGTTGGGAAACAAAAGGTTGGAGGCAATGCGGGGGATGAGTTCTGGGATGGTGCGTGATGGAGTGGGTTGATTAGTTTTGGTAGATTCCTATTGTAGGGATCATTACAAGAAAGTGTCTTGTATGTGATATTATATATTTAGTCAGATCGAGGTCGGTGTACCAAACAATAACAGCGCCACCCTTGTCAGCGGGTTTGACAGTGAGGTTGGGATTTGTGCAGAGAGAGTGGAGGGGATGGGATTGTTATTAGTGAGCACATTGCTGAAGTCTACGAGTTTGATGTCCAGAGCAGGTAGAATGATGGAACAAGGTGCCCAGGAGAGGAAGACAGTTAAAGTGAGAGAAGGAGTCTTCAGTGCGGCGGAGAATCCTGTTTGCAGTGGGAGGCACGGAGTCCGAGCCAACGGAAGAAGTGTTCTGCATTGTTGAAGTCTGCGTGAATGGAGGTGGGATGGGGGTGGGGGGGGAGGTGGAAGATGAGCAGGAGAAGAATGAGTGAAGCGCCCTTTAGTTTTTCAACGGCTTAAAGTGTGTCTCTGTGTATCTGTTGTATGGGAGTCCATTGTGAACTCCAAGTAATTGAACACAAGTTGCTGATTACAGAATTATCTCCTGCGGTATTTTGTTCATAAATGCACCCATGAATAGGTATTTTGAAGCTGAAGAAAGTTTATAAATGGATTTACGTTTCATTTCTCGTATATCCCATTCTCCTTAACACGTATCTCACCCCATTCTTCAACTCCTCCCTGAATTTCCTCTGTGTCAGCCCATAGATACATGTGTTTGAGCAGGTACTTAGCATCTTCAACATCATCCCACATTGTTGCAGGATATACATCGGAGTGCTGAAATACTTATCTGCATAAGAATAGTTTTCCTTTGGCAGTGTCATAGAATATATAACTTGGGGTGTCCAGGTTAAAATGAAATTGGCGGATAGAGCGAAGAGCAAAATCATCGACTTTCTCCGTTTCTCCATCTCGGGATCTTTCTTAAACTCACTCTTGCATCGCAGTTTCCGACGGAGCCTATTCACCGCTACAATGTGTCTGACGGTTAATGTATTAAATATCAGAATTAAACCGAATGGCAAGACCGGAGTTATAATATATTCAAATAGTCTGTACACTGCCCACACCGGCGCCCTCATGTATTCGTGTGAGGGAACGCAGCGCTGTGGATGGACTGCGAAGTAAAATGGACAATTCTGAATACAGCTTACCGCACCCACTGCAACTATCACCACGGCGGCTGTTTTGACCGTGCAGTATTTGATTTGCAACTTCTGACAGCAGATGGCGATGAAACGATCGACAGTGAAAGCCACAGTGAACCAAACGGAACAGTCTGTGTTTATCTGTTGAAGGACCAACGTGACGGAACATATCGGAGTTTCGAACAAGAAATTCGCGAACAAATAGATAAAATTAACCTGATGCATTATAACGGCGACGATAACCACCATCAGATCTGCGACTGCCATGGCTACTAGATAGCGAGTGAGGCATTTGGAGAGGCCACAGTTTCGGAGTGACAGGATCACAATCGCCGTTACATTAACTGAAAGAAATGAGAAAATACATCATTACGTTCAGGTGATCTGCCTCACCTTATATGCAGAAAGGTCCTAATCAGGCGTCCACGGCATCTCACAAGCCCGCATGCGCTGATCGAGATTGGGTGTGATTCACTGTTCGAACTGACTCTCCATTAGCATGTCGAACTTGGACGTCAATGTCTCAGTTTCCACATCAAGTAACAGCGAGAAATCTGGAGGCCGATCCTGTTTGGAATATGAACATGATGCGCTCGGAACGCGGACTTTGCCCCCGCAGTGAACAAAGGGAACAATGACTTTCTCTCTGGCGCCTGAAATCATCCCATTAACGGAGTTGCTGTTGTTCGGTAGAATTGCTGATACCGTGCAGTGTTGACGATATATAATGGAATAAAGTCTGAATAGCGCCACACCTGATCACAAGACAGACTTTTGATAAAAGAAAAAGACATTTGACTTCACGCAAGCTTCCCAAGGATAGGGACAAGGACGGACATCATCCCAATTGACGAAATCTATTCTCTCCGACTTGCTGAACAGATTTGCCATCAAGCGTCTCTTTCTTGGTGAAATGAGGTGCAGATGATGGTTCTTTTTCAAGGTTCGATTGCTTTAATTTTCGAGCGTCCTCAGCCGGAAATGGCATGGGACCATGGACAGTTATATCATGAAGGGACTGGGGTGGGGACTTGAGACCACTGCAATTTGGAGGAATGGCATTTATATTGACTTCTTCTCCTCCCTATATCCGTTCATCAAGCTCAGTTTTTCACTCTCGCTCTCTCTCTCTCTTCCCTTACCTTCGCTTTTTCTCAGAGCAATATCAATTCTCATCTTTCTTATAATACCCACTTAAAATATTTTGTCTGTTGAACTGTACCCCTCCTCCTTCCATTCTCACCCTTCCTTTCACAATCATGCAATTAAGACATTGGGGTTCTTCAATTATTCCTCGAGACAAGATTCAAAACAGACTCGGTGAAAATATACTTTACCTCCTATGGACGCTGCAAGATTGCTTGCGTTCCTCCAGAATTTTGATTACAATCACAGCGTCTGCAGTCATTAGTGTAACACTCAAATAGAAAAAGATTCACAATTCCTCAATGTCGGTAATGTGAACGATGATGACATCTCGAAAAGAGCATTTGTGGCCTTCCGGTCTGGCGACTGCATTTCGTGGGCCAGGTATTAGTTAGGAGCTCCGACCAATTTTAAACATTTCCCTCTTAATCTTTAACCAAAGTTAATCAAAACTGGACCCTTCAATATTTACTATCATTGCTTTTGAAAATAACAACAACCAGAGGATGTAAAGCTGCTAAACATGACAAAGAGGACACAGCTTCTCTGACTGGAGACATCGTTTCAGATAGGCTGAAAAGGCATGAGATAACACGAGAAAAACTGTAGCAGTGGAAGTGATTCAACGAGAGATTGAAAAAGCCCTACATTTAATTTCAGCAATTGAGGATGGTTTGGAAACTGTGGAGGTTTATCTCAGTTAGTAAAGTGTGAAACGCAGTCTACCAGCAACTCCAAGTTTATTTCGAGGGTGGTCAATTTCGGGAGCGGGAGCAAACACCAAAATCTTCGGATCTTGGGGCTTTTGGAAGATGCCGAGAAAGGCAAGTTAACGATTTCTTCTCCAATCTACTCGGGAAAGTATTTGAGAAGAGACTTTTGCTACTGAGCCCGATCACGAAAGAGCACACCAGTCTCCAGTTCCCAATCCAATCTCGTAACATCGTTCACGTTCGCTAATTCTTCGTTTTCAATACTGTCAAGAGAAGGATCGTGTTGTTCGTGAAACTCGTCGGAAAATAAGTTCCTCTTTGAAAGCTTGAAGTCCAACTTCATGAACCACATGATTGACCTGGATGTTATTCGCTCGTACTTCTGTGACTGGCTATTTGGTCAACGTTAGGCTCCTTCGCTACCTAAGTGGCTGTCAAATGGCCACAGAGATTTGACGGCATTTTCTCGTTTCAGTAACAGGGGCAATAGTGGGCAAACAAACGACAGTATATTTCATTTTAATACAATCCTTTTAGATAGGCTTGGTTGTGCAATTGATGATACAGTGAGTATCCAAAAAACAGTTTGCTGCTGGAACATCACGCCATATTACCAAGATAATATGGGGAGAACATTTAAAATGGAGTCACCTTTGAAAGACGGAGACATTCAATATTTTACAGCCGTTCAGCTTTTTGAGAAATTTAATATCCCTTATTTTTTTTAACTGTCGCTACTGTGGACTGCGTTGATACTGCCAGACGACAAACAATGTTGTTGCTTTTCTATTACATTTTCAATGATGCAGACGTGCCTCTAAACAGGATAAATGTGGTTCACTCGATTGAAAAAAAAAACTACTCATACTACTCAAATAGCAAGGTAATATCTTTCTAGGAATTCAAGGAAAGCTGGGTTTAATTTAGGGTCTACTCCAGAAGTGACATATATGTCGCCTGCGACCTCCTACCATGCCTTCGGCTCTTTCTCGAAATGTCTAAGGTCAGAGATTTAAATAATGACACAGAGCGAACTCATCAGCGTCTTGGCATCAGCTGGCAAACTGCACAGCTTCCATCGCTGTGAATGAAAATACGTGTTATTCGTCAGGCACCTAAGAGAATGTACTTTGCGTTCTTACCTATTGGAACCATAGACCACAATGACACAAAAGCAGTCCCCGGGTCTCCATTAGTGAGTATCAAACGATTTTCTTGCCTCAACCATTTGACGTGCCATGGGCCCCACACCTCTCCCATCCATGCACCTGTCCAAATCTTCTTGAATGTGGACATGAGATTCGTCATGTTTTCCTGACTTCATATGGCAACGTTCACCACAATTTGCGTGAATTCGTTCCATTTAACCAACACTGTGGAAAATTTCTGCTTGAAAAATCTCCATCCTGATTTTGTATATCTCCATCAGGTTTAACATAAGATCCCTTACGTTTCTGCATTCAAGGGAATAAAGTGAAAACATATTCCACTGCCCCTGTAATTCCACCCTTCAAATCCAGAATCATGCTTTGGCGGCGTTTAATAGAACTAGGGTTCAACTGTATTCTCAGATTTAAAATAAATGTTACAAAAAATTCTTAGATTTCAAGCTATTTAATTAATCAACGGATATCAAACCTCTGAATGTGCAGAATTATGTTTATAAAACAGAAGGCATCAATTTTCTTCTGATACCCTCTTTCAAAAATGAACTGAAGAATTGTCTATGTTTCAAGAATCGTAAGATAATTAGAGATCCACATGAATTTCTTTCCTTACCTGGAATACCGACCGCTGCCAGTATGGGATAGTAAATTCTGACTATCTTGAAAATTGCAGGAAAATCCATTTTCGGCCTGAACCAACGGTAGGTTCTTGCTGCGCAATTGAAACTAGTTCAGGGACCATTTATATTCCAGTAATAACTTAATTAATCTAATGAGAAGCCTTTTCATTCGCATTAGCCTCAAACCACGGAAAGAAGCACAATTAGATTTAACAATGTTTAAACGTTACGTCACATTGTAATCGACTTTAATGCTCCCATGGACATTAATTACTTTCATGATATTTGTATAGAAATGTGGGGGAGAAATGTCGCAATATGACTTATATGTCATGAGACTGAACCGGTGAAATAATAAAAATCCATATTATGATCATTGAATTATTTCACAAATGTCATCTCTTTCTATGAATAGTAATATTGGTGTTGTAACACAGGTTTGTAAAACAAAGATGAGTGTATAATAAGGGAGGAATTTTCGTGATTCCCGAAAATGGTGAACCTGATTTGCAAAGCTGGAAAACAAGCAGTGATAAACCAGTCCTAAGTACTCCTTTCGGATTTCACCTCAGTTTTATCGAGGGAACACGATATACTATCGCAGGCGAAATAAATGTCACTGCTGGATGAATGATTAACCACGAACAGCATCTAAACCAATTATATTGAAGCCGCAATCAAATTAACCGGTAATTATGTCAAGAGAACGACCGTCTTGTAAAAATTCCCTCTGTCACGGCAGGCCCCCTTCATCACTGACACACGCTGTAAAAAAATTCCAACCGATGCACCTCACGCCTATGTTTGTCACGCCAGATAACGGAGCAGAGCTGATGCCATTCGCTCAAGGACAGAATTTAAGGAGGTGAAAGTCGATGGTCTGAAGGCACAGTCTTCAAATTAGTGTACTGGTCCATATTAAAGTAAATGCATCGGGGCACTCAACGACTTCATCAGTATTTTTGTAGAAGAATGCGTGAGAAATAAGACGATTAAGGCATTCATATATGGACCCCATGTATATACCCTGAAGTCGTCGGGATGCTGAAATCCAGGTGATAGGCATCAATGTCAGAAGATCCTGCACGCCATCAAATATACTGGCGTAGTTTAGTTCTCATACTTGTCCAGATTCATATCCATACGAGATCAAATACAAGACCATCATAATGACGCTTTGAACGATGTTCTCCTTATTTAGGATAAATTTCTTCTAATAAGCACCTGTTTGGCCCGTCCAAAATTGCATGAGAAATGGTAAAATTAAGAAGATATGGCCTGCAACGCACAAATGCGTATTCCTCAACCTCCACAGACATTCGCCACTCTTGCTCCTGATTAGAGCTCCTTCGATTTTGGTTGAGGAATTTTCTCCACTTACCATCCGGCCAAAACCTTTAACAATTCGGAAAAGTTAGGATATCTCAATAATGCAACAAATTCATTCAGACAACGCTCTGCAATATCTTGCCCAATTCCCCTCTTGCCCAATTCATATTGCCGACTGATCGGTACCCCTTAAATTTCAATATAAGAGATAATTGCCTGATTGATTCTACTACTTGCTCTTGTCTGCTCCCATGCAATCACAACGAATATCTTCTCTTCTCTCCCACCTCATGTCCATCGCGAGTTTCTGAAGCAAATTAGGATAGTTTCGTTTAATGGCTGTTCCTTAGATGATAAAAGAAGTGTTCTCTAACGCTTTCTCCATGTCCTGATCCCTCCCACCAGTTTCGTCAATCACCTGCAGTCTCGTTCAAAATTATTTGGATGCCTTAGGTGATATGTAGTTTATAAGGTGTTACTTAAGGTGGAATGTGAGTGTCAAAAATTGACGTGAGAACCACTGATCTATATTAATTACAATGTTGGATTTCTCCATGAATTGTCCCTTCCGCTTTTTTATGCTTCAGGGAATAAAATCTTAACCTGTGCTTGCAATTTTGTTGCTGGCGTTCTGTATTTACGTGACCAAACAAGCACCCAGTATTGTAAATCAGGTCTCACTAATGGCTGATATAACTTCAACAGAACACCCCAAATTCTAAACGCACTACTGTGATTAATGAAGGCTAATATTCCAAGCGTTCTCTTTACAAGAATTACTGTCAGGGACATAATTAGGTTTCTGTATTCTGCAGTCGCTCTGTTTGACTGCCCTGCCATTTATCGCATGTTAATTTGTCCTTTCAAAATGCAAAATCTCCCACTTTTCTGCATTAACTTCCTGCTACATTTTAGTAGCCGGCAGAGAACCACATAGAATCTTTGAAAATTTTTCTCGTTGTCCACTTGTTAATCCAATATATCAAAAATCATCCACATCATTTACATTAATGGATGACAAACAACAATGGATGTCACGCCCAAGCACACTGCTCATCACAGGGCTTCAGGTAGAGAGACAGTCATGTACTACCACTCTCCAGCTTCTCCCAGAGATTAAATCTCGAATCCAGTTTACGTAGCCACCATGAACATCAAGCTACCGATACTTCATGAGTGATCTCCGATAACAAGGAAAATGTCGCTGCAGCAGGAGATTCTGTGACGGCAGCACTACTGCTGGGGCGGACCCGCGGAAAGCTGGGAACAGAATCAAGCGCTCCTGCTTTGCCCAAACTCCTAGTTTGACTGCCATCTGTTCCGATAACTCTCCTTATTCTAACATATCCTAATTTCATTGTCATATCTATCGTGGATTGTGACTGGTTGCCTAAAGGTGAATGGAGAAAATGGATTATGAAATTGCACCATGGGTATAAGACCTTGACTTGCATATGCCATTTGTGGGAATTCTTGGGTTATGAATGATGGCATTCATGGAAATCTTTGGGTTGTGAGTGACTGCATTGGTGGGACTCCTTGGGTTCGGAGTGATGACATTGTTGTAAATTCTTGGTTAGTGCGTGATAGCATTGGTGTGAGTATTGGCATCAGAGTGATGGGATTAATTGAAATCCTTGGGTTGTGAGTGAAAGCAAGGATGATAGTGGAACATGCCTTTGGCCATTTAAAAGGCCACTGGTGATGCTTGTCCAAGCGTCTTTTTGTTGCTACTGCCTTTGCCCCAGATGTTGTGTTTTCCTGCTGTGTACTGCACAATATATGTGAGCTCAACAAGGAGAACATTTTGCCAGAGTGGACATTGGTATGAGCAGATCTCCCTGCACACAATAGCCAGGATTGTAATGAACACCAACCCCATGGACTCCAGCCCATTCTTTACTGCGATAATGTCCATCTTGTAAGGGGAGTGAGTCTCAGGAATTGACCGTGCGACTGGGGTATGTGCCTTCTGCCCACCAACCCGACTCCCACCACCTACTCTCAGCCCCCGCACTCCCCAGCCAGAAGCATGTGACAGGACTCTGCTCCCTTGCATCACATTTCATACTGCGATCGTGTGACTGGAATAGGGAGAAATGAATGAAACATGAGAATTCTATGCTTTTTGAAATTTTAATTAAAAATGTGTTCAATGAGCATTTTCTGGCTTCATAAATGCTTGAGACAGATAGTGCTCCACAAAGATTCATTGTTTTCTACCAACTACATGTAAACAATTGAATGGAGGAAGAAGCAGTGAAAATTCATTCCTCGTATGAAGATAACAGATCAGACATAAAGAAAACTGTTATCAAGGGTAACTCCACCCGGCACCATTTCATCCCACTGTTGAGTGTTTCATTCCTTTAAATCGTGCACAAAATATTCCACTTATCAGGGTTTCATCAACAACATAAGTAGGAAATAAATGAGCTACATTAACAGAGTAAAAGCTATCACACAAACCATTCCGTAATTGAAAGGAATGGTCGGGGGGGGGGAACCAGTGCTGGACCACAGCATTCCATTCCTCTGCATGTGGCCACTGTCGTGGTGCACTGGTGGTGAATGAAATGCCATATTGACCCGAGTGTGCAGGTACATGGAAGGAGGGGTTTCATAGGGCTGTAGGAACTGGGATGGGCAGGGCTCAAATCGCGTGACGAATCCCTGGAATATAAAGGACTGCCTCCATATTCTCACACAGATTACAAGCGAGCCACTCCCTGTAAGTACTTGACACCTTACCACCGCCACACTGTCTACTCGCCTTTCTTTAGCTCGGCGAGTAGCCCTCTCTCCTTCTCCAGTGTGACCTCTGCACACTGGCGGTCCCCCTCTCCTTCCTCCCGGTCAAGTGTGGACATCATGCTCTGCAGCACCCTAGAGAGAATCTGAGCCTTTGTCAACCTCTGAGAATGCATCTGGAACAGGGAAGTGTGGGTCAAATCAGGCAAAGTGTATCAGTATTTCAATTATGTGCTTCCCAATGCACACAACCTCATTAATGGTACTATACCTGTTTCCTCTGGTGAGGTAGTCGCCTGGCTACTTCCACGGAGAGCAATTACTGTATTGCTGCTTTCAGGGCATCCATGGCCGTGCCAGTGGAGCCATCAGCGGTGACCTGCTCCTCTTGGGTCTGCATCTAAGTATCTCCACTCCAAACGACCGCTGCCATTCCTCCGATTGTGATCCAGCACAGAGTGGAACACTTTCCTCAGGTCACAACCTGAATTTTACTGCGGATATGACCACAGGCTGGGCGTGCAGTGGCCATTCATTCAAATGTGGGATCATCCCTCACTGTGCTCATGAGCTCTCTTTCCTGGGCCTCTTGACCCAAGTGGTCAAGAAGCAGTCTTAAATCAAATAAACAAATATGATTTGATTGGGATTACAGAAACATGGCAGCAGAGTGGGCAAGCCTGGGAACTTAACATCCCGGGGTATACGATATTTAGGAGGGATCGGAAAGAAAGAAAAGGGGGTGGGTTAGTATTGATGGTGAGAGAAAGGACCGACACGATTGACAGAAAGGATATCAACTTGGAAGATGCGGAATCTATATGGGTAGAACTGAGGAATAGCAAGAGGCGGAAAACGTTAGTGGGATGGTATATAGGCCCCCAAATAGTTGTGTAGAGGTGAGAGAAGGCATTAAAAGAGAAATTAGAAAAGCATGCAAAAAGGGAACAGCTGTCATTATTGGAGACTTTAATTTGCATATAGATTGGACTAGCAAAATTAGTAAAAATACTGAGGAGGAGGAATTGCTTGAATGTTTACGAGACCATTATCTAGACCAATATGTCGAGGAACCAACTCGGGAGCAGGCCATTTTAGATTGGGTATTATGCAATGATAAGGGGATAATCAACAATCTTGTTGTACGAGGCCCTTTGGGTAGGAGCGATCACAATATGATGGAATTCTCACTCGATGTGGAGAGTGATGAAATTAAAACCGAGACTAAGGTCCTAAATTTAAATAAAGGGAATTATGATGGTATGAGACGGGAGTTGAGTAAGATTGATTGGGTGGTGTTTATGGGGGAGTTGACTGTGGATAGACAATGGAAAGAATTCACAGATCTAATGGAGAAATTTCAAAAATCGTTTATATCGGTTTGGCATAAAAATAAACCAAAAAAGGTGACTCAACCGTGGATAACAAGGGAAATTAGAGACAGCATTAGGTCCAAAGAGAGAGCATATCAATTGGCCAAAAAAAGTACCACAACCGAAGACTGGGAGCAGTTCAAGATGCACCAACGGAGGACAAAGGGATTAATCAAGAGAGCAAAAATAAATTACGAAAGTAAGCTTGTGGTAAATATAAAAACCGACTGCAAAAGCTTTTATAAATATGTCAAGAGGAAAAGATTGGTGAAATCCAGAGTAGGTCCTTTGCAGTCGGAATCAGGGGAATATATAATGGGGAATAAGGAAATGGCAGACCAATTATATTCTTACTTTAGTTCTGTTTTTACAAGAGAGGATACAAATAACCTCCCAAGGATGTTCGGAAACATAGAAACTAATGTAAGGGAGGAACTGAAATAAATCAGTATCTCTAAGGATATGGTCTTGGGGAAATTGATGGGATTGAAGGCAGATAAATCGCAAGGGCCTGATAATCTACATCCTAGGATACTTAAGGAAGTGGCCATTCCGATAGCAGATGCTTTAAGAATTATTTTCCAGAACTCTATAGACTCAGAATCAGTACCCATAGATTGGAGGGTAGCTAATTTTACCCCACTATTTAAAAAGGGGGGTAGAGAAAAAGCGTAGAATTATAGGCTGGTGAGCCTTACATCACTAGTGGGCAAAATAATGGAATCCATTATTAAGGATGTAATAGTGGAGCATATGACTAGCAGAGAAGGGACCGGACAGAGTCAACATGGATTTACAAAAGGTAAATCATGCTTGACAAATCTATTGGATTTCTATGAGATGGTGACAGGTAAAATAGATGGGGAGAGCCAGTGGATGTGGTGTACCTGGACTTTCAAAAGGCTTTCGATAAAGTCCGGCATAAATGACTGGCTTACAAAATCAAGGCTCATGATATTGGGGGCAAAGTATTGATGTGGATTGAGAACTGGCTAGCAGATAGAAGACAGAGTGTTGGGATAAATGGCTCGTTTTCTGAGTGACAGGCGGTAACCAGTGGGGTGCCACAGGGATCTGATTACAGATCACCTAATAATCAGCTGGAAATGGAGCATGATGAATTAAATTATTTACCTTTCTTTTATAAAATTACGAATGATTTAAACTGATGGAAGGATTTAGCGATAACATTAATAGGTGGTTAATTGTATTAAAATAAGTTTCTTTCCGAGATTTAAATATATTTTTCAGTCTATTCCTGGTAAAGTTACTTAATTTATTTAAGGATTTGAATTTTTTATAATTCCAAGTGTAGCTTTACAAAAATGAAAGTGGAAGTATGATTTAGGAGGTTTACAACTTCCTATGTCTTTCTCCAATATACTTGTCAGTGGGCCATCATAGAATTTTGCACAGTGTGTAGGGAAAAATAACGATTCTAAATGTTAATTTCCAATCTCACCCAATTAACAGGCGCGACCACCAGTCAACCACCGACATTCGCATCGGGAGGGAAGGGGCATCACTAAATCACAGACCAGGGCAGTCCTAAATCGCTGGAACTACGGCTGTGATCCCCAAGACCCGCGGAGAAGCATCAGAAAGAGCAGCGTGCAACATCGAATCAGGATTCTCTCTTTCATCACAAATCCGGAGGGTGGCTGGTTAGAGTGGGGACGGGGGGCAGAAAATCGGCCAAAAAAATCTTCACATCCTGCATCCGTTACGATTCCACTAGCAGTTCGGGTCGAGCCCATTCAGATAATGCAACTGATCGCGACCCTCTGAACTGAACAGATTGGACCACAATCTGAAATAGCAAAATATAAAGAGGGATTTAATAAAATATATAACATAAATGACAGGGACTGAGGTTAACGTTTCAACAACTCTCACGGGGAATCATCTCCATAAAATCCCGCGGACCCATGACATAGACCCACGCACTCATCTGATCCATTTCAAGCTCGAAAGTGTCAGGATGAGATGGCGGAGAGCAGGAACAGATCGGTCTGTGAGTAAGTTTTCTCCCAGTCTCAGCCGCATCAGGGAGCGGCTTGCACTGAGAGCAGAGACCAAATCCTCGGCACCAGAATCTGTGAGACCAACCAACCATAGCCTCTGAGTGTGAGGAAGAGAGATAGAGAGAGAGAGAGAGAGAGAGAGAGATGGATAGATAGATAAATAGATAGAGAGAGAGAGACAGAGAGAGAGAGATAAATAGACAGAGAGAGACAGACAGACAGACAGATAGACAGACAGACAGACAAAGAGAGAGAGAGGGAGAGTGACAGACAAACAGACAGACAGACAGACCGACAGACAGACAGAGAGAGTATATCAGCAACACAATGACTGATAAGGTGTAAGCCTGCACTGTTTACCACAAACGCAATCTCTCGTAATCTGGTACTTACCCAAGTTCTTGTATTTTACATTCTGGGTCACCCAGAGCTGCAGATACCGCTTTCACACCAGAATCTCCGAGTTCGTTATGACTCAGGTCCAGCTGAGCCAGAGCCCGTTTGTCTGAAGATCGGAGGCAAGCTCCTCGACGCCGGAAACCGTGAGACCGACACACCTCAGCCTGTAGATCAGAGGGTGTGAAAATGAGGTTCATCAGCCGAAAACACAACCCGGTACTTCGTGGCTGCAGCGGCAGCACTGCTGCAGGTGGAGTGGGGACACGGGTTGGCCTCCGAAGGATCCTAAAGCCGGGCCCTGCGCCGACGGCTTCATGATTTTTAAACTGCTTGTAAAACTAGTTGCAGTTTATGTGGAAGCATCGAATCTCCCCCACCCACCCCGGACAACAGAGCACGAGATCATCCCTTTAAGGCACCTAGGAGGAGAGGGCAGGGAGAGCATTCGTCAGGACACTACGACCACGTTAAAAAGAGGAATGACGAGGTCGTTAACCGATTCAGACCGCCTTTTGTGGTTTGTTCATTGGGACCGGTACTCTTGATCATGCGACGGCTCCCAACGGGCCTCGATCGCGGACAGCTCCTTCATCGTTGCAGGAGTTGGCAAAGAAAGGACGAGGCGGGTGCGTTGGATGCCTTGAACTCAGTTCATCGTTGGAGCAGAAAAGGGCTCCTGTTACCATGTGTTGAAAATGACGTAGGTCTTTACGTATCCCTTCGCAGAACAAAGGAGCTCCATCTGACTGATTTTTGTTTTAGATGGGGTCACAACAAGAAGTCGAGTCTCGAATCTTGAGATAATGTTAATTCTAAGTGTTTATCAGTGATATAAATATGATCAGATTTGTGCGATGTTGCAGACTGTCAACTTAACATCTCACAGTCGGTTACTCGCTCCAGTTTCCGTAATTTACATTCAGGATTCCCCAGAGCCGTACACATGAGCTTCACGCCCGTATTTCCCAGTTTATTGTCAATAAGGTCCAGTTCCCTCAGAGAGTGGCTTGTATTTGAGAGTGGACGCGAGATTGTTGGCACCACATTTTGTGAGACCGTCACACCCCAGCCTGTAGATGAGAGAAATTGAAGGGCGAGGAACATGCAGAGACAAGAGAGTCATCGTGCCGGACTTGAAGTTGCTGCTCAAAAGGCAACGTTACTGTTGATCCAGATCCGGGAGGAGCAGGGCTATGTTGTGTCGTCTGCGGCTTCCAACTGTCCTGACCACCCGACTGGCTCATCCAGATTCAGTCTGTCTGGAGAAGTGGGTCAGTGGTGGAGTCTATCACCGAAACACCAGGGAGTCTTGCACCCAGGTTGGCGGGACACACGTTTGTCGTATCAGTTCATCACGCGACCGTGCTCCGAGGGACAAGCAACAGGAACAGGACACCAGAGCAAGATTATATTCCGAACCATCGCTCGCCCAGATGTTGAAGCCTTGGAGTAAACGCATGGGAAGCGGTGACAAGAGCAGTGAATCAGCATTGACGGCGTTGGCGAAGATCTCATGGAAACCGCAGGCTCCTGTGGAAGGCCTACTGGCACCGGGATTCGTGACTGCGCAAATGGAGCGCAGGGATTTCGATGGACCACATTTTTCAGTCTAACATCTTGCTAATTAACATATTAAGTTCGCATCCAGAGGCGGAGGGAGGTGCATTGGACACATGATGCTCGGGCCATTGCGGTACCTGACAACAGGTGGCGAGATCAGTTGTTATTGTGACAGGGTACATAGATACGTTTTGGGGAGATAAAGTGGGAAACATGGTAGAGTAGATTACATAAAAATACTTGAAAACGTATATTTAAAATACTGGAGATCTTCCCCCATGCGAGATATATGGGTAAGACAGCGTTTGCAAGAGCTTTGAAGAATGCTCAATGGAACTCAATAATCTATCGTTGTTTACAAATGGCAACAGATGAAGGATCTTGTAGGAGACACAGGTTGTTTGGAAGAAAACATGTTGTTCTGAGAGGGTCATGTAATTTTGCAAGCAGAGAGAGTCAAACAGGCTGTCTCTCATAGAAAGTGAGAGAGAGAGCGAGAGAGAGGGAGAGAGAGAGAGAGAGAGAGAGGAGAGAGAGAGACGGAGAGTGAGAGAGAGAGAGAGAGAGAGGGAGAGGGAGAGAGAGAGAGAGAGAGAATGATAGTGTTACAGACACCAGAGGCAGCTGGGAGTGGAACAATACAAGCTGAAAAGCCACAATTTAGAAGATGGCATGGTCAAAGCCCTTGTGGTTCGTGCAGGAGGAGAGAACTGACTTCCTAATGTTTCACTTGGAATATGAGAACCAAAAAGGAACTCTGTAGTGACCTGCAAGAAAGAGGCTATCATCTGGTGAACCTTGATGGGGAAGTTTCAGCATCAAGACACCGTAGCATTTCCTGGATCAACAGATCTCTCTCTAACCCGACGAGAACTTCCTGAGCGGGAATCATTTGCCTTTCAAGCACTAAAGCCTTTGTGAACTTTATTTCTGTGTTTAATTCTGTGCACAGTATAAGAATTGCCTGTAACCAGTGAAACTGGAGGAATGAGAAGTGAGATTGGACTGTGGACCAAATAACCTTTCTGAACTTGCACAAACGTGCAATTAGAGTTAGAAGGGAGTTAAGTTAGGGTAGTTAAATTAAAGTGTGATTCTGTTTTAATGTTTAAAGATAATTAAAGCCAACTTTTCGATAAGTAACAATTTTTCTTGCACTCCTTGTCTTTGAATGGATTATATATAGTTACTCTATCTCTTGTTTATAATTTCGAGCATTTTAAGCCATGCCACTCTGTCCCTTCTTGAAGGAAGGAAAACAAACGATCTATTTGGTATAGATGACCAGAAATTGAATTTTGAGTCGGTTCAGATCCCCATTGTTTATCAAAAAATCGAACACTGGACTTAACCATGTTCACTCTCAGATACCTAATGTAAACATATCTGTCATTGTCCGATTCTTACAGCAGTGTTTGTATTTTACAGTCATCGTCCCTCAGAACCGAAGACACCACGTTCACTCCCGGATCACCCAGGTTATTACGAGTCAGGAGCAGCTCAGACAGTGAGCGATTTGCACTGAGAGCAGAGGCGAAATAATTGGCACCAGAATTCCTCAGACCAACCGAAGCCATCCTGTAAGTGAGAGATAGAGCGACGGAGAAGAACAGAGAGATCAAATATCGAGGTGAGGGTTTTGATATAGCAGTCATAATGGCAGAGCAGCTGCTAGCGCAGAAGTGGTATGGATCCTCACAAAGATTCTACTGCTCGAAGGTGCTTTGTAGTTTCAAATCCCTTGTCGACCGCGGTTGCTGTGATTTCTTACATTAACGGTCAATGGAGTTCTGATCAGAAGTGGCGGAACACACCTTCGGCTGATCTTGAGGGGACGGGGCTCAGGGAGAGCGGGTAAGCACTCGAGAGAGAAAATATTCACCCCCAGTCGAAGACAAGATGCTTGGCAGAGGCCCGATATTGTAGGGGATCACACTAGCGAAACCAGGAATGGCTCTTTGCTTCCAGATTGAGAAATCAGTAGACGAATTAATGAGGTTGCCCACAGCGAGCCGCGCTCCCGATTAACCTCGATCACTGAGTGCTTTGTATTCATATTGCGGACTCGGAAACGAATGCTGAAGTATGGACTTGAGGCAGTTTGACTGCAGAGCTCACGAGAGTCCAGAAGGGAGCGGGTTCAGCGGTTTTACAATTTAATTTTTGTTTTACATTTTGATAAACAGCATGGTAACAGACCATATCGTCCACAAGTCCGTGCCTCCCACCACCATATTTACACCCAAATTATCTACCTCCGGTATTTTCGAACGTTGAAGTAAGCATGTGCCGCAAGGGAAAACACGGGAAGACACGGGGAGAACGTACAAACTCCTTACAGTCAGCAGTTGATTCGACAGCCAGGCATGATAGCAGGTGTTATAAAGCCATTGCACTGACTGCAACGTTAAGCGTGCCAGGGATATGCTATAGCCTTGATAGTGAGGCAGGAGAAGTGTTGATTCATCGTGTGTCTTCACAAGGCAAAAAAAAATGAAACGAAATTTGAGTACACAACAATAAGTTCAATGTTCATTTGGAGACGGTGCAAATCCTCAATTTCTCATCAGTCACAATACACATTGATCAAAACCATCCTCTTATGTCGGACCACAGTGATTGTGAATACAGTCTCCTCGAGAGTCTGACACTTACCCCAGTCCGTGTCCTTTACAGTCCGTTTTCCTCAGAGCCGCAGTCACAAGTTTCACTCCGGAATTTCGCAGGTTTTTGAACGCCATTCTAAATTCAAACAGAGTACAAGAAGCTATTTGATTCATGCCTCGAACATGATACTACTTTTCATTAAATCAAAAACCCTTCCGAAATTAATGTCAGATTCTCCCGCCACTGAAAGTGCCATTCACTCTCCAACTCGCAGTCTTTAAGGAAATACAACTATTTTAGTGCGTAAAGGGCTGTCAGTGCGAACGTTTTATCCTCTTCTGATAATTGAATGGGGGGGAGGGGTGGTGTTCGAAAATATTACAGTTAAATCACTGACCTGCACGTTATTAATCAGAATCAGGGTCAGAATAGATATTTTTAATATATTATTTTTGTTTTTAATATACATAGTAACATTTTAAATAGACTATATAAAAACCTTTGTTCACAAGCACAGCAAACAAAAACAAAACAATTTCACTCCCCACATTCATACATATAAACCCGTCACCATCAGAGTTTACATACATTTGAAGTATATAGAGTACAGTTGGGGAAATTACATACACATATATAAATATAATAGTTACTTTTCATTACCATGTTCTGTTCCTTTTTTTAAATGTATCTGCGGTCCTATGTGGTCCTGCTAAAGATGCCAGACGTTTACAAAGGTGTAATATTTATTTGTTTTAAGTTCTATGTGATTCTGTTCCATAGGTAGACAACTGTTAATTTCCGCTGTCGATCCTGCTTTACATATTGGAGTGTCAGATGTTCAAGTGATCGTGATACATTTTTTAGCTACATCAAGTGCTATTATTATAAACACAATTTGCTATTTGATAAATTTTTCATTTATTTCCATGAAATCACCTAATAGATACAGCTCTGGCTAGTCTATGCAGGCCACTCCTCTTGTCCTGGTTATTTGCTTTACCGATTACTTGCCAAAATGGCCTCTCGTTCATGCACGACCACATGGCGTGTAGAAAGTTTCCAGTCTCAGTCCCACATCTGAAACACATCACTGAAATTTAGGATTTTGATCTTTGTAACTTTGTGTGGTAAGATATAATTGGTTTCAAAATTATACTGAACCATTTCTGATCTTGTATTTATAATTTATGTCATGTTGTCCTTACACCAATCCAAATAGCTTCTTTCTGAAATCACCACACCAAAGATCGACTCCCATCTTTCCCTTGAAGTATACAACCCTGGTTTTTCACTTTCACTCTGGAGAGCATTGTACATTCTAGTAATAACTTTGGATGTATTCCCCATCACGACCGTTCATACAGTTTCATTAATTTCAGGTGGAGTCAAAGTTGGTCCCTATCCTTCTCTTAAGAACAACCTAATCTGGAGAAAACAGAAGTATATCCCATTGGCCACTCCATATTTGTGTTTTAATTGTTCAATGGATATATGAATTCCTTCTGTGTAAAGTCTTTAATATATCTTACACTTTTACATTCCACAAAGTTTCTTCTTTGGCTTGGCTTCGCGGACGAAGATTTATGGAGGGGGTAAAAAGTCCACGTCAGCTGCAGGCTCGTTTGTGGCTGACCAGTCCGATGCGGGACAGGCAGACACGATTGCAGCGGTTGCAAGGGAAAATTGGTTGGTTGGGGTTGGGTGTTGGGTTTTTCCTCCTTTGCCTTTTGTCAGTGAGGTGGGCTCTGCGGTCTTCTTCAAAGGAGGCTGCTGCCCGCCAAACTGTGAGGCGCCAAGATGCACGGTTTGAGGCGTTATCAGCCCACTGGCGGTGGTCAATGTGGCAGGCACCAAGAGATTTCTTTAGGCAGTCCTTGTACCTTTTCTTTGGTGCACCTCTGTCACGGTGGCCAGTGGAGAGCTCGCCATATAATACGATCTTGGGAAGGCGATGGTCCTCCATTCTGGAGACGTGACCCATCCAGCGCAGCTGGATCTTCAGCAGCGTGGACTCGATGCTGTCGACCTCTGCCATCTCGAGTACCTCGACGTTAGGGGTGTGAGCGCTCCAATGGATGTTGAGGATGGAGCGGAGACAACGCTGGTGGAAGCGTTCTAGGAGCCGTAGGTGGTGCCGGTAGAGGACCCATGATTCGGAGCCGAACAGGAGTGTGGGTATGACAACGGCTCTGTATACGCTTATCTTTGTGAGGTTTTTCAGTTGGTTGTTTTTCCAGACTCTTTTGTGTAGTCTTCCAAAGGCGCTATTTGCCTTGGCGAGTCTGTTGTCTATCTCATTGTCGATCCTTGCATCTGATGAAATGGTGCAGCCGAGATAGGTAAACTGGTTGACCGTTTTGAGTTTTGTGTGCCCGATGGAGATGTGGGGGGGCTGGTAGTCATGGTGGGGAGCTGGCTGATGGAGGACCTCAGTTTTCTTCAGGCTGACTTCCAGGCCAAACATTTTGGCAGTTTCCGCAAAGCAGGATGTCAAGCGCTGAAGAGCTGGCTCTGAATGGGCAACTAAAGCGGCATCATCTGCAAAGAGTAGTTCACGGACAAGTTTCTCTTGTGTCTTGGTATGAGCTTGCAGGCGCCTCAGATTGAAGAGACTGCCATCCGTGCGGTACCGGATGTAAACAGCGTCTTCATTGTTGGGGTCTTTCATGGCTTGGTTCAGCATCATGCTGAAGAAGATTGAAAAGAGGGTTGGTGCGAGAACACAGCCTTGCTTCACGCCATTGTTAATGGAGAAGGGTTCAGAGAGCTCATTGCTGTATCTGACCCGACCTTGTTGGTTTTCGTGCAGTTGGATAATCATGTTGAGGAACTTTGGGGGACATCCGATGCGCTCTAGTATTTGCCAAAGCCCTTTCCTGCTCACGGTGTCGAAGGCTTTGGTGAGGTCAACAAAGGTGATGTAGAGTCCTTTGTTTTGTTCTCTGCACTTTTCTTGGAGCTGTCTGAGGGCAAAGACCATGTCAGTGGTTCCTCTGTTTGCGCGAAAGCCGCACTGTGATTCTGGGAGAATATTCTCAGCGACACTAGGTATTATTCTATTTAGTAGAATCCTAGCGAAGATTTTGCCTGCAATGGAGAGCAACGTGATTCCCCTGTAGTTTGAGCAGTCTGATTTCTCGCCTTTGTTTTTGTACAGGGTGATGATGGTGGCATCACGAAGATCCTGAGGCAGTTTACCTTGGTCCCAACAAAGCCCGTCCCCTGAAACCCTCTGGGATCAGTTGAAGACTACCATACTGCAATCCACTGAAGAGGTACTGGGCTTCTCCTCCAGGAAAAACAAGGACTGGTTTGACGAAAACAGCCAGAAAATCCAGGAGCTGCTGGCAAAGAAGCGAGCTGCCCACCAGGCTCACCTTACAAAGCCGTCCTGTCCAGAGAAAAAAACAAGCCTTCCGTCGCGCATGCAGCCATCTTCAGCGCAAACTCCGGGAGATCCAAAATGAGTGGTGGACTAGCCTCGCTAAACGAACACAGCTCAGCGCGGACATTGGCGCCTTCAGGGGTTTCTACGTGGCTCTAAAGGCTGTGTACGGCCCCTCACCCCAAGTCCAAAGTCCGCTGCGCAGCTCAGACGGCAAAGTCCTCCTCAGCGACAAGATCTCCATCCTCAACCGATGGTCAGAACACTTCCAATCTCTTTTCAGTACCAACCGCTCAGTCCAAGATTCCGCCCTGCTCCAGCTCCCTCAACAGCCCCTAAGGCTAGAGCTGGATGAGGTTCCCACCCTGGATGAGACATATAAGGCAATCGAACAACTGAAAAGTGGCAAAGCAGCAGGTATGGATGGAATCCCCCCAGAAGTCTGGAAGGCTGGCGGCAAAACTCTGCATGCCACAAAGTTAATATTCATTCAAAGGTAGGAACACATTTTAGCACAATGGCGCTTTTATTGATGGACCTACTTTTTTCCCTATACATTCATTAATTTCTTACGATGTTCTAATCTTATGTATTGGAATGGGGTTATCCATCATTTTCTTGTGTGTTTTGACACTCCATTTATAGATAAATTCCTTTGCTTTCCCCTCCTCCATTGGTAACATTTCCATTTGAACACAAGATGGTGGGGGTGGGGGAGGTATATTGTCTTCAGTGAAGAAGGCTTCGGGAAATCTAGCCCGTGCAGCTAGATCATTTACTTTTAAAAATATGGAAGTCTAAGACCTGCAAGCCCATAGTCCAATGTCTTATTTTTTTCACTGCTATTCTTGGTGCCTTATCTTTGGCTTGGCTTCGCGGACGAAGATTTATGGAGGGGGTAAAAAGTCCACGTCAGCTGCAGGCTCGTTTGTGGCTGACAAGTCCGATGCGGGACAGGCAGACACGATTGCAGCAGTTGCAGGGGAAAATTGGTTGGTTGGGGTTGGGTTTTGGGTTTTTCCTCCTTTGCCTTTTGTCAGTGAGGTGGGCTCTGCGGTCTTCTTCAAAGGAGGTTGCTGCCCGCCAAACTGTGAGGCCCCAAGATGCACGGTTTGAGGCGTTATCAGCCCACTGGCGGTGGTCAATGTGGCAGGCACCAAGAGATTTCTTTAGGCAGTCCTTGTACGTTTTCTTTGGTGCACCTCTGTCACGGTGGCCAGTGGAGAGCTCGCCATATAACACGATCTTGGGAAGGCGATGGTCCTCCATTCTGGAGACATGACCCATCCAGCGCAGCTGGATCTTCAGCAGCGTGGACTCGATGCTGTCGACCTCTGCCATCTCGAGTACTTCCATACGAACTATCTAGTATGGTTGTTTAGTAGCTTTAAATAGTGTTTAGTTCACAGAATTGGCAGCAATTGAACATTGGCATTTCTTAAATTTTGACACAGTTACCCCTTCACATCAATTTAATCGGTAAGTCTCTCCATTTCTCGAGGTCTATCTTTCCAAAAACATATTTAGTTTGTACAGAATTTGCAAGTTATTGTCAATTGCTTTTCCAAGATATTTTCAGATTCAGATTGTTGACCTCGTTGCTATCACGTAGCAATGATTTATAATTGAGATACTGGCCGCATTTCTGCCGGATATTATGAAACTGGGACAATCTACACCTTACATCGTCTGCACATGACATTGACTGCCATGATTTTCAAATTATCATCTCCTTGTTCATTCACAGTACAGAAAGACAAAAGGTGCTGCTGTTACCTTTTTTTTAATGGGACATCCTGTTTGCGTGCACACACATCTTTGTCTTTGTGTGTGTGTGTGTGTGTGTGTGTGTGTGTGTGTGTGTGTGTGTGTGTGTGTGTGTGTGTGTGTGTGTGTGTGTGTGTGTGTGTGTGTGTGTGTGTGTGTGTGCGTGTGTGTGAGAGAGAGAGATTGAGGGAGAGAGAGAGAGAGAGAGAGAGAGAGGAGCAGATAAATGAGACGATATCAGAAGACATGGAGTGAGTCAGGATATTACTGCGAAGTCACTGAGAGAGGGAGAGTTTGAGCTGGGGTGACCAGAGAGGTAAGATCGCAATGAAAGAAATAAAGATTCAAATAGTGAATAATAGAGGGATAGAGAGATATAAACAGGCGGAGTGAGTGAAAGTGTGAGAGAGAGAGAGGGAGAGAGAGAGAATTTCACGGAGATGATGTCGCACAGGAAGCAGAGTGTCACACAGAAAAGAGCACACACATAGGGAGACGAGATTTTCATTGAAATGACAGGTCTCAGATTAGTGGAGTCCCTCAAAGGGAAGAGGAGTCTTGCATCGACAAGTTATACTCACACAGAGAGGCGACACTCACAGACAGGATGAGTCTCTCAGAAAAGAACGGAGGGTCTGAAACACAGGTAGTCGTATATTGACAGAGAATCGGATTCACAGAGAGCGAAACATCTTAAAGGAGAGTGAGACATTCACGCATAGGGGCTTTATAGAGGGGGATGTGACACAGAGAGATGGGAGGAAAAACAAAGATGGGGAGTCATGTCACAAAGGGTGTGCCTTACATACAAAGAAATTCTCAGTGAGAGAGAGAGAGAGAGAGAGAGAGAGGGAGAGATAGAGATAGAAAGAGAGAGAGAGAGTGAGAGGGAGCGAGAGATAGAGAAAGAGAGAAATAGAGAGAGAGAGAGAGAGAGAGAGAGAGAGAGAGAGGAGAGAGAGAGAGGAGCAGATAAATGAGATGATATCAGAAGACATGGAGTGAGTGAGGATGTTACTGCAAAGTCACTGAGAGAGGGAGAGTTTCAGCTGGGGTGACCAGAGAGGTAAGATCGCAGTGAAAGAAATAAAGATTCAAATAGTGAATAATAGAGGGATAGAGAGATATAAACAGGCGGAGTGAGTGAAAGTGTGTGTGAGAGAGAGAGAGAGAGAGAGGGTGAGAGAGATTTTCACGGAGATGATGTCGCATAGGAAGCAGAGTGTCACACAGAAAAGAGCACACACATAGGGAGACGAGATTTTCATTGAAATGACAGGTCTCAGATTAGGGGAGTCCCTCAAAGGGAAGGGGAGTCTTGCATCGACAAGTTATACTCACACAGAGAGGCGACACTCACAGACAGGAGGAGTCTCTCAGAAAAGAACGGAGGGTCTGAAACACAGGTAGTCGTATATTGACAGAGAATCGGATTCACAGAGAGCGGAAGATCTTAAAGGAGAGTTAGACATTCACACAGAGGGGTTTTATAGAGGGGGATGTGACACAGAGAGATGGGAGGAAAAACAAAGATGGGGAGTCATGTCACAAAGGGTGTGCCTTACATACAAATAAATTCTCAGTGAGAGAGAGAGAGAGATAGAGATAGATAGATAGAGAGAGAGAGAGAGAGAGAGAGAGAGAGAGAGAGAGAGAGAGAGAGAGAGAGAGAGAGAGAGAGAGAGAGAGAGAGAGAGAGAGAGGGAGGGATGGAGAGGTAATGATAGTATTACAGCCACCAGAGGCAGCTGGGACTGGAATAGGCCAACCATGAAAGCCACAATTTAGAAGATGGCATGGTCAAAGCCCTTGTGGTTCATGCAGGAGGAGAAGACTGACTTTTTAATATTTCACTTGACCTGACAGAAAGAGGCTATCATCTGGAGAAACTTGATGGGGCATGTTTCAGCATCAAGACACTGGAACAATTTCCTGGATCAACAGATCTCTCTCTAACCCGATGAGAAACTTCCTGAGTGGTAACCATTTGCCTTTCAAGCACTAAAGCCTTTGTGAACTTTATTTCTGTGTTTAATTCTGTGCACAGTATAAGAATTGCCTGTAACCAGTGAAACTGGAGGAACAAGAAGTGAGATTGGACTATGGACCAATAACATTTCTGAACTTGCACACACGTGCGATTAGAATTAGAAGGGGATTAATTTAGGGTAGTTAAATTAAAGTGTGATTCTGTTTTAATGTTTAATGATAATTAAAAGCAACATTTATTTAAGTAACCATTTGTCGTGCACTCCTTGTCTTTGAATGGATTATGTATAGTTACTCAATCTCTTGTTTATAATTTGTCGCATTTCAGGCCATGCAACTCTGTCCCTTCTTGAAGGAAGGAAAACATATGATCTATTTGGTATAGATGACCAGAAATGGAGTTTTGAGTTGGTTCAGATCCCCATTGTTTATCAAGAAATCGAACACTGGTCTTAACCATGTTCACTCTTAGATACCTAGTTTAAACATATCTGTCATTGTCCGATTCTTACCGCAGTGTCTCTATTTTACAGTCATCGTCCTTCAGAACCGATAACATCACGTTCACTCCCGGATCACCCAGGTTATTACGAGTCAGGAGCAGCTCAGTCAGTGAGCGATTTGCACTGAGAGCTTAGAAGAAATGAGTGGCACCAGAATCCATCAGACCAACCGAACTCATCCTGTAAGTGAGAGATAGAGCGACGGAGAAGAACAGAGAGATCAAATATCGAGGTGTGGATTTTGATATAGCTGTCATAATGGCAGAGCAGCTGCTAGCGCCGAAGCGGTATGGATCCTCACCGAGATTCTACTGCTCGCAGGTGCTTTGTAGTTTCAAACCCCTTGTCGACCGGGGTTGCCGTGATTTCTTACATTAACCATCAATGGAGTTCTGAACAGAAGTGGCGGAACACACCCTCGGCAGATCTTGAGGGAACGAGGCTCCGCGAGAGCGGGTAAGCACTAGAGAGGGAAAAAATTCACCCCCAGTCGAAGACAAGATGCTTCGCAGAGGCCCGAAATTGTAGGGGATCACACTAGCGAAACCAGGAATGGCTCATTGCTTCCAGAGTGAGAAATCAGTAGACGAATTCATGAGGTTGCCCACAGCGAGCCGTGCTCCCGATTAACCTCGATCAATGAGTGCTTTTATTCATATTGAGGACTCGGAAACGGATGCTTAAGTATGGACTTGAGGTAGTTTGGCTGCAGAGCTCACGAGAGTCCAGAAGGGAGCGGGATCAGCGGTTTTACATTTTAATTTTTGTTTTACATTTTGATAAATAGCACGGTAACAGACCATTTCGTCCAGAAGTCTGTGCCTCCCATCACCATATTTACACCCAAATAACCTACCTCCGGTATTTTCGAACGTGGAAGGAAACATGAGCAGCAAGGGAAAACACGGGAATACACGGGGAGAACGTACAAACTCTTCATAGTCATCAGGTGTTTCCACAGCCAGGCATGATAGCAGGTGTTATAAATTCATTGCACTGACTGCAACGTTAACTATTCCAGGGATATAGAATAGCCTTGATAGTGAGACAGGAGAAGTGTTGATTCATCTTCACAAGGCAAAAAAAGGAAACGAAATTTTTGTACACAACAATAAGTTCCGAAATGAATGTCAGATTCTCCCGCCACTGAAAGTGCCATTCACTCTCCAGCTCCCGGTCTTTAAGGAAATACAACTATTTTAGAGCGTAAAGGGCTGTCAGTCCGAACACTTTATCCACTTCTGATAATTGAATGGGGGGGGGGGAGGGGTGGTGTTCGAAAATATTACAGTTACATCACTGTCCTGCACGTTATTATTCAGAATCAGGGTCAGAATAGTTATTTTAATATATTTTTGTTTTAATATACATAGTAACATTTTAAATGGACGATATGAAAACCTTTGCTCACAAGCACAGCAAACAAAAACAAAACAATTTCCCTCCCCACATTCATAGATATAAACCCGTTCACAATCAGAGTTTACATACATTTGAAGTATATAGAGTACAGTTGGGGAAATTACATACACATATATAAATATAATAGTTAATTTTCATTACCATTTTTGTTTCTTTTTAAAATGTATTGGGTTCCTATGTGGTCCTGGTAAGGATGCCAGCCCTTTACAAAGGTGTAATTTTTTTTAAGTTCTATGTGATTTTGTTTCATAGGTATACAACTGTTAATTTTCTCTGTCTATCCTGCTATACATATTGGGGTGTCACATGTTCAAGTGATCGTGATACATTTTTTAGCTAACTCAAGTGCTATTATTATAAACACAATTTGGTATTCGGTAAATTTTTCATTTATTTCCATGAAATCACCTAATAGATACAGCTCTGGGTAGTGTATGCAGGCCACGCCTCTTGTCCTGGTTATTTGCTTTTGCGATTACTTGCCAAAATGGCCTCTCGTTCATGCACGACCACATGGCGTGTAGAAAGTTTCCATTCTCAGTCCCACATCTGAAACACATCACTGAAATTTAGGATTTTGATCTTTGTGACTTTGTGTGCTAAGATATAATTGGTTTCAAAATTGTACTGAACCAGTCCTGACCTTGTATTTATAATTTATGTCACGTTGTCCTTACACCAATCCAAACAGCTTCTTTCTGAAATCACAACACCAAAGTCCGACTCCCATCTTTCCCTTGACGTATACAACCCTGGTTTTTCACTTTCGCTCTGGAGAGCATTGTACATTCTTGTAATAACATTGGATGTATTCCCCATCACGACCGTTCATGCAGTTTCATTAATTTCAGGTGGAGTCAAAGTTGGTCCCTATCCTTCTCTTAAGAACAACCTAATCTGGAGAAAATAGAAGTATATCCCACTGGCCACTCCATATTTGTGTTTTAATTTTTCAAAGGATATAAGAATTCCCTCTGTGTAACAGACTTTAATATATCTTACACTTTTGCATGCCACAACGCTAATATTCGATTGCTGCATTTTAGCACAATGGCGCTTTTTTTTGACAGTGTGAAAGATGATAAAAACTGATATACAAATATGAACATGAAGAAACAAAAATTGATACATGGGTAAATGAATGAAGCCAGTACAAACAGGATGGGACATGGATATTAGAATGCAGGAAGCAGAATCAGTCTGAGTAAGATAAGAATCTCCTAGCCTTTAGTCAGAATCAGCAAGTTCACTGTATGAATGAGATAAGGATAGGTAATAGATCATAGAATGTAGGAAGTAGAGTTAGTCTGAATGAGATAAGGGTCTTCTAGCCCCAGATAGAATTAGCAAGTTTGCATATGTAATTAGTAAGCTGTAGACAGTATTAGCCAGTTCTACATATGAAGAGGACACAGCCCTGAGGGTCGGGAAGGTGTAAATTAGAACAAAGACAGGGTTGTGAATAAAGGCAATGTGGATAATGACATGATAAGATACCGACAGGATACCCCCTGGTCCTCCAAGTTGGGTGAGCCCCAGTGTATGTTTGTATTCCTATGCTAAGGGGAAGAACCCAACTTTGCACTGTTGTATAATAAATGTTCTTTGTTCTCAATTTTTGTCTCGAGCAATTTCTGTGAAGGTACTTCTGTTTCTAACAAATGGGGGCTCGTCCGGGATCCCTCTCCCTCCACTGACAGAGTGCCCGACGACGGGGTTAGGTGCACCCCAGCTGATTCAGCTGGACTCACGGACTGGTCAGTGGATGAAGCGAGTGATATCCGAGAAGAGGCATTGAGAACAAACAACGAGAGGCCGTTGAGGAAGCACGCTAGAGATTGCTACTGGAACTCGGTAAGAGGAATTCTACTTGCCTGTTGGTATGGGAAATGTGGGTAGCAAGGAAGAGAACCCTAGTGAAGGATGTGAGAATCAGATAAGCAAGCATAGCCCGTTGGGATTAATGTTATCTGATTGGGGCGCAGGAAGAACCCGTGGAAAGAACAAACCGACCATGGTCAGCTATTGTTGTGTAGAATGGGTTAAAAGCCCGATTAAAGGGAGCTTCGTATACTGGCCAAAGCTCGGATCCGAGTATGACTGGATGTGTCAAGGATTGAACATGTGACTCTATCAAGACCAGAAAGATAATCTTTAGAGCAGGGAATATGCAGCCTGCTGGCTCAGGGGATCGTTTGATCAATTGGTTTTGAATGAAAAAGAATGCAAGGACAAGAGTGATGAGGAACCTTTTGTCCCCGAACCACAAGGATGGGATGTGTTACATTCCCTTCCTCTACCTTATGTTCCTGCTATGCCGGCTCCTATCTTTCCTCCCCCTCCTATGCTCTACCCTTTTGCACCTTTCCCTCCTCCCCCACAGCTAGAGAAAAGAGAAGAGAGTAGGAGTGGTATGATGACCTGTTCACAAAGCACTCGATTGCCACCTCTATTGACAAGAGAGAGAGACGACTTTAATTCAGAACAGTGTGAGACTCTTCAGGAAGAAAGGACAGAACCCTTTGATTCATTTCCCAGGGAGCAGGAACCTGGACCCAATAAGCCAGAAACTAACTGGATGAGACCTCTGCGGGAAGTTCCCGTGGGAGAGGGTCTCGGTTTCGTAAATGTACCCCTGACCAATACAGAAGTGCGTAACTTTAAGAAAGAGATGATCTCCCTGATAGAAGATCCTTTAGGGTGTGCTGAACAATTAGATCAATTTTTGGGACCAAATACATCTACCTGGGATGAGTTAACATCTATCTTTAAGACTCTGTTTACTTTGGATGAGCTTGGAATGATTCGCCAGGCAGGGATTAGAGTCTGGGATAAGGAACACCAAGGGGGACCAGAGGCGATACCCGGAGAAGCTAAATTTCCCTTGACAAAACCAAATTGGGACAAGAATACTAGTGATGGTCGCACATTAATGGAAGAATTATACGGTTAATTTGATAAGAGGAATCAAGGAATCTGTTCCAAAGGGACAGAACTTTAAGAAAGCCTTTGAGGTTCCCCAAGGTCCCGGGGAGACCCCTTCTGCATTTCTGAATAGATTGCGTACGGGAATACAGCAATATGGGTGTCTGGACATAGAATCCCCAGCAGGGGAACAACTGGTACTAACAGGTTTCATTCCGAACTCAGCCCCAGATATTAGAAGGAAATTACAGAAGACTGAGAATTGGCATGAACAAGGAATAACCCAGCTTCTATAGATCGCACAAAAAAGCATTTGTCCAGAGGTCTGAGGATAAGCAGAAAGGAAAGGCGAAAATATTAATGCAGGCAGTCAAAGGAGTAGTGGAGGAACAACATGGAAAGGGTAGGGACTGTGTGCCAGCTCCTGGACGTTGTGAGGGGAGCCAGGGGTGGGGAAGTTGGGACCCCAGTAGATGGAGGAGTAGAGGAGGATTCCATGGACGACAACCATTCCCGGGGCCCTTTTGAAACCCAGGTAAAGATTGGGAAACAGGAGCACTTGTCTGTTATCATTGTAAAAACTAAGGACACTTTAGGAAAGAATGCCCACTGCGAGCCACGGAGACGTGATCTTACGCCCTGATGGAAGCAGATTATGAAGAGGGGGGTCACGGTTCTCAGTCAATTCACACCGTGGGGCTGCACGGAGAACCATTAGTAAATTTAAGCATAGTACCCCACAGTGACAAGATGGTATTTTTAGTTGATTCCGGTGCAGTACGGTCTAGAATTTTACATCAACCCGAGGGTGTTAGCATAGAAGGGACAGTGATAGTTTCGGGAGTAGGAGGAAGAGACTTTACAGTCCCTGTATTAAGAGATGTAAAAATTCAAATGGGCAAAAAGGTAATAACAGAGGATCTTCTACTAGTTCCCCAAGCTGGAGTTTGTTAGGACGAGATTTACAGGACCAATTGGCTATCGGCACCAGACCACAGGAGTCAGGTATCGGGGTTCTATTATATGTATTAAGCGAGGAAGATCAAGAACTTATAAATCCGAGTGTATGGGCAGAAAAAGGCAATAGAGGAGTGTTAGATATTCCTCCCCTACAAGTTAACTTAAAAGACACTCAACAAGGTATTCAACGAAAACAGTAGCCCATTCGTATGGCTGGCCGAAAGGGGCTGCAGCCCGTAATTGGCCAGTTGGTGAAAGATGGTATACTCGAATCTTGTATGTCACCTTATAATACCCCAATTTTACCTGTCCAAAAACCAGACGGTACCTGTCGATTAGTGCAGGACTTGAGGGAGCTGAACAAGATTATTCTCACCCGTCACCCAGTTGTACCTAATCCCTACACGATAATGGGTAAAATCGATCCCCATAATAAATGGTTTAGTGTCATCGATCTCAAAGATGCTTTCTGGACCTGTCCATTAGTCACAGAGAGCAGAGACATGTTTGCCTTTGCATGGGAAAACCCTTTTACTGGATGTAAAAATCAATACCGGTGGTCTGTCCTTCCCCAGGGCTTTACAGAATCACCAAATTTATTCGGTCAGGTCTTAGAACAAATACTAGATGAGGCTCCTCGGAGAGAGAATTGTCAGCTGATTCAATACGTTGATGACTTGTTAAGTTCTGGAAGAACGTATGATTTAGCTAAACAGTTTACTGTTGAACTTTTAAATTTTCTAGAGAATAAGGCTCTTAGAGTGAGCGAATCCAAATTACAATTTGTACAATCAGAAGTTAAATACTTAGGTCATCTGGTGAGTCAGGGAACTAGGAAAATAAGTCCAGAGAGAATACATGGTATTCTGCAGATTCCCCCTCCCAAGAATGCCCAAGAACTTAGGAAATTCCTTGGTTTAGTGGGATACTGTAGAATCTGGATTGAAAATTATTCAGGCCTGGTCAGATTTCTCTATGATAAACTCGCGATTTTAAGGGGCGAAGCTGTTGTCTGCACAGACGAAGAGATTAAAGGTTTTAACCTCGTGAAACAGAGCCTTATTAGTGCCCCAGTCTTGGCACTACCCGACTTAAATAAGCCGTATTGACCTATATACCAATGCGAAAGGAGGTGTAGCCACCGGAGTACTAACACAAGAGAGGGCAGGCTATAGACAGCCAGTTGCCTTTCTATCAAAAGTTTTAGATCCCGTTTGTCGTGGTTGGCCAGAATGTGTGCAAACCATCGCAGCCACTGCTATTTTAGTTGAGGAAGGACGAAAGATTACATTTGGTGCCCCGATGATAGTTCACACCCCTCACACAGTCCGCAATTTTCTCTTACAGCGTGCTGGAAGGTAGCTCACAGACTAGAATTTTAAAATATGAAGCGATCCTAATGGATAGGGATGATTTGACCTTGCTTACAACTAAAAACCCCAACCCAGCAGCCTTCCTGGTCGCTCCAAATTCTGACAATACCATTAATGAATTAGAACATGTGTGTTTAGAAGCTATAGATTTACAGACCAAAATTAGAGAGGATTTAAGTGATCAGGCTTTACAGGATGGTGAAAGATGGTTTATTGATGGAACATCACGTTGCATTGATGGAACTCGTTATAGTGGCTGTAGTGTAGTGGATGGGAAAGAAGAAGTGGTAATTGAAGCCGGTTGCCTCCCTGGTCATTGGTCAGCGCAATCTTGTGAATTATATGCCCTCTGTCGAGCACTTCATGGTCTAGAGAGCAAGGTGGGTACTATCTACATGGACTCTAAGTACGCTTTTGTTGTAGTGCACACCTTTGGGAAGATCTGGAAAGAATGGGGAATGATAACTGGTAAAGGACAGAAGTTGGCCCATGAAAACTTAATTGTCTAATCCCTGGATGCTCTTACACTACCTAACGAAATAGCTGTAGTACATGTACGAGGTATCAAAGTGATGACAGTCTCAAAGCCCAAGGGAACAGACAGGCGGATGCAGCTGCCAAACAGGCTGCACTAGCAGAGAAAATTGACATGCACCTGTTACTGCCCGCACCACTAGAGGTTAAAAAGACTCCCATCTTTTCCCGGGAAGAGGAGGTCTCCATGAAAGACCAGGGTATGCGCCAAAGGGCCGATGGGCTGTGGTGGACGGCGGACAGACGTCAAGTCCTGAATAAAGCCTTGGCTCGCCAAATTATAGATCAGATACACCAACAGACACACCGGGGAACCCAGGCACTTGTTGATACTTTTGTACGATCACTTCATTGTTTCGGCATATACACAATAGCCAAACAAAGTACTCGGGGTTGTCCGATCTGTCAGAGAGTAAATAAGAAATCTATGTGCCAGGTAATGCCTGGCGGTCGCAATATAGCCATACGCCCATTTCAACAGATACAAATTGACTTTACAGAACTTCCTAAGATAGGAACTTACAAATTCCTCCTGGTGATGGTAGATCATTTCATACGATGGGTTGAGGCTTTCCCGACCCCTAATGATCGTGCCAGCACCGTTATCACGATACTAATGGAATCTGTGATTCCACGATATGGTATGATTCAAACCATTGACTCGGATCGAGGTACACATTTTACCTCTCAGGTACTTCATGGTGTATGCAAGAGACTGGGAATAGACTGGCAACTACATACCCCGTGGCACCCCCAAGCTCAGGCCGTGTTGAACGAATGAATCAAACCTTGAAAAATCAGCTCACTCGACTTCATGAGGAGACTGGCCTCTCTTGGATTAAATCTTTACCCTTAGCTCTAATTCGAACACGCACAGCCCCTCGTAAGGACCTTGCAGTCTCACCATATTAAATGATGTTTGGTCTTCCTTACATGGCATTCCACACTGATACCCCTATCCCTGAAGCTAACGACCAATATATTTTTAAATTTTTACAGGGGCTGTCTACTTCTCTCCATGAATTAAGACAGAAGGGCTTATTAGCTCAAACGCCACCCCTGGAGTATCCTATTCATTCGATTAAACCCGGTGATTGGATTTATGTCAAATCATGGCAAGATAACCAACTTAAACCTGTCTGGGTTGGCCCATATTGTGTACTTTTAATTACAGACACTGCTGTGCGAATGAAAGAAAAAGGCTGGAGCCACATCCAATGAATTAAACAAGCTTCTGAACCACAGAATAACAACGTTGATAATCTACTCTCCACCTGGCGTGCAGTCCTTCATCCTTCTGATTTCAAAGTTACACTACGTTGGGATAAAGTGCCGTAATGTTGTTTCTACCATTTACTGTATTCTTTCTATCATTTACTGTATTGATTACTTGTTGCTTCCCAATTTCTGGGACATCATTTAATTACTCACTATGTATTAAGTCCTCCTGGAATAGGGGCAGCAGAGGTCACAATTTTTTACCTTTAGAATGTAGACAGAGCATAGATATAATGTATATTCATAGTGGGATATGGGTTAACAAGGGATTTCAACACGGACCAGGGGAACTCAACAGCTTTATTGGAATAGATTTAATTTGTATTTTAGCCTATTCAAGTATTAAAGACAGGAGTTCTAAAGGCACAGCACAAAGGAGATGGCGGGATGAAGACGGACAGAATGGTAGTCAGCATTGAACATGTGGCAGAGATAGAGTTAAAACATATGCTAAAGCACACAGACAGGTTTCTACTCACAACCTCACTGATACTCATACTAATCTTAGCAGACAAGCTGCAACACACGGGTTACATGATAAGAAACAATCCTCCCCAACTTGGTCTCTTCTCAAACATCCTTTGGGTCCCTCATACATTCAGAATTACAAGCACCACCCTGTTAAGTGGAGCACCAGTTGCAAATGACGTGAGCTGCTACAGAACTCTAAAGCTGCTTGGCATTTAAATCGTTTAATCAGACTCCATACAGCCTTGAACATCATCATCAAATGGAGATCGGTGGCCCTGAGTTTTGGGGCTGAAGAGGAACGGCAGATACGAGCCACAATTCAACGGAACCGCCTGGCTCTCGATTACTCGTTGGCTGCTGAAGGCTGTGTTTGTGAAAGAATAACTAAGGACAATGCTCACAACGGTCAGACGGTTAAAGACACTTCTTCAGGAGTTCAAAAATCTTCCCATGCCCAGGTACAGACTTGGCAACCTTGGTCCGATGTCGGATGGACTAGACTTTTTATTGGTAACTGGAGTCTGATACCCACAGCCCTTATAGCAGCGGGACTTGCTATTCTGGCCATTATGGTTCTCCCCTGCCTAAAGACTTGTGTACTGTTTTTAATTCATCGACCCCCTCGTCAGAACACTATCACCAAAGGATGTGTATTTCCCAACTTTTATCCGAAGATACTGAGACTGCAATCCGTTTACTGACCAGCTGGGAAAAACACCAAGTTGTCAAGTAAGACATTTTCAGTTAAAGACATCAGTATTACTGATCTAAAAGAAAAGTGAGGATTGTGAGAGATGATAAAAACTGATATAAAAATATGAACATGAAGAAACAAAAATTGATACATGGGTAAATGAATGAAGCCATTATAAACAGGATGAGACATGGATATTAGAATGCAGGAAGCAGAATCAGTCTGAGTAAGATAAGAATCTCCTAGCCTTTAGACAGAATCAGCAAGTTCACTGTATGAATGAGATAAGGATAGACAATAGATAATAGAATGTAGGAAGTAGAGTTAGTCTGAATGAGATAAGGATCTTCTAGCTCCAGATAGAATTATAAAGTTTGCATATGTAATTAGTAAGCCTTAGACAGTATTAGCCAGTTCTAAATATGAAGAGGACACAGCCCTGAGGGTCGGGAAGGTGTAAATTAGAACAAAGACAGGGTTGTGAATAAGGACAATGAGGATAATGATATGATAAGACACCGAAAGAATACCCCCTGGTCCTCCAAGTGCACAGAAACAGCACGTAGGCAGGCAGGATTACCTAATGCCAAACCTCTCCAGGAGGCAGAAGAATGTAAGGGGGAGGGTATCCCTATACTAAAATGAACTGTATAAAAGTTGGGTGAGCCCCAGTGTATGTGTGTATTCCCATGGTAAGGGGAAGCACCCAACTTTGCATTGTTGTATAATAAATGTTCTTTGTTCTCAATTTTTGTCTCGAGCAATTTCTGTGAAGTTACTTCTGTTTCTAACAACAGACCTACTTTTTTTCCCTATACATTCATTAATTTCTTACAATGTTCTAATCTTATATATTGTAATGGGGTTATCCATCTTTTTCTTTAGTGTTTTGACACTCCATTTATAGATAAATTCCTTTGCTTTCCCCTCATTCATTGGTTACATTTACATTTGAACACAAGATGGTCGGGGTGGGGGGAGGTGTATTGTCTTCAGTGAAGAAGGCTGCGAGAAATCCAGCCTGTGCAGCTAGATCATTTATTTTTCAAAATATGGAAGTCTAAGACCTGCAAGCCCGAAGTCCAAAGTCATATTTTTTCACTGCAATTCTTGGTGCCTTGTTATTCCATACGAACTGTCTAGTATGGTTGTTTAGTAGCTTTAAATCGTGTTTAGGTCACAGAATTGGCAGCAATTGAACATTGGCATTACTTGAATTTTGACGCAGTTACCCCTTCCCATCAATTTAATCGGTAAGTCTCTCCATTTCTCAAGGTCTCTTTTTATCTTTCCAAAAACATATTTAGATTGTACAGATTTTGCAAGTTATTGTCAATTGCTTTTCCAAGATATTTTCAGATTCAGATTGTTGACCTAATTGCTATCAAGTAGCAATGATTTATAATTGAGATACTCGCCGCATTTCGGCCGGATATTATGAAATTTGGACAATCTACACCTTACATCGTCTGCCCATGACATTGACTGCCATGATTTTCAAATTATCATCTCCTTGCTCATTCACAGTACAGAAAGACAAAAGCTGCTGCTGTTACCTTTTTAAATCGGACATCCTGTTTGCGTGCACACACATCTTTTTCTTTGTGTGTGTGTGTGTGTGTGTGTGTGTGTGTGTGTGTGTGTGTGTGTGTGTGTGTGTGTGTGTGTGTGTGAGAGAGAGAGAGAGAGAGAGAGAGAGAAGGAAAGATAGAAAGAGCGAGGGAGAGAGAGTGAGAGAGAGAGAGAGAGAGAGAGAGAGAGAGAAAAGGAAAGATAGAAAGAGCGAGGGAGAGAGAGTGAGAGAGAGAGAGTGAGAGAGAGAGAGTGAGAGAGAGAGAGAGAGAGAGAGAGGGAGAGAGATAGAGAGGAGCAGATAAGTGAGACGATATCAGAAGACATGGAGTGAGTAAGGATGTCACTGCCAAGTCAATGAGAGAGGGAAAGATAGAGCTGGGGTGACCAGAGAGGTAAGATCGCAATGAAAGGAATAAAGATTCAAATAGTTTATAATAGAGGGATTGAGAGATATAAATAGGCGAAATGAGAGAATATGAGAGAGAGGGAGAGAGAGAGAGAGAGAGAATTTCACGGAGATAAATTCCTTCACCCAGTCAATCACTCGGCATGTTGTTCAATGACGAAACGGACCAAGAAATTCCTCCAGGTTTCGAAATGTTGTTGGGGAAGAGAAACCAAAAATGAAAAGGAGAAACACCTTAAATCGCCCATCGTTATTGTTGTGGGCTTCGGTGAGAACTTCCGTGATATCCCCCAGGTCTGTAGTCAAGAATTGTGCGAGTGCGGCTAAAAACTCTTGGATCGTGATGTGTGGGAAAAGTGTACACCCCGCCGCCGGCAGTATCTTCTCTCTCCCATCGTTCCACCAGGAAGGAGGAGAGAAATTGGCAAGGCTGCAGATTGTATTTGATCAAATCCCCACCTGTAAATATAATTTTCTTTTCCTGCATTCCTGTGAAGGCCATCTGACCAACTCTCAGGAGCACGTCACGGGCGCTCTCATTCTCACGACTGTAGTATTTCGGGATGTGGTTAACACAGTAGGAATACAGTTGGGTGATGGTTCTGGGATCTCCTTGCGGTTCATTGTCCCTTCGTGTGAATAAAGGGTCCAGCAGTAGGAGGGGTTGTAGCTCATAGTGTGCAGAATCTCGTTCTCCTCCATGTGTTTGAAGACGGCCGCTGCCAACGAGGGATCTTCAAAACACTTTCAGAAATATTCCTTCGGTTCATCACCATGGAATCCCAGAATTTCAGTCCAGGCAATGATATTCGATTTTCTCAACAAATATAACGCTGTAGGCCGGGTGGTCACGAGCACCGAACATTCTGGGAGCAGCTTGTGCAGGACTAAATTATATATGATGTCAGACACTTCACAAGACCACTCAGGATTTGGACACTTACTCTGCGCACCTACGGCTCCTCGCCTGTCATCCAAATCAGTCCTGTGCTTGAATTCATCTAAGCCATCGAATATAAACCGCAGCCCTTCTGGATTCTACCAGATCTCTCCCAGGACATTTTGAAAGTAAGGATACTGACCCAGAATCTAGTTTGTCAGGTTTATTCTGCCTTCTATAGTGTTTAAATACCGGAATTGGATCGTGAAGACAAATTGGAAATTTTGGTATATTTCCATGGTGGCCAGGTCATGGATGATCTTTTGCACCATTATAGTTTTCCGTATTCCCGGTTCTCCATCCAGTCCTTCTGAACTCCCAAGAAACGATCCTATACCTGTCCTCAAAAAGCTGCTCTGGAACAACTGATCTATCTGTATTCTTTCCAGTTCTCCCCATAGATGTTTCTCTCTCAACTCCTCGTGGTTTCTTCCACGCGCCAGCAGTTCATCTTGCACAAGCCTTCGAGGTCGAAAAGCGGAAATGACCGTGAGCTCCTTGTATTGATCAACCAGCTGGAAAACCTTAACTTTTCTCTCATCCATATCGTGTTCACACGTAGTTGCTCCGTTTGTGTCCACAGAGTTTCCTTGTGCTGCCGCTGAACCTCTATGGACATGAAGAAAATTGTTTTCAATGTTGGTTCTGATGAATAAGGAAATGCATCCTGTTTGTTTTCAACGCAAGTTTGGAACAAATAGATATGCTGTTTGGTTACGCTCGGTAACCCTGATATATAATTTTGGAACATATTTAGTGGGTAAACATTTTGCACATTCCAATTCAATTTCTTCCTTGTCAACAGAATGAACATATCAAACAAGATGAAACAATTTTACTCTGGAGTACAATTAAAACACACCCATACACACACACACACACACACACACACACACACACACACACACACACACACACACACACACACACACACGCACGCGCACACATGCACACACACACACACACAAATACAGTATATATATTTTCAGACTCTATACGTTACATCACATATAACCTTGAGATTCACTTTTCCTTCGGGAGTGGCATAATTAGCACTAATTGGTAATGAAAAAATCTCTACACTGTGTAAATATATAAACAGATAAAATAACTGTAAACAGATAATGAATGTAAACAAATTGACTGCGAAATGCAGAGATAATTCAAGAAGATAAATAAAGTGCATTGGTAAGGCTCGTTAAAGGTGTCTCTCATTAAGCTTGTGTTGAGGGGTCTGATGGTGGAGGGGGTGCAGATGTTCTTGACTCTGGTGATGCGTGCCTTGTGGCACTGACTCCTCTCTCCTGATGGCAGCAGGGAGAACAGTGCGTGTTTTGGGTGGTTTGGGTCTTTGATGATTGCTGCTGCTCTCCAACGGCTGCGTTCCCTGTAGATGTACTAAATAGTGGGTAAGGTTGTTCCTGTGATGTTCTGGCCTGTGTCCACACTCGTTCTGAGGGGTTTACGCTCAGGTGTGTTGATTTTCCCATAACAGATTCTGCTTCAGCCCGGTGTCCATCACAACTCAATAGAATTTTGCCATGTTATATGGTGTCATGCAAAACCTCCGTAACCTCCTGATGAAGTAGAAGAGATCACGTGCTTACACCATTGAGGTGTTTAGTCCAGGAGATTTTCCCCAAGATAGTGACTACCAAGAACGTGGGTTTTCTCACAATCTCCACCTCTGATCCCCAATGATCACTGAATTTTAAGCATCTGGCTTTCATATTCTGAAATCAGCATTAATCTCCTTAGATTTGGTGACCTTGAGTGCAAGGTTGTAGTTGGTGCACCACTCAGCTAGGTTTAAATCTGCACCCTGAATTCCGACTACTCCCCTTGTTTATCCAACTGACTACCGTGGTATCATGGGAAAATCTATATATGGTGTTATTATCAAACCAAGCTACATATTCGTAGGTGTAAAGTGATTAGAGCATGCGGCGACGACTACAGCCCTGTGGAGCTCCGATACATTTTATAAGAAAGTGTGTGTGTGTGTGTGTGTGTGTGTGTGTGTGTGTGTGTGTGTGTGTGTGTGTGTGTGTGTGTGTGTGTGTGTGTGTGTGTGTGTGTGTGTGCACGCAAATGTGCAAGTTGTTATAAGCCAAGAGGTCCTGTTCCAGTTCCAGCTACTGCTACTGGATGTAGCACTGTAGAACTGATCTCACTCTTTTTCTCTCCCTCTTAATCTCTCTCTCTCTTTCTCTCCCTCACACAGAGAGAAAACCTGTTTTACTGGCAGTATGAGTTGGAGAGAGAGACAGACAGACAGACAGAAAGAGGTGAAACAAGCTCTCTCAGCTAGTGTGTGTGACACTGGAAGCAACTGAACAGTGGAAGCCAGGGAGCTTGTTGGAACTGAAGAAAACCTCCAGAGCGACAGATGGCTGGAAGTGCTATCTGTCTGATGTTTCTCTTGGAATAAGTGGAACAGAAGGAAATATGTGTTGCTGGAAAGAAACAGGTCATCATACGCCCTGATCGGGCAAATTTCATCAGCAAGTCATTGAGGTGACTAAACTTGGTAGTACAGTTGTGGAAATTCTCGAATAACAAATCGCTCTCTGCAAACCCTGCGAGAACCTTCCTGAGGGATAACCATTTAACTTTCGTGCACCAAAGCCTGGTGAACTTTATACATGTTAAATTCTATGAACAGTATAAGAATTACGTGGAAGCAGAGAACTTGGAAGAATGAGAAGTGAGATTGAACTGCGAACCAAATAACTTTTTTTACATTTACACACATACCCGAGCGCCTAGAATTAGAAGGGAGTTGTGTTGGTTTTGGTTAAGTCAATAGAGATAAGTTCAAGTTTGATGCTATTTTGATGTTTAAAGATAATTAAAAATAACTTTTGATTAAATAACTACTTGTCTTGGTGAATGACTATTGCTGCTGGGTTTTGGGGTCGTGTGCGCTCATAACTATGTAGTGTTCTAACTTCATTTATATTTGTGTGGTACTGTCACTCAAGCTTACAGCTAAAAAAACACTGAAGATTGTGGGTTTGTAGGCTGGGAAGGGGTGCATAATTTTTGATACTTATGGAGAGAGAGGAAGTGCCACTGGACTTCTGCTGTAGAGACCATGTGACTAACATATTATAGAAACTATGGGTCCATTTTGCGTCAGCAGCACAGGAGCAGGAGCTCTTTGAGGAATACTGTGGTGAATTGGTTTCGTGTCGCCAAAGGAAAGGTCCCCTTTGAAGGGGACCTGCTCAATCCCATCGAGACCATAGTGATCGACAGATGATCCTCAAAAGTGTTCTGGAAGCTTTGTGAGAATTACTAGCTTCGATTCCTCTGCGACAAGAGAAAGAGGAATTTTGATGACCGATTGTCTGACAGGATATTTAGCTGGAAGCACTTCGACAAGGATTTTGTGACTTTACAACTGTCTGTCGCCCGGTCTTTCTCGCCTACTTTGTGATGACTTCTGTGCAAAAAAATTAAGTCTGCATTTTAACACTGGATTTCGGTCACTGAACCTTGAACCAACGTTCCAGAATTGTGTCCGAATTGTAATGTTATTCCACGCACAAACATAGCCATACCCACAGAGTTGGTGCAAGTTTGTGGGTTAAATTTAGCTAATTTATATAAGGTGTATTATTGCTAAGTAATAATAAAACATATAAACATAACACTTTGTTGTTTAATTTCTATTGCTGCTGTCTGAGGACGTAACATAATTAAGGGCTCATCTAGGATCACTGGAAATTGGGGGCTGTGTGATTGGTTCATTTTCAATTTTATTAATAAGAATTTTTGAGCTAATTAAAAGGCTTTTATGTGGACCGAAAAGTGAAGGGCCTTCAGAAATTTGTGGGATGGCTCACTTTTGCAGATTCGCAGAGGGTTAATAGAATTATTTATTGACTATTGCACAAAAGTTGGAATCGGTGGTGGTCAAACTATCAATGAAGAAGGCAAGAGATCTGAAAAGTTATAGGTGACTATTATGTAATTAAGGAGACATTTGGAGAGGAAGAAGTAAAACAATTTCCGTCGAATGAATCCTGTGAGCAGAGGTCACCAATAAAACAAATCGAGTTGGAAAAGCTTACATTGGAGTTTGAGAGAAAAGCTTGAGGTAGAAGAAGAAGAGAAGTAAAGGCAGTTCGAGCTAGAATTAGAAACACTTAGACAGGCAGAGGAACAAAATTAATTTGTGCTAGAACTATAAATAATAGAAGGGAGAAAACCAAGAAGGAAACACTATTTGAGAAAGAAGTGGAAACTTGACAGGGTTTGCTGAATTTGCGGATTAATATGCTTTAATTTTGTGCCACGTGCATTCTTACAGAGGGTTAAATTTCTGCCAAGTCATCCCTTCCAAAGGGCTAATGTGGAATATCAACATAAATTAGAAAACAAATTGGGAAATTATCTAGCAGAGCGTAAAATTGTCCCTGTGTTAAGGTTGACTGCAAAACCAGCCATTGATGATATGAAGACAGATTCGGATATATATCCAGTAGGTGCAGCGACACAATTTCCAAAAAGAAACTTGGCAGTGCATATGGTTGGGACTAGAATTCTGGTGTTAAAGACACCATCATTGACCCGATCTTAGATTGGTGAGGGTAAAGCTCTCCCTGAGTTGGAAAGTAAGAAAATGCCAACTGGATATTATTTTAGGAAAGTTCTGCTAATGAGAAAGTGAAGACCACTTGATATTTTTGCCAATGAAAAATAGGTAATTGTTCCTAACGATTAAACTTGGCAAATAGCAGACCCTTGGGTGTTCATCTTTGTGAATGAAAGCTATCTATATGATGATCCAACAATTCTATTGGTTTGAGAAAATATATTGTGACATTTTTCCGGTCAAGGCACACTTGTCAGGCTGCGTGGAAACCTAATCGGGCTCCTGCAGTAGCCCATTTAAAACACATTTGTCCTTTAGGAAAACCATTTTCTAACGTAATTGGGGATTGCATTCGCCCATTTCCCAAGACAAAAATGTTGGAATCAGTATTTATGAACTATCATGTGTACAATGTCTAGGTGTCTCGATGCTTACTACTTAAAATATTAATGCTAGAACTGCGTAAAGAGCTCGTGAGATTTTACACTTTCGTTGGTTTGGCCAAAGAGATCCAATCAGACCAAGGTCCCACAAACACACTGTATTACTCCCGCACCCGCCTACTTCACCATATCACCATTTTCTAGTCGGTTATATTTGTGAGTTTTTCTCCTGCAGTTATAGATTATTATCCGGTTGACATCTTTCAACTTAATTGGGAATTAATGCAATGATCGACGATGGCATTGAAAACTTTATTAGTCCCTCTCAAGGAAAAATGTATCTCCGGCACGTGCCCTAGGTTCACAGGACCTGTAACATTGGCTGATCCAAGGGTGTCCGTCTTCTTTCAGCGGATGAAGTTATAACAGTTTTTGGGATTTTCATTTTGCACTCTCGAGGGCAGAATTCGGAGACTTGCTGATTGGCAGACGCCACATGTTCAAACACTGAGGACGGAGGCTGGATTCGCCGTGGAAAAGTTCATTCTGAAGGTCGAGGCTCAACGGGATGCCGGAGGATTGTAACAAATACATCCCGATACAACCAGAGTCTGGCTACCAGAGTCTGACAGACTAAACAGGCAGATAAAGAAAGACAATCAGATTCTCAAGCTTGGGATTTCCATTCCATCACATAGCTCTTAGTTGGTTGGGTAGTTCAGATAAACCTCGCTCTATATCAATATGCGTCAAGAGTCCGATATCTGTTTAAAAAGATGAGCTTGTAGTCAGTTCTGAGTGCCATTAAAAACAGCACAGAAAACATTCAATTTGTCCCTTCTGGTCTGTGATTAAACACCATTCTGCTAATCCCAACGATCTTCACACATTCCATACCAACCAGACATCTCCCATCCATGTGTCTATCCAATTTATTTTTACAATTTAATAGTGAGCCTGTATTTATCTCACTTTACAGATCGTTACACACTCCCAATACTCTCTGAGTGAAGAAGTGCCCTTAATGTTCCCCTAAACTATTCCCTTTTCACCCATGTCCTTTCCTATTTATTTCTCCGAATCAGTGGAAAGAGCCTACTCGCATTTAGTCTGTCTATACCCCTCATAATTTTGTAAAGCACCAAACATTCCCTGGTGCTTTTGTGATCCAAGGAAGAAAAGTCCTCAACCTTTAATCTTTCCCTGCAACTCAACTCCCTTACACCCAACTCTTTCAATCTTACCAATATCCGTAGGCGACCAGAAATGCACAGGAAACACCAAAGTTGACTTCACCAGTATCTTATACAACCTCATTATAAAATCCCAATTCCAGTACTCAATACTTTGACTTATGAAGGCCAAAATGGCAAAAGCTTTTCTTACAACCCTGTGTACCTGTAACGCCACTTTCGGGGAATTATGTATCTGTATTCCCAGACCCTTGTGTTTCTCTGCATGGCTCAGTGGCCAACCATTTAATGTGTGTGTGTCCTACCTTGCTTTGTCCTTCCAAAATGCAACACCTCACACTTGTCTGCATTAAATTCCATTTTCCCTTTCTTGTCCCATCATTGCAGTTGGTCCAACTCCCTCTGCAAGGATTGAAAAACTTCCTCGCTGTCCACAAAACACCCAAACTTAATGACATCTGTAAACATGCCGATCGAATTAACCACAGCATCGATCCCTGAGGCACAGCACTAATTACAATCTGGGAGGGCATCATTCACTACTATTCTGTGTTCTCTTCCATGTGGCCTATTTTGATTCATTTTGCAACTTCACCATGGGTATTAGTGTCCGAACCCAAATTAATCTCCCAAGTGGGACTCTGTCAAAGGGCTTACTAATGGCCTTGTAGAAAATATCCACAGCCTTTTCTTATCAAGAAAATATCTTATCAAGATCTACTGTATTGGTGACCTCCTCAAAAAATCCTAAGATTTGTTAAACACAACCTACCACTCACAAAGCAATGCTTATTATCCTAAATGAGCCCTTGGCTGTGAAAATCCAATCTCCCAGAACACCCTCCAATAATTTAACGACTTCAAGCTCACAGGCCTATAAGTTCTTGGTTTATTTTTGGAGACTTTTAGAAACACCTCAACCACTTGAATTACCTTTCAACTCCACAGCATCTCACCAATGGCAACGTTTGAATATGCAATTTCTACACTAGTCTTCCTCAAGGTCCAAGGGAATATCATGTCAGGCCAAGGGGATTTATCTACCACCATCCGCTGTAAGGCAGGAAGCACCACATCCTCTTTAATTTCTCTATGTTCCATAACAGTACTGCTTGTAGGCCTTCCGTCCTTGTGCATTATGGAAATTTCCTCAGTAAATTATGATGAAAAACAAACTGTTTAAGATCTCCCTCATCTCGTAAAGCTCCACATATGGATGAGCACTCTGTTCTTGTAGGGGACTAAATTTATATTTTCTTATAACTATCATTTTACTCTTATTTTATTACATCCGAAATTTAAAACACTTAATATTTCACCGTACCTCCTTCCTGTATTTCTCTCAATATTCTCCTCATCTTCGGTAACGTGTGATGTAGTTCCACCAACGATTTCCACATGAACCTTCGAGCACCAGAGCCCTTCTGCATCATGAAATCTAGGAGTAGTTTGGAACCGTCTGCTTGGTTTCCCTTCTCCGAAAGTTCGGTCACGTTCTGTAATGAACAATGGGGAATGCATTTAGGGTTGGAAAAATAATTAGCCAATAGGACAGGATTATTGGCTATTGGGCAGGATCCCAGAAGGATGGAGCACAGAGCACAATCACTGGGTGGGCACTGATTTATCATAAACTCGGACTTGCTCAGTACCAGGTCAAGCTATACCGTGGGGGTCGATGTCAAGTACACGGTATATAGATATTTTTTTTGTATATAAATTGGGTCTGCTATTTGACAAGGACGGTATTAAGAGAGATAGAGATAGAGAGAGAGAGAGAGAGAGAGAGAGAGAGAGAGAGAGAGAGAGAGAGAGAGATAGAGAGCAGTATCTCTGTGTTTCGGCCAGGGGAGCAGCTGCAACTGAAACAGAGGCTGCAGTGTGGACAACAAGCTAGTCCCAGCCCTTGCAGTTCATGCAAGAGGAGAGGACTGGCTGTCTAATGTTTCACTTAGAATAGGTGATACAGAAAGGAACTCTGTGATGACCTGAAAGGAAAAGATTATCATCTGGAGAACCTTGATGGGGCAAGTTTCGTCAGCAAGACACTGAGGTAAATGATGGAAGTACATAAGTTGCGGATGTCTTGGAACAACATATCTCTTTCTGAAAACTGACAAGAACCTTCCTGAGCGGTAATCATTTACTTTTCCAGCACCAAGGCCAGGTGAACTTTATACATGTTCAATTCTGTGCACTGTATAAGACTTGCCTGCAACCAGATAACTTGGAAGAATGAGAAGTGAGATTGCACTGTGAAACAAAGTACTTTCTGAAATTAACAGACATGTAGGCTTAGAATTAAAAGAGGATTAAGTTAAATTACTAAATTAATAGTGAAAATTTAAAGTTTGATTATTTTTTCATATTTAAAGATAATTCAAAAACATCTTTTGTTTAATTAGCCATTTGTCCTGATGAATATCTATTGCTGCTGGGTTTGGGGCCCTTTGTGGTCGTAATCCTTTATTGGGCTCGTCCAGTCGATTGCACTCGTGTTTTGTGGGTTATTGGTCAAAGGGTATTTTTTCCAAGCTTATTTAAAGCTTGTGTCTGGAAAACTGCAGCAATTGATATTGATAATATTTCGTCACAACCATCAACTACAGACCTGAAGAACAAGAGAAAAGATGAAATGATGGTTATTTATAAGGCAATAATACTGATAGGTTATGCATTGGGTGAGGAAAGTACAAATACAGAGGATTATAGTGAAATATTATATAGGTTAATGAAAATCTGTTGAGAAAGACAGAAGATTTTCCAGAGGATAGATCTGGTGAGTTGCAATTTGAAATGAATTAACTCGGAATGGAAGAAGAAAGAGAAAAGCAGAGGCTGTTTGAGGCTGAGAAACAGTCCAAGTGGAAAATAAAAGAGAAGACGGTGAAAAATAAGTGAAGAGGCTGAAAAAATGATATATCAGGCAGAGAAAGCTGAAAACCAGTGGAGGTATGAGTTAGAGTTGGCTGAAAGACGAATAAAATATGACTTGGAAAAGTCTGAAAGGGACAGACGGTTTCAATTAGAGAGGATGAAAATTGAGAAGGAGGAAAGTACGAGAATTGAGTCTGTACCTCCTGGAGAGAGTTTTTTTTGACTGATAGAGAGGTACATCTAATGCCTCCTTTTGATGAAGGAGATACAGATACATAGTTTCAGCTTTTTGAAAATGTTGCTGAGAGCTCAAGATGGCTAAAACAAAAATAGGCTCTTATACTCCAAAATCTATTAAAGGGAAAAGCACAAATTCCAAACTCTCTTTTGACTGCACAGAAAGTGGCCAATCATGATACTGTTAAACAAGCAGTATTGAAAGCTTAAGAGTTGGTTCCAGACGCTATAGACAAAAAGGAGTTTGATGAAAAAATGCAAACAATCCTATGTGAATTTTGCTCTTAATAAATCTGTTGGTGTGCCTCAAAAGGAATAAATGATGATATTGACATATTGAATGAACTGATGTTAATTGAGGAAATTAAAAAGGTGTGTTACAAAGGAGGTTAAATTATTCCTGGATGAGAATGACGTAGGACATGTTGACGAACAGGTAGATGAGCAGACAAATTTGCCCTGATTCACAAAGGTACATCTCATAGGCATTTTCAGAAAGTTAATGTGTTACAGACTAATAAGCCTGTTCAGAAGGTTAATATGGAGTAGATAGTAGGCCTGAAATTACCAGCCCAAAGGACTCCAAAACCCAGAAGCAATAGACATTGACCAAGACAAGTGGTTTTAAAAACAAGAGATTTTAATTATATTTAAACATGAAAATAGCATCAAACTTTAATTTATCTGTGTAAATTTAAGTAAAGTTATTTGGTTCACAGTTCTATCTCACTTCTTCTTCCAAGTTCTCTAGTTGCAGGCAATTCTTATACTGTGCACCGCATTTAACATGTATAATGTTCACAAGGCTTTGGTGTTTGAAAGATAAATGTTTACCTCTCAGAAGATTCTTGTAGGGTTTGCAGAGAGAGATTTATTGTTCCAGGATTTCCACAGCCGAGGTACCACCATTAGTCACCTCAATGTCTCGCTGATGAAACTTGCCACATCAGGGTTTTCCAGATGGTAACCTCTTTCTTCAGGTTAGCACAGAGTTCCTTCCTGTTCCACGTATTCCAAGAGTAACATCAGACAGATAGGAGTTCCAGCCATCTACTGCATTGGAACTTTTTGTTTCCAACCGGCTCTTCCTGGCTTGCACTGTTCAGCTCCTTTTGGTGACAGACATACAAGCTGAGAGAGCTTATTGAGATTGGTCTCACCTCTCTTTCTCTCTCTCTCTCTCTCTCTCTCTCTCTCTCTCTCTCTCTCTCTCTCTCTCTCTCTCTCTCTCTCTCTCTCTCTCTCTCTCTCTCTCTCTCTCTTTCTCACTCTCTATCACTCCCTCTCTCTCATTTTCTCTCTCCACTATGCATTGTGTACGTCCCTTACTGGAAATTAGGTCTGGAAATCAGTACATGCTAACAATTAATTGTACAGCATCGAGATTTCGAGAAGCTATAAAATTAAAGAATAGGAAAGCCAAAATGGTGGTAAAGGCTCTGGAACTTTCAGAGTGTTTGGATGACCAAAAGAGATCCAGAGTGATCAAGCATCTAACTTTATGTTCGGGTTGTTTCGACAGTTGATTTATGAGTAGGGGAATAAACAGATCACTTCATCTGCGTCCCGTCCTGAAACTCAGAGAGCTTTGGAAATATTTAATTCTACTCTTAAAAAATGTGATTTGAATTTATTGTCTGGAGACTACAAAAGATTGGGACGAAGGTATTCATTTATTGTTATTTCCAGCAAGGGAGTCTGTGCAAAAGTCATTAGGTTTCAGCCCTTTTGAAATTGTGTTTCAATATCAGGTTAGAATGAGGATGTGCAATTGGACTTGCTGGATTATGTTCCTATATTTAAGGATAGGCTTCAAAGTGAATTGAGAAGTGGCTCAGGGTAGAACGAAGAGTTTATTTCACAGGAAAGCTCGTGAGGTATTTTAACTTAGGAATTAAAGTTTTGATTTTGTTTCCAACATATGACAATTCTCTAACACCTAGATTTTCTGGAATGTACGTAGTTAAATCAAAACTGAATGATGTTAATTATGTTGTTAACACACCACACCAGATAGAAGGAATAAAACTTTGGTTTGTCACATAAATATGTTTAAACCTTATTAGGAGTATAAAGGTAGTGGAGAACTATCCACTATCAGAGGTGTTAGCTTTTGACAGGGTTGAGGAAGTAATAGATGAAAATATTATGGAAGCATAATCTTGTGAGAGTAACGTTAAAGAAACCATGGTTCTTGTGCGCCTGTCTAACTCAGCAATTTTGGTAAATTTGGAGGAAATGTTAGGCCATCTTAAGTCACAAGATGAGATGCAGCTAAAATAATTAATTTTAATGTGAAAATTTGTTCCCTGATGTGCTGCAAAGGACATCCGTGATTTATCATGATGTGGATGTGGGTTGAATGAGTCCCATTGAACTACACACATACTGAATAAACATTCAGAAAAGTAGAATTATGGATTAGGATTTTGAATATATGTTGCGAAATTTTATTATTTGACCTTCACACTCAGTTTGAACAACTCCTTGTATTCTGGTACTGAAACAAGATAGAAGTGTTAGGTTATGTACAGATTACATGAAGGTTAATTCAGTAAGTAAAACAGATGCTTATCCTATTCGGAGAATAGATGACTGTATTGATAAAATTGGCAAAGCTATATTTCATACTAAGTTGGATTTGTTGAAGGGTTACTGGTGTGTGCCTTGAACTAATAGAGGAAAGAATAGTTCAGAATGTGTAACTCTATCCGGTTTAAATGAGTATAATGTGTTATCATTTGACATGAAAAATGCCCCTGCAACATTTCAAAGGATGATTAATTTGTGTAATCCATGGATCCAAGGGTTAACACATACAGATGCTTATATTGATGACTTGGTCACAAAAAAATGACACATGGGAAGAACAACTAAGGTAATTGGACAAACTGTTGGCAAGATTATCCAAAGCAAACATAAATGTTAATTTTGGGAAGAGTGAATTTTCATATCCCACTGGAACGTACTTGGGTCAACTATTTAGTCGTGGAAAAGTTGCACCTATTGAAGCAATGAATGCAATTAATGAATTTCCTATTTCTAATAGCAAGAAAACAGTGAAAATGATTTTTTGTAATTGCAGGATATTGTAGGAAGTTTTGCCAACATTTGAAGAAAGGGAAGAACTTTGTATGGACTAAAGAATGTCAGACAGCTTCAGAAAATTTGAAGAATGCGCTATGCCATTTTCCTGTGTTAAAATCTCCAGATTTTGATAAAACTTTTTCGTATCAGTGGAAACCGTTGAGGGGGCAGCAGGTGCAGTGTTATTGAAAACACATAATGAAACTCTGATGATCAGTTGCCCACTTTGCAAAATAATTCAATTTTCATCAAAGGAACCATTCCACTACTAAAAAAATACTGTTGTCTGTCGTGTTTTTTTTGCAGAATTTTGATGTACATCACGGTACCTCTCACGAACCAATTGTGATATTTACTGATCACAATCCTCTGGTGTTTTTGAATAAAATGAAGAACCAAAACAGAGAATTTTGAAAACGTAGTTTTATATTTAATCTGCAAATTATACATATCAGAAATGTAAATAATTCTATTGAATATTGCTCCTCTTCTGTCAGCAAAGGGAATTGTCTCTTTGGAGCTAGAGCCGCATGGGGTGCCTGATGTACTGGGGGTGGCACAGACGATCTCTGGGGCTGGACCCAATACTCATTTTGTGGTGGTCCATATCCCCTTCCCCCAGTGTCCCGAGGATCCCAACCCAGGGGGCAATCTCTCTTCCAGTGTCCTGGCTGACCGCATACAAAACATATGGCTGGTTGCATTCGTGGAGCACCCCGACCTCTCCCTCTTATTCGGAATCCCCCCCCATTGGACCTCCTATTCTGGCCACATAGGTGGGACCCGGTGCCCAATATGGGGCCGGGTGCCAACTCATATTATTCCCTTGTGGTGGCTGCGGAGGCTGCTGAATCATCTGGTTCGCACCCTTTGAGGAAATCTTTTTTGCCTCGTTTGCCTTTTTCCTAGCCTCTTCCAATTGAAGCTTAAGGAGTTGCACTTGTGCCGACTCCGTAGTTTGTTTGTCCTCCTTTTGCTTAGCCCTGTAACGTTTCATGTGATGGGTCAAGTGTTTTTCCCATTGCTCATTCGAGCAGCCAGGAATATCAGGGTTATTCTCTAACGCTTCCCTAACCACAGCTGGCAGTCCACTCGTTACTGCAGCCCTAAAGAGTGTAGTCTGCAAGGGATCTGTGGCTGGGTGTACTCCTGCTTTATCCGTCCAACTCTCCTTACACTGACTCAAAAAAGTCAAGATCTCCTCATCCTCTGACTCCTTTTGTCTATTGTGAGGAGTTGGGGTGGTGTGATCCTCTGACATTCCTACCGAGAAGGCATTCTCAAGTGTCTATTCTTGCTCTCTCTCATTTGTTTTTTTCCAGTCGCATACTAGTTTCCCTCACTTTACATACATCGTTCTGTATTTCCTTTGTTAACTCCTTCATTTCCTCCACCCTTTCCTGCATAACTCTCTTAAGTCTCTCCTTCGCCTCCTGGAGTTCGTGACCTGCTAATTCAGTGACATTCACTATTCCCTCATTTATCTGCATCACTGGCATCTGGGGAATAGGATAAGGTGGTGGAAATGTCTCTGGTAACTTTGGATATAGCGGGGCTGACGGCTTAACCTCCCCCGTATTCTCCTTAGTGATATGGGATCCCTTTTTAATATCATGTTGAAGGTTCGCTTCCACAGCCATGCAAGCCAATGTCATATTGTGTAAATCTGCCCTTCTCTGTTCCTTCACTTCTTTCTGTTGTTTAAGCCTTCTTCTATTCCATATAGATCCTTGTCCCTTTGCCTCATGTTCCTGTACCTCCTTGGCTGCTTCCCTCTCTGCTTCTCCTAAGTACAGTACCAGCCGGATTTTTTCAAACCCTCGTGGTACCATCCCCTGACTCTGCAGCTCTTTCCATATCTGTTCGTACCGTGCAATAGACTGTACCTCCTCTCCCTTCGGTAATCCTCCCAGTAATTGATTCCTTGTTTTTTTTCCCCACTGTCGGTTTACAGATGGGGGAACCCATCTGTCTTCCCCGAACTCTTGCCCTACATTACTAATTACTCCTTCCATCTTATGTTCCGATTTTTAACCCTTTAGACTTCGTACTTCACTGGGTCTCTCCCCTGGTAGGATTTTGCCACCCTGCAATCTACTTCGACCCTTCCCACGTTATTATAAACACCAGTGGCACACTGTACACAATCCTTAAACAAATACTTACTATAAACTATTATGATACACTACACGATTCTTAAACAGATACTTGAACACTATAGAAACAAATAACGATAACACAATACACCTTATACAGATACTGATTATACACTACTATGGTATACGATCCTTAATCAAATACTTATTACACACTACAGAAACAAATAACTATCACAATGCACCTTATACAGATACTTATACACTACCGATCCTTAATCAAATACTTATTACAAACTACAGAAACAAATAACTATCACAATGCACCTTATACAGATACTTATACACTACTATGGTACACGATCCTTAATCAAATACTTATTACACACTATAGAAGCAAATAACCATCACCATACACCTCATTCTAATTGGCCAAGTGTCTAAACCTACGAGGGGGACTCCAACCCCATTCTACTAGGAGGACTCCAACCCCCTTTCTACTAGGAGGACTCCAACCCCATTTTTACTACAGGGGACTCCAACCCCATTCTACTAGGAGGACTCCAACACCCTTTTTACTACAGGGGATACCAACCCCGTTCTACTAGGAGGACTCCAACCCCCTTCTACTACAGGGGACTCCAACCCCGTTCTACTAGGGGGACTCCAACCCCCTTTTGTTTTATTCTTTGGCTTTAACGAGGGCTTTTGCAGAGTAGTGACAACACAAAATTTATCTTTGCCAATAGCAGAACTTCGTTCAAACAGGCGTCTGCTTACCTCCCTTTGTAGAATGGTCACTTGTTGTTATCACCACACCACAATCGACCGGTGTTTCGTATCTTTTCTTCCGTCACTTCTCCATCTTCATCACGTCGGGGTCACCAAATTGTCAGACTCTGGCTTTACCTTACTCTTAATTTAGTCTATGTGTAGTCTGAGTCCAGCGTGTTCTTTGAATGAAGTGATAGGAGAAGGTATTCGGTTCAACAGTCAATTTATTACACAGCACAAGAATAAAACTTAACAGAGCTCTAGGTCAATCATTAGTTCATAGGTCACCTGCACAGTGAGCTACTCCCCAAGACTGACCCCTATTGTCCAGTTGGCTCAGTTTATATAGATCAACCTTATCATACAGAACAAAAGTTGGCTTCCTTTGCTAGATTTCATTATCATACAGAACAAAAGTTGTCTTCCTTTGCTAGATCTTTTTGCATAAGGGTTATCACAAGTCATCTCCTGTTTTGCAGATATCTGGGGTGTAGCACTCCCATCTTAATCCTCCAAGTCAGACTATCCTGTTGTTTTGATCAGAAATTAATTCATCCCCAGATATTTCTAATCAACATTCTGTTCCTGTCTGGCCAATTTCTGCTGTTCTCTTTAACACCTCCTTAATCTTCCTCCTAGACTGGTTTTCCATTCCCTTTGTTTCTTGCAGGCCATTCTTTGTTCTGGTCTGGCCTGTATCTCCTGTGCTACTCACCACCTCCTTCAGTTTGAGCATTCCTCCTAAATCGTTTTCTGCATTTCCTCTCCCTGTATTTGGGAGCAGACCATTTTGCTCAGCCAACTTTGCTCCATGCTGTGATTGCCACTTCATCACATTCCTCTTTTCCCCTGAACCATGCAGTAAATATAAAATTATTAATTAATCATTTATTTCATAATGTTTTAACCCCTAGATTCCAACACTGCAGATAGAAGACAGAGAGTTGGGATAAATGGCTCATTTTCTGAGTGGCAGGCAGTAACCAGTGGGGTGCCACAGGGATCTGTACTGGACCCCAGCTGTTCACAATTTACATTAATGATCTAGATGATGGGATTGGATGTAATATCTCCAAATTTGCAGACGACACTAAACTAGGAGATTTGTGCGCACTGATTAGGGGGTCAGGAGGGCAGACTACTATTTGAATGGCAATAGATTGGGAGATGGGGAAGTGTAGAGAGACCTAGAGGTTCTGGTGCACCAGTCACTGAAGGCGAGCATGCAGGGACAACAGGCGGTTAAAAAGGCAAATGGTATGTTGGCCTTCGTATCAAGAGGATTTGAGTATAGGAGTAAGGATACCTTACTGCAATTGTACAGAGCCTTGGTGAGACCGCACCTGGAGTATTGTGTGCAGTTTTAGTCCCCTTATCTGAGGATGTTCTTGCACTGAAGGGAGTGCAAAGGCAATTGATCAGGCTGATACCTTGAATGGCAGGAATAACTTATGAGGAAAGATTGGGCAAATTTGGATTGTACTCGCTGGAGTTTAGAAGATTGAGATGGGATCTCATAGAGACATATACAATTCTGGAAGGACTGGACAGAATGGATGCATAAGGGATGGTTCCAATGGTGGGGGAGTCCAGAACCCGGGTCTATGGTTCGAGGATAATAGAGAATCCATTCAGAACCGAGATGAGGAGGAATTCCTTTACCCAGAGAGTGGTGAATCTGGGGAATTCATTGCCACAGAAAGCAGTAGAGGCAGGTTCATTGAAAATATTTAAGAGGGAATTAGATATATTTCTTCAGTATAAGTGAATTAGGGGTAACAGAGAGAAGGCAGGAACGGGGTACTGAACTTTAAGATCAGTTATGATCTCATTGAGTGGCATGCAGGCGTGAAGGGCCGAATGACCTACTCGGCTTCTATCTTCTATGTTTCTATGGCTATGTTTGAGCCGGATGGTTCATGTGTGAGAAGAACTTGGGTTAATCTTGAGGATACACGAAAATAAAATAAAAAACGCAATACATATAAAAGAACATATTCCAGTGTAGATCTCGGACTGAATCATTGCAATTAGATCACTGGCGGACTGATGGTTGAATTCCAGATATTTTAGCACATTTCAATGGTCTTCGGTTGGTTTTCTCCCTGCCATCTGTCTCTCCGAATGTTTACTTCCATAAAAGTTCCGCCATAATATAACAAACAGCCCGTCCACCACATGCCTTTCTTTTCATTGACAATTGAACAGAGATATTTTATTTGTTCACTCCACGCCTTCAGAACCTGAAGCTCAATGGCCTCCGATTTGATATTCAGCTGATTTTTCAAATCCGACGCACGTTTCATGATTCACCCATATATATTCCAGTGTGCCAACACACTATGCTGTTATTTTTTTTATTTTCAAAAGGCATAGTTTGTTCTCAACAACACCCACAAAGGGAAGTGTGACAGAATATATAGAAATATTTTGGAAGATAAATTGGGAAAGATTTGATAGAGTATGTCACATTCAAACACTTTAAAGAGATCATATTAGAAATACCGGAGTTCTACTAATGCTAGACATAGTGGGTCCTTACACCATTTGCAACAGCTTTTAACAGTGCACAAATGAATTGACTAATGGATTGTTGTTCAGCAAGGCAACAGAAGAAAGAGATTATTGAAGCCACATATTGTCTGAAGGAGTGCTTGCTGTTCTGAGGTTCATATGGTTTTGTAAGCAAAGAGAGTCAAACCAGCTTTGAGAGAGAGTGAGAGAGAGAGAGAGAGAGAGAGAGAGAGAGAGAGAGAGAGAGATAGAGAGAGAGAGAGAGAGAGAGAGAGAGAGACAGAGACAGACAGACAGACAGACAGACAGACAGACAGACAGAGACAGAGACAGAGACAGACAGAGAGAGCGAGAAAGTAACTGCCAGCAAGAGCAGTTGGAACATGAAATGGACAAGCTGGCAAGAAAGCAAAGTTTGGAAAATGCCCTAGTCAAAGCCCTCCTGGTTCATGCAGGAGGAGAGGACTAGCTGTGTAATGTTTCACTTGGATTGAATTGAAAAAAACAAGTCTATGGTGACAGAAAGAAAACAGTTATCATCTGGAGAACCCTTTCGAGCACCAATGCCAGGTGAACATTATAAATCTTAAATTCTGTGCGCAGTATAAGAATTTTCTGCAAACAGTGAACTTGGAGGAATGAGAAGTGAGATTTAACTGTGAATCATAGAACTTTTCTGAAATTACACACTTATTACAGACACATGTACGAAGAATTAGAAGGGTGTTAAGTTAGATTAGTTAAGACAACAGTGGTAAGTTAAAGAGCGATTCTGTTTTCATGTTTAAAGGTAATTAAAAGTAACTTTTGTTTAAGTAACAATTTGTCTTGGTAAATATTTATTATTGCTGGTTTTTGGTGTCCTTTGGGCTCATAACACAATTAATATATATTTTCTTTATTCTATTAGAGTAAGTATATTGAGACAACTGAATTAATTGGCTTTCCCTCAGAGCCACGTTACTTCCGGTAATACAATGGAATAGTTGGCACTCGTGATATACCATCAGTGGCAGGGTATTTCCCCCAGTGTCACCTTTTCCCAACTCTCCACCTCGCAGTATCAGTAACCTTCTGGACGGGGCATTGATCTAATAGGCGACGTTGCCTCTCTTTGTTACCGTATACCATTCTAATCCAAAGTATAGAGCGTCTTATTCCACAGCAACGAGTTACCTTTCCGATCATGTTGTATATTACGGAAGAGAAGTCCCGGAGGCGCTGACTTGCAGGTCTCAAAAGTGGACCTTAATCAAACCATTGTTCTCGCTGCCAGGAATAACAAACAAGATTGAGGACAATGAAAAGAGCGCAGTCAGTAAGCGGTAACAGTGGGCAGAGGAGTTCATTAAATCAGTGTCAGAAAACGGAGTCCTCTGTAATGTGCGAAATGAAGGAATATGGCTTACCAGGAATTCCAATCGCGGCCAAAAGTGGGTAGAAAATTTCTTTAATGGCCAGAACCGGAGCCCGTCCCACCGCGGTGTCCTTTGCAAATTTGGGCTGCACAATGCCGAAAACAGAGTGGCTCACATCCTAATTAATATCACGCCGATCCACCAAGGAATTCTCGAATGACGTGGTGCAGTTACTTATAACCCCTTTAAGAAACATAATCACGCGTGATTAATTTCACCCATCTCTAGATGACGCAATGCTCCACAAAGCGGTGAGGTGATTACTCACCGGTCGCTTGACATATGTAATGTGTCTGTAAGTTCAGAAATGTTTTTTGGTTCACAGTCCAATCTCATTCCTTCAATTTAACTGATTGCAGGCAATTCTTATAATGTGCACAAAATTCAACATTTATAATGTTCACCAGGGTTTTGAGCAATACGTCTTCCAAAATGGGGGATTCTGGAATCTTGCGAGCTTGTCCTGTTCCAGTCTCAGCTACTGTCTGCACGCTGTAACACTGTACAAGCGATCTATGGGTGTGTCTCCTTCTCTTTCCCTTCCTCTGAAAGAACACCTGATTGACTCTCTCTGTTTGCAAAACCACATCGCTCTTTTAGTTCTCCTTCAGACTGCCTGCGGCTCAGACAAGATTATTCATCTGTTGCCTTTTGTAAACAAAAATCTGTTAGTGAAGTCTCTTAAGCCCCCTTCAAAGCACGTGCAAAATCTCTAAGGTCCCGATATGTCTCGCACTGGGCAGAGCTCCAGTACTTCAAATAAGATCTGTTTTGAACTGTTTGTATTTAACCTACTCTTAAAAAAAACCTTTCCCAATTTATCTCGCAATAACATATCTATATACTCTGTCACAAATGTAAAGATACCGCCAACAGAAATGGAATTTCTCACCAGCACGTTCTCCAGACATGGAAACATATTACATAACAAACAATAATCGCACATATACATAATGTATCCGGAACTATTAAATACATAAATATTTTGAAATAGTTTACTCGTTTACAGGACGCCATTTACCAATCTCATAGCTTGCGGGAAGAACCTTCTTCCAAGAATGGGTGTTCCGATTTTGATGTCCATGTAGTTTGTTTCCCTCTGGGAATTGGTCAACATCAATGAGTAATCCAAGGTGGTGTCTCAAGTTATTATTTGATCCATATTAAAGCAACGCTACAGGTGAAGGATGTCAACGTAGGAAAGGAAGACTCTAGTGAATATCGTGGTAGTTTATATGATGAAAATTACTTCTGGACCAATGCTTTCCAGCCTCCATAACCGCACAATCATATAGGTCGGCCAGAGCAGCTTAACAGTGACTCATTAAAATGTTGTCAAGGTCAGGTTGGTAAACCTTGCGTTCATCAATCTCCTCAGGAAGTGTAGATTTTACAAGCAGTTCAGGTGTTGAATGGAGCAGGAAATGAAGGAAAACACACGAAATTGTACAAATAGTGCATCTATGGATCGATAACGTTCACCTGGACTGTATTTGAAAGGCACGTTATCCAATATATTAAAGATAGTGTGCTAGAAACAGAAAGCCTGCAAGTCAAGTTAAGTCAATTCAAATTTATTCTCATCCGATTGTACAAGTTTGACCAGATAATACAGCGTTATCCGGATCATGGTGTCAGCACAGACAAATATTACATATGCAGGAAATGTACTATATCTATAAATATAAATAGAAAAAATAAATAAATAAATAGATACTGATTTGTACAGATGAGACTTGCAGATGTTCAGAGTGAAAAGTTCCTTTTGTCCATCAGTATTCTCAGTGCCTGTTTGAAGCAGCTGTTCCTCAGGCAGGTGGGGAAGTGTCTGACACTCTTCTGTCTCATTCCTGACAGCTGTGTGCAGGGTGCATTGGGCCTCAATGATTTTGCACTCCCTCTTCAGGTAACACAAATGTAGTATCAGTTCTTAACTTGTTGGAGGTCCACTCGACTCGATTTCATGAATGGAAGTTGTTAAAGTATGAATGAGGATATAGAGTTGGGCATTAAAATAGCAGATGGATTTCAACTTGGATCCGTGTGACGTGAATCATTTTGGAAGATCAAGAGAAGTTGGGAGCAACTCAGAAGTAATATTTGATTATTTGGAGGGTAAATTGGGCAGATATAAAAGAATAGTATATTGGTAAACATTATTAAATGAAAGAGGTAGTTTATTTAGAAATAGAAATCTTCTATTTCTTATATTTGTTGGGAGCTTTTGATGGGTATGGGTAGGTCCGAGAATTCCTCATCTGCCAACAATAGTTGGAGGTCATTAGGAATTTATTTCAGGAAGGCCTGCTCAAACATCAGGCGTGGTTGCTGGCCTTCTTTCAGTGCGAGCATCTGGTCCATGAGGTCGGATGGCGCCCTGTGTCTGAGGCCATCCAGTTGTGTGAGCATGGCTGCGCACTGGCATCTGGACAGGCCGAAGGCACTGAGGAGGAGCTGTTTGATGGAAGGCTATTTACCCTCCTGTGGGGGATAATGGATTAAGTTTTACATTCAGGTGGCTGTCTCCAGGTCGAGGGCACTGACAACGTTGTAGAACATCGTCCAGTGGGATCTGATCTGCCGGAGTTGAAACTGCCCCTCCACTTGCCCAAAGCATGTGCGCCCGCGAAGCGCCCAGAAGGGTTATGGTTTCACAGTAACTGCATTTATTGCTGCAGCGTCCATGATGTGGAGGCCAGAATCGTCGGGGTCACCAATTGTAGGGGTAGCTATAAGTCGCGAAATCACAAGCCGAGGTGAGTTTCAGTTTCAACTGTCTGTTTGAAAACCCACGCCCCGCATTTTAAGAGGCGACCGTGAGACCCGGCCCAGCGCCGACTGTGACATCATGACGCAGCAGGAAAGCATGCGCGATGGCCGAGTCCATGAGTCAACCCTGAACTTGAGAGCGCAATCATAACGCTGCTGCTCCATTACCGCGGACATTGCATGCGGAGCCGGTTCGCCTGTGTCACGATGTGCACCAGCACACTACCACTTTGAAGTCCATGTTTCCATAAATTTCAATTAATCGGGTCCTATAGAATCATTCCATGGGGTTATCCCACCACTATCGTAGAAAGCACAGGTTTATAATCCATGCAACCGACCTATTACATTTCACGATGAAGTGACCATTTGAAATTCTCGAATCCCCACCAAAATACTTCCTTTTTTGACCACTAACCCCAGCAAATCCGATATGATCTGCAGCAATCCTTTTCTCTTTACGTGAACGGTTGTTCTCCTCTGTGTCATAATTGGTCCCTGTGGATTTAAATATCTACATAATGATCACCCTTCATCTTCAAAGGCTCCAGACAAAATAACCCACGTTGTTCAATTTCTTACAGGCCAAGTCAATGAGCAGCGAACAGCTCCGTGGAGAAAAGAATGATAACAAGTGATCTAATAAAAGAGAATAAGATAATGAGAGGTAAATGTGGGTTGGGAAGGTAATGTGTTTGGTCCCGTATGTACAGTGTCAAATACAAGAAGACACGAGTTTAAAGTGAGGTGAGCAAAGCTCAGAAATGTCTTCAGGGGTATGTATTTTTGCAGCAAGTTTTGGTATAGCCTGCAAAGTATTTCTAGGTGTGGAGGTGGAGGTCAGTGAAATTGATACATTTGTAACACAGACCTGGGGCATGGTGCAACCCAATAAAATGTTACGAGCCCAGAGGACCCCAGAAGCCAGCTGCAATAGATGTTCAATACGACAAATAGTTACTTTAACAAAGGTTGCTTTTAATTATCTTTAAACATGAAAATTGAATCACACTTTAATTTATCTCTATTTACTTACTTAACCTCCTTTTAATTCTATGATGACATGTATGTAATGAGTGTGTAAGTTCAGAAAGGTTCTTGGGTTCAGAGTCCAATCTCACTTCTCATCTTCCAAGTTCACTGTTTGTAGGCAATTCTTATACTGTGCAAAAAGTTTAATATTTAGAAAGTTCACCATACTTTTGTGCTTGAAATAAAAATGGTTACCACGCATGAAGGTTCTTGTTGGTTTCCAGATAGAGATTTTTTGTTCCTTTATAATTAGCTACGTCAGTATCTTACTGAACAAACTTGCCCCTTCAGGGTTGTCCATATGATAACCTTTCTCTTTCAATTCACTCTCTCTCTCTCTCTCTCTCTCTCTCTCTCTCTGTCTCTGAGAGAAATGCCCTTTGATTATCTCTGCTCGTAAAAATATACATGATCCTCTCAAAACTGCAGGTTCTCTTCCAGACAGTAGCGGCTCCAACAAGCATTTCTATCTGTCGCCCTTTGTACATAACAATCCATTAGTGAAGCTCTTGCAAAACCTCTAGAGCCTAAACGTATATCATAGGCAGAGCTTCTGTATTTTAATTAAAATCTGTTTTAACGTGTTTATATGTAAATTATTCCACCAAACCTTTCCCAATTTATCTCCTAAAAACATGTCTATATATTTCTATAAACTCTGTGAGACAGGAAATGTTTAGATTTCTGAATCGTAACAATACCATGGGTCCAAGGGCAGCAGATTTTCTCCAACAGTCCTGCCTGGCTGCATCACAGTGTACTATGGATTCTGCAGGTAAATGGACTGGAGTGGATTCTGCTGGATCATAAGTGTGTCAGAGCAGATCACTGGAGTAGCTTACCTCCTTCCCAGAACCTTGCCACACCGCACACATCTGCTTTCAGCTATTCCCGGGAAGAGATACAGCAACATCAGAACCACATCGCAAGGCAGTAAAACAGCTTCTTCTAGCTGTTACGAGTCCAGAGGGTCCAAAAACCCAGCAGCAATAGATATGCTGCGTGACAAGGGTTACGAAAACAATATTAATCAAACTTTAACTTATCTCTATTGACATACTTAACCCACTTAACCCAATTCTAATGCTAAGCGCACGAGTGTGTAATGTGGGTGTAGCTTCATCCAAGTTATATTGTTCACAATCAAGTCTCACTGGTAGCAGGCAATTCTTGTACGGTCACAGACTTTAAAATTAATAGAGTTCACCAGGCTTTGGTGCTTAACAGATAAATGATTACCACTCAGGTGGTTAGGTTTGAGAGAGTTTGCCTTGTTCCAGGACATCCGCAACTCATTCTTTTGCAATAGGAAACTCCAGTATCTTCCTGATGAAACGTGCCCCCTTCAAGGTTCTCCAGATGATAACTTCTTTCTTGTAGGCCACCACAGAGTTACTTTCTGTTTTACCTGTTCCAAGGGAAATAGTGGACAACCAGTCCTCTCCTTTGAACAGGCCGTCTTCAGAGAGGCTTGTCTCTCTGGAACCATCTCTCTCTCTCTCTCTCTCTCTCTCACACACACACACACACACACACACACACACACACACACACACACACACACACACACACACACAACACACACACACACACACACACACACACATACACACACACACACACACACACACACACACACACACCCACACACTCACACACACACACACACTCTCCCTCTGTCTCCCTCCCTCCCTCTCTCTCATTGCCTCCTCTCTGAGAGCAAAACTTCTTTATTCTGCTCTCTGCCTGTAAAGGTCACATGGCCTTCCAGACAATAAATGCTCTTTTCCAGCCATAACACTACTGCCTGTTGTCACGTTTGTTTCCAATTTTTCAAATAACAGTGAGTCAGATAAACCTTGCAAAAGCCCCTGCAAAACTTCAGTGTTTGTGAATGCCATGCTCCAACAAACCATCCCTAATCTATCTCCCAAGTACCGCTATATACTCTCTCAATTGCGAGCTGTAAAAATGCTGAAGTACCAAATTGCTGCTGACACTTAACATGCGGACTGTTGTATTTGTGAAACAAAATATTGTATTTATATGTTTGTATTTCCAATACTTAGACTTCATAGGTATTGTATGAGCCCAAAGGACCCCAAAACCCAACAGCAATAGACAATCACCAAAAAAGTAGTTAACTAAACAATACTTGTTTTAATTATCGTTAAACATGAAAACAGAATGAACGTTTAACTTTTCTCTATTAACTTAACTCACCTTAACTCCCTTTTAATTCTCAGCGAGCGTGTATGTAATATATGTATAAATTTAAGAAAAGTTATTTGGTTCACTGTTGAATCTCACTTCTGATTCTTCCAAGTTCACTGGTTGTAGGCAATTCTTATACTGTGCACAAAAGTTAGCATGTATAAAGTTCACCACGATTTGGTGCTCGAAAGATTAATGTTTACCACTCAGGAAGGTTCTTTGGAGGTTTGCAGAGAGATATTTGTTGTTCCAGGATGTCCACAACTGAGGTACCACCATCAGTCACCTCAATGTCTCGCTGATGAAACTTGCCCCATCAGGGTTCTCCAGTTGGCAACCTCTTTATTTCAAGCTCCATCAGTGTTCCTTCCTGTTCCTCTTGTTCCCAGAGAATCATCATTTTGTTTCCAACCTGCCTTTCCTGCCTTGCACTGCTTTCAGAGTCACATACGCTAGCTGACTGAGAGAGCTTGTTGAGCTTGTCATCTTTTTCTGTCTCTCTCTCTTATTCTCTTTCTCCAACTAAGACTGCCGGAATGCCCTTGTGTCTCTCTCACTTACAAAAATTCCCAGCTTCTTCAGCACAGCACAGGTGTTCTCCCTCTTGATCAAGCAGTTATTTTAAGTAAACAAAATCTGGGTGTGACCTTTCTGCGAGCACTCTTTCGGTAATTTCAAACAGCCAGATTGTCTCCTCCAAGACAATGGTCTATTCATTTCGTGACATCATTTCATTTAGCACCTATTTGTGAAATATGCTTGTAATTCTCCAAAGTTTCTGCAATGTTACTGAATATAAAATCTCAGGTTTTCAAATAAGATCTACTTTAAAATGTGTGTATTTATGTAACCCACTTTAATATTTCCAAATTTCTCAAAAAATGTATCCAATACATTATGCTCCGTTGCCACATGCGTTGTGTCTAGTTGTGTTTCTGCATGTTTGGTACCGAGGTACAGATAACGCTATTTTGTCAGGTTATCTGGTGCAATACGATGACAATAGTCTTGCCTTGTCATGACATGAGAGCACACAAACTTAATTAGGTGATAACTAGCAAATGTCTTGGGCAGTCTACGTATGCAATATGCACTTCACTAACTTCATAAACAACGACTATGACTTCATATCAATAAGACAGGTCCTGTACCAAACAAAGCCATGTCGACTCACCTGAAGATGACAATTATTCTACAAACGTGCATACATCATATCCCTCCATATTTTCCAATAGTTTTCCGGCCACTAGTATCAGGTTTAACGCCTCATGATTTCAAATAGCATCCTATGATACCCCACTGAACACATGTGAATTAAGGCCCAGGAAAGGGGGGTCACGGGGACAGTAAGGGATGGTCCCACATTTGAATGAATGACCACTGCCTCTGGTCATATCCGTAGTGAAACGCAGGTTGTGACCAAGCTGAGTAGTCTGAAGTAAATATTCCACACTGTGCTGGATCACAATCGGAGGAGCGGCAGCGTTTGTCTGTAGTGGAGCTACTTAGATGCAAACCCAAGAGGAGCAGGTCACCACCGATGGCTCCACTGGCACGACCTTGGATGCCCTGAAAGCAACAATGCAGTAATCGCAGTCAGTGGACGTAGCCAGGCGGCTCTCTCGCTTGAGGATACAGGTATAGTCGCAATGAGGTTGTGTGTATTGAGATGCGCATCATTGAAATACTGGTTCACTATTCCAGATTTGTCCCACACTGCCCTGACCCAGACACAAGTGGAGAGGCTGGCAAAGGCACAGATTCTCTCTTAGGAGCTGCAGAGCATGATGTCCACACTTCACCGGGAGGAAGGAGAGAGGGACCGCCAGTGTGCAAAGGTGGAACTGGAGCAGGAGAAAGAGCTGTTCGCCAAGCTAAAGAAAGAGGGGGAGACAGTGCACCGATTGGAAGTTGACAAGCACTAAGAGGCAGTGACTCGTTTGTCATCTGTGTGAGTATGGACAGGCAATCTTCCATATTCCAGGGATTCGTCACACGAATTGAGGCCTGTCCATCACAGTTTCCACAGCCCTATGGAACTCCTCCTCCCACCTATCTGCCTACTCGGGTCAGCATGGCATCTCATTCAAAACCAGCTCATCACGGCAGTGGCAACATGGAGAGGAATGAAATGCTGTGGTCCAGCACTGGTTCCCCCCCAACATTCCTCTCAATGACATAATTATTTTTGTGACCGCTGTTGCTCTGTTAATGCTGCTCACTCACTTTCTACTTTTGTTCTTCATGAAACCCTGAGAAGTGCAATATTCTGTGCACTATTTGAAGGAATGAAACACTCATCAGTGGGATGAAATGGTGCCGGGTGGAGGTGTTACCCTTGTTAACAGTTTTCTTTATGTCTGATCTGTTATCTTCATGTGTGGAATGCATTTCGAACGTTTCTTTCTCCATTCAATTGTTTACAGTTAGTTAGTAGACAACATTGAATAGCTGTGGCGCATTATCTAGCTCAAGAATATTTGAAACCGGACAAGCGAAATTGGAAACTATTTAATTAAAGTTTTAAAAAGCATAGAATTCTCATGTTACATTAATTTCCCACTATTCCCGTCACGCAATCACAGTGTGAAATATGAAACCAGACAGCAGGGACCTGTGATAGGCTTTTTGCTGGGGAGTGCGGGGGCTTAGAGCAGGGAGTATGGCTGGTATGTGGGAGGCACATACCCGAGTCGCACGGTTAACCCCTGTGATTTACTCCCCTCACAGGATGTACATAATCGCAGAACGAATGGCCTGGAGTCTATGGGATTTGTGTTCATTACAATCGTGGCTGTTGAGTGCAGGGGGATCTGCTCTAACCAATGTCCACTCTGGCTAAAATTTCTCCTTGTTCAGCTCACATATATTGTGCAGTACATACGAGGCAAACACAACATCTGGAACAATTCAGTAGCACATCATGACGCTTAGACAAACATCACCAGCGGCCATTTAGAGAGCCAAAGGTATGTTCCACCACGATACTAGCTTTCACTCCCAACCCAAGATTTCCTAACAATGTTATCACTCGGACCCCAATAATTCCCATCAACGCCATCACGCATGACCCAAGGATTCCCAAAAGTGACTTATACCTATGGTGCCAATTCATAATCCATTTTCTCAATTCACCATAAGGCAACCAGTCACAATCCACGATGGACAAGACAATGAAATTAGGATATGTTAAAATAAGGAAACAGTTGTCAAGAGTCTCAATTTGTAAGCCATTTTAAGCTTATCGGGAGCTGACTGCCGTCAATCTGGGAGACTGGGCAACGCACGAGCGCTTGTTTCCGTTTCCAGCTCTCCGCGGTTCTGCACCAGCGGTAGTGCTGCCGTAACAGTAGGTCCAGCTGCGCCTCCATTTTCCATGGCATCGGAGATCACTTCTGAAGTATCGGTAGCTTGGTGTGCATGGTGGCTTCGTAAAGTGGATTCGACATAGGCTCTCTGGGAAAAACCTGAAAGTGATAGTGCATGACTGTCTCTCTGGCAGAAGCCCTGTGATGAGCAGTGTACTTGGGCGAGACATCCATTATTGCTTGTCATCCAAGAACGTAAATGATTGGATGATTATTGATATATTGGATTAGCAAGTGGACAAGAGGAAGGTTTTCAAAAATTGTAGATGGTTCCAGGTCGGCTGCTAAAATATAAACTGGAATTTAATGCGGAGAAGTGTGAGATATTGCATTTTGAAAGGACAAATCAACGTGCGATAAACGGCAAAGTAGTCAAGCAGAGCGACTGGGGAACACTCAGGTCTAATTAACTCGGTGAGAATGTTGCCACAAATTCGTAGGTTCGGTAAGAGAACGTTTGGAATATTAGCCTTCATAAATCATAGTACAGCGTCTAGAATTTGTGACGTTTTGTGAAAGTAAGATTAGCCATTAGTAAGAATGATTTAGAATAATGTGAGCCGGTTTGGTCACGTTAATACAGAACGCCAGCAACAAAATTGCAAGCACAGTTGAAGAATTTATTCCTTGAAGCGTAAGAAAAACGGGAGGGACAATAAATCAGTGGTTCTCATCTCTTTCGTTAACACTCACATTCCACCTTAATTAACACTTTACTAACCACAGATCTCCTAAGGCATCCTATTAAATTTGTACGAGACTTCAGGTGATTGTGGACAAACATGTGTGAGGGAAGAAGAATGAAGCATGCGACAGAAAATGCTTCATTTATCATCTAAAGGAACAGTCATTAAACGTAACTGTGCTCATTTGCTTCTGAAATTCACGATGGACGTGAGGTGGGAGAGAAGAATAGTAAATAGAAAAGATATTCGTTGTGATTGCCCTGTGAGGAGACACGGGCAAGTTATAGATGCAATCAGGTAATTATCTCTTATATGGGGATTTAATATGTACCGATCAGTAGGCAATATGAATTGGCAAGCGTGCATGTCGAGACATTGCAGAGTGTTGTCTGAATGAATTTGTTGCATTATTGAGAAATACTAACTTTTCCGAATTATTATGGGTTTGGGCCTGATTGTGGATGGAGAAGCCTCCTCAAACAAAATAAAAGGCGCTGATTCATCTATTCAGGAACAAGAGTGACGAATGGTTGTGTAGGATCATGAAAAGGCATTTGTGCGCTGCAGTCCGTTACTCCATTAATTTTAGCATTTCTCTTGAAAATGCGTCGGGGCCAAACAGGTGCTAAATAGTTGACATTTATCCCAAATAAGTAGAACATGGTTCAAAGCGTCTTTATGATGGTCTTGTTTTTATAAAAAAAATCTCATATGTGTACACGCCTGGAGAGGTATGGAAACTAATATACGCCAGTATGCTCGATGGCGTGCAGGATATTCTGACATTGATGCCTATCACCTTGATTTCAGCATCCTGATGACATCACGGTATACTCGTGGCGTCCATGTATGGATGCCTCAATCCTCTTATTCGTCACGCATTCTTCTACACAAATACTGATGAAGTCGATTGCGTGCCACAATGCATTTACTTTAATATAGAAAAGTCCACTGTCTTTAAGACCCTGTGTCTTCAGACCATCGACTTCCACCTCCTCTAATTTTGGCCGTGAGCAAATGGCATCTGCTCTGCTCCATTATCTGACTCGCAAAGTGTCGGCGTGTTGTGCATCGGTTGGAATTGTTGACAGGGTGTGTCAGTGATGAAGGGTGCCTGACGTGACAGAGTGAATTTTTACAAAGCGGTCGTTCTCTTGACATAAGTACTCATTAATTCAATTGCGTCTTCGATATATTTGGTTTAGATGCTGTTCGTGGTGAATCATTCATCCAGCACTGGCATTTACTTCGCCTTCGATGGTACATCGTGGTCACTTGATAAGACGGATGTGAAGTCAGAAAGCAATATTTAGGACAGGTAGTCACAAATTGTTTTCCAGCTTTGCGAAGGCTTCAAAAATTTCTGGAATCACGAAACTTCCTCCCTTATTATACATTCATTTTTGTTTTACAAACCTGTCCTACAACACTAATGTTACTATTCATAGAAAGAGATGACGTTTGTGACATAATTCAATGAAGAATATATGTATTTTAATTTTTTCACCGGTTCAAATCTCATGACATATTGGGACATTTTCCCCCACATATCTATCCAAGTAACATGAAAGTAATTAATGTCCATGAGACCATTAAATTCGATTACGAAATGACGTAACGTGTAAACATGTTATCTCTAATTGTGCTTCTTTCCGTGGTCTGAGGCTAATGCGAATGAAAATGCCACTCATTAGCTTAATTAAGTTATTACTGGGGTATAAATTTTCCGTCAACTAGTGTCAATTGCGCAGCAAGAACCTACCGTTGGTTCAGGCCGAAAATGGGTTATCCAGCTATTTTCCTGATAGTGAGAATTTACTATCCCATACTGGCTGCGGTCGGTATTCCAGGTAAGGAAAGAGATTCCTGTGGATCTCCAATTATCTTACGATTATTGAAACGTAGACACGATGTCTCTTTCCTGACAATTCTTCAGTTCATTTTAGAAAGAGGGCATCAGAAAAAAAATGATGCCTTCTGTTTTATAAACATAATTGTGCACATTCAGAGGTTTGATACACGTTGATTAATTAAATAGCTTTATATCTATGTCTTTTTTTCTAACATTCATTGTAAATCTAAGAATACAGTTGAAATCTGATTTTATTAATCGCCGCCAAATCATGATGCCTTGACATGAAGGGTGGATAAACAAGGGGAGTGCAATATGTTTGCACTTTATTCTCTTGAATGTCGAAACATAAGGGGTATTACCTGATGGAGGGGAATGGATGGAGTAAGGGCTAGCAGAAATTTTCCACATTGTTGGTTAATTGGAACGACTTCACGCAGATTGTGGTGATCGTTGCCATATGAAGTCAGGAAAACATGATAAATGTCGACATTCAAGAAATTTGGACAGGTGCATGGATGGAAGAGGTGCACATTAATGGGGAGCGGCAGGAAAATAGTTTGTTACTCAATAAACGAGACACGGGGGCTGCTTTTGTGTCGTTGTAGACTATGGTTCCAATAGGTAAGAATGTAAAGTACATTCTCTTAGATGCGTGGAGAATATGACGTCTTGCTATTCACAGCAATGAAAGATGTGCAGTTTTCCAACTGATGCCAAGACCCTGATGATGTTGCTCTGTGCCATTATTTCAATCTCTGGGATTTGTCAGTTAGTGAAAGAGCGGAAGACTTTGTAGCAGGGCGCAGGTGACATATGTGTCACTTCTGGATTAGACACTAAATTAACCCTTGTTTTCCGCAATTGCTAGAAAGGTAGTACCTTCCACTTTGATGTTATTTGAGTCGTTTTCATATTTTTTTCAAATTGTGAGAACCACAATTATCATGTTTCCAGGCACGTCTGCACCATTTAAAGTGAAATAGAAAAGCATCAACATTGTTTGTTGTCTGCCAGCATCAACCTAGTCCACAGTGAACGACATAAAAAGTGATATTAAATTTCTCAACCAGCTGAACGGCCATGAAATATCCAATGTCAGCGTCATTCAAAGGTAACTCCATTTTAAATGTTCTCCCCGTATTACCTTGGTAATATGGTGTCATGTTCGAGCAACAAACTGTTTTATTAATCCCCACTGGATAATCAATGCCACAACCAATCCTATCTAAAAGGATTGCATTAAAAAGAAATATTCTCTAGTATGTTTGCCCATTATTTTCCCCTGTTACTGCAACAAGAAAATACCTCAAATCTCTGTGGCCATTTGACAGCCACTTACGAAGGAACGTAACATGGACCAAATAGCCAGTCATAGAATTACGAGCGAAAAAACATCCAGCTCAATGATTAATGAAGTTGGACTCCAAGATTTCAGGAAGGAACTTATTTTATGACGAGATTCACGAACAACACGATCCTTCTCCTTTACCGATTCTGAACGATATTCTGAGGTTGGCTTGGAAACTGGAAACATGTGTGCTCAGGCTTAGTAGCAAATGTATCTTTCTAAACACTTTGCTGAGTAAATTGTAGAAGAAATCCGTTAACTTTCCATTATCTGCATCTTCCAAAAGCCCCAAGATCCGAACATTTTTGCGTCTTCTTCTCCTCTCTTAATCGGCCACCCTCGAGATTAACTTGGAGTTGCTGGAAGACAGTGCTTCACACTTTATTAACTGACACCAACCTCCACAGTTTACAAACCATCCTTAATTGCTGAAGTTAACTGTAGGGCTTTTTCAATCGCTTTTTTCACTCTCTTCCAATGCTTCAGTTTTTCTCGTCTTATCTCACGTACTTGCCTTTTCAGCCTGTCTGAAACGAAATCTCCAGTCAGAGAGGCTGTCTTCTTTTTACCATTTTAGCAGCTTTAGATCCTCTGGTCGTTGTCGTTTCAAAATCACTGATAGTAAATATTGAAGGGATCAGGTGTGAGCCACTTTGGTTAAAGATTAAGAAGGAAATGATTAAAATCGATCGGATCACCAAACTAATACCTGGTCCACCATGCAGTCACCAGACCAGAAGACACCAAATGCTCTTTTCGAGATTCCATCAGCTTTTAACTTGCAGACATTGAGGAATTATGAACCTTTATTTATGTGAGTGAAACACGAATGAATGCAGCCGAGGTAATTCTAATCAAAATTTTGGAGGAATGCAGGCGATCTTGAAGCATCCATAGATGCTGCAAGATATATTATTACTGCGTCAGGCTTGAGTCTTGCCTCCATATATGATTGAAGAAACACGACGTCTTAATTGCAGACTTGTGGAAGGAAGGTGGAGACTGGAAGGAGGAGAGGTACAGACCAACAGACAAAATATTTTAATTGGGTATGATAAGAAAGATGAAAATAGATATTGCTCTGTGAATAAAGGAAGGAAAGGGAAGAGAGAGAGAGAGAGAGAGAGAGAGAGAGAGAGAGAGAGAGAGAGAGAGAGAGAGAGAGAGAGAGAGAGAGAGAGAGCTTTATGAACGGATGTAGGGAGGAGAAGAAGTCAATTTTAATGGCATTCCTCCAAATTGCAGGTGCTTTCAATCCCGGCCCCATTCTGTCCATGATCCCATGCAATTTCCAGCTGAGGCCGCTCGAACATTAGAGGAAATAAACTTTGAAAATGAACCATCTTCAGCCCCATTGTTCTCCACGAACCAGTCCATTGATGGCAACTCTGTTCCGCAAGGCTGAAAGACCAAATCACCTCAATTGGGATGATGATCGTCCTTGTCCCCAGCCTTGGGAAGCTTTTCATGCAGCGTGAAGTCAGATGTCCTTTTCTTTCATCAAAAGTGTGTCTTATGATCAGGTGTGACGCCATTCAGATTTTGTTCCATTATATATCGTAAACACTGCACGATATCTACTACTCTACCGTACAGCAGCAAACCCGTTAATGCGATAATTTCAGCGGCCAGAGAGAATGTCATTGTTCCCTTTGTTCACTGAGGGGGATAACTCAGCTCTACGAGAGCATCATGCTTATATTCCAAATATATTACTTCATGTGGAAACTGAGACATTCGACGTCCCAGTTCTACATGCTAATGGAGTGTCTGTTCGAACTGTGAACCTCAATCAATTTCGATCAGCGCAGACGGGCTTGTGAGCTGCCGGGAACGACGGATTTGGACCTTTCTGCATGTAAGGTGACGCAATTCATTTTCTCCCACATGAACGTAATTCTATATTTGCTCATTTCTTTCAGTTAATGTAACTACGATTGTGATCCTGTCTCTCCGGAACTGTGGCCTCTCCAAATGCCTCACTCGCTATCTAGTAGCCATGGCGGTCGCAGATCTGATGGTGGTTATCGTTGCAGTGATAATACATCAGATTAATTTTATCTATTTGTTCGCAAATTTCTTGTTCGAAACACCGATATGTTCCGTCACGTTGGTCCTGCAACAGGTAAACATTGACTGTTCCGTTTGGTTCACTGTGGCTTTAACTGTCGATCGTTTCATCGCCATCTGCTGTCAGAAGCTGCAAATCAAATACTGCACGGTCAGAATAGCCACCGCGGTGATAATTGCAGTAGGTGCAGTGAGCTGTGCTCAGAATGGTCCATTTTATTTCGCAGTCCATCCACAGCGCTGCGTTCCCTCGCACGAATACGTGCGGGCGCCGTTGTGGGCAGCGTACAGAAGATTTGAACATATTATGACTCCGGTCTTACCATTCGGTTTAATTCTGATATTTAATACATTAACCGTCAGACACATTGTAGTCGTGAATAAGCTCCGTCGGAAACTGCGATGCAAGAGTGAGATGGAGAAAGATCCCGAGATGGAGAAACGGAATAAGTCGGTGATTTTGCTCTTCGCTCTATCCGCCAATTTCATTTTAACGTGGACACCCCAAGTTATATATTCTATGACACTGCCAAAGGAAAACTATTCCTATACGGATAAGTATTTCAGCACTCCGATGTATATCCTGCAACAATGTGGGGTGATGTTGAAGATGCTCAGTACCTGCACAAACACCTGTATCTATGGGCTGACACAGATGAAATTCAGGGAGGAGCTGAAGAAAGGGGCGAGATACCTGTTGACGTGCAATGGGAAACACTTGAAATGAAACGTAAACCCAAATAAAATTGTATTTAGCTTCAAAATACCTAATCAAGTGTGTTTTGTAACAAAGTAAATACCGCTGGAGATACTTCTGTTATCAACACTTTATGTTCAATTAATTAGAGTTCATACTGGACACCCAGTCAGCAGAAACACAGAGATACACTTCCGGCCGTTGAAAGACTAAAGGACGCTTCTCTCGTTCTTCTCCTGCTCATCAGCCATCTCTCCCCTTCCCCCGTCCCATCCTGCATCTATTCACGCACACCTCAACGATGCTGAAAATGTCCTCCGTCGGCTCTGTCTCCTTTCCTCCCAGTACAAACAGGATTACCCGCCGCACTGCGGACGCTTTCTCGCGCTTTAAACCCTTTCTACTACTGGGCACCTTGTTCCAGCCTTCTACCTGCTCTAGATATCAAACCCATAGACTTCAGCACTCTCCTCAATCATAACAATCTCATCCCCGACACTATCTCCGTACTGATCCCAACCTCACTGTCAAACCCGACGTCAAGCCTGGGGCTGTTATTAATTGGTGCACCGACCTCGATCTGGCTAACAGAATACCTCACATCTAAGATAATTCATTGTACTGACACCTCCAACAGGAATCCACCAAAACAAGTCAACCCACAGTATCACGCACCATGACTAAAATCATCACTTGCATTGCCTCCAACGTTTTGTTTCCACACCTCCCACTGTCCGCTCCTACCTCCTACCCAATATTCATAAACACAATTGTCCCAGTAGACCAATCGTTTCTACAGTTCCTGCCCCACCGAACGGTTATCTTGGACAATTAGGCACTGATAAATCGATTCATTGATCACACCAGATCTGATCCCAGCAAATGAATTGGTGTCCAATTGGCCACCTATTTCAATTCCACATCCCGTTCCCTCTCTGAAACATCTGTCCAGGATTTCATGAACAACCAGACTGAGATCACCCTCGAAATGGAACATCTGAAATTCCATCTGGGCACCCTCAAATTCAAAGGATTTAATATCGACTTCTGAGACCTGTTTGTATTCCTTTGAATGTTTTTGACTTAAATCAATGCGATCTGGAAAATCTTTCTTGAACGTTTGTTTCAATGGTTGGTTGAGTTTCACAAAGTAACATATTGAAACATGTTGACTACTTCTGAGCAATGTTATTTTTTCTTTCCAATGGACAAATGATTGTCAATCCAAGCATAGTTCAAATACAGTATGCACGACCGCTCACTCTAGATACTAATTCTATTGGTCCTATAGACTTTGGTACATCTAAACCTATTAGCATACCTATATCAGGGCTATTTCTCAGTATATAAACCTTTATCAGATACGCCCACTGATCCACATCACATTTATGTGGGATGTCTCCTTTATGCATAGGCATAGTCTTCTGTCTGTATGCAAACGTAAACATACACACAATATATAAGAGGCAGATATAAACTTCGGACAAAGAGGGAGGAACCTTCAGAGACTGGGGAAATGACATGGACATACTCATTCAACAATCAGGATCAAGGTGATACTATGTTCTCCCATTTCCTGACGGATAAGTACATGAATCCTGCTCCCTGACCTCGGAACGAACTCCAACCCAATATGAAAGGACCTACTTACGTCCCACATCGTCCTCCAATAATTCATATATTACTTCCAACCTCTCATGTTCTTCCAAAATATTTCACCTCATTGAAATCAACCTGAAAGTTTTATGACCAACTCTACAATCGATCTATATCCTCTTGTCTCATTCAGCAACCTTCAATTCAATTGACAAAACATCCAACCTTCTTTCTGGATGACTCAGAAGAAAATGACCAGAAATGAGTTCATTTCTCGAAAGTGTGAAGTAAACGTACGAAAATAAATCTTGATTGTGGAATAAATGGTTCGTTTTTAGATTCATAGGATTCTGGAGAAATACAGGAATCATTCGTGTGTACCACCAACAAGATAGTAACTACAACTTCACTTGTGTTGTCTGAAGAGGGAGCGCAAATTCATTGAAGCCCAGCGCACCCTCCACACAGCATGTTTAAACTGGCTGCGTCGGGGATGAGAGGGATCGGAGACTTCACCAGGTGCCTGACTAACAACTTCTTAAAACAGGCACAGGTACTCCTGAAGGATCAAATAAACTGTTCACACTGAAGATCTGAATGTCTCATCTGTGCAAAACAATATCTATATATTTATTTATTTATTAAATTTGAGATATGGTACTTTTCCCTGCACATGTAATATTTGGCGGTACAGGCACAACGACTCAGAGGACGCTGTTTCATCTGGTTATACTTTTTACCATCGGATGAGAATAAACTTGACTTCTTAACTTGACTTGCAGGGTCCATGTTTCAATCAAACTATCATCAATATATTGGATAACATTAATTTAAAACACAGTCCAGGTGAACCATGTCGATACATATCTGCACTATATGCACAGGATACTGTGTTGTGCCTCCTCCATTGTGCATGGATTCACCACCTGATCTGATTGTAAAATCTATACTTCCTGAGGTGATTGATGAATGTAAGGTTTACAAACGTCATATTGACAACATTTCTCAGAGGCACTGTTGAGTGGCTCCTGTCGTGCTACATAATTGTGTGCTTATGGAGGCTGAAAAGTATTGGGATGGAAGTAAATATTGATTCATGAATTCGATCAAGTTAATCACTGGAGTCTTCTTTTCCTACGTTGATGTCGTTCACCTGTAGCATGGCTTACTATGGATCAAATAATTACTTGGGACCTCAGCCTTGGATCACTCAGTGTTGTTGACCATTTCCCAGAAGGAAGGAACTACAGGAACATCGAAATCAAAACAGCCATTCTTGAAGGAAGGTTCTTTCCGCAGGCTATGAGATTAATGAATGGCGCCCTGTAAGAGAGTGAACAATTCAAACATATTTATTGATTTAATTGTGCAGGACTACGGTATGTATCTATGTGATTATTGTTCGTTATTTAACATGGTTCTAAGTCTGTGCACCGCGGTGGTGAGAAATCATATTTCTAATGTATATATATATTTTTTCACAGAGTTTATAGATTTTTTCGGGGGATAAATGGGAAAGATTTGCTACAGTAGGTTATATACAAACACTTCAAAATAGGTCATATTTTAAATAATGGGGGTCTGCCCCATGCTAGACATATCGGGCCCTCTGAGCTTTTGCAATATTTTTGAATGGGACTCAAGAGACTTCACTAATGGAATGTTGTTTATAAAAAGCAACAGATGAAAGATCTCATCCGAGTCAAATGTAGTAAGGCGGAGAACTTGCTGTTTTAAGGTGATGTAGTTTTTGTTAAGCAGAGAGAGTCAAAACGGCTTTCTCTTAGAGAGAGAGGGAGAGAAACCTACAGAGATCACATGTACAGTCAGCAGACAATGACTGGGACTGGGAATGGACAAACTCACAAGCTTCCAGAATCCCTCATTTTAGAATATGGCCAGGTCAAAGCACTGGTGAACTTTATAAATGTTAAATTATGTGCACAGAAAAAGAATTGCCTGCAACCAGTGAACTTGAAAGAATTAAAAGTGAGATGGTGCTATGAACCTGAGAACTTTTGTGAAGTTGCACACATAATAGATTCACATGCATTTAGAATTTTAAGGGGGTAAATTTAGGTTAAGGTTAGTCAATGAAGATAAGTTACAATTTGATTCTCTTTTCATCTGTAAAGATTATTAAAAGCATTTTTTTAAAGTAACCATTTGATTTTGTGAATACCTATTGCTGCTGGTGTTTGGGGTCCTGCTGGCCCATAAGATATTAAAATGACACAAACCTGGAATTTGAAAGCAACCCCCGCTCTCCGCTCATTGTCACGTAGAGATGAATTTGAATTGCACTTAAATCCCCCATCACTTTGCGTCATGATTCAAGCGACCGATGTGTAACCACCCCGCCGCTTTGTTGAGCATTACGTCAACTGCAAATGGGTGAAATTAATCAGGCGTGATTATGTGATTATGTTTCGTAAAGGGGTTGTAAATAACTCCACCACGCCGTTCGAGAATCCCTTGGTGGATCGGCGAGCTATTAATTAGATGTGAGCCGCTCTGTTTTCTGCATTTTGCAGCCCGGAGTTGCAGGGGACACCGCGATGGGACGGGTTCCGATTATAGCCGTCAAATGAATTTTCTACCCGATTGTGGCCGCGATTGGAATTCCTGGTAAGGCATATTCCTTCATTTAGCGCATTACAAAGGACTCCGGTTACTGCCACCGATGTAATGAACTTGTCTCCCAACTGTTAACACTTACTGATGGCGCTCTTTTGAATTTTGTCTGTCCTTCCCGTCTTTGCAATGAGCGGTCTCGACGTCCATTCAGATATAAATTAATTATTCTTTTGACTCTCTCTGGGGAAAGTTTACTGTCCCAAATGTTGTTTGTTACTCGTGGCAACCGAGTACAATCGTTGGATTAAGATCCAATTTAGAACCTTGCAAGTTAGCGTCTCCAGGACTTCTCTTCCGTAATATACAGCATGATCGGAATGAAATCTCCTTGTCTGTAGATTATAAGCTTCTATATTTTAATCAGAGTGGTATTCAGTAGCAAAAAAGGGAAAGCGTCGCCTATTGAATCAATCCCGCACCCAGAAGGTTACTGACACTGCGAGGTGGACAGTTGGGAGAAGGCGACACTGGCGGAAATACCCTGCCTCTGATGGTATATCATGAGTGGAACCTCTTCCATGTTATCACTAGAAGTAACGTGCTCTGAAGGAAGGAAAATTAATCCTGTAAACTCTGAACATACCTATTCTTATTTTACAAATAAAATACGTATTAAATGTGCTAAGAGCCCAGATGACCCAAAAACCAGCAGCAATTGATATTCACCAAGACTAATGGTTACTTAAAAAAAGTTGCTTTAAATTATATTTAAACATGAAAATAGGATCACACTTTAACTTAACTCTAACTTACTTAACCTAACTTATCCCCTTCTAATTCTAAGCGCACGTGTGTGTAAGTTCAGAAAAGCTCTTTGCTTCACAGTCCAAACTCACTTCTTGTTCCTCCATGTTCACTGGTAAATTCTTATACTGTACACAGAATTCATCATTATAAAGTCACCATAATTTAGTGACCAAAAGTTAAATAGTTACCGCTCATAAAGGTTCTTCTTGCTTTTCAGAGAGAGGTTAGCTGTTTCAGGATATCCACAACTCCAGTGACTTGACCAGCAGGATTCCCCAGATGATACCTTCTTTCTTTCAGGTCACTACAGACTTCCTTTTTCTTTCCCTTATTTAAGTGAAACATTAGACAGCCGTTCCTCTCCTTTTGCATGACACACAAGGGTTTTGATTAGGCTGTCTTCCAAACTGGGATTTCCTGCCATGAGGCCTCAATCAATATGCGATCCCTCTTCAGACAACACAAGTGAAGTTGCAGTTCCTATCTTGTTGGTGGTACACACGAAGATTCCTGTATTTCTCCAGAATCCTATAAATCTAAAAAAAAACCATTTATTCCACAATCAAGATTTATTTTCGTACTTTTACTTCACACTTTCGAGAAATGAACTCATTTCTGGTCATTTTCTTCTGAGTCATCCAGAAAGAAGGTTGGAGGTTTTGTCAATTGAATTGAAGGTTGCTGAAGGATACAAGAGGATATAGATCGATTGTAGAGTTGGTCATAAAACTATCAGATTGATTTCATTCAGGTGAATTTTTTTTTGGAAGAACATGAGAAGTTGGCAGGAACTCAGAAGTAATATTTGAATTATTGGAGACGTTATGGCCAGATATTAATGAATAATATATTGATATACATTAATAAATGGAAGAAGTAGTTTATTTATATTAAATTTAATTAATTAATAAAGAATACTAGGAGTAGAAGAGATTAATATGAGACAAATTTGAAAAATGTATACCTGTATTGAAAAGTCAAATGTTAATATAGAGACTTTATGTGTGCTGTGAAGAGTGCTTCTGGGGCTTTCCACGCTTTCCTATTTTTTTTCTAATCTTTCTATTTCTTTCATTTTTGGGGAGCATTCGGTGTACGTGTGGGGGGAAGGGCTCTGAGAAGTCCTCATCTGCGAACATTAGTTGGATGTTGTCCAGGGATTTGTTGCAGGAAGGCATGCTTAATCATGGGGCATGGTTTGTGGCCTTCTGTCAGGGCAAGAATCTTATTCATGAGGATGTCTGCGCCCTTACTCCTAGGCTGTCCAGGTGCATGGGCCTAGTGGCTTGGTTGAGTCTGGACAGGCCTAATGTGCTGAGTAGCAGCGGTTTGAGTGCCGGGTATTTACCCAATTCTGGTGATCTTGGATTAAATTGTTCACTCTGGTGGCCATTTGCCGATCGACAGTGCAAACAATGTGGTGGAAGATCATCGAGTGGCCCTGCCGTTGATCGCATGCTGATTAGTCCTTTCAAAATGCAATATCTAACACGTCTGCATTAACATGCAACTTACATTTTAGCAGCCGGCCCAGAAACATCTACAATATTTGAAAACCTTCCTCATTGTCCACTTGCTAATCCAAAGTATCAATAATCATCGAGATCATTTACGTTCATGGATGACAAACAAGAATGGATGTCGTTTCAAAGCACACTGCTCAGCACATGACTTCAACCAGAAAGACAGCATTGTACTACCACTCTCAGGCTTCTCCCAGAGAGTAAATGTCGAATCCAGTTTACAAAGCAACGATGAACGTCAAGCTACCGATACTTCATGAGTGATCTCCGATGCCATGGAAAATGGCGACGCAGCGGGACCTACTGTTACGGCAACACTACCGCCGTTGCGGACCCGCCGGGATCTGGGAACGGAATCAAGCACTCCCGCGTTGCCCAGTCTCCCAGATTGGCGGCCGTCAGCTCAACATAACCTTTAATTGGCCTGCAATTTGAGACTCTAGACAACTCTTTCCTTAATTTATCATATCCTAATTTCAATGTCTTGTCCATCGTGGATTGTTACTGGCTGTCTTAAGATGAATGGAGGAAATAGATTATGAAGTGGTGCCAGAGGTATAAGACCTTGACTTTTAATTGATGGTATTGGTGGGAATCCTTGTGTTAAGTGTAATGGTATTTATGGCAAATCTTGGGTTATGAGTGACAGCATTGGGGGGAAACCTTGGGTTCGGTGTGATGGCATTGTTGGAAATCCTTGGGTAGTGAGTGACAGCTTTACTGGGATTCCTTGGGGTCAGAATGATGGCATTGTTGGGAATCCTTGGATTAGGATTCAAGGTTAGTGGTGGAACATGCCTTTCGCGATCTAAAAGACAGCAGGTGATGCTTGTTAAAAGGTCTTGATGTTGCTACTGCCTGTGTCCCAGATGTTGTATTTATCCTGTTGTGTACTGCACAATACATGTGAGCTCAACAAGGAAACGTTTTTGCCAGAGTGGACATTGGTTTTAGCAAATCCCCCTACACCCTATAGCCAGAATGACAACGAACTCCAACCCCATGGATCCAGTCCATCTTTTCTGCAGTTTTGTCTATCTTGTAAGTGGAGTGAATCTCAGGGGTTTCCAGTGCGACTCGGGTATGTACCTCTTGCCCACTAACCCAACTCACACCATCTGCTCTCATCCCCCCGAAACACAAAGTTTGTGACAGGACACTGCTGCCTGCCTTCATATTTCATACTGTGATCGCGTGACGGGAATAGTGAAAAATTAATTAAATATGAGACTTTTATGCTTTTTGTAACTTTAATTAAAAAATATGTTCAATGACCGTGATCTGGTTTCATAAATGCCTGTGGTAGATAACGTGCCACAAAAATTCATTGTTGTCAACAAACTACGTATGAACGATTGAATGTCGAAAGAAAACAGTGCAAATCCATTCCACTCTTGAAGATGAGTGATCAGATATAAAGAAAACCGTTAACAAGGGTAACATCTCACCGGCAACATTTTATCCAAATAATGTGTTAATTCCTTCAAAGAATGCACAGAATTTTGCATTTATCAGGGTTTAATTAACAACGAAAATGGGAAAATAACAGAGTAATATTGGACACACAAATCATTTCGTCATTGAGAGGAATGAGGAAAGGGTGGGAGGAAACCAGTGCTGGGTGGGATGAAACCAGTGCTGGAGCACAACTTCTAATCCCTCTCCATGTGGCCGCTGCCATAATGCGCTGGTGTGGAATGAAATGCCATTCCGAAGCGGGAGAGTAGGTACATGGGAGTAAGGTTTCCATAGCGTTTTAGGAACTGGGATGGATAGGCCTCAATTTGTGTGACCAATCCGTGAAATATTGAGAACAGCCTTTCCATTTTCACCCAGATGACCAGCGAGTCACTGGCTGCAAGTACTTGTCACCTTCCCAACTTTGCTTGTCTCCTCCCCTTTCTTTTGCTCGACGACCAGTGCTTTCTCTTCATATCCCTTCAAAAATTTGCACTTTTGTGTGTCTGAAAGTTGCAGTATTTTGGTTTTCCTTCTTTATTTGAAGATATTAATACAGCATGGCAGCAATTTAGAATGCCAATGACCCCATCGAATTCGTGTTAAACTGCAAAAGATTTCATTAATTTCAAGGGATGTGATTCTGATGAAAATTTAAACGTCTCGTCCAGTAGATTCCATAAATAAATACTGCAATAAAATTTCTGGTAGAGTGTAATGAGATGCAGATTCGGCGAAGTAATGGAGGGAATTGATATCTCAATCTGTTCAAGCTTAGTGAACAAGTTAACCATGCAAGAATAATTATCTGCTCTGTGATAGGATCTTTATTTGGTGCAATAAGAAAATATTTAAAGCTGTCTTCCACCTGTTAATGTTATGTTTCTTATGTTATTTCTATTTCGATTTACATACACAGCAGATGTTGAATATAAGAACAACGATGCAATGTTGAGACCTCACTTGGTAATCTGCAAACAGGTTTCGGCTCCTCATTTAAAAAATGGTGCGGTGAAGACAGAGTGTTTTAAGTGAAATATCACAAGGGAGATTCCATTTATTATCAATTGACTGTATCTATTCAACGAGATAAAGCAACTTTGGTCTCGATTCAAGTACACACCCATGCACACACAATATCCAGCACATAATAACCACAAAACGTTTTCGAATAAGACATCTCTGTGAAGAGCTTGTACGTTCTTCACGTGTCTGCGTGATTGCCTCTTGGTGCTCAAGTTTCCTCCTAACTTCTATAAAAACTTTATTTGGTGTATTTGGAATGCATAGGCTGGTGGGCCTCAAAGGCTTGTTACCGTACTGCATGTCTTAAATATTTCTTGAAGGACATGATGCAGGTGGAAATCAGTGATTGAAAAAATAGTAAAGAAAATAAAACATATCCCGTTCTCAAACATTAAAGCTGGGATACAATAATGCTCACATGGCAGTTGAATGGTGTAAAATGATTTATAACTACTTGCAAACATATTGTACCAATTTCTAATTGAAACAGAAACAAAAGATTTTGAAATTATTTTGCGTGTGTACGGCCGGTAGCCAAGGTCCATTTTTACGTGTATAATATAAACAAAACATTGTTTTGAATTTGCTTTTGTGCTGTTAGAATAAAGAACATAGAGCACGTTCAGATACTATTTTGACAATTTAATTTTGAATGTCTTAATATCTTATATACATTTATTAATTCCTTAAAATACAGTTTACAGTTTCAAGAGTTCGAAACAATATTGAATGAAATCAGTGCTACCTTGGAACGGATTTTTCATTATTTCATGAGTCATGATTTTAAATGTAAATGGAAATGATCACAATATTAGTCAAAGAAATCTTTGGAATATTGACTGATTAATTAATAGAAAATGATGATATTTAGAAACCTGGATGTTTGACACATTAGGCAATATAACACAGAATCGAATACATAGAAATTTGAATATTGAATTTGGAAGAAGACAGTATTAATTGGTCCCTGCTTTGAGCAGATCGAGAAGGAGACAATAAACAACAATTAATACCATTGAAGAAGTTTATTACAGAGTACAATACGCTTTGGGGCATTGGATCTACTTTACCTAAAAGGACTCTTTGGTTTGGATAGATTTTTTGTGCATGTTTGATGACTTAGTGCAAGGAAGATAACAGCAACTGCAGCAGTTAAGGAGCTACATGCCGAGAAGATTAAGAAAATCGAAGATTTGATGAATTGCAAAGGCGGCAGTTAGATATAAGGGGATGCGAAATGGCGGAGGGAGGATAAAGACAAGAAAGATAATACAGTTTTGAGTGATTCATATCCTGCACAAATACCGCAAAAGCCAATAATTGAATTTGAGATTGAATTTGAAATAGTGGCTGAAGATATACCACAAGAGAGTGGTGATAGGAAAGAGCTTCCAAAATAGAGACATGATCAGAGATTAAAGCAATATATGGAGCACAGAACCTAATAGGACCTACCTCCTCGAGTTCTTAGGGCAGGCTCCAGAGATTCAGATGCTGGTTTTATGTATTTGCAGATTCAAGCAGTTGCAACTGTGTTTAAAGTGGTTTCAGTTCAAATTGGACTTAGAAGTTAAGGAGGAGCGATCAAGAATGACACGGGTGTGGCGACGACAAGAAAAGGAGCTGCAGGTCATTCAGCGATTGAAAGAAGAGGAGCGACCAAAGGAGCAGCTAAGAATGGAGCTAAAACAGCAACTGGAACTGAACGAAGATATTGCTAATGTGGCCAGCTCATAAGCATTAAAACGCTCAGTGGTATTTGTGGCTCCAAGTATACTATTGAATGCGTCAGGTTTTGATGAAGGGCTTCAGAGAAGAAAGAATCTATCAATTACAAAATCTAAGCCAGTGATAGAACTACAAGAAGCACATGATCAAGGACTGAGGATATTATGTCTCGGTGTTCAGCCAGTACTTCCTGAACAATACAGGCTTGTTCTTGGACCAGGGAGGAAAAGGGAATAAGCTGAGCAAGCACCGAAAAGTCGAAATGTGCAGGATCTCGAATTAACAGGGTTGATCCAAGGAACCAGAGATCAAACACCAATGATCGCCGCACTGGACAAAGATGTGAGACAAAAACCATCTCTTAACTCCTGGCAAGTATTAGAAATTCAGGTGGACAAAGTAACATAAGCCTTGGGATGACAAAAGAACATGAATTGGCTGAATAATTAATTAATTATTAATTAATATTTAACTCTATATCCTCTTCCCAAGATAAAGAATCCAGCTTTGATGGTGTTAACTTCCAAATCTTTGAGAAGAGCACTGAATAATTGAGTAAAAGCTCAGAGGATTATTACATTTATTTGGAACAGGTCATGAGAGGACCAACAACTGAATTCGTAAGGACTTGTCAACATCTGAATCCGGATGTATGATTGAAAAAGGCGACGTGGTTACAAGAGATGTATTTTGATAACAAATATACATTCCTACAGCTTGCACAAAGAAGGATTTCATGTTTGGTAATGGCACCAGAGGGCATGAATTATTTATAAGCTTGCACCTTCTTTCTAACAGGATGTTTCAATGTCTTTATGGGGATTGGCTATCTTCAGGTCAGGAACTTGACATAACTCAGAATGTGATAGATAAATTATCAAACTCTATGAGAGATATATGGAAAAATAGTGGATTACCAGAGGAAATACCATGTGACAGCTATTTTTAGGATTTAGTAAATTTTTCGAATGACAAGTGGATGTTGTCACATTTGCAGTGTATAGAATTACGGGTATTTAAACAATGAGTAAACAGTTTAAAAGTCGTTTTGTAGAAACGGGGGGGGGGGGGGGGGGAGCGGCCAGCGAGGAGCAGTGAGTGAGTGGCCCAGTGAAGGAGTGGAGACTTTGGTTCAAGGGACTTCGGTGAGCAGGGCTAAGAAGGAGCTTATTAGTAAAGGGTATTATAGTAAGAAAGGAGGAAATGTAGTTAGTTGGGGGAGTTAAGTGCTCCAATTGTGGGATGTGGGAAGTCAGAGACTGCACAGATGTTCCTGTTGACTACACCTGCAAAAGGTGCATCCAATTGCATATAATGAGTGACCGTGTAAGGGAGCTTGAGCTGCAATTGGATGAACTGAGGATCATAAGGGAAGCAGAGGCAGTGATAGCGAGGAGTTACAAGGCGACAGTCACCCCTAGAAGGCAGGAGTCAGTGAATTGGGTGACTGTGAGGAAAGGAGGGAGAGCGCCACTGCAGAGTACTCCTGTGGAAGTGCCCCTCAGCAACAAGTATTCGGCTTTGGATACTGTTGGGGGGAACAGCCTATCAAGGACAAGTCGTGGGGGTCAGCTATCTGGCACACGGGCTGCCCCTGAGGTTCAGAAGGGAAAGAAGGATAAGAATAGGATTCTTGTAGTTGGGGACTCATTAGTTAGAGGGACAGATAGGAGGTTTGTGGGAAGAGATAGGGGATCCAGGTTGGTATGTTGCCTCCCTGGTGCCAGGGTCAGGGATATATCTGATCGAGTACATAGCATTCTGCAAGGGGAAGGAGAACAGCCAGAAGTCGTGGTCCATGTGGGGACCAATGACTTAGTTAGAAGTGCGGATGAGGTCCTGAAACAAGATTATGTAGAATTAGGTAGGAAGTTAAAAAACAGGACCTCCAAGGTAGTAATCTCTGGATTGCTGCCTGTGCCACGAGCTAGTGAGGGTAGAAATAGGAGGATGTGGAGGATGAATGCGTGGCTAAAGAGATGGTGCAGGGGGCAAGGGATAAGATTTCTGGATCATTGGGATCTCTTCTGGGGAAGGTCGGACCTGTACAAGAGGGACGGACTCCACTTGAACTGGAGGGGGACCAATGTGTTGGCAAGTAGATTTGCTAGAGCTGTGGGGGTAGGTTTAAACTAGTTTGGCAGGGGGGTGGGGAACAGAGGGTGAGACCAGTGTCCAGGGAGTATGGCCACCTAGCTAGGAATAAATAAAGATAAGAAAGGTAGGATGGAGACTAGGGTAGAAGGTAAAAAAGAGAATATATGTGAGGGTCATTCTCTAAGATGCATATATTTAAATGCAAGAAGCATAGTGAACAAGATAGATGAGCTGAGAGCATGGATTGATACTTGGGGTCACGATATTGTGGCAATTAGTGAGACCTGGCTATAGGAGGGGCAGGACTGGCAACTTAATGTTCCGGGATACATTTGTTTTAGATGTGATAGATCAGGGGATAAAAAAGGAGGAGGAGTTGCTCTGCTTGTTAGGGAGGACATTACTGCTGTGAGGTGGCAGGATGGTATGGAGGGATCGACCAGTGAGGCTGTTTGGGTGGAATTGAGGAGTGGAGGAGGCAAGAGGGTGCTAATAGGGGTATATTACAGACCACCAAATGGGCCAAGGGAATTAGAGGAACAAATTTGTAGGGAGATAACGTATATGTGTAAAAATCATAGGGTAGTGATCAGGGGAGATTTTAACTTCCCACACATTGATTCGGATACCCATACGGTTAGAAGGCTGGATGGGCTGGAGTTCGTTAAATGTGTTCAGGATTGTTTTCTAAATCAGTTAGTAGAAGGACCGACTCGGGATGGTGTAATACTGGATCTCCTGTTAGGGAACGAGCTAGGTCAGGAAGCGGACATTAATGTTGGAGAACCAATTGGGTCTAGTGACCATAATTCTGTTAGTTTTGGGGTAGTTTTAAGGAAGAGCAAGGAGAGGCCTAAGGTTGAGGTTCTGGATTGGAAAAGAGCAAATTTCGTGGGAATAAGAAGGGATTTGGGGAGTATTGAGTGGGACAGGATATTTTCAGGTAAGGATGTTAATGAAAAATGGAGGATATTCAAAAAAGAAATTTTGAGGGTACAGAGTAGTTATGTCCCAGTCTGGATCAAAGGAAAGGCTGGAAGTCATAGGGAGGCTTGGTTTTCGAGGAATATTGGAAATTTTGTTAGGAGAAAAAGGGAGGTGTACAAGAGGTATAAAGAGCAGGGAGCTGAGAAGTTGAAGGAGGACTACAAGGAGTGTAGAATGAATCTTAAGAAAGAAATTAGAAAGGCCAAAAAAAGGCATGAAGAGGCTTTGGCTGACCGAGTAGAAATAAATCCAAAGGGTTTCTGTAAGTACATTAAAAGTAAAAGATTAGTCAGAGATAAAATTGGACCCCTTGCTGATAGTGAGTGTAGGCTGAGTGAGAAGTCTGAGGAAATAGGGGAAATTTTGAATGATTTCTTTGCCTCGGTATTCACTAGGGAAAAAATGTTGAACCAGTTGAAGTAAAGAAAAATAGTGGGGAGGTCATGAAGTATATAATGATAACTGAGGAGGTAGTGATGGCTGTGTTAAAAAAGATAAAGGTGGATAAATCTCCTGGACCGGACAAAACATTCCCTAGGACACTCAGGGAGGCTAGTAGACAGTTAGTGGGACTATTAACAGAGATATGTAGGATGTCACTGGCCACGGGGGTGGTACCAAAGGATTGGAGGGTGGTGCATGTGGTTCCTCTGTTTAAGAAAGTGTCCAAATGCAAACCTGGGAATTATAGGCCTGTAGGTCTGACGTCTGTGGTGGGCAAGTTGATGGAAAGTGTTCTGAGGGATGCTATTTACAAATTTATGGAGGTACAAGGATTGATAGGCAGTAATCAGCATGGTTTTGTCAGGGGTAGATCATGCTTGACAAACCTGATTGAGTTCTTCGAGGGGGTTACAAAAAGGTTGATGAAGGGAAAGCTGTGGATGTTGTCTATTCGGACTTTAGTAAAGCTTTTGACAAAGTTCCCCACAGGAGTTTAGGAAAAAAGGTGGAGGCATTAGGTATAAATAAGGAGGTAGCGAAATGGATTCAGCAGTGGTTGGATGGAAGGTGTCAGATAGTAGTGGTAGAAAATTGTTTGTCCAATTGGAGACCGGTGACTAGTGGAGTTCCTCAGAGTTCGGTCCTGTGTCCACTATTATTTGTTATATATATTAACGATCTGGATGTAGGGGTAGAAAATTGGATAAGTAAATTTGCGGATGACACAAAGATTGGTGGTGTTGTGGACAGTGAGGTAGATTACCGTAGATTAAAAGGTGATTTAGGAAGGCTGGAGGTGTGGGCTGAGTAATGGCTGATGGAATTTAATACAGATAAATGTGAGGTGCTGCATTTTGGAAAGGCAAATTTATATAGCTCATATACATTGAATGGTAGACAATTGAGGAGTGCAGAGCAACAAAGGGATTTAGGAGTTATCGTAAATAGTACCCTCAAGGCTGACACTCAGGTAGATGGTGTGGTGAAGAAGGCATTTGGAATGTTGGCCTTCATAAATCGGAGTATTGAATTCAAGAGTAGGGAGGATATGATGAAATTGTATAAGGGATTGGTGAGGCCAAATTTGGAGTACTGTGTACAGTTTTGGTCACCAAATTATAGGAAAGATATAAACAAAATAGAGAGAGCGCAGAGAAGGGTCACGAGAATGTTGACAGGATTTCAGGGTCTGAGTTACAGGGAAAGGTTGTGCAGACTGGGGCTTTTTTTCTCTGGAGCGTAGAAGATTGAGAGGGGACTTGATAGAGGTGTTTAAGATTTTAAAAGGGACAGACAGAGTAAATGTGGATAGGCTTTTTCAATTAAGAAAGGGGGAGATTCAAACTAGAGGACATGGTTTAAGATTGAAGGGGGAAAATTATAAGGGGAACATGAGGGGAAATTTCTTTATGCAGAGGGTGGTGGGGATGTGGAATGAGCTTCCGGCAGACGTGGTCGAGGCGGGATCATTGGTTACATTTAAAGAAAGACTGGATTGTTACATGGATAGGAGGGGTCTAGAGGGGTATGGACCGGGTGCTGGTCAGTGGGACTAGGAGGGTGGGGATTTGCTACGGCATGGACTAGAAGGGCCGAACTGGCCTGTTCTGTGCTGTAAGTGGTTATATGGTTATATGGTTTTTCAACCAAATTTGAAGAAAACAACATTTACAAACGTTCTGACAGTGAAATTAAAAAAAACCCAAGTGCACCTGTTGAGAAAAGAAAGTCCGTTATTTAATAATAAGCACGATTTGGAAAGCTGTACGAAATTGAAAAGAAGATAGATAGTGAGAAAATCGCTCCCTTCAAGGAAGATGGGGAATGCTTTGGCTGGCGGTGTAAAGAACACATTAACAAAGAGTGCAGGAAGTGAGTCAGCTGCGATATATGTAATCAAAGCATCACAAAATACTACGTCCTCAAGGAAAAGAAGAATAATGAAAATGAACAAACGTCGATGAAAGAAGGAGATGAAAACAGCGCAGAAGCTATTTTGGGGAGGGTAAAGATAACTGCAAACTCTTGATAGTGTGTGTACAGGTTAGTGCGAAGAATAGGAATGCAACTGTAATACATAGCGTTTCTTCACCCAGGAAACACTGCATTATTTTTCAGTGTGGAGCTAATGAAAAGGCTTAATCAAGACACGGGGAAAACAATGATTCTATTGAAAACCATGCAACAAAAATGTAAGTGAACTAACATGCTTTCCAGTTAAAGGCTGCGGAATACATAGCGATATTTATTTGTGATTTTCCAGGCACATGCATACAGAAGACTATGCCTATGCATAAATGAAACATCCCACATAAAGGTGATATGGATCAGTGGGCACATCTGAGAAAGGTTTATATACCTGAGAAATATCCCTGATATAGGTATGTTAATTGGTTTAGATGTACCAAAGGCTATGGAACCAATAGAATTAGTATCTAGTGTGAGATGTCGTGCATACTGTATTAGAACTATGCTTGGATTGACATCAATTGTCCATTGGAAAGTAAGTATGACATTGCTCAGAAGTAGTCAACATGTTTCAATATGTTATTTTGTGAAACTCAACCAACCATTGAAACAAACGTTCAAGAAAGATTTTCCTTAACGCATTGATAAAAGTCAAAAACATTCAAAGGAATACAAACAGTTCTCAGAAGTCGATATTAAATCCATTCAATTTGAGAGTGCCCAGGTGAAATTTGGGAGGTTCCATTTCGTGGGTGGTCTCTGTCTAGTAGTGCATGAAATCATGGACAGATATTTCAGAGAGGGAATGGGATGCGGAATTGAAGTAGGTGGCCAATTGAACGAGTCCCTCTGCTATGAAGAAGACGACAAAGCAGCCCCAAATGTAGAAGGCGAGCCATGCAGATTTAAGAGTGAAGTGTTGTTTCACATTGAAGGAATGTTTGGGGCCAGTAATGGTGGTGAGGGAGGAGGTGTGGGAGCAATTGGTTACTGGGGAAGGGGACAAGTCGAAGACTGTTGGGGAGTTGAGAGGGAACAAGAGAATTACAGATGGAGCGGTCCCAATGGAAGGAAGAAAGGAGAGGAGAGGAGAATGTGTATCTAGTGGTGCGATCATGTAGTTGGTGGCAGAAATGGTGATGGAGGATGTGTTGTATGCAGAGGCTGATCGGTTTCAGCAAAATAAAAAAAAAAAATCCTGTTCTGGAATCCTGTGTGGATGAAGAGAGCCAGGGCCGAATGCGAAGATCTGCAGGTGCGGTCCTTGTTGATGGTGGTAGAGAGGAAGCCACGATGCTTGAAAAAGGAGGACAACTTCTAGTAACTTATCAATATGATCTGGCTTTGAAAACCTCGTTCTGGGAGAAGATGTGACAGAGCCAGAGGAATTACGAGAAAGCAATCCTTACAGGGATGCAGTTGAGGTAGCTGTGGGGTTTGTTGGTTTTCTGATGAAATCCTTCGAAAGGGTGTCTCCTACGGAAATTTTAATGGATAAGCAGCATACACCAGCTGGTAGCGCTGCTGCACTCGTCTTGGTCCGACACAATAGCTTCCAAACAAAGCGAAAGTCTCACCCCAAGACATCAAGGTGACCTTTGTGATTTGCCCACCTAAATCACCTGGTGGAGTCCAATCTACTTGCCCACAGTCAGACCTGCCCTTCACCCATTTGAGCGAGGTGAATCACCTCGGCACCTGCTGTGCTCCTGCACTTGGCTGTGAGCTATTGGTCACAGCAGCCAAATGGGCCCAGCCTGTCCGAATGATTGGTCCCAAATTACAGACATCAGAAGTATAAAGGACCATGTGCCCCTCTTTATTGCCTCTTTGGACTCCTCATGGGACGTACGTAGCTCCTTTCATACTGTGTTGGAGTACGTTCCGAGGTCAGGGAGCAAGATTCATGTACTTATTGGTCAAGAAATGGGAGAAAGTATGTCTTGGGTAAACTTATACCTATTTTGTTCATTTTAGATTGGTCACAGTGTTTGAGCTACCGAAAGAAAATAGACACACACACCGAGAGCAGTTCAGTTTATACAAATGTTTATTACTAATTCAAAAGCTGATTTCACACTACAATATGCAAGCCCTTCCCAACTATACTTATCAACGCTTGGACTGGTCCCAACTGCCGAAGCGAGGCAACGACTGCACACTTGTAGTAGGTTGTCAGGGCGCTGGTAGCAGCTTCTCCACCTCCCCCGACCGGGACGTTGCTCGGACTCTGGCTGTTCTTCCTTCTTGACAAGGGGTGTTTCCACCCCTTGGAGAGTCTCAAACTTCAGCAGCGGGACCATGGCTTATATTAGCCAAAAACTGCTTACACAAGCACCTATTCCCAGCACAGCAAGAAAGATAAGCAAGCAAGCTAGCATGCTAGGTTAATTAACGAATAATATAATTTTCAGCTTATCATTTTGAATACAATGGTTTATTCAACATCAAGACTAGGCCTCTGACAGTCTGTGACCAAAACAAGCAGGAAGATTAAATGTTCTTGGTACACAGATGTCCTTTCGTCAGATAACAGCATTTCTGGCCCCTCGGTGGAATTTAGCTTATGTCTGCTAATTCTAAAACACAAGCAGGTTCTCAGCCTTGCAGAACCTAGAGCAGCAAATTAAAAAAAAATACAGGTTAGAATCTTCCATTACATTCCACCCCTTGGTCACAGGCTGTCAGATACGAGACTTGACAAGCATAGAGTACAAAAAGAGCGTAAAAGAGAAATTAAAACTACAATAATCACAAAAACAAGCAATAATGCGAGCAACCAATGGAGAATAGTGTGGCCCAACGCCCCAAATGTACCAGATAACCATGAAAAAGGATTCCAACCAAGGCTCAAACTATCCTTGTTGGCCACAACACCCAGACACTGGAGCTCACAAACAGATTTTGAAACATGTTGATATATCTATATAAGCTGCACTTGAGGCGGGTGACTGAGGACTTCCTTGATTTAATGTCTCGGACCGTGTCTCCCAAGGGCAACTCACTTGGAACATCCTCGTCATTACAAATCCGATTGTTGTCAACAAAGCAGCTGTTAAGCCAGATCACCAGGAGTGTAAAACGGAGAACCTGGAACAAAGAAACCTGACACATGTCACTCATGATACCGTAAGCATTCAGTGTTTAAGCATACTAAATCATCCTGTCCCTCAATAGCTACCCATCGAGTGTTATCCTGGGCAGGTGTCACTATTTCTCCTTTTACAGGAGGGCCACTACCTGGTGGTGCCACCCATACCTTTTGTCTGGCATTCTCTAATTCAAGAGTGGGGGGCAATAACTGTTTTTCCTCTGGAATAGGCTGTAGTTCAGAAGCGTGAAGAAGTCGGTGGAAAGGTGTACCTCCTTTTAAAGGGCGATGATTTAAATTGTCGACTGCCTGCTGCAGCACATGACACCACCCCTTCAGGGTTCCCCGTGGTGTTAACAAACGAATCTGTTCCTTCAGTAAGCCATTCATTCGTTCAACTAACCCAGCAGTCTGTGGGTAATAAGGAAGATGGTGAACCCATAAGATACCATTGTCATTTGCCCAATCACAGATTGCTTTCCCGGAGAAGTGCGAGCCATATCAGACTGAATCTCCTCTGGTACATCATAATCAGAAATTAAATGATTTAGTCCTGGGATAGTGCTAGCTTGGTCAGCCATTTTGGTGCGAAAAGCAACAATCAGGCCAGAAAAGGTGTCAACCATTATTAGGACGTAACGTTTACCCATACAGTCTGGCATGGGGCCTATGTAATCAATTTGCCAAACCGCAGCTGGGCGAGCACCCCCTTTTATTCGGCCATGAGGACCAGGAGGAACGACATGGGACTTCACAAGTTGACATTCTGGGCATGTACGCACAACCATGCGGACATCATCCTGATGGACGGGTAAAGCATGTGTATGGGCCCAAATAGCTAATCCCTTCTCCCCCAAATGACCACTCTGTTCATGTGCCCATCGAGCCAGTGGGACGGTATCAGCACGGCTGATGGTGGCAAGCTGATCTGCAACTGCATTATGTTGTGCCATGTTAGTCACCACATTAGTATGGGCATCACAGTTATCTCACGGTGGTGGGAAGCATCCCACAACAGCTGCCGCAACTATTTGCCTCACACTGGGCGGTCATGTATCATCCAGTCATTCTTTTGCCAATCAGGCATCCATACCTCAAGTCCATTAGCCACAGCCCAGGAATTAGTAAACAGGCGAAGAGGGTGATAATGGGGATCTAGTGGTAAAGTGACTGCCTTCAACTCAGCATACTGACTGGATCCACCATCCCCCTCCTCTGTTAAGTGAGTTCCTTACTTGGGATGGTAAGCCACTGCCTTCCAATTTTGCTTTCCTTGCACCCACCGGCTGCTACCATCAGTAAACCAGGCATCCTCTTGTTCTACTTTCTGTACCATCTCTTCCGTGCCCCCTTGGATTATTACATCATCAATAAAATGGTGAATAGAGAGGGAAGGCGATACTGGCACCGTCTCCAGGTCACGGACAATTAGGCTGTGGCAAATAGTGGAAGAGTGTACATAACCCTAAGGGAGGCAAGTGAAGGTATACTGGCGCCCCTTCCAGGTAAAGACGAACTGATCCTGTGAGTCCTCAGCTATAAGAATACTGAAGAAAGCGTTAGCGAGATCAATGACAGCATACATGTTCCCGAGATCCCAGTAGCAATGTTTTCAATAAGGGTGACAATGTCCGGAAATGCTGAAGCAAGGGTGGGGCATGTTTGTTCAAAAAATAATAATCAACTGTCATTCTCCAGGAGCCGTCCGGCTTCTGGACCGGCCAAACAGGGCTATTAAAGGGCGATGTTGCGGGCCTCACTACCTCTTCTTCTTGCAGAGCATCGATGGTGGCAGTAATGTCTTCCTGCCCCCCAGGGAGACGATATTGTGGAATGCACACTGGTTTCATGGGGGCTGGCACCATCACAGGATCCCACTTAGCCTGACCCACTACTAGTTTTTTTGTAATAGTTCGAATTCCAAATGCAAATCCACCTTGCCTAGTATTAAGGGCCGTACCGGCCAACATATTAATACCCAGGATACACTCGTCAGTAGCAGCCACCAGGGCATGTAACCAGATAGGGGAAGGGCTGTCACCCACCATGGCACGGACTTTTATTTCCTTTGCCAGGGTGACCGCCCCTCCCAACCCCTCTATTCGCAAGGTCAGTCCAGTACAGAGGTCGGGTTTACCCGGAATCACCGAGTGCTCCGCACCAGTATCGACCAATTCCAAATATTGGCCCCAATATTTGGCCCCAATCCACCCCAATGGATTCTTAACGGTATGTAGGGCCATGGGTCCCCGTGTATCCACTGTATCTCAAAGGTGTAGACACGGGAGCCCTGCCCACACCTTCATGCTTTAGTAGGATTCGGGGGCTTCCAGGCCCACATGTCACCATTATGCATTAGAGCCTTGTTAACCATTTGTTGTATCTCATCACGGGTACCTGGAGCAGGAGAAGTCTGCTCGATAGAAGCAGCAGGGGGAGCGGAGGGCACAACTGGGCCAGCAGGACACAGCAGCTGGGGATGATGTTCCCGTGCTGTTGTCTTATAAAGGGCATAAAGGACTGCAGTAGATTTCCCATCAATATGACTTATAGATACGCCTAACTTTAACAAGGTTAGAAAAAGGTCCTTTCTTGTTGTTCCGTTGTTAGCAGCAGCCCCTCTCTTTTAATCCTGCTTGTCGGATTAACCTGGGCTGTACATGAGTGGATTTTACCTCCCAGTTCTAATTCTCGAAGCCCAGATAAGGCATGCACCGCCTCAGACAAAGTGTGCCCAATTAGTGGACTAGTTACGGACAGAACCAGCCCCCGAGTAGTGGGTTGGGCGGAACGAACCAATCTGGTATGCATTCCGGCCGTGAATATCTCTTCATCTGGGCTCCCCCCGTGTACCCACAGCCTCAAACGCCCTGCATACAAGGCAGAGGCCAGGGCCTGTTGATCAATTACTGCTATGCCCTCCTCTGGGGTTATCCAATTGTTCTGCAAATGTAAATCCAAATCTACTGGTGAGGGGTATACTCGCATCAGTGCATCCCCTAGAGTAGTAAGTAAGTAATCCATCTCTCTCCCTCTACCCCGCAGCTCAGCAGTGACTCTGATATCAGTAGATAATGTTCCTAATCCAAACAATTCCGCAGCTGTTAAAAATACATTACCCCCTCCTTGTTCCCAGACATGCAAGAGCCAGGTTGCCAGAGTTTCTCCTGCCTTTTGCCTAAATCGATCTCCAATGGCAGCCAGCTCTTTTACAGAGAAGTCACGTATCTTTTACTTCTTCCAACCCCTGTTCCCACTTTGGCCCGCAGGGCCCTCCACCCAGTCTAGGGGAGGAGGTCGAGGCCATCCAGTAGAGGGAGTAGGCCATAGAGCATCAGCAGGTGTATGAGTATTTTCCCCTGGGTCCACTTGGGAGACCAGGGTATCTATCCCTTCAATCTCTACCCTTATATCATCCCCCCTTCCATCTGTTTGGGAAGTCTGCTGACTTAGCGGGCGGGCGTGAACAGCAGGTGGAGAGGGTAGTATGTTAGATACATGCTGAGGAGTATCTGCATTATTACCATTGTCATTCCTGATATTCCCATCCCAATCCTCAATTACATCAGGATCGTCTCCATTCCTTATCATGACATGAATACGATATGGATCGGGTTCTACTTCATTCCTTTCCTTATCTGCAGAGAGCTGCTGCCAGAGTTTAATCTTACAGCAGATCATTTGGACATGCTTATCTTCCCATTCTTTGGCTCTGTCATGACTGGTGCGAACAATCTCGCTCATCATGGAACTGCATTGTCGCATGGCTTCTGGCTCCTCCTCTAATTGCTTTCTTTTGCATTGAGATTCTGCTTCTCTTTGAATTGATTCTGCTTCTCACTGAACGGAGTGGCGTAATGCTGTGGCCAGCAACCAAAAAAACATTAGTCAGCGTCCCCTTTTTATCAGGAAATTTACTTTCTCGAAGAAGAGTGGCAACCCGCTCTCCCAGAGGTGCACTTGATGGGTCTAACTTCTCATCCCAACTAATGGGTCGTTCCAACAAAGTCAGGGTATTGGCCAACATGCTAAACCCATCGTCTTTGGAAGTCCATCCAGGAATCAAGAACTGCTCAGGGCTCACCTCTTTCTTTCGGCGAAACATCTTGAGACCAATCCTGCTCGCAGCGCCAATTGACTTCGGTAAACTTATACCTCTCATTTTGTTCATTTTAGATTGGTCATAGTGTTTGAGCTACCGAAAGAAAATAGACACACACACCGAGAGCAGTTCAGTTTATACAAATGTTTATTACTAATTCAAAAGCTGATTTCACACTAAAATATGCAAGCCCTTCCCAACAATGCTTGGACGGGTCCCAACTGCCGAAGCGAGGCAACGACTGCACACTTGTAGTAGGTTGTAAGGGCGCTGGTAGCAGCTTCTCCACCTCCCCCGACCGGGACGTTGCTCAGACTCTGGCTGTTCTTCCTTCTTGACAAGGGGTGTTCCCACCCCTTGGAGAGTCTCAAACTTCAGCAGCGGGACGATGGCTTATATTACCCAAAAACTGGTTTCCCAAGCACCTATTCTCAGCACAGCAAGAAAGATAAGCAAGCAAGCTAGCATGATATGTTAATTAACGAATAACATAATTTTCAGCTTATCATTTTGAATTCATCATCAAGGCTACGCCTCTGACAGTCTGAATCAAAACAAGCAGGAAGATTAAATGTTCTTGGTACACAGATGTCCTTTTGTCAGATAACAGCATCTCTTGCCCCTCGGTGGAATTTAGCTTATGTCTGCTGATTCTAAAACACAAGCAGGTTCTCAGCCTTGCAGAACCAAGAGCAGCAAATTTAAAAAAAAACAGTTTAGAATCTTCCATTACAATGTAGCATCACCTTGATCCTGACTGTTGAATGTTCATGTGATTTCCCCAGTCTCTGAAGGTTCCTCCCTCTTTGTCCGAAGTTTATATTTTCCTCTCATGTATTGTCTGTTTATTTACGTTTGCCTAACATATCGACCCTGTTGTCCCGCTTGCATCCCCAAAATAAACGTTTTTGTAACCTCAGTTTTGACCTGTTTTCTAACCTGTGGGACCCACACCAACCCCAATAGTACAGTTATATCGAGAAATAGAAGTGTGCTGTTAGAGATGAACCAAGCGAATTTGAGGTCATGGTTGGACTTGGCTGCAAAATGGATAGAGCTGAGGAGCTCCTTATGGCTGCAAGTGAAAACACAAAATTAACCAGCCCTCTAGCGGAGGAAGAGTTGAGGGGCGTAGATTGTATAGTTTTGTAGCGCAGATTACTCCACACAGACAACAACAAAAATATAGGCGTAGCTGCGGTTCACGAGGACAAATTTGGATGAATCAAAAGAGAAGCTATTAAGAGTGAGACAAGTTCTGCCAGCTAGAGTTGAGTGTTTGTGCAGGGAAGCTGGTTGCATCTTTAATCTGGAAAGAACAAAAGGGCTTTAACGCCTTCAGTATTGGAGATATAGGTGTATAGTCACTCGATATCCATGGTAAAGATGAGATGGTGAAGTTTAGGGACTGGAAGCTGTTGAAATAATAGAAGACGCGCGAAGTATCTTGGTCAGAGGTGGGGACAGAATTGACCTGGTGATGAAAATGGAAGCAAGGTAAGGTGATAACCGTTCGGTGGGGCAGGAACTGCAGAATCGATGGGTCTGCTGGGATAATTGTGTTTATGGATCTTGGGTAGGAGGTAGAAGCGGACAGTGGGAGGTTGGGAAACAAAACATTGGAGGCAATGCAATTGATGATTTCAGTGATGGTGTGTGATACAGCGAGTTGATTTGTTTTGGATTCCTGTCGTAGGGGTCAGTACAATAAAGTGTCTTAGATGTGAGGTATTCCTTTAGCCAGATCAAGATCGGTGCACCAAATAATAACAGCGCCAGGCTTGACGCCAGGTTTGTCAGTGAGGTTGGGATTAGTTCGGAGAAAGTGTAGGGGATGAGATTGTTATGATTGAGGGGAGTGCTGAAGTGTATGAGTTTGATATCCAGAGCAGGTAGAATGCTGGAATAAGGTGCCCAGTAGTAGAAAGGGTTTAAAGCGCGAGAAAGTGTCCGCAGTGCGGCGGGTAATCCTGTTTGTACTGGGAGGAAAGGAGACCGTGCCGACGGAGGAAATTTTCAGCAACGTTGAGGTGTGCGTAAATAGATGCGGGATGGGTCGGGGGAAGGGGAGAGGTGGGTAATGAGCAGGAGAAGAACGAGTGAAGCGTCCTTTAGTCTTTCAACGGCTGGAAGTTTATCTCTGTGTTTCTGCTGACTGGGTGTCCAGTATGAACTCTAATTAATTGAACATAAAGTGTTGATAACAGAAGTATCTCCAGTGGTATTTACTTTGTTACAAAACACACTTGATTAGGTATTTTGAAGCTAAATACAATTTTATTTGGGTTTACGTTTCATTTCAAGTGTTTCCCATTGCACGTCAACAGGTATCTCGCCCCTTTCTTCAGCTCCTCCCTGAATTTCATCTGTGTCAGCCCATAGATACACGTGTTTGTGCAGGTACTGAGCATCTTCAACATCACCCCAAATTGTTGCAGGATATACATCGGAGTGCTGAAATACTTATCAGTATAGGAATAGTTTTCATTTGGCAGTGTCATAGAATATATAACTTGGGGTGTCCACGTTAAAATGAAATTGGCGGATAGAGCGAAGAGCAAAATCACCGACTTTCTTAGTTTCTCCATCTCGGGATCTTTCTCCATCTCACTCTTGCATCGCGGTTTCCGACGGAGCTTATTCATGACTACAATGTGTCTGACGGTTAATGTATTAAATATCAGAATTAAACCGAATGGTAAGACCGGAGTCATAATATGTTCACATCCTCTGTACGCTGCCTACACCAGCGCCACGTATTCGTGCGAGGGAACGCAGCGCTGCGGATGAACTGCGAAGTAAAATAGACCATTCTGAGCACAGCTCACCGCACCCACTGCAACAATCACCACGGTGGCTCTTCTGACCATGCAGTATTTGATTTGCAGCTTCTGACAGCAGATGGCGAGGAAACAATCGACAGTGAAATCCACAGTGAACCAAATGAAATAGTCAATGTTTACCTGTTGCAGGACCAACGTGACGGAACATATTGGAGTTTCGAACAATAAATTGGCCAAAAAAATAGATAAAATTAAGCTGATGTATTATCACGGCCACGATAACCACCATTAGATGCGCGACCTCTATGGTTACTTGAGAGCGAGTGAGGCATTTGGAGAGGCCACATTTCCGGGGTGACAGGATCAGAATCGTCGTTACATTAACTGAAAGAAATGAGCAAATATAAGATTACGTTAAAGTGGGAGAAAATGATTTGCGTCACCTTACATTCAGAAAGGTCCAAATTAGTCGTTTCCGGCAGCTCACAAGCCCGCCTGCGCTGATCGAAATTGGTTGTGGTTCACTGTTCAAACTGACACTCCATTAGCATGTCGAACTGGGACGTCGAATGTCACAGTTTCTGCATCAAGTAATATATTTGGAATATGAGCATGATGCTCTGGGTATCCCACTCAGGGAACAAAGGTAACAATGACTTTCTCCCTGGCCCCTCAAATTATCTCATTAACGGGTTTGCTGCTGTACTGTAGAGTAGCAGATATCGGGCAGTGTTGACGATATATAATGGAACAAATTTTGAATTGCGTCACACCTGATCACAAGACACACCTTTGATGAAAGAAAAGGACATCTGACTTCACGCTACATGAAAAGCTTCCGAGGGCTAGGTACAAGGACGAACATCATTCCAATTGAGGTGATTTGGTCTTTCCGCTTTGCGGACCAGAGTTGCCATGAATGGTCTGGTTCGTGGGGAACAATGGGGGAGAAGATGGTTCTTTTCAAGGTATTATTCGTCTAATTTTCGAGCGGCCTCAGCTGGAAATGGCATGGGATCATGGACAGATATATCAGGAAGGGAATCGGGCGGGGATTGAGAGCACCTGCAATTTGACATTAACAATGACTTCTTCTCTTCCCTATATCCGTTCATCAAGCTTAGTTTCTCTTGCTCTCTTTCTCTCTCTCTCTCTCTCCCCCCTCTCTCTCTTTCCCTTTCCTTCCCTTTTTCACAGACATATATCAATTTTCATCTTTCTTATCGTACCCAATTTAAATATTTTTTATATTGGTCTGTACCCCCCGCCTTCCAGTCTCCCCCTTCCTTCCACCAGTCTGCAATTAAGACGACGTGTTTCTTCAATCATATATGGAGGCAAGACTCAAGCCTGACGCGGTAATGATATATCTTTACCTCCTATGGATGCTGCAAGATCGCCTGCATTCCTCCAGAATTTTGATTAGAATCACAGCGCGTGCATTCATTCGTGTTTCACTCACGTAAATAAAGGTTCACAATTCCTCAATGTCGGCAAGTTAAATGCTGATGGAATCTCTAAAAGAGCATTTGGGGCCTTCCGGTCTGGTGACTTCATGGTGGACCAGGTATTAGTTAGGTGCTCCGATCAATTTTAACCATTTCCTTCTTAATTTTTAATCAAAGTGGCCCAAACCTGGTCCCTTCAATATTTACTATCAGTGATTTTGAAAACGACAACAATCAAAGTATTTAAAGCTACTAAAAATGGTAAAAAGAAGACAGCCCCTCTGACTGGAGACTTCGTTTCAGACAGGCTGAAAAGGCAAGTACGTGAGGTAACACGAGAAAAACTGGAGCATTGGAAGAGAGTGAAAAAGCGATTGAAAAAGCCCTACAGTTAACTTCAGCAACTGAGGATGGTTTGGAAACTGTGGAGGTTGGTGTCAGTTAATAAAGTGTGAAGCACTGTCTACCAGCAACTCCAGGTTAATCTCGACGGTGGCCGATTTAGAGAGGAGAAGAATACGCAAAAATGTTCGGATCTTGGGGCTTTTGGAAGATGCACATAATGGAAAGTTAACGGATTTCTTCTACAATTTTCTCAATAAAGTATTTGGAAAGAGATATTTGCTACTAAGCCCGATCTCGGAATATCGTTCAGAATCGGTAATTCTTTGTTTTCATTACTATCCAGAGAAGGATCGTGTTGTTCGTGAAACTCGTCGGAAAATAAGTTCCTTCTTGAAATCTTGGAGTCCAACTTCATGAATCACATGATTGACTTGGATGTTTTTCGCTCGTAATTCTATGACTGGCTATTTGGTCCATGTTACGTTCCTTCGTAAGTGGCTGTCAAATGGCCACAGAGATTTGACGGCATTTTCTTGTTGCAGTAACAGGGGAAAATAATGGGCAAAAATACTAGAGAATATTTCTTTTTAATGCAATCCTTTTAGATAGGATTGGTTGTGGCATTGACTATCCAGTGGTGATAAAACAAAAACAGTTTGTTGCTGGAACATAACAACATATTACGAAAGTAACACGTGGAGAACATTAAAAATGGAGCGACCTTTGAATAACGCTGACATTGGATATTTCACAGGCGTTCAGCTGGTTGAGAAATTGAATATCACTTTTTAGTCGGGCACTGTGGATTGGACTGATGCTGGCAGACAACAAACAATGTTGTCGCTTTTCTATTTCACTTTAAATCGTGCAGACGTGCCTGGAAACAGGATAATTGTGGTTTTCTCCATATGAAAAAAAATGAAAACGACTCAAATAACAGCAAAGAGGAAGGTACTACCATTCTAGGACTTGCGGGAAAGCAGGGGTTAATTTAAGGACTAATCCAGAAGTGACACATATGTCACCTGCGCCCTACTATCACGTCTTCCGCACTTTCATTAACTGACCAAGGCCAGAGATTGAAATAATGGCACAGTGCAACATCATCAGCATCTTGGCATCAGTTGGCAAACTGCACAGGTTTCATCACTGTGAATGGCAAGACGTCATATTCTCCAGGCACCTAAGAGAACATACTTTACATTCTTACCTATTGTAACCATCGACCACAACGACACAAAATCAGCCCCCATGTTTCCTTTATTGAGTAACAAACTATTTTCCTTCCGCTCCCCATTAACCTGCAATTCTCCCATCGATGCACCTGTCCAAATTTCTTGAATGTCGACATTTATCATGTTTTCCTGACTTCATATGTCAACGATCGCCACAATCTTCATGAAGTCGTTCCAATTAACCAACACTATGCAAATTTCTGCGAGCCCTTACTCCATCCATTCCCCTCCATCAGGTTATAACCTTTATGTTTCGACATTCAAGAGAATAAAGAGCAAACCTATTGCACTGCCCCTGTAATTCTACCCTTCAAGTCCAGGCATCATGATTTGGCGGTGGTTAATAGAATCAGATTTCAACTGTATTCGTCGATTTAATATGAATGTTAGAAAAAAAAAACATAGATATAAAAGTCTTTAATTAATCAACGTGTTTCAAACCACTGAATGTGCAGAAGTATGGTTATAAAAAAGAAGGCATCAATTTTCTTCTGATACCCTCTTTCTAACATGAACTGAAGATTTGTCAGGAAAGAGACATCGTGTCTACGTTTTAACTTTCGTAATATAATTAGAGATCCACATGAATTTCTTTCCTTACCCGCAATACCAACCACTGCCAGTACGGGATAATAAATTCTCACTATCAGAAAAATAGCTGGATAAACCATTTTCGGCCTGAAACAACGGTAGGTTCTTGCTGCCCAATTGACACTAGTTGAGTGAACATTTATACCCCAGTAATAAATTAATTAAGCTAATGAGTGGCATTTTCATTCGCATTAGCCTCAAACCACGGAAAGAAACACAATTAGAGTTAACAATGTTTAGACGTTACGTCATTTCGTAATCGAATTTAATGGTCTCATGTTATTTGGATAGGTATGTGGGGGAAAATGTCTCAATATTTCATTAGATTTGAAGTGGTGAAACAAATTTAAAAAAAATATTTTGATCATTGAATTATGTCACAAACGTCATCTCTTTCTATGAAGAGTAACGTTAGTGTTGTAGCACAGGTTTGTAAAACAAACATGAGTGTATAACAAGGGTGGAATTTTCGTGATTCCCGAAATTGTTGAACCTGACTTCGAAAATCTGAAAAACAATTGGTGACTACCTGTCCTAAATATTGCTTTCTGACTTCATATCAGTCTTATCGAGTAACCACGATGTGCCATTGAAGGTGAATTAAATGCCAGTGCTGGATGAATGATTCACCACGAATAGCATCTAAACCAAATATATTGAAGCCGAATTCGAATTAATGAGGACTTATGTCAAGAGAACGACCGTTTTGTAAAAAAATCCCTCTGTCACGTCAGGCAGCCTTCATCACTGACACACCCTGTCAACAATTCCAACCGATGCACAACACGCCGACACTTGGCAAGTCAGATAACGGACCATTCGCTCATGGCCAAAATTTGCGGTGGTGAAAGTTGATGGTCTGAAGACACAGGGTCTTAAAGACAGTGGACTATTCTATATTAAAGTAATTGCATTGTGGCACGCAACGACTCATTAGTATTTGTGTAGAAGAATGCGTGACGAATAAGACGATTGGGGCATCCATACATGGACGCCACGAGTATACCGTGAAGTCGTCGGGATGCTGAAATCAAGGTGATAGGCATCAATGTCAGAAGATCCTGCATGACATCGAGCATACTGGCGTATTTTAGTACACATACCTCTCCAGGCGTGTATCCATACGAGATCAAACAACAAGACCATAATAAAGACGCTTTGATCCATGTTCTCCTTATTTAGTATAAATGTCATCTAGTTAGCACCTGTTTGGCCCGTCGAAATTTTCAAGAGAAATGCTAAAATTAATGGAGTTACGGACTGCAGCGCGCAAATGCGTCTTCCTGATCCTGCACAACCATTCGCACTCTTGTTCCTGAATAGATGGTTCAGCGCCGTATATTTTGGTTGAGTAAGTTTCTCTATCTACATTCCTGCCCAAACCCTTAATAATTCGGAAAAGTTAGGATTTCTCAATAATGCAAAATATTCACTCAGACAATGCTATGCAATATCTCGACATCCACATTTGCCCAATTCATATTGCCGACTGATCCGTACCCATTAAATCCCCATATAAGAGATAATTACCTGATTGCATCCACTACTTGCCCGTGTCACCTCACAGGGCAATCACACTGAATATCTTCTCTGATTACTGATCCTCTCTCCCACCTCACGTCCATCGTGAATTTCTGAAGCAAATGAGGAGAGTTTCGTTTAATGACTGTTCATTTACGTGATAATTGAAGCGTTTTCTGTCGCATGCTTCATTCCTCTTCCCTCACACAATTTTGTCCGCAATCACCTGAAGTCTGGTACAAATTTAATAGGATGCCTTAGGAGATCTGTGGTTAGTAAGGTGTTAATTAAGGTGTAATGTTAGTGTTAACAAAAGAGATGAGAACCACTGATTTATATTCTTTACAATGTTGGATTCCTCTATCAATTGTCCCTCCCGTTTCCCTTACGCTTCAAGGAATAAATTCTTCAACTGTGCTTGCAATTTTGTTGCTGGCGTTCTGTATTCACGTGAACAAACCTGCTCAAAATTATTCTAAATCATGTCTCACTAATGACTAATCTACCTTACACAAAAATCACATATTCTAGACGCAGTACTATGATTTATGAAGGCTAATATTCCAAACGTTCTTTTAACGAAACTACGAATTTGTAGCAACATTTTCACCGAGTTAATTAGACTTCTGTGTTCCCCAGCTGCTCTCCTTGACTCCTTTGCCATTTATCGTACGTTGATTTGTCCTTTCAAAATGCAATATCTCACACATCTCCGCTTTAACTTACAGTTTACATTTTAGCAGCCGACTCAGAACAATCTACAATTTTTGAAAACCTTCCTCGTTGTCCACTTGCTAATACAATGTATCAATAATCATCCAATCATTTACGTTCTTGGATGACAAGCAATAATGGATGCCTCACCCAAGCACACTGCTCATCACAGGGCTTCTGACAGAGAGACAGTCATGCACTACCACTCTCAGGCTTTTCCCAGAGAGCCTATGTCCAATCCACTTCACGAAGCCTCCATGAACACCAAGCTACCGATACTTGAAGAGTGATCTCCGATGCCATGGGAAATGGCTGCGCAGCGGGACCTACTGTTACGGCAGCACTACCGCTGGTGTGGATCCGCGGAGAGCTGGGAAAGGCAAAAAGCGCTCCTGCGTTGCCAAGTCTCCCAGAATGACGTCCGTCAGCTCTCGATAAGCTTAAAATGGCTTACAAATTGAGACTCTTGACAACTGTTTCCTTATTTTAACATATCCTAATTTCATTGTCTTGTCCATCGTGGATTGTGACTGGTTGCCTTATGGTGAATGGAGAAAATGGATTATGAATTGGCACCATAGGTATAAGTCACTTTTGGGAATCCTTGGGTCATGAGTGATGGCGTTGATGGGAATTATTGGGGTCCGAGTGATAACATTGTTTGGAAATCTTGGGTTGGGAGTGAAAGCAAGTATAGTGGTGGAACATACCTTTGGCTCTCTAAATGGCCGCTGGTGATGTTTGTCTAAGCGTTGCTACTGAATTGTTCCAGATGTTGTGTTTGCCTGCTGTGTACTGCACAATATCTGTGAGCTCAACAAGGAGAAATTTTAGCCAGAGTAGACATTGGTTCGAGCAGCTCCCCCTGCACTCATTAGCAAGGATTGTAATGAACTCAAACCCCATAGACTCCAGGCCATTCATTCTGCTATTATGCTCATTGTGTAAGGGGAATGAATCTCAGGGGTTATCCGTGCGACTCGGGTATGTGCCTCCTGCACACCAGCCCTACTCCCACAACCTGCTCTAAGCTCCCGCACTCCTCAGCCAAAAGCCTGTCACAGGTCCCTGCTGCCTGGCTTCATATTTCATACTGTGATCGTGTGACGGGAATAGTGAGAAATTAATGTAACATGAGAATTCTATGCTTTTTGAAATTTTAATTTAATTGTTTCCAATGACCCTTGTCTGTTTCCAAATATTCTTGAGGTAGATAATGCGCCACGGCTATTCAATGTTGTCTACTAACTAACTGTAAACAATTGAATTGAGAAGGTCACAGTGGAAATCCATTCCACACATGAAGATAACTGATTCTTTGGCTTGGCTTTGCGGATGAAGATTTATGGAGGGGGTAAATGTCCACGTCAGCTGCAGGCTCGGTTGTGTCTGACAAGTCCGATGCGGGACAGGCAGACATGGTTGCAGCGGTTGCAGGGGAAAATTGGTTGGTTGGAGTTGGGTGTTTGGATTTTCCTTCTTTGACTTTTGTCAGTGAGGTGGGCTCTGTGGTCTTCTTCAAAGGAGGTTGTTGCCCGCCGAATTGTGAGGTGCCAAGATGCACGGTTTGAGGCGATATCAGCCCACTGGCGGTGGTCAATGTGGCAGGCACCAAGAGATTTCTTTAGGCAGTCTTTGTACCTTTCCTTTGGTGTACCTCTGTCACAGTGGCCAGTGGAGAGCTCGCCATATAACACGATCTTGGGAAGGCGATGGTCCTCCATTCTGGAGACGTGACCCACCCAGCGCAGCTGGATCTTCAGCAGCATGGACTCGATGCTGTCGTCATCTGCCATCTCGGGTACTTCGACGTTAGGGATGAAAGCGCTCCAATGAATGTTGAGGATGGAGTGGAGACAACGCTGGTGGAAGCGTTCTAGGTGATGCTGATAGAGGACCCATGATTCGGAGCCGAACAGGAGTGTGGGTATGACAACGGCTCTGTATATGCTTATCTTTGTGAGGTTTTTCAGTTGGTTGTTTTTCCAGACTCTTTTGTGTAGTCTTCCAAAGGCGCTATTTGCCTTGGCGAGTCTGTTGTCTATCTCTTTGTCGATCCTTGCATCTGATGAAATGGTGCAGCCGAGATAGGTAAACTGGTTGACTGTTTTGAGTTTTGTGTGCCCGATGGAGATGTGGCGGGGGCTGGGAGTCATGGTGGGGAGCTGGCTGATGGAGGACCTCAGTTTTCTTCAGGCTGACTTCCAGGCCAAACATTTTGGCAGTTTCCGCAAAACAGGACGTCAAGTGCTGAAGAGCTGGCTCTGAATGGGCAACTAAAGCGGCATCGTCTGTAAAGAGTAGTTCATGGACAAGTTTCTCTTGTGTCTTGGTGTGAGCTTGCAGGCGCCTCAGATTGAAGAGACTGCCATCCGTGCAGTACCGGATGTAAACAGCGTCTTCATTGTTGAGGTCTTTCATGGCTTGGTTCAGCATCATGCTGAAGAAGATTGAAAAGAGGGTTGGTGCGAAAACACAGCCTTGCTTCACGCCATTGTTAATGGAGAAGGGTTCAGAGAGCCCATTGCTGGATCTGACCCAACTTTGTTGGTTTTCGTGCAGTTGGATAACCATGTTGAGGAACTTTGGGGGACATCCGATGCGCTCTAGTATTTGCCAAAGCCCTTTCTTGCTCACGGTGTCGAAGGCTTTGGTGAGGTCAACAAAGGTGAAGTAGAGTCCTTTGTTTTGTTCTCTGCACTTTTCTTGGAGCTGTCTGTGGGCAAAGACCATGTCAGTAGTTCTTCTGTTTGCACGAAAGCCGCACTGTGATTCTGGGAGAATATTCTTGGCGACACTAGGTATTATTCTATTTAGGAGAAATCTAGCGAAGATTTTGCCTGCAATGGAGAGCAGCGTGATTCCCCTGTAGTTTGAGCAGTCTGATTTCTCGCCTTTGTTTTTGTACAGGGTGATGATGGTGGCATCACGAAGGTCCTGAGGCAGTTTTCCTTGGACCCAACAAGGCTTGAAAAACTCATGCAGTTTGACATGCAGAGTTTTGCCGCCAGCCTTCCAGACCTCTGGGGGGGTTCCATCCATACCTGCTGCTTTGCCACTTTTCAGTTGTTCAGTTTCCTTATATGTCTCATCCTGTGTGAGGACCTCATCCAGCTCTAGCATTAGGGGCTGTTGAGGGAGCTGGAGCAAGGCGGAATCTTGGACTGAGCGGTTGGCACTGAAAAGAGATTAGAAGTGTTCTGACCATCGGTTGAGGATGGAGATCTTGTCGCTGAGGAGGACTTTGCCGTCTGAGCTGCGCAGCGGGCTTTGGACTTGGGGTGAGGGGCCGTACACAGCCTTTAGAGCCTCGTAGAAACCCCTGAAGTCGCCAATGTCCGCGCTGAGCTGGGTTCGCTTGGCGAGGCTAGTCCACCACTCAATTTGGATCTCCCGGAGTTTGTGCTGAAGATGGCTACATGCGCGACGGAAGGCTTGTTTCTTCCCTGGCCAGGACGGCTTTGTAAGGTGAGCCTGGTGGGCAGCTCGCTTCTTTGCCAGCAGCTCCTGGATTTCCTGGCTGTTTTCGTTGAACCAGTCCTTGTTGTTCCTGGAGGAGAAGCCCAGTACCTCTTCAGTGGATTGCAGTATGGTAGTCTTCAGCTGATCCCAGAGTGTTTCAAGGGACGGGTCCGTGTGGCGGATTGCATCGTCGAGCTTTGCTTTGAGGTTTGCCTGGAAGTTTCCTCTCACTTCGTCTGACTGCAGGTTTCCAACATTGAACCTCTTTCTGGGGGCTTTACTGTTCCTCGGCTTTGGCTTGAAGTGAAGGTTGAGCTTGCAGCGAACCAGCCGGTGGTCAGTGTGGCATTCCGCGCTGGGCATGACCCTGGTGTGGAGCACACCTCGTTTGTCACTTTCTCGCACCAGGATGTAGTCCAGGAGGTGCCAGTGTTTGGATCAGAGATGAATCCAGGTAGTCTTAAGGCTGTCCGTCTGCTGAAAAAAGGGTGTTTGTAATGACAAGCCGCTGTTCTGCGCAGAGCTCCAACAGGAGGCGCCCATTGTCATTGCACTTGCCGACGCCATGCTTGCCCAGGATTCCTGGCCAGGTTTCTGAGTCTTTGCCGACGCGAGCGTTGAAGTCACCCAGGATGACAACCTTGTCGGCTGTAGGGGTGCGTTGGATGAGGTTGCGCAGGAGAGTTGAGAACTTGTCCTTTTCTGCTGGTTCCGCCTGGAGGGTTGGAGCATAGACACTGATGAGGGTGATGCTACACATGGTTCGGTCCGAGTGCCCTGTTGGAAGGTTTTCGTGTTTGGAGGCAATGTAGTTCTTGACCATGAAGCCTACACGAGATAGGCGTCGTTCATCCAAAGACTTGCCAGACCAGTAGAGTGTGTAGCCTGCGCTGCGTTCTTGGAGGCTGCCTACATCTGCCAGGCGGACTTCACTGAGAGCGGCTATGTCGATGTCAAGTCTGAGGAGTTCATGTGCAATGAGGGCAGACCGACGTTCAGGTCGGTGGCTGTCAGCCTTGTCTAGCATGGTTCTGATGTTCCAGCATGCTAGCTTGAGTTTGTGAGCATCTTTTGAGGGGGAGGACGTGGAGGGGGAGGACGTGGAGGGGGAGGACGTGGACCTGTCCTCGGGCCTGCGCAAAGGATCTTTTAGGTGGAGTGCAGTGTGCGCAGTACTGGCCCCACCCTTTGCACCCATGGTTCGTGTGCCATGGCCAAGCAAGCTGGGTTGTGGCAGTGACGTCCTTGGGTCGTAGGTTTTATATCGGAGTGGCCTTCTCCTAAGATAACTGATTAGACATAAAGAAAACTGTTAACAAGTGTAACACCTCCACCCGGCACCATTTAATCCCACTGATGATTGTTTCTTTTCTTCAAATAGTGCACAGAATATTGCACTTCTCAGGGTTTAATCAAAAACAAAAGTAGAAATTGAGTGAGCAGCATTAACAGAGCAACAGCGGTTACAAAAATAATTCTGTCATTGAGAGGAATTGGAGGGAAGCCAGTGCTGGAACACAGAATTTAATTCCTCTCCATGTGGCCACTGTCGTGATGAGCTGGTGTTGAACGAAATGTCATGCTGACCGGAGTGGGCAGATAGGTGGGAGAAGGAGTACCATAGGGCTGTGGGAACTGGGATGGACGGGCCTCAATTCGGGTGACGAATCCCTGGAATATGGAAGATTGCCTGTCCATACTCACGCAGATGACAAGCGAGTCACTGCCTCTCAGTCGTTGTCAACTTCCAGTCGGTGCACTGTCTCCTCCTCTTTCTTTAGCTTGGCGAGCAGCTCTTTTTCCTGCTCCAGTTCCACCTCTGCACACTGGCGGTCCCTCTCTCCTTCCTCCCGGTCAAGTGTGGACATCATGCTCTGCAGCTCCGTAGAGAGAATCTGAGCCTTTGCCAGCCTCTCCACTTGTGTCTGGGACAGGGCAGTATAAATCAGGAACAGTGAATCAGTATTTCAATTATGCGCATCTCAATATACACAACCTAATTCATGCTACTATTCCTGTTTCCTCTCGGGAGGAGCAAGGGTGATAGTTGGGAGATTGGGGAAGTTGTGTATTTTTTTTCTAATAGTATATAAAAATAATTCATCATAGGAAATATGTACTTTGGTGAGTACACATCGGTGTCGCATTTTGCCCTTTCAGGTGACCTCATGACAGCTGCATTCTGGTGGAATATGAAGCTTTACATTCGGGTATTCTGGCCAACTGAAAGCTGCGTAGGAGATATCATTGGATGTATTCACTGCAGAACGGGCTGAAGCAGATAGAGTGAAGTTGTGGATGAGTAGTACTGTGTTTACTTTTTATTTTTCAATACTTCTATTGATTTTATCAGGTAAATGTTACACAGGTACATTACAATAAAATGAAATATTAACAAATTATCTGTATCCTAACCACTTCCCGAACTGGCAGATATGCAAATTCTAGGACTATCAATGCTGTTAAAATGAATTCAGTGATTACCTGTAAACCACAAAAATAAATGATTCCTTTTAAGGTTTATTTAATTTTAATTTTTATACATCTCAGACCGAAAATGATAAATTTAAGATTAATATACTTTTACATGAAATTCATCTTTCTTCTTTAAATTGACAAGATCTGAATGTCCTGGATGTCCTATTTGCTGTTAAATAATTTATTAATGGTCTTAATTCTTTGGAAAGTTGTAGGCGCCCTGGGGAGTATGGCTTTCTGCCAGAATGTTATGAAATTTAATAATACTTCCTATTTTAGAGGATTTGAAACAAGCAATGGAATCCCATTCTTTATCGGAGTTTTTTCAAATGCCATTATAACTGTAATGCCATCTGTCATGATAATGAATATGTATGAGATGTACCGGAAGTCACGTGGTATGAGAGAGAGAGATAAGAGCACAAGCAGGAGAACAAAGGAAACTGGAAAATAAACACACTGAGAAGTTTACCTGATAAAACTGGTGTTCAATGTTTTATTAACTTCAAATTTCAGGCCACAAATGTGACATTGGCGACGAGGATGAAAGAAGCTTGAAGAAAATTAAAGACTAAAGAAGATTACAGAGGATTACAGACAACTTCAAGGTGATAAGAATTTTCTCTCTCCTTAGTACTTTTGGGGCTGGAATATTTCCTCATGGCTGGGGCAGACGGTGACTTTCTAACACATAGTGGAATTGCTCATTTTGACCCAACGGGTGATGCAAGCACTGTAAGTGTGAAGTGGAAGGCATGGCTGGAAGTATTTGAATCCTACGCCGACAGTTGTGGCCTATTTCTAGATACCGGTACAGTTGAACAAAAAGCGCAGAGGAGGGTCTTACTTCTTTTCACGGCTGGACCCGCAGTTCGGGAAACATTTAAGACACTTTTGAATACTGGAAGAAAGGATGAGTACCGGAAAGCGGTAGATGCATTAAATGCACACTATGTAGTGAGACCGAATGCTACATTTCAACGCCATTTGTTTCGGAGAACGAGACAAGAAGATGGCCAGACAATTGCTCAGTACATGACGAGACTATGCCAGCTAGCTGTTGGATGCAATTACATGCCAGCTGATTTGGATCAAGTCGTACAGCACTGCAGATCAGATAAACTCAGAAGACGTCTACTGGAAAGAGGGAGTGAGTTGGAACTCACCGATGCTTTAGCCATTGCTGCTGCATTAGAGGCTGTTGAAGGGCAATTTCATACCATGACGCTGAAAGACAACTCAAGCCAGCAAATTAAGAGGCTCTCACATCGCCATAATCAGTCAAGATATCCGTCGACACAGGACGTGGAAAGCTGTGACTATGAAGGAAGTCGAGAGAGAATCCGAATGTGATCCAGAACTCAGGGAAGGAAGAGAATGCATACAGAGCGGACAATGGGACAAGTGTACTCACAAGGCTTACATTCCCATTAGAGACGAACTTTGTTGCATCGGACAGTGTGTATTAAGAGGTTGCAGATTGGTGATACCGCAAAGATTGAGACCGAAGATCGTATCCTTAGCACATGAAGGACACTTAGGTATTGTTAGTATCAAGCAAAACCTCAGGACCAAGGTATGGTGGCCAGGTTGTGATAAAGACGCAGAGAAATTTGTCAAAACTTGTCACGGATGTCAAATCGCAAGTAGGAGTAATCCGTCAGAACCAATCCGGAGTACGCAACTCCCGACAGGACCATGGATCGACGTAGCTGTTGATTTTCTTGGGCCTTTACCGACGGGTGAATCAATTATGGTAGTGATAGATTACTACAGCAGATACTATGAGTACGTGGTGTTGAATTCCACAACCACTGAAAGAACAATACAAGCGTTAGCAGAGATATTCGCAAGATATGGATTTCCTGTTACATTATACTCTGACAATGGTCCACAATTCATTTCAGAGACATTTGCGGAATACATGAGGACCACAGGTATCCACCATCATAAAGTAACTCCGAAATGGCCGCAAGCCAACGGAGAAGTAGAGAGACAAAATCAGTGCATTGAAAAACGATTGAGGATTGCACACGCAGAAGGACAAAATTGGAGAGAAGCATTGCTATCATATGTGGCTGTCTATCGAGCAACGGCTCATGCAACCACTGGAAAAAGTCCTGCAGAAGCATTTTTTGGGAGAAAAATCTGCACAAAAATGCCAGAAATAAAGGAAATCTGAGACGACCTGGAGATGAGGGACCACGATGCTGAAAAGAAAGGTGCAGCAAAGCTGTACGCAGATTCGAAACGTGGAGCCAAGTACTCAGACATCATGCCAGGAGATAATGTTCTAGTGAAGCACCTTATTACCATCAACCCTATACTGTCGTATCCAGAAGTGGCAGTATGGTGACAGTCAGGTCTCCGACTGGAGTCCTGTATAAGAGAAATGTATCAGGTGTAAAAAGGTACCAGTCAAGAGATACATCGAGCGAAGAGGTTGAAAGGCCAATACGAGATGCTGAAACTGAGAGACCTGATGATGTTCCAGAGGCAGTTACCAGCACTCCTGATGAAGTGACTCTTCTTTGGCTTGGCTTCGCGGACGAAGATTTATGGAGGGGGTAAAAAGTCCACGTCAGCTGCAGGCTCGTTTGTGGCTGACCAGTCCGATGCGGGACAGGCAGACACGATTGCAGCGGTTGCAAGGGAAAATTGGTTGGTTGGGGTTGGGTGTTGGGTTTTTCCTCCTTTGCCTTTTGTCAGTGAGGTAGGCTCTGCGGTCTTCTTCAAAGGAGGCTGCTGCCCGCCAAACTGTGAGGCGCCAAGATGCACGGTTTGAGGCGTTATCAGCCCACTGGCGGTGGTCAATGTGGCAGGCACCAAGAGATTTCTTTAGGCAGTCCTTGTACCTTTTCTTTGGTGCACCTCTGTCACGGTGGCCAGTGGAGAGCTCGCCATATAATACGATCTTGGGAAGGCGATGGTCCTCCATTCTGGAGACGTGACCCATCCAGCGCAGCTGGATCTTCAGCAGCGTGGACTCGATGCTGTCGACCTCTGCCATCTCGAGTACCTCGACGTTAGGGGTGTGAGCGCTCCAATGGATGTTGAGGATGGAGCGGAGACAACGCTGGTGGAAGCGTTCTAGGAGCCGTAGGTGGTGCCGGTAGAGGACCCATGATTCGGAGCCGAACAGGAGTGTGGGTATGACAACGGCTCTGTATACGCTTATCTTTGTGAGGTTTTTCAGTTGGTTGTTTTTCCAGACTCTTTTGTGTAGTCTTCCAAAGGCGCTATTTGCCTTGGCGAGTCTGTTGTCTATCTCATTGTCGATCCTTGCATCTGATGAAATGGTGCAGCCGAGATAGGTAAACTGGTTGACCGTTTTGAGTGACTAGAGCGCCAGAAACACCCAAAGCCGTGGCGAGCAGTATTTTCGACGCTGAGAGTGAACAACCGAGAAGCGACGACAATATCGCAGGCAGGCCGAAATGAAACCGGAAAGTGCCCAAACGATATGAAGACTTTGTGCCATAATTTTAATAAGAACTTTGGGACAGCATTTAATCTTATATCATAAAGTGCATGTATGAGTGCTGTAGGAAGTAAATTTTATGTAGTTGAGTTATAGTATTACCATTAGTTACGATGTTTGTATGTTTCCGAGGGATATTGGCAAGTGAAGTTAAAGTTTATTTCTGATTAAAGGAGGGATGTCATGATAATGAATATGTATGAGATTTACCGGAGGTCACGTGGTATGAGAGAGAGAGATAAGAGCACAAGCAGGAGAACAAAGGAAACTGGAAAATAAAGACACTGAGAAGTTTACCTGATAAAACTGGTGTTCGATGTTTTATTAACTTCACATTTCGGGCCAGAAATGTGACACCATCGGCACACAAAACTCAAAACGGCAACCAGTTTACCTATCTCGGCTGCACCATTTCATCAGATGCAAGGATCGACAACGAGATAGACAACAGACTCGCCAAGGCAAATAGCGCCTTTGGAAGACTACCAAAAAGAGTCTAGAATAACAACCAACTGAAAAACCTCACAAAGATTAGCGTTTTCAGAACCGTTGTCATACCCACATTCGTGTTTGGCTCTGAATCATGGGTCCTCTACCGGCATCACCTATGGCTCCTAGAACGCTTCCACCAGTATTGTCTCCACTCCAACCTCAACATTCATTGGAGTGACTTCATCCCTAACATCGAAATGCTCGAGATGGCAGAGGCCGACAGCATTGAATCCACGCTGCTGAAGATCCAACTGCGCTGGGTAGGTCATGTCTCCAGAATGGAGGACCATCGTCTTTCCATGATCGTGTTTTATGGCGAGCTCTCCACTGGCCACCGTGACAGAGGTGCACCAAAGAAGAGTTACAAGGACTGCCTAAAGAAATTTCTTGGTGCCTGGCACATTGACCACTGCCAGTGGGCTGATATCACCTCAAACCGTGCATCTTGGCACCTCACAGTTCGGCGGGCAGCAGCCTCCTTGGAAGAAGACCGCAGAGCCCACCTCACTGACAAAAGACAAAGGAGGAAACACCCAACACGCAACCCCAACCAGCCAATTTTCCCCTGCAACCGCTGCATCCGTATCTGCCTGTTCTGCATCAGACTTGTCAGCCACAATCGAGCCTGCAGCTGACGTGGACATTATCCCTCCAAAAATCTTCGTCCGCGAAGCCAAACCAAAGAAGAAAGAACCTAAGTAAGAGAGATAAATATTGAAAACTGAATCTTTTAGGCCAATAATCGTTATTAAATGTTAATTATAAAATTATAGCTAATGTTTTAGCAAATAGATTGACTACATATTTACCAGGTTTAATTCATATGGATCAATCTAGTTTTGTTAAATAATATTTAACAAAATGTTTTGTTGATAATATTGCTAAATTAATTAATTTAATACATATGTTTCATACGAAGCTGGAATTAGCATTGGAGTTTAGCTTTAGATGCTAAAAAGATTTTGATAGATTAGAATGGAATTATTTAGTTAAGATGTTATAAAAATTGGATTTGGATCAACATTTGTTAATTAGGTTATAATTTCATGTAAAAACTCTTCCACTAATGTTATGATTAATGGGGAAATTTCTTCATCTTTGAACTTTTAGATCAACTAGACAAGGTATCCGTTATCTCCTGCTTCATTTGTTTTAGGAATCGATCCTTTACCACAATTAGTAAGTCAAGATATCAATATTTAAGGGAATTACATTTAGGATTGAGGAATATAATATTAATTTGTTCAATGATGATAATTTTATCTATATAACATATCCTATAAATTTTGCATTTTTTGTATAAGAGATAGAGAAAATTTGGTGAAATATCAGGTTAGAAAATTAATTGGCATATAAGTGAAATTATGTCTTTGGTTGATTGGGATTATAATTAACATAAATAAATTGCTCAATTTAGATGGTCAGATAGTGCAATTTAATATCTAGAGATTAAAATTGATTTAAAAAATTGGTTAATTTAAACGTTGAATTATTTCCCATTAATTAATAAAAATAAGGATGATTTAAAGATATTGAATGATTTACCTCTAACTCTAGTGGTTAGAATAATTTGCTTTGAAATGAATAATTTTCTAAAGATTCAAAACTGTCTTCAATCCATCCAATATATTATTCCTCTGAGTTTTTTAAAAAAAGATTTGAACAAAATTATTAGGTAACTTTTATGGAAAGGAAAAATTAACCTGGATGTTTGAATTAGGAGGTTTACAACTTCCACATTTTGAGAATTATTATGAAGCAGCTCAATTTAATAATGTTTGATTTAGAGAAATATTAAACTTGCGTTGTAATAGAATAAAAAAAATATATATATGCAGGATTCTATTTATAAACAGAATTCAAAATTATTTATAGGTACTAAAGATACACCTATTTGGAAACATTTTGAATTGTGCAATCAAATAGATTATGAAATAAATTGGAATGTTTTGATCTCACGTCAAATGCCTTAATATCAAAAAAGACTTTTTTCTTTGACTGTGAACAATCAATTTTTGAAAATTTTGAATCAAATAGGGATTCAAAAAACAGACGATTGTTTTGATGATGGTGACTTTATGACATTTCAATTAAGAAAGGAAAGGTTTAATGCTCTGAATAATATTTGTTTTGTTATTATCAAGTTAAGGCTCTTGTGATTGATATATTAGGTAAAAATGTAAGATTACCTAGATAGAATTAATTAGGAATATCGGTAATATGAATAAATTTAATTCAAAATTTATAAATTACTTCAAAGAAAATCTCCTAAATTACGTATTAATAAATCAAAATTAAGAATGGAAATTGATTTAGATAGAAAGATAGATGAAAATGTTTGGAAGCATTTATGTAAATATGCCATGACAAAAATAGTTAATGTTAGATATAGATGTGAAATATAAGTTTTTAATCAATTATATTTATCCCTCAAATTATTTTTTAAATTGACTCCACATTATCAGCTTTATATTTTAGATGTGGACAAGAAGTACCTTTTTTATTTTTATTCTACCTGGCTTCCAAGTTAAAACCTTTCTGGATAGAGATGAAAATATTTTTTGAAAAAAAAATTAAAGGCAAAGTTCCCGCTTGACCCGATTTTATTTTTGCTGAAGTAAACCTATTAGGTTTAGATTAAGTTTACCGATGTATCAAATTCAATTATTACAATTAGCTTTAGATATTTATGCATAACCATTACTTGGAAATCAGCTGTAGATTTAGGAATACAGAGATGGCATGCTGAATTATGTTCTTTTATGCCACTTCAAAAAAAAACATAACTTTACATAATAAATATAATTTCTTTTTGAAAATAAGCATCCCACATTTACAGGATGATGGTTTGAGAGCTCTAAATATCCCATCTGAGTGGTAATATTCAGCTCCACAATTATTGAATTGAAGTTATATTTATATTTTTGACATTCACAAATTTGATTATATTAGCAGTTTAGGGTGGGAAGGAGGGAATAAGAGTTACACGCCAAATGTACTTAATTTTGAATTTATTTATAATAATTATAATTGTGGTTTTAAACATTTATATATGGAATATATTTTTAAAACGATGGTCATGCTGTGTAAAACACGTGAAATTGACCTGCATCCAACACAGATTTTTAATCTGACATGATGTTGTCATGGGTGATGTCACAAACCATCCGTGTGACAGGAGCAATGACTTATATAAGCCCAGCATGAAAGCCTGGAGGTGTCAGTCTTGTACTAGAATTCACAGCGTGTACATCAACTCGACCACATGTACAGTGATTCCAGAACTTGTACACGGAGGTGCCTTATTTGAAATTTATGAATTTAATAATATCTTAAACTGTGATAAATATTTTGTTTAATGCTTCTCTTATGGAGTCTCTTCGGGGGGGGGGGGGGCGTTGTTGGGATAGTTGTAGTTGTAATGTTTATATTATGGATTTTGTAAAAGTTTTTGTTTGGAAAATATTAAAAAAAATTAAAAATGAAAGCAGATCGTTACTGCTCAGGAATATCGTCAGTTTTCAGAGATTTGTTATTCCTGGACACAAACTGTCCCTTGTAATAATCCACTCCAGTGAATTGCTGATGAAACTTGCCCAATCAGAGTTCTCCACATGATAACCTTTCTTTCAGGTCACCACAGAGTTCCATTGTGTTTCATTTATTACAAGTGAAACATTAGGCAGCCAGTCATCTCCTCTTGTATGGATCATAAGTGCTTTGACTAGGCTGAACTAAGCACTCACAACCTGTCTTCCAAATGGGGATTTTCCACAAGCTTTGCCAGCTTGTCATGTCATAGCTGTTTCTAGTGACCGTAAAACTGCAGAACTGAATTACAATCTCTCTCTCATTTAGAGAAAAAATCATCTTTGACTCTCACTGCTTGCAAAAGTACATGGCCCTCTTAGAACAGAAAGCTGCTATCCAGACAGACCGTGGCAGTGAATTGCTCGTCCATTCTCTTTCATCTGTTGCTTTTCAAAACAACAGTCCTTTTGTGAAATCACTTGGGTACCCCCCAAAAGATTTTGCAAAAAAAACTATCTTTTTTTTAAACACAGTTGAATTTAGCGATATTAGAGGATGGAGATATACAGGAGTTAGAAGGACCATTTACTGATTCTGAAATTATAATGGCTATGCTGGAAATACTGAATGGTAAATCGCCTGGCGATGATGGATTTTCAGTTGAATTTTATAAAAATTCTTATGATAGCCATCTTGTCTGGTTTGAGCAGGGCTACAGTTTTGTTTAAATGACATCACTTTTGAAGTGTTGTTATGTGATCTACACCGAAAATAAAGCACTCCTAATATATCTCGCCAAAACATATATACATATGTTAAAGTTAAAAATCCAAGATGGCAATTCAGATCCAAGCGTTGATGAAAGATCTTAATTTAGTAGATATTTGGAGACGTTTTTATCTGACAGAGAAAGATCTTTCCTTTTATTCATCTAGCCATGAATAGTTTTCAAGAATTGACTTCTTTTTAGTATCGGCACATTTACAAGGGAAAATACAACAATATAAACGTAGGGTGTATACCATTTATTATATTTTACATGTTAAACTTCTGAGAAAATTGAAATAGCTTATCGTTGGCAATTTAATGCAATGCTGTTAAAATATGGAATTTATTGATTTTTTGAAAAAAACAAATTAATTATTTTTTTGAAAGATATTCTAAATCTGTTCAAAGTATGTTTGTATTATGGGATGCACTGAAAGCCTATTTGAGTGGACAAATAATGAGTTAATTTCTAAACTAAAAAAAATCGATTAAATCAGGGTCTTGAATTAGAGAAAGAGATCGCTCAGTTAGAAAAGGAATTTCAGAAAGATGCTAGAGAAGATCAGAAAATAGAATTATTTCGGCTGTAATTGAAATATCAAATTGAATGTATGATTAATAGGACTAAACAACTGTATTACGAATGGGGAGAGAAAGCACATAAGGTATAGGCATGGCAATTAAAGAAAGAACAGATATTGAGGACTATTAATGCTGTTTGATGAAATTCCCTTATTACATATAAATCTCATGAGATTAATGATTAATTTTATTCATTTTTAAAAAAAATTATACATCTGAATTAAAACAGGAAACTGGATTGATTGGTCTTTTCTTTAAACACAGTTGAATTTAGCGATATTAGAGGATGGAGATATACAGGATTTAGAAGAACCATTTACTGATTCTGAAATTATAATGGCTATGCTGGAAATACTGAATGGTAAATTGCCTGGCGATGATGGATTTTCAGTTGAATTTTATAAAAATTCTTATGATAGTTTATCTACAGTGTTTCATTTGTAATACGTTAAGTTGGAGAACATTATGAATTACCTGAGTCTTGTTCTAGTGCTTTAATTACAGTAATTCCTAAACAAATGACAGATATCCTTTGAAAGTATCTTCATATAAACCAATTCCGTTGTTAAATCTAGATTATAACATAATAGTTGAAATATTAGCGAATAGATTGGCTAAATGTTTACCAAAGTTGATTCATAATGATCAAACAGGTTTATAAAGAGTGTAAAGGACCAAACATAAATTCCTCCAAAACTTTAAACCAAAAATTCCATTCAACTCTATCAAATGATTTTTCTGCATCTAAGGATATCACCATCGGGTGATCTAAAGATTGTCGAAATCTATTAATCAAACTAATCACGCACAAAATGTTATCCGAAGCATATCTATACTTTATAAAACCTGTTTGATCAATATTAATCAACTTTGGTAAAAATGTAGCCAATCTATTCGCTAACATTTTAGCTAATATTTTATAATCTACATTTAACAACGAAATTGGTCTATATGAAGATACATTCAACGAAGAATATACATTCCCAATCCAGTCCCTTTTTAATTTCACACTTTCCTTCACATTCAAATGTGTTACTAGTTGGGCTAAAATTGAGATGGCAAGTATTTCTGAATTTGAAATACATCAATTTTTGTTTAGGTGGAATATAAATTTGTTACGACAATATAATGTGCCTATACTAAAACATTTAATGAAGTTATGGATAAAAAAAAAATAAAATGATAGGTTCTCGGGATAAATTATTGGATTTGACTCCATTGTATAATAATCAACTTATTTCTTTTTCCATACATAATTAAAGTTTTTTGCATTGGAGATTTAAACGTGTGAAAAATTTGGGAGATTGTTTTAAAGAGGGTAAGTTTTTTATCTTTTAATCAGATGAGGGAAGATTTTGGTATTGATAAGAATTCTTTATTTCTTTATTATCAAATTCGATCTTTGGTAAAATATATGTTTGGTAGCGATTTTACCTAAAGGGTTATATTTCATTTACATATCAAATATTACAGGATGGTATGGATAAAAAGGGTTGGGATTGATCTAAAATTAAATGGGAAGCGAATATTGTTTTTTTTTTCTCTGAAGAGGATTGGTTACATATCTGTTATGAGAGCATAACTAAATTTTTAAATGCACGTTATGCAATTATTAATTACAATTTTATACATAAATTATATTTGATACCTGAAAAATTTTAAAAAATGGTTTTAGTGAATCAGACTTGTGTTTTATCTGTGGTGATATGGTTGGAACTTTTTTCATGCTGTTTGATCATGTCAACGCTTCCACCAGCGTTGTCTCTGCTCCATCCTCAACATCCATTGGAGCGCTTTCATCCCTAACGTCGAAGTACTCGAGATGGCAGAGGTCGACAGCATCGAGTCCACGCTGCTGAAGATCCAGCTGTGCTGGGTGGGTCACGTCTCCAGAATGGAGGACCATCGCCTTCCCAAGATCGTGTTATATGGCGATCCAACAGTATTTTTATTGGGTAGATTGCAACCTCTGAAAGCCTTGGATGTTCACGCTGCTGAAGATCCAGCTGTGCTGGGTGGGTCACGTCTCCAGAATGGAGGACCATCGCCTTCCCAAGATCGTGTTATATGGCGATCCAACAGTATTTTTATTGGGTAGATTGCAACCTCTGAAAGGCTTGGAATTAGGTAAGTTCCAGTTTGCTGTTGCATATTTAGCTTTATCAATAGCGAAAAAAATCTATTGCTAGTATTTTGAAAAATACAAATCTGATTGCTATTAATAGATGGGATAATGAGGTGAAATATTGTTTAATAAAGGAAGAAATTACATATGTTTCGCATATACTCAGAATATTTATATTTCAATTTATATCGATTAGATTTTAGTATTTATATTTAACTTTTTAAATATTCTTTCTTTTTTTCTTTTTTTTAATGGCTCTCCTAAGTAGAGTTGGCTAAAGGGGTGGGGGTTCTATTATTTTCTTTGTTTTCTCTATATTTCTTTCTTTCTTCTTTGGCTTGGCTTCGCGGACGAAGATTTATGGAGGGGGTAAAAGTCCACGTCAGCTGCAGGCTCGTTGGTGGCTGACAAGTCCGATGCAGGACAGGCAGACGCGGTTGCAGCGGCTGCAGGGGAAAATTGGTTGGTTGGGGTTGGGTGTTGGGTTTTTCCTCCTTTGCCTTTTGTCAGTGAGGTGGGCTCTGCGGTCTTCTTCAAAGGAGGTTGCTGCCCGCCAAACTGTGAGGCACCAAGATGCACGGTTTGAGGTGATATCAGCCCACTGGCGGTGGTCAATGTGGCAGGCACCAAGAGATTTCTTTAGGCAGTCCTTGTACCTTTTCTTTGGTGCACCTCTGTCACGGTGGCCAGTGGAGAGCTCGCCATATAACACGATCTTGGGAAGGCAATGGTCCTCCATTCTGGAGACGTGACCCATCCAGCGCAGCTGGATCTTCAGCAGCGTGGACTCGATGCTGCCGACCTCTGCCATCTCGAGTACTTCGACGTTAGGGATGAAAGCGCTCCAATGGATGTTGAGGATGGAGCGGAGACAATGCTGGTGGAAGCGTTCTCGGAGCCGTAGGTGATGCCGGTAAAGGACCCATGATTCGGAGCCGAACAGGAGTGTGGGTATGACAACGGCTCTGTATACGCTTATCTTTGTGAGGTTTTTCAGTTGGTTGTTTTTCCAGACTCTTTTGTGTAGTCTTCCAAAGGCGTTATTTGCCTTGGCGAGTCTGTTGTCTATCTCATTGTCGATCCTTGCATCTGATGAAATGGTGCAGCCGAGATAGGTAAACTGGTTGACCGTTTTGAGTTTTGTGTGCCCGATGGAGATGTGGGGGTGCTGGTAGTCATGGTGGGGAGCTGGCTGATGGAGGACCTCAGTTTTCTTCAGGCTGACTTCCAGGCCAAACATTTTGGCAGTTTCCGCAAAGCAGGACGTCAAGCGCTGAAGAACTGGCTCTGAATGGGCAACTAAAGCGGCATCATCTGCAAAGAGTAGTTCACGGACAAGTTTCTCTTGTGACTTGGTGTGAGCTTGCAGGCGCCTCAGATTGAAGAGACTGCCATCCGTGCGGTACCGGATTTAAACAGCGTCTTCATTGTTGGGGTCTTTCATGGCTTGGTTCAGCATCATGCTGAAAAAGATTGAAAAGAGGGTTGTATTAAAAATGTGTATGTTCATGTTCAATTGACGTATATGTCATATACCATTTGTTTTTTGAAGAAATAAAGAAAGGTTTTTTTTAATGGTTTAAATTGTAAAATAGGCACGATACGCCAAATGCCCATTTTTGCCGCTATGGAAAATGTGGATAATAGCTGGCTACATATCCATTTCATGCAACAAGTTTAATTCTAAATCATGTGAGGCACAAACCATGGGCACTATCTAGTTGTTTACTGCATTTATAACCGCCCTTTGACCTACACTTTCTGCTTCTGTTGGTCAATGTCCAAACAATGAATATTCCACGGTTCTCTTGATCTAAGTTCAGTGGGATTTTTGATAGTGAACCTTCTCATTGGTAACACCAAATACACACACTTCTCCCATTTGCACCCTTGAGTTTCTGGCATACTGCTATTGTCTTCTGCAATGAAGAAAGCCAGATGAAGAATACTCATTAGGTTCATCCACTTTTTCTTTGTACTCCAGTATTATTTCACCAGTGTCATTTTCAAGCAATCCAATGTCTCGCCTCCTCCCTGTTTTGCGCTTTATGAAGCTGGAGGATGTTGACACCCTCTTTTCATTTCATGGCTTCCTTAACTTCGCTCTTCATATTTATCTCTTTTTTACTTCATTAATTGCCTTTTTGAAGCTTTCAGATCTTCATGTTTCCCAAGACTTTTTTCCCATAATATACGCCCTCCATTTTGATTCGGTATTACCTGTGACATCCTTGATAATTAGGCTTCCCCTTCCTCTCTTTCGAACACTGAATTCTAGAGATGAATAGGTCGCGTTGTGGCAGAAGTAAGTTGTGGACAAATGCTATCAAGTTGAAATAAGTTTATAACCAGACCACCCCTCAGGTTTCAACCGGAAAGAGTAAAGGAGTAATATATGTCAGGGTAGATATAGACAAACAACAGGTGACCTGGTGTCATGACGTTTGGATTAGTACTACCTAATGACATTCATATTGAGTCGGCCAGGGTTTCTCAGCAGACCGATAGATGCTGCTGAATCACTATGCTGTAGTGGCAGGTTGCCACCCTGTTGTGTCTAGATATCATGAGTTTGGAGCTGTTAGTGCTGGTTCTGTCCATTCCACCCCCACCACTACATCATGTTAATCTCAGAAACTCCAGTTACTGCCACTGTATGATCTTGTCCACTTCCAATGAACCTTAGAAGCTTCCCTCTCATTCCCTTTATTCCATTATTATAGTGGTCATTCTGATTTTCGTTCCACCCACCCCCCAAACTTGCAGGGTGAATTCTATCACTGCCTCCTTTCAGTTTCTTAAATTTCAGTCTCCTTATCAACTCTGATATGTAACACAACACCCAATCAAGACTTGCCATCTCCTTAGTCGTCTGTTCTTAACCGCTAAAAAAAGACTGTTTTAGGACTGTTCTGAAAGATAATCTCGTCGGACGATATAGGAGTATTGGCAGGCTATTTGGCCCATCTCGTCCACTCGCAATTTCGTCAAGCAGTGATCCCTTCTCCCCCTCAGCACCACTCACATGCCTTCTTCCCAGAACCTTTGATACACTGAATGATCAGATACTTAACAAACTCTCACTTACATGCACCTAATGGCTTGGCCTCCACAGCCAACCAAGTTAGCAAATAGAAGAGATTCACATATCTCTCTCTCAAGAAATTCCTCTGCATCACCGCTTTAAATGTATGCCTTTCCATTTTGTAGATATGTCGTGAGCAATGCATTTGCCACATCTATGCTGTGCAATTCATGGGGGGTGTGAAAAATGTTTGAAAGTGAATTCATTGACATAACGTGCTATGTATGAAGAGGGAGGAACTGAATGATAACAGGATTGATGGAAGGGAGAAGGAGAATGTTATAATGTATTGGGATTCTAATTGGAAGAAGGTAAATGATGGCGGGATGATGTTGAGTGTGGGAATGTACAAAGGAGTGATGATTCTGAACCACCGATGTGTCTCCAGACCAGGGAATCTGCAGAGTCGAAATAAAGCTGAACCTTTTCTCCGAGACTTTGTCTTCAGAGTAGTAATTCTGAACACTTTATATTTCACAAGCTTGGGGATCGTCCAGGATCCTCATCTCCCAGCGCTTAGCAAAAGGCTATCAATGAACGAGAATGTGCACCCCACTAATATCTGTTGTCTCCAATTTCCTTGCTTGCCATCGACAGTTTGAGTGAGTGATATCAAGACAGGAGACTCTGGAGAACAGGTTCAAGGAAAGCTCCGGTGGAGGGAATGGAACAGGACAAAGGGACACCTGTAGGAGGAGTGGTTCGGTCGGGTAACTCTCGTGCACGAGACCCGGGTAAGAAAACATGACTATTATGTACTACTTGGGCAACCGGGATCCTGTCAGGAATGATCTGAAAGGTATATGTGTAATAAGAGTACCCGAGATAAGAAAGAACTCGAGAGTGGTGGTCCTGGTAATGACATTCCGCCCGATAGTCCGTTGGGGCGGATGCTAGGAAACAGGGGTCAGGGAAGGACCCAGGGAAAGACTAAGGATAATATGATAAAGTTTCGTCTTTAAAAATGGCCTCAGACACCGATTCTGGGATCTTCGGTTTGGTGTCCCCCACTGGGGTCAGATGAAAATTGGATTTGTCAGAAATTAAATTTATTCGTAAATGAAAGAAGCCCTCCAGACCCGGAAGAGTCAAATTATGTAGCGTGTTGGATCCGAGTGACAGAATTGTTTAAGGTTTCTATGAAAAGATTGAGGCCAAGGTCGTACCTCCCTTGGATCATTTGAAGCACCTGCCCCCGCCATATGACAGTCAGAGGGGAGGGGAAGATCACCAGGATGCTCATGATATTGCTCTCGAGGAACAACAACAGGTGAGAGAGTCGGATGGACGGGTGGAAGCCTGTGCCCTGGAGTTGGAGGAGGCAGGACAGAATATCTCGGACAGGCAGGATAAACATGATAAAAAGGGAAACAGACCTGTAAAAGTGTCAGGTCGGAGACCAAGGAATGTCTTACGGGAGATTTCAGGGAACTCGGCAGTCCAGGACTGTGATTGAATAAGAGCTCTGGGAGCTTAGATAGGAGTTCAGGGAACGAGTCTGGTCAGGGACCGTTTGTTTGTTTGTATGAATATGTGTTGTCGGGGAGCTCAGATTTTGTGAACCTGAGGAAGCAATGGGGAATTGTGTAGATAGAACTATCTTGAGGTTAAAAATATAATTCGAAAAGTTTCTGAGACATTAAATAAAAGAATAGAGAGAGAAGGCTGGCGAGTGCGGGGTGCATTGGGATGATGAATTCATTAAAGAGCTCATTGGAAAGTGACGCTTGTTAGCACAAGAAAGAACAGAGATAGGCTTGCAGGTTGCCAAAATAATGCTATAAATCTGGCAGAAGGGTGTCAGTAAACCTATGGATGTCCTCCAGAAAGAATGTGTACATAAAAGGAGCAGGATAGGAAAACTCAGGAAAGGAAAAAAAAATCAAAAGATAGGCAAGGAAATCCTCCTGCACAGGAGGATAAACAAAGACTACGTAGTCAAATTGAAGTCCTAAGGCTGATGGAGGAGGGAGAGATGAGTGACCCCAAGTACTCCTCGGGGACACCCTAAGGACCACCACTAGCATATCGTCTGCCTGGATGTAGACCCGTAGCCAGCAATACCCAAAGTATTTTCGGATACTGTTAGTGCTCGAACTCGAACACAAAGCATGATAAATCATCCGGCCACTGTAACAAATAAGTTAAGATTTAAATATTGTGGAAAATTCTAGAGGCTTTTGTTAAAACACGTGTGTCTGCATTAGAACTGCATCTGCATTTGCACAATGGCCTGAGTGCATTCATTTGCACAGTGAGGACAGAGAGAACTCAATATTTAAAAAAAACCATGGCAAATGAACAACGACAAATTCAACTCATGTTACAACAATTTGAGGAAACAAAAGGTGAACAATAATGCAGAAATACATGGTAAAGAGAAAAAAAGGAGGAGTTGGGAAAGATGATTGAAAGTGATTATACTTATACTATTGTGTGAAAAGTTATGGAATGGAAAGTATGTAGTTTAGAGCTTGAGAGTAGACAGTACTAGCTAGTATGCCCCTTCTTATCTTGAATCCCAAGGATGCAAGTATCTGGTTCAGACTGGTACAGTGTCCTATGGTAGTCTTTAGCTAGTACTGTGATTGCTTAATGGAGACATGAATATTAACTTAGTTGTTCCTAAGGAGGGAATGAACTAATGAACATAACATGCAATGTATGAAGAGAGAGATAACTGAATTGATGGAAGGGAGAAGGAGAATGTTATAATATATTGGGATTCTGATTGGAAGAAGGTAAATTAAGGTCAGGTGATGTTGGGTGAGGGACTGTACAAAGAGTGATGAATCTCAACTTCCGGTGTGTCTCCAGACCAGGGACACCTGACTCTGCAGACTCGAAATAAAGCTGAAGCTGTTATTCAAGACTTTGTATCCAGAGTAGTGATTGTGAACACTTTATATTTCACAAGGTCGAAAGAACCAAAAGCTTTATTTAAGTCCGCATGTACCCCATGAACAAATCTTTTGGCAATTATTGATCTGTTTCCTCAAGCCCTCTGTGTCACATTTGTGGCCCGAAATGTGAAGTTAATAAAACATTAAACACAAGTTTATCAGGTAAACTTCTTAGTGTCTTTTTATTCTCCGGTTTCCTTTGTTCTCCTGCTTGTGTTCTTATCTGCCTCTCTCATACCACGACACTTCCGGTACATCTCATACATATTCATTATCATGACATCCCTCCTTTAATCAGAAATAAAATTTAACTTCATTTACCAATATCCCTCGGAAACATACAAACATCGTAACTAATGGTAATACTATAACTCAAGTACATAAAGTTTACTTCCTACAGCACTCATACATGCACTTTATGATATAAGATTAAATGCTGTCCCAAAGTTCTTATTAAAATTATGGCACAAAGTCTTCGTATCGTTTGGGCACTTTCCGGTTTTGTTTCAGCCTGCCTGCGATATTGTCGTCGCTTCTCGGTTGTTCACTCTCAGCGTTGGAAATACTGCTCACCACAGCTTCGAGTGTTTCTGGCGCTCTAGTCACTTCATCAGGAGTACTGGTAACTGCCTCTGGAACATCATCAGGTCTCTCAGTTTCAGCATCTCATATTGGCCTTTCAACCTCTTCGCTCGATGTATCTCTGGACTGGTACTTTTTTACACTTGATACATTTCACTTATACAGGACTCCAGTCGGAGACTTGACTGTCACCGTACTGCCACTTCTGGATACGACAGTAATAAGGTGCCTCACTAGAACATTATCTCCTGGCATGATGTCTGAGTACTTGGCTCCACGTTTCGAATCTGTGTACAGCTTTGCTGCACCTTTCTTTTCAGCATCGTGGTCCCTCATCTCCTGGTCGTCTCGGATTTCCTTTATTTCTGGCATTTTTGTGCGGATTTTTCTCCCAAAAAATGCTTCTGCAGGACTTTTTCCAGTGGTTGCATGAGGCGTTGCTCGATAGACAGCCACATAAGATAGCAATGCTTCTCTCCAATTTTGTCCTTCTGCGTGTGCAATCCTCAATCGTTTTTCAATGCACTGATTTTGTCTCTCTACTTCTCCGTAGGCTTGCGGACATTTCGGAGTTACTTTATGATGGTGGATACCTGTGGTCCTCATGTATTCCGCAAATGTCTCTGAAATGAATTGTGGACCATTGTCAGAGTATAATGTAACAGGTAATCCATATCTTGCAAATATCTCTGCTAACGCTTGTATTGTTTTTTCAGTGGTTGTGGACTTCAACACCACGTACTCATAGTATCTGCTGTAGTAATCTATCACTACCATAATTGATTCACCCGTCGGTAAAGGTCCAGGACAATCAACTGCTACATCGATCCATGGTCCTGTTGGAAGTTGCGTACTCCGGATCGGTTCTGGCGGATTACTCCTACTTGTGATTTGACATCCGTGACAAGTTTTAACAAATTTCTCTGCGTCTTTATCACAACTTGGCCACCATACCTTGGTCCTGAGGTTTTGCTTGGAACCAACAATACCTAGGTGTCCTTCATGCACTAAGGATATGATCTTCGGTCTCAATCTTTGCGTAATCACCAATCTGCAACCTCTTAATACACACTGTCCGATGCAACAAAGTGCGTCTCTAATGGGAATGTAAGCCTTTTGAGTACACTTGTCCCATTGTCCACTCTGTATACATTCTCTTACTTCCATGAGTTCTGCATCACGTTCGGATTCTCACTCGACTTCCTTCGTAGTCACAGCTTTCGGTGTCACCTGAATAGCTACGAAGTGTACAAAGCTCTCTGTTTCTGTTCCCAATTCTGACTTGGATTGTGGACCTCCATCCTTCACCAATCTGGACAGCGGATCTGCAATGTTTGCTTTCCCTGCAAAATGGATTACTTTATATTTGTAGGATTGTAGTCTGAGTACCCATCTCTTTATTCTGGCACATGGTTTGGATCTAAGTGCATAGATCACCTCTAATGGCTTATGATCTGTGATGAGTTCAAATTCAATGCCATATAAATAAGCATGGAACCTCTCACAGGCCCATAAAAGTCCGAGTGCTTCTTTCTCTGTCTGAGAGTATCTTCTTTCCACATCTGATAACGATCTGCTGGCATAGGCAATGATTCTTGGTCCTCCATCATGAATCTGGACCAACACGGCTCCTAAACCAACCTACTGGCATCCGCTATGACTTTGGTTGATGCCGCCGGATCGTAATATGCAAGAGTTTTCTGTCAGGCTTTGCTTCAGCGCTGTGAACACTTTCTTCTGCTCAGATCCAAAATGAAATGGTACACCTTTCCTGGTTAGTTTCCTTAGTGGTTCTGCCACTGTAGCGAAATTAGGAATGAACTTTGCACAAAAATTGACCAATCCCAGGAAACTCCTCACCTCTGTTGCATTCTGAGGTGCACGTGCCTCTTCAACAGCTTTCACCTTGGCCTCTGCAGGGTTTAGTCCTTCCCTTGTAAGTCTGTGTCCCATGAAGTCCATTTCTGACACACCGAACTGGCACTTGTTTCCATTCACGGTAAGGCCTGCTTCCTGTAGTCTAGATAGTACACGCCTCAACCGTTTGTCATGCTCTTCCTTCGTTGGTGCATGGACTATGATGTCGTCAGAAATGTTGGCAACTCCAGGAATGCCTTGAATCACTCGATGGATTTCATACTGGTAGATCTCCGAAGCTGCATTAATTCCAAATGATAGTCTCTTGTAACGATAGAATCCACAGTGAGTCACAAATGTAGTTACATCTCGGGAACCTGGATCCAGCTCTAATTGATGATTGCCCCATTTCAGATCAATTTTTGAGAATATCTTGCTGATAGTTAGTTCTTGAAGTATTTCTTCCACTGTTGGTATAGGGTGTCGTTCTCTAATTATAGCTTCATTGGCCATTCTCATGTCAACACATAGTCTTATGTCACCCTTTGGTTTGGGCACAATCACTACTGGACTGACCCATTGTGTCGATTGTTCCACCGGTTCAATAATGTCTTGTTCGATCAATTCTTTAATTTTGGCTTCGACTTTCCCACGAAGTCCAAACGGAGTTTGGCGCATTAGTTGTGCCTTGGGTTGGACTGTTTCATCTACCACCAGTTTCAATTGTCGACCTTTCAGCTTTCCTATTCCTTGGAAGACTGCAGGGAATTCTTGCTTCATATCCTCGTATGACTGAATTGAATTGACACAAGCTCCAAGATGAAGTATTGCCAGTTCTTGCGCTGTGCTTCTACTCAGCAATGGTTCTCCCCTCTCTTCTATGACCATAAACTCTGCTTCGGTGTACTTAACTCCAGCTTCAACAGTTGCAGTAAAACATCCAATGGTCTGCAACTGTATGGATACAGTTTCTTGGAACACTTCTTTGAGGTACAGATAATCTTTGTCCTTTTCAACTTCTCCCATAAATGTCGATCAATCACATTACTGTCACTGCCTGAGTCTACAATGACCTGCATTGTCACTCCAACAGTGATCACTGGGACCTTCTCATGATGTACTTCATTCAACGCAAATTGGTAACAACTCTGTTCCTCCTGGGTATCATCATCGTCACCGTCTATCTGGTGAATGGTATCTTTCTTTCCAGGATACTTTCCTTTCCCCCAGGCTTTGCCTTTGGAAGTTGTACTCTTCCTCTTCTGGTCTGCATTGGACTTGCTTTTGCACTTCTTTGCAAGGTGGTCTTTACCTCCACACTTTCTGCAAACTTTGCCTTTGGCCGGGCAATATGGGTCTTTTCCAAAGTGACCTCGGTTTCCACATCGATAACACTCCACGTCCTGTGTCGACGTATATCTTGGCTGATTATGTCGATGTGAGAGCCTCTTAATTTGCTGGCTTAAGTTGTCTTTCAGGGTCATGGTATGAAATTGCCCTTCAACAGCCTCTAATGCAGCAGCAATGGTTAAAACATCGCTGAGTTCCAACTCACTCCATCTTTCCAGTAGACGTCTTCTGAGTTTATCTGATCTGCAGTGCTGTACGACTTGATCCAATAATTGGTTGTCCAAATCAGCTGGCATGTAATTGCATCCAACAGCTAGCTGGCGTAGTCTCGTCACATACTGAGCAATTGTCTGGCCATCTTTTTGTCTCGTTCTCCGAAACAAATGGCGTTGAAATGTAGCATTCGGTGTCACTACATAGTGTGCATTTAATGCATCTACCGCTTTCTGGTACTCATCCTTTCTTCCAGTATTCAAAAGTGTCTTAAATGTTTCCCGAACCGAGGGTCCTGCAGTGAAAAGAAGTAACGCCCTTCTCTGCGCTTTTTGTTCAACCGTACCGGTATCTAAAAATAGGCCACGACTGTCAGCGTAGGATTCAAATTCTTCCAGCCATGCCTTCCACTTCACACTTACAGTGCTTGCATCACCCGTTGAGTCAAAATGAGCAATTCCACTATGTGTTAGAAAGTCACCGTCTGTACCAGCCATGAGGAAATATTCCAGCCCCAAAAGTACTGAGACAAGAGAAAATTCTTATCACCTTGAAGTTCTCTGTAAACCTCTGTAATCTTGTCTAGTCTTTAATTTTCTTCAAGCTTATTTTATCCTCGTCGCCAATGTCACATTTGTGGCCCGAAATTTGAAGTTAATAAAACATTAAACACAAGTTTATCAGGTAAACTTCTTAGTGTCTTTTTATTCTCCGGTTTCCTTTGTTCTCCTGCTTGTGTTCTTATCTGCCTCTCTCAAACCACGACACTTCCGGTACATCTCATACATATTCATTATCATGACACTCTGCTAAAGACCGAGTTACATAAAAAACATCACAAAATGTGGAAAAATTATTTTCAGGAACAATTTTTCAACTATTTAATGTAGATCTTTTGAACATGGTCACCATTGCATGTAGCTCAATTGAATGGGACAAAATCGCTTTTGAATTCACAGACCTTTCATGGCCCTTCAAATGTTTGCACTCTTGTTTGCATCAGAGTTACAGTATTTTGTTTTTCCCTCTTTATTTGAAGATGTTAATAGAGCGTGGCAGCAATTGAGGATGGCAATGACCCCATCCGATTGGAGTTAAACAAAACATGTCATTAATTTGAAGGAAAGTGATTTTAATGAAAATGTAAGAGGCTCGTCCTCTAGAATCATAAATAAATACTGCATTAAAATTCCTGGTGGCATGCAATGAGATATAGATTTGGCGAAGGAATGGAGGGAATTAATAACTAAATCTGTTGGAGATTAGTGAACAAGTTAACCATGCAAGAATAATTAAGTGTTTTGTGATATGTTCTTTATCCGGTGCAATAAGAAAAAAAAATAAAGATGACTTCCACCTGTTATGTAATTTTTCTCATTTTATTTCTATTTCTATTTACACCCACAGCATATGTTGAATATAAGAACAACGATGCAATGTTGAGACCTCACTTGGAAAATTAGGAGCAGGTTTGTGCTTGTTGTTTAAGAAATGATTCAGTGAACCAAGAGTAAGTTAAGTGAAATCTCACAAAGGAGATACCATTTATGTACATATTCAACGGGATGAAACAGCATTGCTCTGGATTCAGGTGCACACCCGTGCACACACAATATCCAGCATATAATAATCACATAACGTTTTCGAATAAGACACACTCTGTGAAGAGCTTGTACATTCTTCACGAGTCTTCATTATTTCCTCTAGGTGCTGAGGTTTCCTCCTATTTGGTTATTTCGTGTATTTGGATAGCATAGGCTGGTGGGCCATAAAGGCCTGTTACCGTACTGTATGACTAAAAAAATAATTGAAGGACATGATGCAGGTGGAAATCAGTGATTGGATAATAGTAAAGAACAGAAAACATATCCTGTTCTCAAGCATAAACGCAGGGATACAATAATGCTCACATGAATGTTGAATGGTGTAAAATTGTTTATAATTACTTGAAAACATATTTTGCCAATTTCTAGTTGTCTACAAAAGATTTTGAAATTCTTTTGTGTGGCAATGGCCGGCATCCAATATCCGTTTCTGCGTGTATAGTTTTTTTTAACTTTATTTAAAATTTTATGACCTGAATAAAATAAAAATTACATTTAAAGAAATAATAAAAAATAAGATAATAAAAATTAGAATACTACATCATTAAACTACACAAATTAACCCCCCAATAATTATAACACAACATTAATCATCTGATTTAAAATTAATCCAACCCTCCCCCCCAAAATAAAGAGTGAAGAATTAATAAACAATGTTGTAAACAAAATAGAAAAAAACCCCACTTACAAAAAAAGGATAAAACTTAATAACAAAAAAATTACTAACAACAAAAAATATCAATACTAAAATAATACCCTTAAACATATATTTAAATCAAACATAATTCATGTATTTAACAAACGAAATCCACTTTAAAACTAAATTCAAATATTAAAATCATATATCAACCACATATCTGTTATACAAAAAATCATAATTAATAATACATAAATACAGAATTTCCATTAATACCAAGTTTCCTTTATAATTCATCGAGAGAACAACAACATCCCTTAGAAAAACAATCAGATAAACTTTTTATTCCCTTCCCCTCCCCTTATATAAAAAAAGAAAAAAAAAGAAAAAAAAGTTCAAACTCTTATAAAATTCTCCATATTCTTCATTTATAACATCTTCAAAATTCTCTATCAAAATTAACTTAATTTTATTAAACTCTTCTCCCTCAATGTATTTGTACTTAATTTTCTTCTTCTTATCACCTTTCCCCTCATCTTCCTCTTCATCTAATTCAACATCCTCAATTTTTGACTTATTATCTTCTGTGACATCATGCTCTTAAAAAAGAAAGAAAAAAGAGAAAAAAAACCCCAAAAAAGAGAAAAAAAGAGAGAAAAAAACCTCCTAATTCCCTCTCAATTATAATCAAAACAAAAAGAGTTTTAAAAAAATATAATTATTTATTTAAAAAAATAATTAATAAAAACCTTCACTTCTTAACCCAAAAATTAAAAAGAAAAAAAAAACAGGTCTGAGGTCACAACTACCTCCTCCTGTTTAAACCGCCCAAAGCCGTAACTCCCCCCAAATATTGGGTGTGAGATAACTCACAGGTAGCTGATGACTTCTGGAAACTAGTGCCCACCCAGTTCCCTCTCCCAACTCCCACTTCATTAAACTATCATCATTATTTAAACTAGTTAAACTCTTTTCAAAAAAAAGATAAAAGATTTATTTTTTTAAATCAATGTTACCACTTCGATCACAATTGCTTCCATTTCTTTTGAAAATCTGGATACCACCTTACATCTCTACTCTCTTTGGAGACCTTGAAGGACTAGATCGTTCCTGAAACTGCATGATTGGTAGAGATTGAGCAAAGTCCATAACCGCTTTAGGATTGTCAAAGAATTTTGGCTAATTTCCATCCTAAAAAATCTTCAGTACCGCAGAATACCTGAATGTTGCCCTATGTCTTTTTTTTCCACAACCGTTCTTTCACAGAATTCAATTCGCGTCGTAATAGCATAGTATTAAATCTCCATCTTGAAGCTTTCTAAACATCTTGTGAACTCAAATATTCTAATAATAATAATGAATGATCCGAAACCAATCTACACAGATGTAACCCTATCCTGTAAATGTGTTGATATTAAAAAAATAATCAATTCTAGAAAAAGAATTATGTCGCGAGGAATAAAAAGAAAAATCTTTCTCTGTAAGATTAACTCTTCGCCAAATATCAATTAAATTCAAATCTGCCATCATATTAATCACTTGGATTGTCATCTTAGACTTCTTAATTACTCTTGAGTACTTATCCAATAAAGGCTCCAACACCACATCAAGCAAAGTCCATGCCTCATTAAAGATTGTACAATTTAATTTTAATAATCTTCCACCATTTTTCTCTTCATTCTGTAACTAAAATGGTAGATTCTTATGTACCAAAATTGCCACACCTTTTGTCTTAGAATTAAATGAAGAATCAAAAATGTGCCCAACCCATTCACGTTTGAGTTTCAAATGTTCCTTATCTATTAAATGAGTTTCCTTTGCCATTGCGACCACCGTTTCTTCCATTTCTTCCAGAAATCAATTTCCCTTCTTGCAGCTCTGCCCTCTTTGGAGACCGTGGAGGACTACGTCGTTCCTGGAATTGCGTAATTGGTAAAGATTGAGCAAAATCCATAGCTTCTTTAGGATTATCAAAGAACTTTGGTTGATATCCATCCTGAAAAATCTTCAGTACCGCAGGGTATCTAAATGTTGCCTTATATCCTTTTTTCCACAATAATTCTTTCACAGAATTAAATTCACGTCGTTCAAACATAATTTCCTGACTCAAATCCGGATAGAAGAAAACACGATTACTCTGAACCATCAAAGGAGATTTGTTTTGCTGTGCATTTCTAATAGCCATACGTTTCATAGTCTCTCTATCACAGTAATTTAAACAGCGAACCAGAACAGGTCTTGGATTCTATCCTGAAAAAGGTCTCTTTCTCAAAGCTCTATGAGCCCATTCCAATATTAAACCTTCATAAAACTTATCTTGTCCCAACACTTGTGGAATCCATTCAGTGAAAAACTTTCATGGATCTGGCCCTTCTATGCCTTCTGGCAAGCCAACAATTTTCACATTATTCCGTCTGGATTGGTTCTCCAAATAATCAACCGTTTTTGCTAAATTTTTATTCTGAATCTGTAACGTTTCAATTGTTTTATTCACATCTTGCAATTGATCTTGTACATCAGATAATCCTTGATCACACATCTCAAGTCTTTCAATAGTTTGAACTTTAAAAGCTCCATAATCAACCATCTGTTGAGTATTGACATCCACCAATGCATTAATATCAGAAGTAAGATTATTCATAGAATCACCTAAATGCATCATTGAAGAAAATATCTTATGTTCAAGACTCTTGAAAAGTATATCAACATCAGTAGATCCAGACATGGTGGGATCCTGCTGTTCTTGTGGAATCAGAGGGCCTTCTATCCCTTCTTTTAATTTAGTAGCTTTTCTTGCAGTTTGACTCCGTGTAAGAGCCCCTGCCACAGACCCCTCAGAAGTATCAGGAGGCTGATGATCAGGGTTATCTCTGATCCAAACCTCCTTTAAAAGCTTCTTACGTCAGTATCTGGAAGAGCTGATATAACTGGTGGTATAGCAGTCAAATAACAACTCTTTAACTCTCCAACTGATGGTGCCCCAGCTAATTCAGCAGTCAAAGTCTCAGTAGACGTTGTTTGAAATACTGGCATCCGGCCAGCCCTTTTTTCTAAAGGCAGCTGAAAACGACCTTCAGAAAGACTTACGGAATCAGAACGGAGCTCCAAGGCTGAATTCTTCGCTTGTTTTCCTGGATCCATTTCACGCTGAGTCGTGGCTTTTTCTAAACAAGCAGGCTCAGATAATTTCGGAAAATATAATTTTTTAACAATCTGTTGATGTTTCCTTTTACTTTTTTTAACAAATGTACCATTAGGTATTAATTCAACATCTCATACCATTTATAAACTTTTAAAAAAAGTTTTAACGGGCACTTAAAGACGAAACAATAAGTTAGAGTCAGGAGAGGAGTGGAAGGCACGTCTGTTCCTTACGCCATCTTGCCACGCCCCCCTGCGTGTATAGTTTTGAATTTTTTGAATTTGCTTTTGTGCTGTTAGAATAAAGAACATAGAGCTCGTTCAGATAATATTTTTGAATATTTACATTTGAATGTATTAATATCGTATTGTTCATTTATTAATTGATTTAAATATAGTTTCCAGTTTCAAGAGTTCGAATAAACATTGAAAGAAAGCAGTGCTACCTTGCAACGGACTTTTCATTGTTTCATGACACATAAAACAACAATGCCTACTTTTTCTGCGAATATAAATGGAAGTGATCACAAAATTAGTCAAAGAAACCTTTGGACCATTGACTTGTTAATCAATAGAAAATGAGTTTTCAAGTAAAACGATTATGGATAAGGAAACTGGATTATTGACCTGTTAGTCAATATAACGCAGAATCGGAGATAGAGAGAGTTGAATATTTAATTTGGAAGAAGATTGGATTAATTGGTCCTTGTTTAGAGCAGATCGAGAAGGAGACAAACAGACAACAATTTATACCATTGAAGAAGTTTATTCCACATTAGAATACGGTTTGGGACATTGGATCTACTTGGAGTTAAAGGACTGTTTGCTTTGGAGAGATCGTTGTGCATGTTTGATGTCTGAGTGTAACGAGGAGATCAGCAACTGCAGTAGTTCAGGAGCTATTTGCCGAGAAGGTGAGGAAAATTGAACTTTTTCATGAATTGCAAAGGCGGCACTTAGATATAAGGGGAAGTGAAATGGATGAGTGAGGATAAAGACAAGAAACAGAATACTGTTTTAAGGGATTCCTACAGAAATACCGCAAACACCATTAATTGAATTTGAGATTGAATTCTAAATAGCGGCTGAAGATATACTACAAAATATTGGTTTAGGGAAAGAGCTTCCAAAATAGAGATGTGAACAGAGATCGAAGCAATACATGATGCACAGAACCTAATAGGACCAAACTCCTCGAGTTCTCAGGGCAGGCTCCAGAGATTCAGATGCTGATTCGATGCATTTGAAGATTCAGGCAGGTGCATCTGTTGCTAAAGTGGAAAAGGCTTCATTTCAAATTCAACTTAGAAGATAAGGAGGAGCGATTAAGAATGACACGGATATGGCAACAACAAGATAAGGAGTTTGAGGACATGCAGTGATGGAATGAAGTGGAGCTACAGGAGGAGCAGCGAAGAAGGGAGCTAAAGTAGCAACTGGACCTGGCTAATGTGGCCAGGTCATAAGCTTTAAAAGGCTCACTGGTATTTGTTGCTGAAAGTAAATTATTGGAAGCGTCGTTTTGATGAAGGAATTCAGAAAATGAATCTCTCAATTATCAAATCTGAGCCAGTGATAGAAATACAAGAAACACATGGTGAAGGACTGACCATATTAAGTCTCGGTGTTTAGGCAGTGATACCGCCTCAAGACAGGCTTGTGCTTGGACCTGGCAGGAAAAGGCAATGAGCTGTGCCAACGCCGAAAATGCGAGATGTGCAATATACCGAATTAACTGGGATGATCCAAGGAACCAGAGATCAAACACCAATGATGGTCGCACTGAACAAAGATGGGAAACAAATACCATCTCTTTAATTTTGTCAAGTATTAGAAATCCAGGTGGACAAAGTAACATACGCCTTGGGAAGACAAGACAATATGAAATTTTGTCTTGAATCATTAATTGAGTTACAGTCTCTATATCCTCTATCCAAGATAAAGATTCCAGATTTTGTTGGTGCTAAATTCCAAGTGTTTATGGAAAGCTTTGAAAGGAGTACTGAAAAACATACATCAAAGCTGGATGGATATTTTACATTTATTTGCAACAATTCATGAGAGGACAACCAAATGAATTCGTAAAGATTTGTCAACATCAGAATCCGGATGTATGACGCAAAGAGACGACGTGTTTAATAGAGATATACTTTGGTGTCAAATATGCATTCCTACAGCTTGTGTGAAAAGGATTTCACGGTTGTTAATGACAGCAGTGGGCACGAATGGTGTATAAACTTACACCCTCTTTCTAACAAGATGTTTCACTGTCTTGAGGAAGAATGGCCATCTTCAGGTCAGGAACATGACATACCTCAGAATGTGGTTGATAAAACTGGATGAGAGATTTATGAATACCGGAGAAGATACCACGTGACAGCTATTTTAAGGATTTAGTAAATTTTCTGAAGGACAATTGGTTGTTGTCACAGATTGAGTGTATGGAATTATGAGTATTCAAACAATGAGTAAAGAAGTACAACATTCCAAATCGTATTGCAACCAAAGTTGAAGAACGTACATTTACCACCTTTCTGACAGTGAAATTAAGGAAAATCTAAGTTCACCTGTTGAGAAAAAATTGTCCGTTATGTAATAATAAGCAAGATTTGTAAAACTGTGCACAAGTTGAAAAGAAAGTACAAGGTGATAAAATCCCTCTCTTGAAGGAAAATTGAGTATTCTTTGGCTGGCGGTGTAAAGGACACATCAACAAAGAGTGCAAAAAGTGACTCAGCTTCGATAAATGTTATCAGAAGCATCACAAAATACTACATTCTTCAAGGAAAAGAAAAATACTGAAAATGAACAAACGTCGATAAAAGAAGTAGATTAAAGTAGCGCTAAAGCTTCAGCATTGTCAAATGGTCCATCTTGGTATGTTGAACATAACTGCAAAATCTTGATAGTATCTATACAGGTTAAGGCAAAGGATGGGAATGCAACCGTACTGCACATGCATTTCGTGACCTAGGAAACACCACGTTATTTTGAAGTGTGGAGCTAATAAAATGTTTAATCTAGAAGGGGGAAAAGAAAGATTCTATTGAAAATCATGCGACAAAGAAAGGTAAGTAAAATGAACATGCTTTCGAGTTACAGGTTGCTGGAATACGCAGCGATGATTTTTGTGATTTTCCTGGTATATACGGACATATGACTATGCCCGTACATAAAGGAAACGTCCCACATAAATGTGATGTAGATCAATGGGCATATCTGAAAAAGGTAATCCCAAGAAATTGCTCTGTCATATGTATGGTAATTGGTTTAGATGTACCAAAGTCTCTGGAACCAATAGAACTAGTATATAGCGTGAGAGGAGGCGCATACGGTATTAGAACTATGCGTGGCTTGACAACCAGTTGTCCATTGAAAAGAACGAATGACATTGCTCAGAAATAGTCAGAAGTAATATGGTATTTTATGAAACTCACCTTTAAAAAAAACGTTCAAGACAGATTTTTCTCAACGCCTTGATAAAAGTCAAAGGAATACAAAGAGTTCTCAGAAGTTGATGTTAAAGCTATTCAGTTTGAGGGAGCCCAGATGGAATTTGAGGTGTTCCAATTCGTGTGTGGTCTCAGTCTGGTAGTGCCTAAAATCATGGACAGAAGTTTCAGAGAGGCAATTGGATGCGAAATTGAAATAGGTGGCCAATTGGAGACCTGTTCATTAGATGGGATCAGAGATGATGTGCGCAACAACGACTTCCCAGTGTATCCAGTCTCTCTGATGTAGAGCAGACGACAACGCAGCCCCAGATGTAGAAGGTGACCCATGCAGATTCCAGAGTGAAGTATTGCTTCACATGGAAGGACTGTTTGGGGCTAGTAATGGTGGTGAGGGCACAAGTGATCACAGGAAAATGGGCATAGGGGACGATTGTTGGGAAGGGGTGTGTGCACAAGAGAATTATGGAGGGAGTGGTCCGCATGAAATGAAGAGAGGAGGAGAGGGGAATGTGTATCTGGTGGTGGGATCATGTAGTTGGTGGAGGAAAAGGTGATAGAGGATGTTTTGGATTCAAAGGCTAGTGGGATGCAGCAAGAGGAAAGAGAAATCCTGTTCTGGAATTCTGGCGGATGTGCGATGATCTGCAAGTGCGGTCCTGGTTGATGGTGGTAGAGAGAATGACACATTGTTTGAAAAAAGGAAGGCAACTTCTAGTAACTTATTAATATGATGTGGCTTGGAAAACTTCGTCCTGGGAGAAGATGTTATAGATGTAGTGGAATTGCGAGAATGTAATCCTTTACGGGACAGGCTGCGAAGCAATGCAGTCGAGGTAGCTGTGGTGTTTGTCGGTTTGCTGATGACGTCTGTCGAAAATGTGTCTCCCACGATTTATACAATGTTTAATGGACAAGCAGCATTCACCACCTTGTGGCGCTGCTGCACTCATGTTTGTAGAACACACAACCTTCCAATCAAGGCCGAAGACTCACCACAAACCATCATGACGATCTTTGAGATTGGCCAACCTAAATCACGTCCTGCAGTCCATGCACCTTGCCCTCACTCAGGCCTGACCTTTACCGAGCTGACCCAGATGTATTACCTCGGCTGACACCTGCTGTGTCCCTGCACTTGGCTTTGTGCTATTGGCCACAGCAGCCAAATGGGTTCTGTCTGCACGAGTGATTGGTCCCCAATTACTGCCTGCAGAACAATAAAGGACCATGTGCTCTTTTTTACAGCCGTTTTAAACACCTCATCATACGCTAGTGGGACATTTCACACTGGGTTGGAGTAAGTCCCGAGGTCAAGTAACAAGAGCCGTGTCATTATCGGTGAAGAAGAGGGAGCAGGTAGTATCACCTCGATCTTGACTGTTGAATGTGTATGTTCATGTAATTCCCCCAGTCTCTGACGGTTCCTCCCTCGCTGTCTGAAGTTTATATTTGCCTCTTGTGTATTGTGTGTGTATTTAGGTTTGCCTGACATATCGACCCTGTTATCCCGTTTGCACCCCCAAAATAAATGGGTTCTTTATACCTCAATTTTGACCTGTAACCCACTTAAGTGTAACCCACTTAAATCCTAATAACACAGGTACATCGAGAAATTGTAGTGTATAGTTAGAGATGGACCAAGCTAATTTGAGGTCATGGTTGAACTTGGGAGCAAAATTGGTAGAGTTGAGGAGCTCGTCATGTGTTCAGGAGACAAAACCAAATCATCCATCTCTTTAACGGAGGAAAGGTTGAGGGTCCTTGACTGCATAGTTTTTTAGCTTGGATTACTCCACATAGACAACAACAAAAAATATAGACGTAGCTGGTATGCACGTGGACAAATTTGCATGAAACAAAAGAGAAGTTATTGAGAGTGAGATAGGGTTTGCCAGCTAGAAGTGAACAATTGTGTAGGGAAGCTGCTTGCATCCGTAGTCTAGAGGAACAGAAGGTTTTTGAGGCCTTCGGTATGGGGGATGGAGGTGTATAGTCACTTCACATCCATGGTAAAGATGACATGGTGAAGTGTAGGCACTGGAAGCTGTTGAAGTGGTAGATGATGTGTGAAGTATCTTGCATATAGGTGGTGACAGACTTGACCAGGTGAACAAAATGGAATCAAGTTAAGTTGTTAACAGATCGGTGAGGCAGGAACTGCAGAAACGATGAGCGTACAGGGACAATTCCGTTTATTCATCTTGGGTAGGATGTAGGAGCGGACAGTGAGAGGTTGGGAAAAAAAGGTTGCAGGCCATGCAAGTCAGAGATGGTGCGTGATTCAGCCGGTTTATTAGCTTTGGTGGATTCCTGTTGGAGGGGTCAGTAAAAGGAAGTATCTTATATATGAGGTATGCCTTTTGCCAGATCGAAGTCGGTGCACCAAGCAATAACAGCACCACACGTCTTCGGGTTTGACAGTGAGTTTGGACTTACTGCGGAGAGAGTGGAGGGGATGAGATGGTTGTGAGTGAACGAAGTGCTTAAGTCTATGAATTTGATGTCCAGAGCAGTTAGAAAGCTGGAACAATGTGCCCAGGAGGAGGAAGGAAGTTAAAGCGGGGGAAGGTGTCCGCAGTGCGGCGGAGAATCCTCTTTGCAGTGGGAGGCACTGAGACTGAGCCGACGTAATAAGTGTTCAGCAACGTTGAAGTGTGCCTGAATAGAGGCGGGGTAGGGGGACGTCGGTGATGAACAGGAGAAGATGAGTGAAGTGTCCTTTAGTCTTTAAACGGCTTGGAGTGTATCTCTGTGTATCTGCTATGTATCTACCTCTTCAACAGCTTCCAGTCCCGACACTTCACCATATCATCTTAACCATGGATGTCGAGTGACTATACACCTCCATCCCCCATACCGAAGGCATCAAAAACCTTCTGTTCCTCTAAATGATAGATGCAAGTATGAGCTCCAATTAATTGTAAAGAATGTGCTGATAGCAGAACGATCTCCTGTGGTATTTCTGTTGAAAAAGAACGCCTGATTAGATATTTTGAAGCTCAATAAATTTTTAAATTAGGATTACGTTTCATTTCAAGTGAGTCCCATTGAATGCAAACAGGTATCCACCCCATTCTTCTGCTGCTCCCTGAATGTCCTCTGCGACAACCCATAGATACGCGTGTTTGTGCAGGTACTGCACATTGTTGCAGGATATACATCGGAGTGCTAAAATACTTATCTGTATATGATTAGTTTTCCTTTGGCAGTATCATAGAATATATGACTTGGGGTGTCCACATTAAAATGAAATAGGTGGATAGCGGGAAGTGCAAAACCGTTTCTCCATCTCGGGGTCTTTCTTAAACTCACTCTTGCATCGCAGTTTCTGACGGAGCCTATTTACCGCTACAACGTGTCAGACGGTTAATGTATTAAATATCAGAATAAAACCGAATGGTAAGACCGGAGTCATAATATTTTCATATTGTCTGCACGCTGCACACACCGGCCCCCTCATGTGTTCGTGAGGGGCGACGCAGTGCTGTGGATGGACTGCCAAGTAAAATGGACCATTCTGAGCACAGCTCACCGCACCTACTGCAACTATCCCCACGGTGGCTGTTCTGACCGTGCAGTATTCGATTTACACCTTCTGACAGCAGATGGCGATGAAACGATCGGCAGTGAAAGCCACCGTGAACCAAACGGAACAGTCCATGTTTACATTTTCAAGGACAAATGTTACGGAACATATGGGAGTCACAAACAAGAAAATGGCTAAGAAATAGATAAAATTAATCTGATGCATTATAAAGGCAACGATAACCACCATCAGATCTGCGACCGCCATGGCAATAAGTTAGCGAGTGAGGCATTTGGAGACGCCACAGTTTCGGAGTGACAGGAACACAATCGCAGTTAAATTAACTGAAAGAAATGAACAAATATTGCGTTACGTTCAAGTGGAAGAAAATTATCTGAGTCAACCAATGTGCAGAAAGGTCCTAATCAGGCGTTCCAGGCAGCTCACAAGCTCGCTGGCGCTGATCGAAATTGGTTGTGGTTCAGTGTTCAAACTGACACTCCACTGGCATTTCGAACTGGGACGTCGAATGTCTCAGTTTCCCATCAACTAATAGCGAGATGTCTGGAGGCCAATCCAGTTTGGAATATGAGCATGATGCTCTCGGAGCGCGGAGGTGGCCCCCGAAGTGAAAAAGTGAACAATCTCTTTTTCTTCAGCCCCCAAGATCAGCCCATTAACGGGTTACTTATGTACGGTAGAATAGCTGTGTTGAAGATATATAATGGAATAAAATCTGTATGACGTTACACCTGATAACAAGACAGACTTTTGATGACAGAAAATGACATTTGAATTAACGCTACATCAAAAGTTTTCCAGGACTAGGGATAGGGACCTATCTCATCCCAAATGAGGTGATCTGGTTTCTCCGCCTTGCGAAACGAAGTTAACATCAATGCATCTCGTTCATGGGGAACAATGAGGTAGAAGATGGTTCTCGTTTAAGGTTTTGTTCCTTTAATTTTCGATCGGCCTCAGCAGGAAATTACATGAGACTCTCTCTCTCTCTCTCTCTCTCTCTCTCTCTCTCTCTCTCTCTCTCTCTCTCTTCTCAGTCCAATATCAATTCTAATCTTTTTGATCATACCCAAATATAATATTTTGTTTGTTGGTCTCTATCCCTCCTCCTCCCAGTCTCTCCCTTTCTTTCCCAAGCCTGCAATTAATACGCTGTATTTTTTCAATCATTTCTTGAGGAAGGACTCAAGCCCGACTCGGTGATAATATATATTTTCCTTCTATGGACGCTGGAAGATCGCCTGCGTTCCTCCACAATTTTGACTACAATTAAAGCGACTGCATATTTCCGTGCTCCGCTCACATAGATAAAGGTCACAATTCCTCAATGTCAGGAAGGTAAATGTTGATGACATCTTGGAAAAACCATTTGGGACCTTCCGGTCTTGCAACTGCGTGGTGTACGAGGTATTAGTTAGGTTCTCCGAATAATTTTAAACATTTCCTTCTTAATCTTTATCCAAAGTGGCTCACTCCTGATCCCTTCAATATTTACTATCATTGCTTTTGAAAATGACAACAACCAGAGGATCTAAAGCTACTCAAAATGGTAAAGAGGAGACAGCCCCTCTGTCTGGAAACTTCGTTTCCGACAGGCTGGAAAGGTGGGAGATAACACGAGAAAAACTGGAGCAGTGGAAAAGAATCAACGAGAGATTGAAAAAGCGCTACAGTTAATTTCAGACATTGCGAATGTTTTGGAAGCGGTGGACAATGGTATCAGTTAATAAAGTGTGAAGCACTCTTTACCAGCAACTCCAAGTTAATTTCGACGGTGGTCTATTTAGGGAGCAGGAGCAGACGCCAACATGTTCGGATCTTGGGTCCTTTGGAAGATGTCGAGAAAGGCAAGTTAACGGATTTCTTCTCCAATTTACTCAGGAAAGTGTTTGGAAAGAGGCATTTGCTACTAAGCCTGATCTCGACAGAGCACACCAGTCTCCAGTTCCCAAGCCAACCTCGGAACATCGTTCACATTTGGTAATTCTTCGTTTTCATTACTATCAAGAGAAGGATCGTGTTGTTCGTGAAACTCATAGGAAAAAAATATTCCTCTTTGAAAGCTTTGAGTCCAACTTCATGAACCATATGATTGACCTGGATGTTTTCCGCTCGTCATGCTCTGAATGGCTATTTGGTCCACGTTAGTTTCCTTCACTACGTAAGTGGCTGTCAAACGGCTTTTTTTCTTGTTGCAATAACGGGGGAAATAATGGGCAGTCAAACTACAGTATATTTCTTTTTAATAGAACCCTTTTGGATTGACCTGTTTGTGCCATTGGTGATCCAGTGGGGATCCAAAAATAGTTTGTTTTTGGACCATCACACCATATTACCAAGGTGACATGGGAAGAACATTTAAAATGGATTTACTTTTGAATGACGGTGACATTGGATATTTCACAGCCGTTTAACTGGTTGAGGAATTGCATATCACTTTTTTTTTCTGCCGGGCCCTGGGGACAGGGTTGATTCTGACAACAAACAATATTATTGTTTTTTTCTATTTCATTTTAAATGATGCACACTTGCCTGGGAATAGGAGAATTGTGGTTCCCTCGTTGTAGAAGACCTTGAACCTCGAATCTCTCTCTACAAAACCTACTAGAAACTCTCTGAGCCAGCACGCAAGTCGAGTGAACTTTATACATTTTCAATTCTGTGCACAGTATAAGACTTGCCTGCAACCAGACAACTTGGAAGAATGTGAAGTGAGATTGCACTGTGAACCAAAGAACTTTCTTAAATTAACAGACACGTAGGCTTAGAATTAGGAGAGGATTAAGTTACATGATTAAGTTAATAGTGACAATTTAAAGTTTGATTATGTTTTCATGTTTAAAGATAATTCAAAAACACCTTTTGTTTAAGTAGCCATTTGTCCTGGTGAATATCTATTGCTGCTGGGATTTGCGGCCTTTTGTGCTCGTAATCCTTTATTGGGCTCATCCAGTCGATTGCACTAGTGTTTTGTGGGTTATTGATCGATTGACATTTTTTTCCAAGCTAATTTAAAGCTTGTGTCTGGAAAACTGCAGCAATTGATGTTGATACATTTTTGTCACAACCATCACCTACAGACCTGAAGAACAGGAGAAAAGATGAAATGATGTTTATTTATTAGGCAATAAAACTGACTGGTTATGCATTGGGTGAGGAAAGTACAAATACAGAGGATTATAGTGAAATATTATATAGATGAAGGAAAATCTGTTGAGAAAGAGAAGATTTTCCAAAGGATAGATCTGGTGAGTTGCAATTTGTAATGAATAAACTGAGGATGGAAGAAGAAAGAGAAAAGCAGAGGCTGCTTGAGGCTGAGAAACAGATATAGATATGAGGCAGTCCAAGCGGGAAAGAAAAGAGAAGACACTGAAAAGTAAGTGAAGAGGCTGAAAAAAAATGATATATCAGGCAGAGAAAGATGAAAACCAATGGAGGTATAAGTTAGAGTTGGCTGAACGACGAATAAAATATGACTTGAAAAATTCTGAAAGGGACAGACGGTTTCAATTAGAGAGGATGAAAATTGAGAAGGAGGAAAGTAAGAGAGTTGAGTCTGTACCTCCTGGAGAGAGTTTCTCTGATTGGTAGAGAGGTAGATCTAATGCCTTTGATGAAAACATGTAAACAATCTTATGTGAACTTTGCTCTTAATAGTTATGTATGGTTTGACTGTTGGTGCGCCTCAAATGGAATAAATGATGATATTGACATATTGAATGAATTGATGTTAATTGAGGAAATTAAAAAGGTGTGTTACAAAGGAAATTCAATTATTCCTGGATGAGAGATCGTGGATGTTCAGAAGGTTAATGTGAAGTAGAATAGTAGGCCTGAAATTAAGTCTGTGGTTACCTAAAGGACCCCAAAACCCAGAAGCAATAGATATGCACCAAGACAAGTGGTTTTAAAAACAAGAGTTTTTAATTATATTTAAACATGAAAATAGCATCAAACTTTAATTTATCTCTATACTTAACTAATCAAATTAATCCCTTCTAATTCTAAGTGCTCGTGTATGCAATGTGAGTGTAAATTGAAGAAAAGATATTTGGTTCACAGTTCAATCTCACTTCTTCCAAGTTCTCTAGTTGCAGGCAATTTTTATACTGTGCACCGAATTTTGCATATATAACGTTCACAAGGTTTTGGTGCTCGAAAGGTAAATGTTCACCTCTCAGAAGATTCTTGTAGGGTTTGCAGAGAGAGATTTATTGTTCAAGGATTTACACAACCGAGGTACCACCATTAGTTACCTCAATGTCTCGCTGATGTAACTTGACACATCAGGGTTTTCCAGATGGTAACCACTTTCTTCAGGCTAGCACAGAGTTCCCTTCTGTTCCACTTATACCAAGTGTAACATCAGACAGATAGCAGTTCCAGCCATCTACTGCTCTGGAACTTTTTGTTTCCAACCGGCTCTTCCTGGCTTGCAGTGTTCAGCTCCTTTCGGTGACAGACATACAAGCTGAGAGAGCTTATTGAGATTGGTCTCAACCCTCTCTCTCTCTCTCTCTCTCTCTCTCTCTCTCTCTCTCTCTCTCTCTCTCTCTCTCTCTCTCTCTCTCGCTCTCTCTTTCAATCTCTCTTTCTCATTTTCTCTCTTGATTATGAATTGTGTAGGTCCCCTGCTGAAAAGTATGTCTGGAAATCAGTAAATGCTAACAATTAATTGTACAGCATCGAGGTTTCGAGAAGCTATACAATTAAAGAATGGGAAAGCCAAAATGGTGGTAAAGGCTCTGGAACTTTCAGAGTGTTTGGATGACTGAACGAAATCCAGAGTGATCAAGGATCTAACATTATTTTCGGGTTGTTTCGACAGTTGACTTATGAGTAGGGGAATAAACAGATCACTTCATCTGCGTACCATCCTGAAAATCAGGGAGCTTTGGAAATATTTCATTCTACTCTTAAAAAAAACATGATGGGAATGTATTGTCTGGAGAATAGAAAAGATTGGGATGAAGATATTAATTTATTGTTATTTCCAGCAAGGGAGTCTGTGCAAAAGTCATTAGGTTTCAGCCCTTTTGAAATTATGTTTCAATATCAGATTGGAATGAGGATGTTCAGTTGGACTTGCTGGATTATGTTTCTATATTTAAGGATAGGCTTCAAAGTGAATTGAGAAATGGCTCAGGGTAGAACGAAGAGTTTATTTCACAGGAAAGCTCGTGAGGTATTTTAAGACAGGAATTAAAGTTTTGATTTTGTTTCCAACACATGACAATTCTCTAACAGCTAGATTTTCTGGAATGTACGTAGTTAAATCAAAACTGTATGATGTTAATTATGTTGTTAACACACCAGATAGAAGGAATAAAATTATGGTTTGCAACATAAATAAATTGAATCCTTATTAGGAGTATAAGGGTAGTCGAGAACAATCTGTATTAGAGGTTTTATCTTTTGAAAGGGTTGAGGAAGTAATAGATGAAAAGATTATGGAAACAGAATCTTGTGAGCGTAGCGTTAAAGAAACCATGGTTCTTGTGCGCCTGTCTAATTCAGCAATTTTGGTAAATTTGGAGGAAATGTTAGGCCATCTTAAGTCACAAGATGAGATGCAGCTACAATAATTAATTTTAATGTGCAAATTTGTTCCCTGATGTTCTGAAAAGAACACCCGTGATTTATCTTGATATGGATGTGGGTTGAATTAGTCCCATTCAACTACACACATACAGAATAAACATTCAGAAAAGTAGAATTATGGATTAGGATTTTGAATATATGTTGCGAAATTTTATTATTTGACCTTCACACTCAGATTGAAGAACTCCATGTATTCTGGTACTGAAACCAGATAGAACTTTGAGGTTCTGTAAAGATTACAGGAACGTTAATTCAGTAACTAAAACAGATGCTTATCCTATTCCGAGAATAGATGACAGTATTGATAAATTGGCAAAGCAACACTTCATACTAAGTTGGATTTTTTCAAGGGTTACTGGTGTGTGCCTTGAACTAACAGAGGAAGGAATAGTTCAGAATTTGTAACTCCATCCGGTTTAAATGAGTATAATGTGTTACCATTTAACATGCAAAATGCCCCTGCAACATTTCCAAGGGTTAACACATAGAGATGCTTATATTGATGACATGGTCACAAAAAGTGACACATGGGAAGAACAACTAAGACAATTGGACAAACTATTGCCAAGATTATCCAAAGCAAACTTAAATGTTAATTTAGGGAAGAGTGAATTTTCAAGTCCCACTGGAACGTGTTTGGGTTTAGTCGTGGAAAAATTGCACCTTTTGAAGCAAAGTTTAATGTAATTAATGAGTTTCTTATTTCTAATAGCAAGAAAGCAGTGAAAAAGAATTGTTTTGGAAATGTGGGATATAATAGGAAGTTTTGCCAACATTTGAAGAAAGGTGAGAACTTTGTGTGGACTAAAGAGTGTCAGACAGCTTCAGAAAATTTAACGAGTATGCTATGCCATTAACTTTTGTTAAAATCTCCAGAGTTTGATAAACCTCTTTCGTAGTAGTGGAAACCAGTGAGGGGGCAGCAGCTGCAGTTTTATTGAAAACACAATGAAACTGACGATCAGTTGCCTACTTTTCAAAAGAATTCAATGTTCGTCAAAGGAACCATTCCACTATTGAAAAGATACTGTTGTCTGTCGTGTTTGTTTTGCAGAATTTTGATGTAAATCACGGTACCTCTCACGAACCAATTGTGATATTTACTGATCACAATCCTCTAGTGTTTTTGAATAAAATGAAGAACCAAAACAGAGAATTTTGAAAATGTAGTTTTATATTACAAGAATATAATCTGCAAATTATACATATCAGAAATTCAAATAATTCCATTGAAGATTGTTTATCAAGATGTTAAAATTTAGTATGTATAAATATGCTCACAACATTGTTAATTTATTTAAAAAATATATATTACTGATTTTTAACTCAAGAGGTAAACTTTCTTAAAAGGAGGGAGGTGTAATCGCATATTTGGAGATGTTTCTCGGAGATAAACTGAGAAAGGTAGACTAGGGTACAGATATACACTGTGATGAATGGACCATTGTCTTTATGCCACAGCAAGAGACCAGCTATATCCTGATACATCTTTTCCGGAAGGTCACTACTGGATTCACGTTCAACTAAAAGCAACAGATGAACCAGAAGACTGACTTTTATTGTTTGCTGGAGAAGGTCAGGATTTTTCAAGAGAAGGAGAGATGGAGAGAGAGAGAGAGAGAGAGAGCGAAAGAGAGAGAGGGAGAGGGAGACAAATAGAGAGAGGGAGAGGGAGAGAGAGAGAGAGAGAGAGAGGGAGGGAGGGAGGGAGGGAGAGAGAGAGAGAGAGAGAGAGAGAGAGAGAGAGAGAGGGAGGGAGGGAGGGAGGGAGAGAGAGAGAGAGAGAGAGAGAGAGCTCTATAATCCCCCTGAGGACGGTGGACAATTTTTTTGCTTTAATATTTTAATTAGTTTTTCCACATATAAAACCGTTAATTATTGCTTTCCAGCCAACGCGATGTGGAGAACAGTGACCGCGGGCACTATGCACAGTAGAGAAGTAAATCACTGCATTATTTGAAAGGTCTGCTTCTGCAGCACAATGTATAAGCTAGCGGCTCAATGAAAAGTACAATGTTGTACTACCAGATCAGCAATGAAAAACGAAGAAGAGGTGGGTGCGAAGCAACATTAGCAGGCATATTGAATGAGATCGTGTTTAAAAAAAATATATCACGACCTGAAATGAGGTCACGGATCCGGTCATTTTGACGTGGGATTAGAAAGAATATCGATGTTATATGGGGACTTGCGAACTCCAATCAATGCCGTATTAGTATCGTGGGTTTAATAAAGCAATTTAAACATTTCAACACTTTCACCACCTCCTGTCTGAATTTGCGCTGGGTCATTGTGTAGAGTGTCGTATTAGCACCTGCACTGACGCGAATGAGTAAGATGCCCACCTCATTTGCCACGGCCGAGGGGCTCCGAAGATCCACACCCACGTAATTGACCGTAACTCGGGTACAGATGTATGTCACGGTTCCCGTTATCCAGAGTCCAATGGAAGTACCAGAGACCGTGAGCAGTAAGACGATGGACTTGCGTCGATTCTCCATCTCACTATCCTTCCCTTCTCCTCTCTTCAGGTGTCGCCGGAACCTGCTGGCCGTCACAATGTATCTGACTGTAAGTCCATTCAGAATCAACATTAGAGCGAAGGGGAGTAAGGAGAGTGAGGTGACCGTCATCCATTGGAAAATGAGCCAACCGATCGAGGTGAAGTAGGCAGATTGTGGCTTGCACCCCCAATTCACGTTACCCTTGGTGAAGCGCGGCTCGTACATAAAGTGAAAGGGGATGTATTTTAATCCGATCTGGGCGCACAAGGACACAATAACCACGGTGGCCACCCGATCCGTGCAATACCTGCGTCTGATCTTCGGACAGCAAATACTAACAAAACGATCGAATGTGAAGGATACGGTTAACCAGACGGAGTAGTCCAACGTGCTAATTCGCAGGTATATATATGAAGGGCAAACTGAGCTTCGGGACAAGAAGGAGTTCGGTGAATAGTAAACGTAGATTTCTCGCAGCAACACCTGTGTGATGAGCACCAGCAGGTCAGAGATCGCCATCGCCACCATGTAACGCGTGATCCCTCTGGACAAGCCGCATTTACCGCGGTACAGGATCACAGCTGTCAAAATATTCACTGGAGGAAAGACAGAATTCAATGAGATTATTAAACGCCCATCAATAGAAACGGAGATGAAATTGCAGATGGTGTTGGCAATGTCTCATTGGAGATTAATTTATTCTGGGAATCATAGAAATAAACGAATGCTTTCAATACCTGTGTTCCATTGAACAGAACATGTAAACCGATAAGTGGGAAGAAGGAACAGGTGAAGGATATCATTTTTAACTTTATGACATGCAGCAGGCAAACCTGCCATTCGGCCTAACTCGTCCAACATGAGTATATATTGCCCAATAAAACGAATCCAACACTACTCCTTATCTTCTTCACAGTCTAGAAACGAGCTCTCCCACTTTCCTTCACAATAACTATAATTTACAAGTATCATTTAACATTCCACTTCCATCCTTAATTGTGAACATGGAGCTTTTATACCTTCAACGACCCTGTTTCGAATATCCTGAAGAAGTTTGCAGATGCTCCCCAGCCTGCCCGGCGTCTATCCTGGTGCTGCAATTACACCCGCAGGACGAGGACGTGCGCTGATTTTGAGTTATTCATGGCAAGGATGTTGGGAAACATAGAGACTAATGCAATGGAGGAGCTGAAAGAAATCAGTATCTCTAAGGACATGGTCTTGGGGAAATTGAAGGGATTTGATGCCGATAAATTTCAAGGGCCTGATAATCTGCATCCTAGGGTACTTCAAGAAGTGGACATTCAGATAGCAGATGCTTTAAAAATTATTTTCCAGAACTCTGTAGGCTCAGGATAAGTACCCATGGATTGGAGAGTAGCTAATGTTACCCCAAAAGCGGGGAATTATAGGCCGGTGAGCCTTACATCAGTAGTGGGAAAATGATGGAATCCATTATTAAGGATGAAATAGCGTAGCATATGACTAGCAGAGAAGGGATCAGACAGAGTAAACATTGATTTACAAAAGATAAATCGTGCTTGACAAATCCATTGGAGTTCTTTGAGATGGTGAAAGCTCAAATAGATGGGGAAGAGCCAGTCGATGTCGTGCACCTGGATTTCAAAAAGGACTTTGATAAGGTTCCACATAAATGACTGGCATGCAAAATCAAGGCTCATGGGATTGGGGACAAGGTATTGATGTGGATTGATAACTGGCTGGCAGATAGAAGACAGAGAGTTGGGATAAACGGCTCATTTTCTGAGTGGCAGACGGTAACCAGTGGGGTGCCACAGGGATCTGTACTGGGACCCCAGCTGTTCACAATTTACATTAATTTACATTTACTAGATGAGGGGATTGGATGTAATATCTCCAAATTTGCAGACGACACTAAGCTAGGAGGGGTTGTATGCACTGAAGAAGCTCCAGTGTGATTTGGATAAATTGGGGGTCTGAGCAGATACCTGATAAATACACTACAATGTGGATAAATGTGAGGTTATCCACTTTGGTAATACAAAACGGAGAGCCGAATACTATTTGAATCACAATAGATTGGGGGATGGGGAAGTGCAGAGAGACCTAGGAGTTCTTGTACACCAGTCACTGAAGGCGAGCATGCAGGTACAATAGGTGGTTAAAAAGGCAAATAGTATGTTAGGCTTCATATCAAGAGGATTTGAGTATAGGAATAAGGATACCTTACTGCAGTTGTACAGAGCTTTGGTGAGACCACACCTGCAGTTTTGGTTGCCTTATCTGAGGAAGGGTGTTCTTGCCATGGAGGGAGTGCAAAGGCGATACACCAGGCTGATACCTGGAATGGCAGGAATAACTTATAAGGAACAATTGCGCAAATTGGGATTGTACTCACTGGAGTTTAGAAGAATGAGAGGGGATCTCATAGATACATCTAACATTCTGGCAGGACTGGACAGAATGGATGTGGAAGGGATGTTTCCGATGGTGGGGAAGTCCAGATCCCGGGGCCATGGTTCGAGGATAATAGGCAAACCATTTAGAACCCAGATGAGGAGAAATTTATTTACCCAAAGGGTGGTGAATCTGTGTAATTCATTGCTACAGAGATCAGTAGAGGCAGGTTCATTGAATATATTTAAGAGGGAATTAGATATATTTCTTCAGTATGTGAATTAGGGGTAATGGAGAGAAGGCGGGGATGGGGTAGTGATCTTTAAGATCAGCCATGAGCTCATTGAACGGCAGAGCAGGCTCGAAAGGCCGAATGACCTACTCCGCTCCTATATTCTATGTTTCTATGGCTATGTTTAAGCCGGATGGTTCATGTGCTAGAAGAATATTGGTTAATCTTGAGGATTCACGAAAATAAAATAACAACGCAATACTTAAAAAAGAACATATTCCAGTGCAGAACTCGGCCTGTAACATTGCAATTAGATCACTGGCGGACTGATGGTTGAATTCCAGATATTGTGGCACATTTCAATGGACTTCGGTTGGTTTTCTCCATGCCATCTGTCTCTCCGAATGCTTAACTTCAATAAAGGTTCCGTCACGATCTCTCAAACAGCACGCCCGCCACGTGCCTTTCATTTCGTTGACAATTGAACAGAGATATTTTATTCGTTCACTCCACTCCTTCAGAACCTGAAGCTCAATGGCCTCCAATTTTATATGCAGCTGATTTTTCAAATCCGATGCACGTTTCGTGATTCACCCATATATATTCCAGTGTGCCAACACACTATGCTGCTATTTTTATTTTATTTTCAAAAGGCATAGTTTGTTCTCAACAACACCCACAAAGGGAATTGTGACAGAATATATAGAAATATTTTGGAAGATAAATTCGGAAAAATTTGTTAAAGTAGGTCACATTCAAACACTTTAAAGAAATCTTAGTAGAAATAATGGAGTTCTACTAATACTAGACATAGTGGGTTCTTACACCATTTACAAGAACGTTTAAGAGCAATATTCAAGAGAATTAACTAATGGATTGTTGTTCACCAAGGCAACAGAAAAAAGAGATTATTGAAGCTGCATATTGTCTGAAGGAGTGCTTGCTGTTCTGAGGTTCATATAGTTTTGTAAGCAGAGAGAGTCAAACCGGCTTTGAGAGAGACAAACCGGCTTTGAGAGAGAATGTGTGTGTGTGTGTGTGTGTGTGTGTGTGTGTGTGTGTGTGTGTGTGTGTGTGTGTGTGTGTGTGTGTGTGTGTGTGTGTGTGTGTGTGTGTGTGTGTGTGTGTGTGTGTGTGTGTGTGTGTGTGTGTGTGTGTGTATGAGAGAGAGAGAGAGAGAGGGAGAGAGAGAGAGAGAGAGAGAGAGAGAGAGAGAGAGAAAGAGAGAGAGAGAGAGAGAGAAACAGCCAGCAAGAGCAGTTGGAACATGAAATGGACAAGCTGGCAAGTAACCACAGTTTGGAAGATTGCCTAGTCAAAGCCCTTCTGGTTCATGCAGGTGGAGAGGACTGGCTGTGTAATGTTTCACTTGGAATGAATTAAAAAAACCAAGTCTGTGGTGACAGAAAGAAAGTGGTTATCATCTGGAGAACCATTTCGAGCAGCAAAGCCAGGTGAACATTATAAATCTTAAATTATGTGCACAGTATTAGAATTTCATGCAAACAGTGAACTTGGAGGAATGAAAAGTGAGTTTTAACTGTGAATCATAGAACTTTTTTGAAATTACACACTTATTGCAGACACATGCACGTAGAATTAAAGAGGTGTTAAGTTAGATAAGTTAAGTCAACAGTGGTAAGTTAAAGTGCGATTCTGTTTTCATGTTTAAAGATAATTAAAAGTAACTTTTGTATAAGTAACCATTGGTCTTGGTGAATATCTATTATTGCTGGTTTTTGGGGTCCTTTGTGCTCGTAACACAATTAATATATATTTTCTTTGTTCTCTTAGATTAAGTATGTTAGGACAACAGAATTAATTGGTTTCCCTCAGACCGACGTCATTTCCAGTAATACTATGGAATAGTTGCCACTCATGATATACCATCAGTGGCAGGGTATTTCTGCCAGTGTCGCCTTCTCACAGCTCTTCACCTCGCAGTATCAGTAAATTTCTGGACGGGGCATTGATCTAATAGGCGACGCTGACTCTGTTTGTTTACGTATACCATTCTAATCAAAAGTATAGAGCGTCTTATTCCACAGCAACGAGTTACCTTTCGGATCATGTTGTATATTACGGAAGAGAAGACCCGGAGGCGCTGACTTGCAGGTCTCAAAAGTGGACCTTAATCAAACCATTGTTCTCGTTGCCAGGAGTAACAAACAAGATTGAGGACAATGAAAAGAGTGCAGTCAGTAAGCGGTAACAGTGGGCAGAGGAGTTCATTAAATCAGTGTCAGAAAACGGAGTCCTCTGTAATGTGCGAAATGAAGGAATATGGCTTACCAGGAATTCCAATCGCGGCCAAAATTGGGTAGAAAATTTCTTTAACGACCACAACCGGAGCCCGTCCCATCGCGGTGTCCTTTGCAAATTTGGGCTGCACAATGCAGAAAATAGAGCGGCTCACATCCTAATTAATATCACGCCGATCCACCAAGGGATTCTCAAATGACGTGGTGCAGTTATTTATAACCCCTTTAAGAAAAATAATCATGCGTGATTAATTTTACCCATCTCTAGATGACGCAGTGCTCCACAAAATACTCACCGGTCGCTTGAGCCAAACAGAAAAGTGATAGGGTTTTGAAGTACATTTCAAGTTCATCGCTACGTGAGATAGTGTACAGAGAGAAGGGTTGCTTTCAAATTCCAAGTTTATGTCATCTTAATGTGTTACGAGCCCAGAAGAACCCAAAACCCAGCAGAAATAGATATTCACGAAGACAAGTGGGTACTTGAACAAAAGTTGTTTATAATTAACTTTAAACATGAAAATAAAATCAAACTAAATTATCTCTATTGACCTACTTAGCCGTACTTAACCCTCTTCAAATTCGAAGACCACACATATGTAATGTGTGTGTAAGTTCAGAAATGTTCTTTGGTTCACAGTCCAATCTCATTCCTCCAATTTAACTGATTTCAGGCAATTCTTATAATGTGCACAAAATTCAACATTTATAATGTTCACCAGGTCTTTGACCAATACGTCTTCCAAAATGAGGGATTCTGGAATCTTGCGAGCTTGTCCTGTTCCAGTCTCAGCTACTGTCTGCAGGCTGTAACACTGTACAAGCGATCTATGGGTGTGTCTCCTTCTATTTCTCTTCCTCTGAGAGAATGCCTGATTGACTCTCTCTGCTTGCAAGACCACATCGCCCTTTCAGACCGTCTGAGGCTCAGACAAGATTATTCATCTGTTGCCTTATGTAAACAAAAAAATCTTTTAGTGAAGACTCTTAAGCACCCTTCAAAGCACTTGCAAAATCTCTACGGTGCATTGGACAGAGCTCCAGTACTTCAAATAAGATCTATTTTAAACTGTTGTATTTAACCTACTCTAAAAAAAACATTTCCCAATTTATCTCGCAATAACATATCTATATACTCTGTCACAAATGTAAAGATACATCCAACAGAAATGGGAGTTCTCACCAGCAGGGTGCTAAGACATGGAAACACATTACATAACAAACAATAATCTCTCATATAAACAATGTATCCGGAACTATTAAAGACATAAATATTTCGAAATAGTTTACTCGTATACAGGACGCCATTTACCAATCTCATAGCTTGCGGGAAGAACCTTCTTCAAAGAATGGGTGTTCCGATTTTGATGTCCATGTAGTTTTTTTCCCTCTGGGAATTGGTCAACAACAGTGAGTAATCCAAGGTGGTGTCTCAAGTTATTATTTGATCCCTATTAAAGCCACGCTACAGGTGAACGATGTCAACGTAGGAAAGGAAGAACTCTCGTGAATATCGTGGTCGTTTACATGATGAAAATTACTTCCAGACCAATGCTTTCCAGCCTCCATAACCGCACATAGGTCGGCAGGAGCAGCTTAACAGTGACTCTGTAAAATGTTGTCAAGATCAGGTTGCTAAACCTTGTGTTCATCAATCTCCTCAGAAAGTGTAGATTTTAGGGAGGAGTCACATGATGGAATAGTGGCCGGACGGTGAACTCCAACCCTCTCCAGAAAAGTCAGAAAAAACAAAGCAAAACACAAAGGCACAGAAATAAAAATCAATGTAAAGTGAATATAAAGGTGGAAAGAAGATGGTGACGAAAAAAGAAAAGTCGAAACCAAGGGTAAGAAGAGAGGAAGAGAAGACAACAGAAGATGAAGGAAAAGGCCTTACCTGTTTGAAGAGGCCCGCGGTGGAGAGAGAAACCCACTCCCACAGGTTGGTAGAATATGGACTACAAAAATGGCTCGCTGAGCCGAGTAAAAGTGCGCAACCGCGCATGAAAAAAAAACACACCGACGGGAGGGGTGACCAGCTGGGGAGTTGAACTCCACAGCCGGCAATGACAGCTGCAAAACACCTGCAGCGAGAGGAGAACACAGAAGACAACGAAAACAAGAAAGAAGAGAAGAAAAGGGCAACAAAGAAACAACAGATGGCCAACCCAGAGGAAGAAGAAGAGGAAGAGGAAGAGTACAGTGAAATAGAAGAAGAAGGGAAAGGCAAGATAAAGGATTTACTTTCTCTTATTAAAGAATACATGGAGTCATTTAAAGAATGGCAAGCGCAAGAATTTAATGATTTAAGAAGAAGAATAAACAATACAGAAGAGAAAATGAATAAAATAGATATGACCTTATCAGAAATGGGAAAAAGAATGGACAAGGTGCAAGAACGAGAAGCAGCAGTAGAAATGGAGGTAGAGGACTTAAAAAAGAAATTAGAGGAATCTAATAAAAAAGTTAAAGAGACACAAGAACTGTTAGCTCAGAAAATAGATATAATGGAAAATTATAACAGAAGAAATAACATAAATATAGTGGGCCTTAAGGAAGATGAAGAAGGCAAGAATATGAGAGAGTTTATAAAAGATTGGATCCCTAGGATCCTAGGATGTCCAGAACTACAGCAATAAATGGAAATAGAAAGGGCACATAGAGCATTGGCCTTTAAACCACAATCACAACAAAAGCCAAGATCTGTTTTAGTAAAATTCCTAAGAAATACTACAAGAGAAAAGGTACTGGAGAAAACAATGGAAAAAGTAAGAGAGGACAATAAGCCACTGGAGTACAAAGGGCAAAAAATCTTCATTTATCCAGATATAAGTTTTGAACTCCTGAAGAAGAGAAAGGAGTTCAATACAGCAAAGGCGATTTTATGGAAGAAAGGGTATAAATTTATACTAAAGCATCCAGCGGTATTGAAAATATTTATTCCAGGACAACAAAACAGACTATTCTCGGATCCAGAGGAAGTACGAAAATTTGCAGAACAATTACAAAATAGACTGAGAGATGAAGACGTGTAACGAGAGTACAAAAGACTGCAAACTAAAAAGACATAAGTTTTGAACTCCTGAAGAGGAGGAAAGAGTTCAAAACATCGAAAACGATCTTATGGAAAAAAAAATATTCTCGGATCCAGAGGAAGCAAGGAAATTTGCAGAACAACTACAAAACAAACAGAGAGATGAAGACATGTAATAAAAGTAAAAATGACCACGATTTATATGTATGTGGGTAAAGAGGCATATGTGTGTATATGTATAATGTGCATACATGAATGTATCCGTATTTAGAGGAAAATATAGATAGTATAGACAAGAATTAATAAGGGAAGCAAAAGGAATAGAGGAAATAAGGAGGGAATTAAAAGAGTGACCTTTGTCACATATGAAAAGCGAAATCTTTTCTGGGGGGGGGCTGGGTGGGGGGGTATTGCGGTCACTGCAAAATCAGCTGACGCTTGCGAGTGAATTCAAAAAATCCAAATGGAGAGGGGAGATGTGGTTGTCCGACAAGGGATAAAGGACAACTCAGGAGGGGAAGGGGGGATTGGGGCTAAAGAAGTTTTAAATAGGTGAATAAGGAAAATGTTTGATGTTTTAGGAATGTTGTCTTATAAAGGATTCAAAACAAGAAAACAGAAATGGATAAGAAGGAAAAGTAATGATGGAGAAACAGAAAGGGAAGATAAACAAAGTATAAAATGGCTACGTTGAACTATATGAATTTAAATATTAATCGAATACATAACCAAATTAAAAGGAAGAAACTGCTAAATAGAAAGAAAATTGATATAGCATTTGTTCAAGAAACACATTTAACTGAATTGGAGCATAAGAAATTAAAGAGAGATTGGGTAGGACACGTAACAGCAGCATCGTATAATTCAAAAGCAAGAGGAGTAGCTATATTAATTAGTAAAAATGTGCCATTTAAAATAGAAGAGGAAATAATAGATCCAGCAGGGAGATATGTAATGATAAAATGTCAGATATATTCGGAGTTTTGGAATCTACTCAATGTATATTCACCTAACGAAGAAGATCAAAAGTTCATGCAAGATATCTTTTTGAAGATAGCAGATACGCAAGGGAACATATTAATAGGAGGGGATTTCAACCTGAATTTGGATTCCAATATGGACAAAACTGGGAAAAAATTAACAGAAAGAACAAAGTAACCAAATTTAAAATTAAATCGATGGAAGAAATGCAATTTTTGGATATATGGAGGAAACAACACCCAAAGGAAAAGGAATATTCATATTACTCGGCTAGACATAAAACATACTCAAGAATAGACCTATTTTTGTTATCACCTCGTATGCAAGATAGAGTAAAAAAAACAGAATATAAAGCTAGAATACTATCGAAGCATTCACCCTTAATATTGACAGTAAAGTTAGAGGACATCCCTCCAAGAATGTATAGATGGAGATTAAACCCCATGTTACTTAAAAGGCAGGATTTTAGAGAATTTATTGAAAAACAAATTAAAATGTATTTTGAAATAAATACGGAATCAGTGGAAGATAAATTTATACTATGGGATGCTATGAAAGCATTCATTAGAGGGCAAATAATAAGTTATGTAACCAAGATGAAGAAGGACTATAATCAGGAAACAGAGCAGTTGGAAAGGGAAATAGTAAATATAGAAAAAGAATTAGTAATGAAGGAAGATATTACTAAAAGAAGAGAATTGGCAGATAAAAAAATAAAATATGAAACACTACAAACATATAAGGTGGAGAAAAATATAATGAAGACAAAACAGAAATATTATGAACTAGGTGAAAAAACGCACAAAATCCTAGCATGGCAGCTTAAGACAGAACAAGCTAAGAAAATGGTATTGGCATCAAGGCAAAAAGACAAACAAATTACATATAATCCAAAAGAAATTAAGGAAAACTTTAGAGAATTCTATGAACAATTATACCGAACTGAAAACGAAGGGAAAGAAGGGAAAATAGATGAATTTCTGACTAAAATTGAACTACCAAAACTACAAATAGAGGAACAAAATAAATTAACAGAGCCATTTGGAATAGTAGAAATACCAGAGATAATAAAAAAATTACCAAATAATAAGACACCAGGAGAGGATGGATTCCCAATAGAATTCTACAAAACATTTAAAGACTTATTAATTCCGCCCCTCCTGGAAGTAATCAACCAGATTGATGAAAGGCAGAGCTTACCAGATTCATGTAAAACAGCAATAATTACAGTAATACTAAAGCAAGGGAAAGATCCATTCTCACCAGCGTCATATAGACCAATATCTTTACTTAACACAGATTATAAGATAATAGCTAAACTATTAGCAAACAGATTAGCAGACCATGTACCGAAAATGGTAATTTAGACGAAACTGGATTTATCAAAAAAAGACGCACAACAGACAATATTTGTAAATGTATTAACTTAATTCATGCAGTAGAAGGAAATAAAGAACCTACAGTAACAGTTGCTTTAGACGCAGAGAAAGCCTTTGACAGAGTAGAATGGAATTATTTGTTCAAAGTATTGCAAAAATTCAGTTTACCGGAGAAGTGTATTAATTGGATTAATGCATTATATAAGGGACCGTTAGAGAAAGTGACAATAAATGGACATGTATCAAAGCAATTTAACTTAAGCAGGTCAACACGGCAGGGATGCCCACTATCACCTATATTGTTTGCGTTAGCTATAGAACCACTAGCAGAATTGATAAGAATAGATAATAATATAAAAGGAATAAAAATATAAGACAATGAATATAAAATCAGTTTATTTGCGGATGATGTTATAGTGTACTTAACAGAACCAGAACTATCAATAAAAGAATTATATAAGAAATTGAAGGAATACGGAGAATTGTCGGGTTACAAGATAAACGTAAATAAAAGTGAACCAATGCCTATGAATAATGCGGATTTCTCAAAATTTAAGAAGGAATCACCATTTAATTGGCAAATGCAAGCAATAAGATACAAATAAACAAAAATCTCGGCCAACTATATAAACTCAATTATTATCCACTAATTAAAAAATTACAGGACGATTTAGAGCATTGGAAAGATTTACCACTAACACTAATAGGAAGGATAAACTGTATTAAAATGAACATTTTTCCAAGGATATTATACCTATTTCAGGCATTGCCAATACAACTGACAGAGAAATTCTTCAAGGAGTTAAAGAAAATAATAAAGAAATTTTTATGGAGAGGGGGGAAACCGAGGATAGCACTAGATAAAATAACAGAATGGTATAAACAAGGAGGCTTACAAATGCCAAACTTTAAAAATTATTATAGAGCCGCACAATTAAGATACCTATCAGATTTTTATCAAACAAGGGAAAAGCCAGATTGGCGAGATTAGAATTAGATAAAATAGGGGAAAAGATATTTGAACACATATTATATAAATGGGATGAAAAGTTGGTACAATATAGAAGTTCTCCAGTATTACATCATCTCCTCAATATTTGGAAGAAGATTCATGTAGAAAGAAATAAAACAAATTATCAATTACCAAAACTAATATTGACTCAAAACAAGTTACTCCCTTTTACAATAGATAAGCGTTCCTATAGAGAATGGGAAAAAAAGGGATTAAAAGAATAGAAAATTGTTTTTCAGGAAATAGATTCTTATCCTTTGAACAAATGAACGATAAGTACAATATAACTCAAGATACAGCGCTGGCATATTACCAATTGAGATCCTACTTGAAGGATAAATTAGGAAGCAGTTTGAGTTTGCCAGAGGCAAGTAACCTTGAATATGTGATTACAGATACAATTATAATCAAAAGATTTATAACAAATATGTATATTAAACTGCAAGAAAAGGAGAATGAGGAAACAAATGGTAAAACTAAACAAAAATGGGAACAAGATTTAAATATAAAGATAAAAAAGGAAACATGGGAGAAGTTATGTTCTGGAACGATGAGAAATACAATAAATACGAGGTTACGTATGATACTATATAACTGGATACACAGGCTATACATTACACCTCAAAAGTTAAATAAATGGGACCCAACAGTATCTGATAGATGTTTTCGATGTAAAAAAGAAATGGGAACAACAATTCATGCAATCTGGACATGTGAGAAAGTAGAAGAATTTTGGGAAGATCTAAACCAGATATTAAATAAAATTACAGAAAACAATATGCCAAAAAAAATCCAGAGATCTTCCTCCTAAGTTACATAAAAAAACAAAGAATTTGGAATTGATTTGGATGGTGCACAAAAAAAGATTTGTTAAGATAGCTCTAGCCGTAGCAAAAAAATGTATTATGTCAACCTGGAAATCGGAAGATAATTTGAAAATACAACAATGGTATATAGAAATGAATAAATGTATTCCATTAGAAAAAATAACATATAGTTTAATAAATAAAATTGAAATATTCGAACAAATATGGGAGCCTTACATTAAATACAATAGCGAAAACCTACCGGGGACAATCATTACCTAAGTTGATGGAAGGAGAAGGAAATGAAAAGAATGGACTCAGTAGAATTTCTGGTGTATTTTTGTTGAGTGACAACATTGTCTGACTGGTTTAATGTATCCTAGATTGTATACCTTAAATGGACGGGAGGGGGGGTGGGGAGAGTGGGTTGGGAGGAGCGAGGGGGGGGGGGAGAAAATGGCACTGTATATGTGTGAAAAGAAAAAAGTGTGTACCATGGTTAATGTGATTTATGGTGTGAAAAATGAAAAAATAAAAAAAATTAAAAAAAGGAAGTGTAGATTTTACAAGCAGTTCAGGTTTTGAATCCATACACAATGGAGCAGGAAAAACACACGAACTTGTACAAACAATGCATAGATGGATCGATAACGTACACCTCGATTGTGTTTGAAAGGCAAGTTATCCAATATATTAAAGATAGTGTGCTAGAAACAGAGAGCCTTCAAGTCAAGTCAAGTTTATACTCATCCGATTGTACAAGTATAACCAGATGATACAGCATTATCCGGATCATGGTGTCAGCACAGACAAATATTACATATGCAGTAAATGTACTATATATATATATATATAAAGTAAATAAATAAATAAATAGATACTGATTCGTACAGATGTGACATGTAGATGTTCAGAGTGAAAAGTTTCTTTGGTCCATCAGTATTCTCAGTGCCTATTTGAAGAAGCTGTTCTTCAGGCAAGTGGAGTAGTGTCTGATACTCCTCTGTGTCATTCCTGACAGCTGTGTGCAGGGTGCATTGGGCCTCAATGATTTTGCACTCCCTCTTCAGTTAGCACAAATGTAGTATCAGTTCTTAACTTGTTGGAGGTCTACTCGACTGAAGACTGGAGATTTCGTGAATGGAAGTTGTTAAAGGATGAAAGAGGATATAGAGTTGGGCATTAAAGTAGCAGATGGATTTCAATTTGGATCAGCGTGACGTGAATCATTTTGGAAGATCAAGAGAAGTTGGGAGCAACTCAAAAGTAATATTTGATTATTTGGAGGGTAAATTGGGCAGATATAAAGGAATAGAATATTGGTAGACATTAGTAAATGGAGGAGGTAGTTTATTTATATTAAAATTAATTAAGTAATGAATAAGGAATACGAGGAGATGAAGAGATTAATATGAGACGACTTGGTAAAATAGATGCCTGTATTGCAAATTTAAATGTTAATTTAGACTTTATGTGTGTATATGATCCTCATTCCAGGAAGGCCTGCTCAACATTAGGGGTGGTTGCGAACCTTCATTCAGTGCGAGCAGCTGATCCATGAGGTCGGATGTCGCCCTGTCTCCTAGGCCATCCAGGTGTGTGAGCAGGGCTGCGCACTGGCATCTGGACAGGCCGAAGGCCCTGAGGAGGAGCTGTTTGATGGAAGGCTATTTTCCCTCCTGTGGGGGTTAATGGATTAAGTTTTACATTCTGGTGGCCGTCTCCAGGTCGAGGGCACTGACACTGTTGTTGAACATCGTCCAGTGGGATCTGATCTGCCGGAGGTGAAACTGCTCCTTCGCTTGCCCAAAGCATGTGCGCCCGCAAAACTTTCAGAAGGGTTATGGTTTCACAGCAACTGCATTTATTGCTGCAGCGTCCATGATGTCGAGGCCAGAATCGTCGGGGTCACCAATTGTAGCGGTAGCTATAAGTCGCGAAATCGACAGAAAACACAAGCCGAGGTGAGTTTCAGTTTCAACTGTCTGTTTGAAAGCCCACGCCCCGCATTTGAAGAGGCGACCGTGACACCCGGCCCAGTGTCAACTGTGACATCATGACGCAGCAGGAAAGCATGCACGATGGCGGAGTCCATGAGTAAACCCTGAACCTGACAGCGCAATCTTAACGCGGCTGCTCCCCTACCATGGCCATTGCATGCGGAGCCGGTTCGCCTGTGTCAGGTTGGACACTTGCACACTACCACTGTGAAGTCCATGTTTCTATTAATTTCAATTAATCAGGTTCTATAGAATCACTCCATGGAGTTATACCACCACTATCTTAGAAAGCACAGGTTTATAATCCATGCAACCTACATATTACATTTCACGATGAAGTGACCATTTTAAATTCTTGAATCCCCACCAAAATCCTTCCTCTTTTGACCACTGACCCCAGGAAATCCGATATGCTCTGTAACAATCCTTTTCTCTTTACTTGAACGGTTGTTCTCCTCTGTGACATAATTGGTCTCTGTGGATTTAAAAATCGACATAATGTTCACCCTTCAGCTTCAAAGGCTCCAGACAAAATAACCCACGTTGTGCAATTTCTGATAGGCCAGGTCAATGAGCAACGCACAGGTCCGTGGAGCAAAGAATGATAACAAGTAATCTAATAAAAGAGAATAAGATAATGAGAGGTAAAATTAGGTTGGGAAGGTAATGCGTTTTGTGCCGTATGTACAGTGTTAAATACAAGAAGACAAGAGTTTAAAGTGAGGGTAGCAAAGCTCAGAAATGTTTTCAGGGGTATGTATTTTTGCAGCAAGTTTTGGTATAGCCTGCAAAGTATTTCTAGGAGTGGTGGTGCAGGTCAGTGAAATTGTTACATTTCTAACACAGACCTGGGACATGGATGCAACTCAATAAAATGTTAGGAGCCTTGAGGTCCCCTGAAGCAAGCAGGAATCGATGTTCACTACGAAAAATAGTTACTTTAACAAAGGTTACTTTTAATTATCTTTAAACATGAAAATGGAATCACATTTTACCTTATCTTTATTTTCTTACTTAACCCCTTTCTAATTCTAAGACCACGTGTATATAATGAGTGTGTAAGTTCAGAAAAGTTATTGAGTTCACAGTTCAACCTAACTTCTCTTTCCTCCAAGTTCACTGTTTGTAGGCAATTCTTATACTCTGCACGAAATTTAAAATTTATAAAGTTCACCATGCTTTTGTGCTGGAAATGTAAGTGCTTACCACTCATGAAAGTTCTTGTTGGTTTCCAGATAGAGATTTGTTGTTCCTTTACAATCAGCTACGTCAGTATCTTACTGAACAAACTTTCCCCTTCAGGGTTGTCCATATGATAACCTCTCTCTTTCAGGTCACTCTCTCTCACTCTCTCTCTCTCTCTCTCTCTCACCTCTCTCTCTCTCTCCGTCCTCGTAAAAAAATACATGACCCTCTCAGAACTGCAGTTTGTCTTCCAGACAGTAGCGGGTCCGACAGGCATTTTTATTTGTCGCCTTTTGTGCACAGTGTACAACAATCCATTAGTGAAGCTCTTGCAAAAGCTCTGGAGCCGAAACGTATATCATAGCGCAGAGCTTCTGTATTTTAATTAAAATCTGTTTTAATGTGTTTGTATGTAAATTATTCTACCAAACCTTTCCCAATGTATATCCTAAAAATATGTCAGTATATTTATATAAACTCTGTGAGACAGGAAATGTTTAGATTTCTGAGTCATAACAATACCATGAGTCCAAGGGCAGCAGCTACACTCCAACAGTTCTGCCTGGCTGTATCACAGTGTGCTATGGATTCTGCAGGTATACGGATTGGAGTGGATTCTGCTGGCTCGTAAGTGTGTCAGAGCGGATCACTGGAGTAGCTCACCTCCTGCCCATCTTAGGATCTACCAGTTATGTTGACTGAAAGGGGCATACTAAATTATTGAGCGCCTTGCCACGCAGCACATATCTCCTTTCAGCTATTCCCGGGAAGAGATACAGCAACATCAGAACCACATCGCAAGACTGAAAAACAGCTTTTTCTGGCTGTTACGAGTCCAAAGGGTCCCAAAACCCAGCAGCAATAGATACGCTGCATGACATAGTTTTACGTAAACAAAATTAAACAAACTTTAACTTATATCTGTTGACTTACTTAACCTACTTAACCCCCTTCTAATGCTAAGTGCACGAGTGTGTAATGTGGGTGTCGCTTCATCCAAGTTATTTTTTTCACAATCAAGTCTCACTGGTAGCAGGCAATTCTTGTGCGGGGCACAGACGTTAACATTAATAGAGTTCACCAGGCTTTGGTGCGTGCTTAACAGGTAAATGATTACCACTCAGATCATTAGGTTTGAGAGAGTTTTTCTTGTTCCAGGACATCCACAACTGATTCTTTTTCAATAGGCCACTCCAGTGTCTTGCTAATGAAACCTGCCCCCTTCAAGGTTCTCCAGATGATAACCTATTTCTTGCAGGCCACCACGAGTTCCTTTCTGTGTTTTCGTATTCCAAGGGAAACACTGGAGAGCCAGTCCTCTCCTTTGAACAGGCCATCTTCAAAGTGTGCCAGCTTGTCTCTCTGGAACCATCTCTCTCTCTCTCTGTCTCTGTCTCTGTCTCTGTCTCTGTCTCTGTCTCTGTCTCTCTCTCTCTCTCTCTCTGTCTCTCTGTCTCTCTCTCTCTCTCTGTCTCTGTCTCTGTCTGTCTGTCTTTCTCTCTCTCTCTCTCTCTCTGTCTCCCTCCCTCTCTCTCATTGCCTCCTCTCTGAGAGCTAAACCTCTTTATTCTGCTCTCTGCCTGTAAAGGTCACATGGCGTTCCAGACAATGAATGTTATTTTCCAGACATAACTCTACTGCCAAGTTGTCACGTTTGTTTCCAATTTTTCAAATAACAGTGCACCTTGTGTCTGAAAAACCATGCAAAAGCCCCTACAAAACTTCAGTGTTTGTGAATGCCATGCTCCAACAAACCATCCATGATTTATCTCCCAAACACTGCTATATATTCTGTCACAGTGCGAGGTGTAAAAATGCTGAAGTACTAAATTTCTGATGACACTTAGCATGCGGGACTGTTATATTTATGAAACAAAATATTGTATTTATATATTTGAATGTACAAATACTAGACTTCATAGATAATGTACGAGCCCAAAGGACCCCAAAAACCCAGCAGCAATAGACATTCACCAAGACAAGTAGTTACTTAAAAAACTTGTTTTATTTATCTTTAAACATGAAAACGGAATGAACCTTTAACATTTCTCTATTAACTTCTCACCTTAACTCCCTTCTAATTCTAAGCGTGCGTGTATGTAATATGTGTATAAATTTAAGAAAATTTATTTTGTTCACAGTTCAATCTCACTTCTCATTCTTCCAAGTTCACTGGTTGTAGGCAATTCTTATACTGTGCACAAAATTTAGCATGTATAAAATTCACCAGGATTTGGTGCTCGAAAGATAAATGTTTACCACTCAGGAAGGTTCTTTGGAGGTTTGCAGAGAGATATTTGTTGTTCCAGGATTTTCACAATTGAGGTACCACCATCAGTCACCTCAAAGTCTCGCTGATGAAACCTGCCCCATCGGGGCTCTCCAGATCGTACCTCTTTCTTTCAAGCTCTATCAGTGTTCCTTCCTGTTCCTCTTGTTCCCAGAGAATCATCATACAGATCGCACTTCCAGCCATCTGTCATTTTGTTTCCAACCTGCCTTTCCTGGCTTGCATTGCTTTCAGAGTCACATGCACTAGCTGACTAAGAGTGCTTGTTGAGCTTGTCTTTTTTTCTCACTCTATCTCTCTCTCTCTCTCTTCTCTCTCTCTCTCTCTCTCTCTCTCTCTCTCTCTCTCTCTCTCTCTCTCTTATTCCCTCTCTCCAACTAAGACTGCCAGAACATCCTTGTGTCTCTCTCACTTACAAAAACTCGCAGTTTCTTCAGCACAGCACAGGTGTTCTCCCTCTTGGTCAAGCTGTTAGCTTAGTTAAACAAAAGCTGGGAGTGACCTTTCTGTGAGCACTCTTTCGGTAATATCAAACAGCCAGATTATCTCCTACAATTTCATGACATCATTTCATTTAGCACCTATCTGAGAAATAGGCTTGTTATTCTCCAAAGGTTCATAAATGTTACTGAATATGAATTCTTAGTATTTCAAATAAGATCTGCTTTAAAATGTGTGTATGTATATAACCCACTTTAATGTTTCCAATTTTCTCCCAATATTTATCCAATACATATGCTCTGTAGCCACATGTGTTGTGTCTAGTTGCGTTTCTGCATGTTTGGCACCGAGGTTCAGATAATGCTATTTTCTCGGGTTATCTGGTGCAATACCATGACAATAGTCTTTCCTTGACATGACATGACAGCACACAAGCCTAATTAGGTGATAATTAGCAAATGGCTTATGCAGTCTACGTATAGAATATGCAAATCTCTATCTTCATAAACAATGTCTATGACTTCATATCAATAAGACATGTAGAACGTTGCAGATTATGCATCGGTGATTCACGGGAATGTTGGCTGCATGCGAGGACAGGCCAGATCAAGACAAGTCAAGAGAAGATTATTGTCATCTGATGGTACAAGTACAACCAGACAAAAAAGCGTAATTCAGTCTTCAATGCAAAGAAAAAACAGACATACAAACAATCATAACACACATATAGATGAACATTGCACATGCAAGGCAGGTACTTCGATAATAAAAATATATATAAATAAGTAAACATTGTTTCATGCGAATGAAAGTCTCGGATGTTTAGAATGAGCGGGTCCTGTGGTATGCAACATCCTCAGTGTCAGTGGGAAGATTTATTTTCCACTTTGGAGCGATGAATATGTGACGTGACTTCATTATTGTAGATAAGAATAGGAAGAGAATATATGTGGTGAGATCCCAGATCCGTCTTTCTGGAGCAGCCACAGTGAATACCAGAGAAGGTCATGAAAGGTCTATGGATTCAACAGTCAGAACCTTTCCCCTGCCAGTAAAATACCAAATTCCTTTGGACATCGGTTTAAGGTGAGTGGAATTAAATGTTAGCAAGACTTGAGAGGGAGGTTATATACAGAGGGAGAGTGTATGGTAGGTTCCTAGAAATCTATGCCCGGTTCGTGGTCTTGTCTTGTACAATAGGGACATTTTAAAATATATGAGCCCTTGGCTTTCATACAATTGATTATTAAGTTTCTTGGGTAGGCTGTTATTAGAGAGCTGAGGATTATAGATGTCGCCTGAGCAACTTGGTTTGAAGCGACAGTAGTTAATGTTCAGTGTTCGATGTACTATGTTTTAAAAGGCGATGGAAGATTGGGAATCGGCATTGATCAAGGAAAATCCAAAAATGCATTCTGTAAAATTGTCTTAAGATTGTCTAATCCAAGTGAAAATTTGTAGGAACTAACCAACAGCAAAAGTGAAATGTTGGAAACATAAAAGCCTTATAAATTGATAGCAATAATTTAAAAATGTGTAGATAACCTTTATATTTTTAAAAGTCTTGTCACCCTTGGATAAAAAATCCGAGGGGAATGAATTTTCCTGGAACTTGATTACCGAAGCTTGTAAAGAAGGGAAACTTTCAGCAAGCGACATCTTTGCATGAATTTGAGCAAGAATGGTGTTACACAGGAGTTGATGTACAATTAATTAATGTTGTCAATTTTCATTTATCGGCACCAATTATGTCGAAGTGTTTGCACATTTCCAAACGGTATGTTCATGCAATCCGAGAAGCAAGGATGCATCAAATATTGAAATATAATTTTGGATTGCATGAAGTGCTGTATCCAGTTATTATGGCCATTTGCATATCGGAAAAATGTTTTCCCCACCATTTAATTTCGTGCTCAGATAGTTCCTGGGTGTGTTTCAATTTTCTTTCATGACATTCATACTTTCTTTCTGGTTGTAATTTGGTGTAATAAAAGTACACGTCCTGCCACAGTTTGTTTCCCCTGTACTCCCTTAGTAGGCATTTTGAGCTGATGTTCCATGCGATGCAAATCTGTGATTCCGTTGTATGATTGCATATTTGGGAAAGTTTTTTTTGGGAGATAAATTGGTAAGGTTAGAGTAGATTACATAAACACACTTTAAAAGAGACCTTATACGAAATACTGAAGAATTCATATTCAGTGAATTTACATAAACTATAAGGAATGCTATGCACATATAGCAAGTAGGTGATAATTAAAATGATGTAATGAAATTAATGCACTATTGACTTGGAATAAGAACCAGAGTTAGGTTGTCGGTCTGCAAAGCTTTTACCTCTGCAAAGTGCACAATCCGACATCATTTAGGGGGTATTGCTTACCTAAAATAACAGATGGAAGCAGGATATTAAATCCTATCGTTTGCTGGAAATGTTTGGGCGGTGGTTGCCAGTGCGAGAGAGAAGGACATGCTGCTGGCAGTTTGAATCTCAGATAGAGAGAGAGAGACAGAAGGAGGTCTTTATCTGTGTGTGACAGAAAGCTGTAACAAGCCAGTGAAAGTTTGGTGGAACTGAAACAGAATCTGTAGAGTAGCGGATGGTCGGAAGTGCTATCTGTCTGATACTTCTCAAGGAATACAAAGAACAGAAAGGTAATCTGTGGTAGTGTGAAAGAAAGATGTTAACATCTGCAGAACTCAGATGGGCAAAGTTTCATCAGAAAGATATTGAGGTGATTAATGGTTGTATCTCAGTTGTGGAAATCCTGGAAGAACTCATCTCTCTCTGCAAACCTACAAGATCATTCATGAGCAGCAAACATTCACTTTTTGAGCACAAAAACCTGGTGAATTTCATACATGTTAAATTTTGTGCCCGAGAATATTCTCCCAGAATCACAGTGCGGCTTTCGCGCAAACAGAGGAACTACTGACATGGTCTTTGCACTCAGACAGCTCCAAGAAAAATGCAGAGAACAAAACAAAGGACTCTACATCACCTTTGTTGACCTCACCAAAGCCTTCGACACCGTGAGCAGGAAAGGGCTTTGGCAAATACTAGAGCGCATCGGATGTCCCCCAAAGTTCCTCAACATGATTATCCAACTGCACGAAAACCAACAAGGTCGGGTCAGATACAGCAATGAGCTCTCTGAACCCTTCTCCATTAACAATGGCGTGAAGCAAGGCTGTGTTCTGGCACCAACCCTCTTTTCAATCTTCTTCAGCATGATGCTGAACCAAGCCATGAAAGACCCCAACAATGAAGACGCTGTTTACATCCGGTACCGCACGGATGGCAGTCTCTTCAATCTGAGGCGCCTGCAAGCTCACACCAAGACACAAGAGAAACTTGTCCGTGAACTACTCTTTGCAGACGATGCCGCTTTAGTTGCCCATTCAGAGCCAGCTCTTCAGCGCTTGACGTCCTGCTTTGCGGAAACTGCCAAAATGTTTGGCCTGGAAGTCAGTCTGAAGAAAACTGAGGTCCTCCATCAGCCAGCTCCCCACCATGATTACCAGCCCCCCAACATCTCCATCGGGCACACAAAACTCAAAACGGTCAACCAGTTTAACTATCTCGGCTGCACCATTTCATCAGATGCAAGGATCGACAATGAGATAGACAACAGACTCGCCAAGGCAAATAGCGCCTTTGGAAGACTACACAAAAGAGTCTGGAAAAACAACCAACTGAAAAACCTCACAAAGATAAGCGTATACAGAGCCGTTGTCATACCCACACTCCTGTTCGGCTCCGAATCATGGGTCCTCTACCGGCACCACCTACGGCTCCTAGAACACTTCCACCAGCGTTGTCTCCGCTCCATCCTCAACATCCATTGGAGCGCTTACATCCCTAACGTCGAAGTACTCGAGATGGCAGAGGTCGACAGCATCGAGTCCACGCTGCTGAAGATCCAGCTGCGCTGGATGGGTCACGTCTCCAGAATGGAGGACCATCGCCTTCCCAAGATCGTGTTATATGGCGAGCTCTCCACTGGCCACCGTGACAGAGGTGCACCAAAGAAAATGTACAAGGACTGCCTAAAGAAACCTCTTGGTGCCTGCCACATTGACCACCGCCAGTGGGCTGATATCGCCTCAAACCGTGCATCTTGGCGCCTCACAGTTTGGCGGGCAGCAACCTCCTTTGAAGAAGACCGCAGAGCCTACCTCACTGACAAAAGGCAAAGGAGGAAAAACCCAACACCCATCCCCAACCAACCAATTTTCCCCTGCAACCGCTGCAATCGTGTCTGCCTGTCCCACATCGGACTTGTCAGCCACAAACGAGTCTGCAGCTGACGTGGACTTTTTACCCCCTCCTTAAATCTTCGTCCGCGAAGCCAAGCCAAGAAATTTTGTGCCCAGTATAAGAATTGCCTGCAACCAGTGAAATTGGAAGAATGAGTAGTGAGATTGAATTGTGAACCAAATAACTTTTCTTAAATTTGCACACATGTTACATGCACGTGCGCTAAGAATTAGAATTTTTGGCAGTTTCCGCAAAGCAGGACGTCAAGCGCTGAAGAGCTGGCTCTGAATGGGCAACTAAAGCGGCATCATCTGCAAAGAGTAGTTCACGGACAAGTTTCTCTTGTGTCTTGGTGTGAGCTTGCAGGCGCCTCAGATTGAAGAGACTGCCATCCGTGCGGTACCGGATGTAAACAGCGTCTTCATTGTTGGGGTCTTTCATGGCTTGGTTCAGCATCATGCTGAAGAAGATTGAAAAGAGGGTTGGTGCGAGAACACAGCCTTGCTTCACGCCATTGTTAATGGAGAAGGGTTCAGAGAGCTCATTGCTGTATCTGACCCGACCTTGTTGGTTTTCGTGCAGTTGGATAATCATGTTGAGGAACTTTGGGGGACATCCGATGCGCTCTAGTATTTGCCAAAGCCCTTTCCTGCTCACGGTGTCGAAGGCTTTGGTGAGGTCAACAAAGGTGATGTAGAGTCCTTTGTTTTGTTCTCTGCACTTTTCTTGGAGCTGTCTGAGGGCAAAGACCATGTCAGTGGTTCCTCTGTTTGCGCGAAAGCCGCACTGTGATTCTGGGAGAATATTCTCAGCGACACTAGGTATTATTCTATTTAGTAGAATCCTAGCGAAGATTTTGCCTGCAATGGAGAGCAACGTGATTCCCCTGTAGTTTGAGCAGTCTGATTTCTCGCCTTTGTTTTTGTACAGGGTGATGATGGTGGCATCACGAAGATCCTGAGGCAGTTTACCTTGGTCCCAACAAAGCTTGAAAAACTCATGCAGTTTGGCATGCAGAGTTTTGCCGCCAGTTTGGCCTGGAAGTCAGCCTGAAGAAAACTGAGGTCCTCCATCAGCCAGCTCCCCACCATGACTACCAGCCCCCCCACATCTCCATCGGGCACACAAAACTCAAAACGGTCAACCAGTTTACCTATCTCGGCTGCACCATTTCATCAGATGCAAGGATCGACAATGAGATAGACAACAGACTCGCCAAGGCAAATAGCGCCTTTGGAAGACTACACAAAAGAGTCTGGAAAAACAACCAACTGAAAAACCTCACAAAGATAAGCGTATACAGAGCCGTTGTCATACCCACACTCCTGTTCGGCTCCGAATCATGGGTCCTCTACCGGCACCACCTACGGCTCCTAGAACGCTTCCACCAGCGTTGTCTCTGCTCCATCCTCAACATCCATTGGAGCGCTCACACCCCTAACGTCGAGGTACTCGAGATGGCAGAGGTCGACAGCATCGAGTCCACGCTGCTGAAGATCCAGCTGCGCTGGATGGGTCACGTCTCCAGAATGGAGGACCATCGCCTTCCCAAGATCGTATTATATGGCGAGCTCTCCACTGGCCACCGTGACAGAGGTGCACCAAAGAAAAGGTACAAGGACTGCCTAAAGAAATCTCTTGGTGCCTGCCACATTGACCACCGCCAGTGGGCTGATAACGCCTCAAACCGTGCATCTTGGCGCCTCACAGTTTGGCGGGCAGCAGCCTCCTTTGAAGAAGACCGCAGAGCCCACCTCACTGACAAAAGGCAAAGGAGGAAAAACCCAACACCCAACCCCAACCAACCAATTTTCCCTTGCAACCGCTGCAATCGTGTCTGCCTGTCCCGCATCGGACTGGTCAGCCACAAACGAGCCTGCAGCTGACATGGACTTTTTACCCCCTCCATAAATCTTCGTCCGCGAAGCCAAGCCAAAGAAGAAGAATTAGAATGGGATTAAGTTGGGTTAGTTAAGTTAATAGTGTTAATGTAAAGTTTGAATCTGTTTTCATGTTTAAATAATTAAAACTCATTTATTTAAGTGAATATTTGTCTTGTTGAATATCTATTGCTGCTGGGATTTGGGGTCCTTTGGTCTCAACATTTTCTGGCGGCTCGTCCAGTCGATTGAAAATCAGTTTTGTAGATTATGAGTTAATTCGTTTTATTTCCCCAAGCTAATTTAAAGGTTGTCTGGAAAAAGAGCAGTAATTGATGTTGATATTTTTTTTTCTGACAACGATCACCTGCAGAGCTGAAGAAAAAGAAAAAAAGGAACTTATGGTAATTTTGAGGCATTATAAATGGCTGAAGTTAAGCATTGGATGAGGAAAGTACAAATACAGATTATTGTAGTGAAATATTATATAGGTGTGGGGAAATTTGTTGAGAAACTCTTAGAGTATTTTCCAGATGATAGAAGCTAGTGAGTAGCAAGTGGAATTTGAGAAATTGAGCGGTCAAGAGGAAAGAGAGAAAAGTAATTTTGAGTTGCAGAGAAAACAATGTGAGGCAAAAGAAGCTGAAAGACAAAGAGAAGAGGATGAAGAGAGATGAAATATCAGACAGAGGAGATATCAGTTACCGATAGCTGAAATACAGAGAAAATATAACTTGGAAAAGATTGAAAGAGAGAGATGGTATCAATTAGAGAGGATTAAAATTGAGAGGGAGGAAATTAAGAGAACTGACCAGCACGAGTATCCCTATGCATTCTAACTGGAACCTGCTTTTCACCCTCTATTACTCGATAATAAGTTTGGAAGCATCCATGACAAACTTATCTTGTTTGGAACATGTGTTCTGCTTAAATGCAACTGTTTGAATGCATGTTTCTGGTAAAACCTCATTTTCTCTTTTGTTTTGCAATACTAGACAATTCGCAATAACAAGAAATTAAGGCTGGAACTGCTAGGGAGAGGTTTTTGGCTGGTAGAGAGGTAAATCTAGTGCCTCCTTTTGACTAGGGAGATTATAGGTACCTCTTTTTAGCTTTTTGGAAACGTAGCCGAGTGTTCAAGACGGTCAAAGGAAAAGTGACCTTTAATTTTCCAAAGTCTATTGAAGGGAAATGTAGAAATTGCCTACTCTAGCTTGACTGCACAGCAAGGGACAAGTTATGAAACCATTAAGTAAGAAATATTGAAAGCCTATGATTTGGTTCCAGAAGCATATAGAGAAATATTTAGGAGTTTGATGAAAGCATGGAATCAATCTTATATGGATTTTGCTCTGAAGAAATCTGTATGGTTTGAGCGTTGATGCGCCTGAAAAGGAATAAATAATGATATTAACAGATTGTGAGAAATAATGTTAAGTTAGGAAATTAAAGGTGTGTCCCAAGGGAGATTAAATTATACCTGCACGAGAGAGTCGTAGGGATGTGGTGTCAAAATGTAAGGTTAGTAAAAGAAATTGCCCTGATTCATAAACATACATCTCAGAATGGTAGGCATTTTCAGAAAGATCATGTGGAATTGATTAATAAGCCAGTTCAGAAGATTAATATGTAGCACAATAGTAAACATGAAATTAAGTGTGGGGATAGTTTTGGAAAGGACAGAACTTCTGGATTTGTCCATCGTTTTTGTAAGAAACATGGTTAGGTTATTGCGAATTACCTAGTATTGAAAAACAAAAGAGAGAATGAGGTTTTACCAGAAACCTGCATTCAAACAGTTGCATTTAAGCAGAGCAGATGTTCCAAACATGATAATTTGGTCATGGATATTTCCAAACTTATTATCGAGTAATGGAGTGAGAGAAAAACAGGTTCCAGTTAGAATGCTTAGGGATACTGGTGCTGGTCAGTCATTGTTTGTACCAAAAATTTTATCTCTGGATCACAGGACTGACACAGGGGAGACAACGTTGATTAAATGTATTGGAGGTGATATCTCTTCACAACAAAATGCTAAATTTAGAGTTAGTTAAAGGACCTGTTGTAGTATGAGTAATTCCAAAATTACCCATGCAGGTGGCCTCATTTCTTTCTTTCTTTCTTTTTCAATGTTTTTATTATTATTATAATTTATAAACACATACAGTTCAAAGAGATATTAAAAATACATAGTAAGTAATGAAGTAATACAGTCCGGGCACAGAGGGAGCAGCGGTGGCGGCCCCAATCCGGGCAGGGGCGGGGGGGAGGCGGCGGCCCCGGCCTCGGTCGGGTGGGGCAGGCTGAGGCACCGATCCGGGCGGAGAGTTGTGGGTGGCGTCCCCGGTCCGGGCACAGGGAGAGCGGCGGCGGCCTCGGCCCCGGTCCGGGCAGTATGGACCGACCTAAGAGGGGAGGCAGACTCCTCCAGCCCGGGTAAGAAACCTGCATAGGAGAAGGTCACTCCGATATAAAACCTACGACCCAAGGACCTCGCTGCCACGTCCCAGCTTGCTTGGCCACGGCACACGAACCATGGGTGTAAAGGGTGGGGCCAGTACTGCGCGCACTGCACTCCACCTAAAAGCTCCTTTGCGCAGGCCCGAGGACAGGTCCACGTCCTCCCCCTCCACGTCCTCCCCCTCCATGTCCTTTAAATCTTCATCCACGAAGCCAAGCCAAAAAGAATACAGAGATATTAAACAATAATATTACAGAATAAAAATATATCATAAAAAATTTTAGATCAGTTAAGGGTGTGAACTATCTCTAAAAAAAAGATATAATTAATAACAATATATGAAAAAAGAGAAAAATAAAACCCCAAAAAAGAAGAAAAAACAAATCTGAATTAAAAAAACTTAAAAAAAACCCTACAGATATAGCTAAACCACGCCGATCACTCCGATCTCATCTTACAGCCCAATTATCATACAGCCTCATTTCTATGAGAGAATGGTTTGGCAGAGGATAATGTTGGGTCAGATTAGTGATTAACAAGTAGGCCTATGAAGGATGAGGTGGAAGGGAATTGTGAGATATATCCTGCGTGCAAATAACAAGGTCTGTGTCAAAAAGGTATTGAGAGATGAAGAGATGAAGACATTAACAGCGAGTTTCCAACTGTTTCTGAAATGTTTTAGAAAGAGCAGGTTAATTGTGAGAGTAAGGATTGATCTTTGTCAAGGAAAGAGTTAATTCGGCCACAGAGAGCAGATACAAGACTTGTTGACTTAACAGACAAAGCAGTAACTTCATAGGAGAACAATGAAATGGCTTGTGGTTATTATTTAAAGGAAGAATTGCTGATGAGAAAATGGAGACCTCTTGACATTTCTGCCAATGAACAGTGGAGGTAGGTTTTGGGTTATTCAATAGGTTGTCGTTCCTATAAATTACCTGAATAAAATTTTAAATCTAGCCCACAGTACATAATTGTGTGGTCATCATGGTGTCATGAAAACCATGGATACGATTTTGAGACAAGTTTTCTGGCCTGGTATTTTTTTTTTTAAATCTTTCACACTATAAACCATACTGACCAAAATACATACAGTCATTTTTTTCTCTTGAATATATACAGTGTCATTTTCTCCCATTTTCCCCCTCCCTTCCCTCCCTCACTCACCCCCTCCCATTTATTTAAAGTTCAATCTATAAGATACATTAAACCCGTTAAACAATGTCGTCATTGAATAAAAATAAACAGAAATTTTTGTCTTTTACTTTTATATACTGAGTCAGTTCATTTCGTAGTCTTCTTCTGTCATTTTAGGTGGTGGAGGTCCGTGGTAGGATTTCTCTATTGTATTTCAAGTATGGTTCCCATATTTGTTCGAATATTGTGATATTATTTCTTAAATTATATGTTATTTTTTTCGAATGGAATACATTTATTTATTTCTATGTACCATTGTTGTATTCTCAAGTTGTCTTCTAATTTCCAAGTTGACATAATATATTTTTTTGCTACATCTAAGGCTATCGTAATAAATATTTTTTTGTGCTCCATCTAAATCAAGTCCAAATTCTTTATTTCTTATATTACTTAGAAGGAAGATCTCTTTTTTTTGGTATATTGCTTTTTGTGATTTTATTTAATATCTGGTTTAGATCTTCCCAAAGTTTTTTCACTTTCTCACATGTCCAAATTGCATGTATTGTTGTTCCCGTTTCCTTTTTACAGCGAAAACATCTGTCTGATACTGTTGGGTCCCATTTATGTAACTTTTGGGGTGTGATGTATAGCCTGTGTAGCCAATTATATTGTATCATGCATAACCTCATGTTTATTGTATTTCTCATAGTTCCGGAGCATAGCTTTTCCCATGTTTCACTCTTTATCTTTATGTTTAAATATTGTTCCCATTTTTATTTAGGTTTACAGTTAGTTTCTTCGTTCTCCTTTTCTTGCAGTTTGATGTACATGTTTGTTATAATTTTTTAAATTATCTTTGTGTCTGTAATCACATATTCAAAATTTCTTCCTTCTGGTAACCTCAGACTGTTTCCCACTTTGTCCTTCAGGTGGGTTTTCTGTTGGTGGTATGCAAACATTGTATCGTGATTTATGTTATATTTGTCCTTCATTTGTTCAAAAGATAATTTATTTCCTGAAAAACAATTTTCTATTCTTTTGAATAGAATGATCCCTTTTCTCTTCCATTCTCTGAAGGAAAGGTTTTTTTTTATTGTGAAAGGGATTGGTTGATTTTGTGTCAATATTAATCTTGGTAGTTGATAATTTATTTTATTCCTTTCTACGTGAATCTTCTTCCAAATGTTGAGCAGATGGTGTAATACTGGTCAATTCCTACGTTGCACCAATTTATCATCCCACTTGTATAGTATATGTTCAGGTATCTTCTCCCCTATTTTATCTAGTTCTAATCTGCTCCAATCTGGTTTTTTTCCCTTGTTGGATAAAAATCCGATAGGTATCTTAATTGTGCTGCTCTATAATCATTCTTAAAGTTTGGTAGTTGTAAACCTCCTTGTTTGCACCATTCTGTTAATTTATCTAGTGCTATCCTCGGTTTCTCCCCTTTCCATAAGAATTTCCTTATTATTTTCTTTCAGCACCTTGAAGAATTTCGCTGTTAGGTGAATTGGTAATGATTGAAATAGGTATTGTATCCTTGGGAAATGTTCATTTTAATACAGTTTATCCTTCCTATCAGTGTTAGTGGTAAGTCTTTCCAGTGCTCTAAGTCGTCTTGCAATTTTTTCATTAATGGGTGATATTTTAGTTTATATAGATGGCCGAGATTATTATTTAGTTGTATACCTAGGCATCGAATTGCTTGTGTTTGCCATCTAAATGGTGATTCTTTTTTAAACTTTGTGAAATCCGCATTATTCATTGGCATTGCTTCACTTTTATTTGCGTTGATGTTGTACCCCGATACTTCTCCATATTCCTTCAATTTCTTACGTAATTCTTTTATTGATATTTCTGGTTCTGTTAAGTATATTATAACGTCATCTGCAAATAGACTGATTTTATATTCTTTCTCTTTTATTTTTATCCCTCATATTTTTTGTTCTGTTCTTATCAGTTCTGCTAGTGGTTCTATAACAAACGCGAATAGTAAGGGACATAGTGGACATCCCTGCCTTGTTTATCTGCTTAAGTTAAATTGTTTTGATATATATCCATTTACTGTCACTTTCGCCATTGGTCCCTTATATAATGCTTTAATCCAATTAATATATTTCTCTGGTAGGTTGAAATTTGTAGTACTTTGAATAAATAATATCATTCTACTCAGTCAAAGGCTTTCTCTGCGTCTAAAGCAACCTCTACTGTTTGAGTTGTTTTTTTTTACAGATATTGTCCGTTGTTCATCTATTTTTAATAAATCCAGTTTCGTCTAGTTTTGCTATTTTTGGTTCACAGTCGGCAAATCCGTTTCCTAATAGTTTAGCTATTATCTTATAATCTGTGTTAAGTAGAGATATTGGTCTATACAATGCTGGTGTTAGTGGATCTTTCCCCGTCTTTGGTATTACTGTAATTATTGCTGTTTTGCATGAATCTGGTATGTTTTGTGTTTTTTTCAATCTGGTTCATTACATCCAGGAGAGAAGGAATTAATGTCTTTAAATGTTTGTACAATTCTATTGGGAGTCCATCCTCTCCCGGTGTTTTATTGTTTGGTAGTTTTTTTAATATCTCCTGTATTTCTTCTATTTCAAATGGTTTTATTAATTTCTTTTGCTCCTCTGTTTGTAATTTCGGTAGTTCAATTTTAGTTAGAAATTCATCTATTTTGTCTTCTTTCCCTTCGTTTCTAGTTTGATATAGTTGTTCGTAGAATTCACTGAAGTTTTCTTTGATCTCCGTTGGGTTATATGTAAATTGTTTGTCATTTTTCGTTGATGCCAATACCGTTCTTTTAGTTTGTTCTGTCTTAAGTTGCCACACTAGTATTTTGTGCGTTTTTTCTCCTAGCTCATAATATTTCTGTTTTGTCTTCATTACGTTCTTATCCACCTTATATGTTTGTAGTGTTTCATATTTTAGTTTCTTGTCTGTCAATTCTCTTCTATTAGTTGAATCTTCCTTTATTGCTAATTCTTTTTTCTGTATTTGTTATTTCCCTTTCCAACTCTTCTATTTCTCGATTGTAGTCCTTCTTCATCTTAGTTACATAACTTATTATCTGTCCTCTGATGAATGCTTTCATTGTATCCCATAGTATAAATTTATATTTCATTGATTCCGTAGTTATTTCAAAGTACATTTTAATTTGTCGCTCAATTAATTCGCTCAAATCCTGTCTTTTAAGTAGCATGGAGTTTTAATCTCCATCTATACATTCTTGGTGGAATGTCCGCTAGCTCTATTGTCAATAACAGGGGTGAGTGATCCGATAACAATCTAGCTTTATATTCTGTTTTCTTAACTCTTCCTTGAATGTGGGCTGATAACAGGAATAGGTCTATCCTTGAGTATGTTTTATGTCTACCCGAATAATATGAATATTCATTTTCCTTTGGGTGTTGTTTCCTCCATATATCTAAAAGTTGCATTTCCTGTATTGATTTAATTATAAATTTGGTTACTTTGTTCTTTCTGTTAGTCTTTTTTCCAGTTTTATCCATGTTTTAGTCCAAATAAAGGTTAAAATCCTCTCCTATTAGTATATTCCCTTGTGTATCTGCGACCTTCAAAAAGATACCTTGCATAAATTTTTGATCCTCTTCATTAGGTGCGTATACATTGAGTAAATTCCAAAATTCTTAATATATTTGACATTTTATCATTGCATACCTCCCTGCTGGATCTATTATTTCCTCTTCTATTTTGATTGGTACATTTTTATTGATTAATATAGCTACTCCTCTGGCTTTTGAATAATATGATGCTGCTGTTACGTCTCCTATCCAATCTCTCTTTAATTTCCTGTGTTCCACCTCAGTTAGATGTGTTTCTTGCACGAATGCTATATCAATTTTTTTTCTTCAGTAAATTTAATAGATTCTTCCTTTTGATTCGGTCATGTATTCCGTTAAATTTAAAGTCATATAGTTGAACATGGCCATTTCATACTTTGTTTATCTTTCTTTTCCGTTTCCTCATCACCACCTTCCCTTCTCATCCATTTATGTTTTCTTTTTATGAACACATTGTAATACAACATTTCTAAAACATAAAATATTTCCACTATTGCCTTATCTAAAATTCCTTTAACCGCATTAGTCCCTCTCTACTCTGAGTTGCCCTTTGTCCATTGTCGGGCAACCACATCTCCCCTCTCCATTTGGATTTGCGAATCCACTCGCAGGTGTCACTGGTTTTGCTGTGACTGTTTTTCTTCCCCACCCAGCCCACCAGAAATGATTTTAATCTTCATATATAACAAAGCTCACTCTCTTAATTCCCTCCTTACTTCCTTTCTTTCCATTCTTAGTTCTTACTTATACTTTGTTCTTTTTTATATATAGTTTGTTATCATTTTGGTTCTTTTTGCATCTCTTTATCTCTCTGTCTGTTTTGTAGGTGTTCTGCAATTTTTTGTGCTTTTTCTGGATCCGAGAAAAGTTTGTTTTGCTGCCCCAGGATAACTATTTTAAGCACCACTGGATATTTTAAAATAAATTTATAACCTTTTTTCCATAGGGCCCATTTTGCTGCGTTAAACACCTTCGTCTTCTTCAGGAATTCAAACCTTATGTCTGGATGGAAAAAAAAATTGATCTTTGTATTCCAGTGTTTTTTTTATTTTCTCTTAATTTCATAATTGCCTTCTTCAAAATATTTTCTATTGTCGTATATCTTAACAATTTTACAAGAATGGATATTGGTTTTTGTTGTGGTTGTGATTTAGGGGCTAATGTTCTGTGTGCCCTTTCTATTTCCATTCCTTCCTGTAATTCTCTAATTCCTAGGACCCTGGGGATCAATTCTTTGATAGATTCTTTCATATTTTTGCCTTCTTCATCTTCCTTTAGGCCCACTATCTTTATATTATTTCTTCTATTATAGTTTTCCATTATATCTATCTTCCGAGCTAACAGCTCCTGTGTTTCTTTAACCTTTTAAAATCAGATTCTTCTAACTTCTTTTTTAAGTCATCTTCCTCCATTTCTATGGCTGTTTCTTGTTCTTCCACCTTGTCTACACTTTTTCCTATTTCTGTCATGACCATCTCTAATCTATTCACTTTTTCTTCTGTATCTTTTATTCTTCTTTTTATTTCATTGAATTATTGTGTGTTCTTTTAATGTTTCCATATATTCTTAATTTTTTATCCATGTAATCTCCCTTCCATTTCACTGTGTAGAGTTTGATGTTCTCCCTCCTCTTCTTCTGAGTCCAATCCAGGATCTGTGTCCTTTACCTCTGTCTCTTCTGATTTTCTTGTTGGGTTGTTTATTTTATTTTGTTGGCTAGTTTTGTTTTTATTATTTTTATTAATGGTGTCTTGATGTTGGTCTTCTTCCTCTGGGTTGGTTATCTGTTGTTTCTCTGATGTGCTATTTTTATTCTCTTCCTTCTTTTTCCCATTATTTTCTATGTTTTCCTGTTGGGAGTCTTGTTGTCATGTTATATTTGTCTGTTTCAGCTGTGCAGATTTCCTCCTCAGCTGGTCCCCCTCCCATCAGTGTTGTTTTTGTCTTGTGCATCGTGCATGTGTGGTGATTCACGCATGCGCGGTTGTGCACTTTTGTTTGGCTTCGTGAGCTATTTTTGTAGTCCTGAGTTCGGGGTTTCCAATGATCTCAGGGAGCAGGCTTCTCTCTCCACGTCGGGCCTCCTAATGAAGGTAAGTCCTGTACAATAGGAAGTCACGTGATGGAATAGTGACTGGTAATAAAATACCAAACCACTCCAGAAAAGTAAAAACAAATAAAGAAAAAGCTAAGCTACAAACACAGAAACCATAAAAAAATTAAAAATACAAGTGTGGAGAAAATGGCAGCAAAGAAAGAAAACACAAGAACAATGGGAAGAAAAGAAGAAGGAAACACATCAGAAGAGAAAGGTGAAGTTTTCTGGCCTGGTTTGAGGAAAGATATTGTAAATTGGTGCAGGATATGTCATTTTTTTCAGGTAGTAGGGAAACTTAACCAGGGTCCTCCAGTGGCTCCTTTGCAACGTATTTCTGTTTTTGGGGAACCTTTCGCATGAGTTTTTGTAGAATGTGTAGGACCCATGCCGGAAATTATGTATGGAAATCAGTAGTTGCTAACAGTTATGTGTACAGCATCTAGATTTTCAGAAGTTATAAAATTAAGGAATATTAAAGTGGTGAAGGCTCTGGAATGATTTTTCACACTTTGTGGATTACATAATGAAATTCAGAGAGAACAGGAATCTAACGTTATGCCTGGGTTGTTTCCACAATTGATTTATGAGTTGGGTATAAAACAGATAACCTCATCTGCATATCCAACTGAAACTCAGGGAACGTTGGAAACATTTCATTATATTCTTAAAAATATGATAAGAATTTATTGTCTGGAGAATAGAAAAGGTTGAGAAAAAGTATTCATTTTTTGTTTGATTTTTGCAGCAAGGGAGGCTGTGCAGGAGTCATTAGGTTTCAGCCCTTTTGAAATTTGAAGTCAGGTTTAGAGGGCCTTTAATGTTGATAAAAAGAACTGTGGTTAATGAAGATGTGCAGTTGGACTTGCTGGATTATGTTTGCAAATTTAAGGCAAATCTACAAAACTTCTTGACTTTTGCTCAAGAGAATTTATAAATGGCTCATGTAAAAATTAAGTGTTTATTTGACAGGAATGCTCAAGTGAGGAATTATAAGAAAGGAAGTAACGTTTTAATTTTGTTTCTAATCCTTTGAGAGCTAGATTTTCTGGACCGTTGTCTTGGGTAAACTTATACCTTTCATTTTGTTAATTTTAGATTGGTCACAGTGTTTGAGCTACCGAAAGAAAATAGACACACACACTGAGAGCAGTTCAGTTTATACAAATGTTTGTTACAAATTCAAAAGCTGATTTCAACCTACAATATGCAAGCCTTTCCCAACGATACTTATCAATGCCTGGACTCGTCCCAACTGCCAAAGCGAGGCAACGACTGCACACTTGTAGTAGATTCTCAGGGTGTCAGTAACAGCTTCTCCATCTCTCCAAACCGGGATGTTGGCTGGACTCTAGAAATTCTTCTTCTTGCTGAGAGATGTTGCCACCACTCAGAGAATTTCCAACTTCAGCAGCGGAACCATGGCTTATTTTACCCAAAAACTGTTTACCCAAGCACCTATTCCCAGCACAGCAAGAAAAATAAGCGAGCCAGCTCGCATGCTAGGCTTCTATCGAATAACATATTTTCCAGCTTATCACCTTGAATACAATGGTTTATTCTGCATCAAGGCAAGGCTTCAGACGGTCTGTGACCAAAACAAGCGGTAAGATTAAATGTTCTTGGTACACAGATATCCTTTCGTCAGGTAACAGCATCTCTGGCCCCTCAGTGGAATTTAGCTTATGTCTGCTGATTCTCAAAACAAGCAAAATTGACACACAAACCGAGAGCAGTTAAAAACACGGTTAGAATTAAAAAATAAATAAATAAAAAATAAATAAAAAAATAAAAAACACGGTTAGAGTCTTCCATTATAACAGTCCATAGTTAAAACAAAATTGAATGATGTTAACTATGTTGTTAACACTCCAACAGGAGGAATAAATCTCAGATTTTCACATAAATATTTTGAAACCTTATTATTATTTGAGAACAATTTGTATCAGATGTTTTAGCTGTTGACAAGGTTGAGGAAGTAATGGATCATAGGATTATGGGAGGAAAATCTTGTGAGGGTAACCTTAAATAAACTATAGTTCCGATGCATCTGTCTAACTGAACAATTTTGGAAAATTTTGAGTAAAGTTTACGTCATCTTAATTCAAAAGAAAAGATTCAGTTGCAGGAAATAAATTGAAAATATATGAGTTTGTTCCCTTATGTTCCAAAGAGCACATCAGTAATTTATCACGACATAGATGTAGGAGAAGCAAGTCCCATTAAACAACACCCATACGGAACAAACATTCAGAAAAGTACAAACATGAATTTGGAGTTGGAATGCATGTCAGGAAATGATATTATGAGACGTTCAAATTCAGATTGGTGTTCTCCTTGAATTTTGGTACCGTAAACAGATGGAACTGTTAGCTTTTGGTCAGATTACAGGAAGCATAATTTAGCAATTAAAACAGATGGTTATCATTTTCTGATAATAGATGACTGCATTTACAAATTCGAAAAGCTAAATTTCTTACTAAGCTGGATTTATTGATGGGTTACTTGTATGTGCCTTTAACTGAGAGAGGAAAGAATATTTCGGATTCTGTTATATTGTGTTACCTTGTGGCATGATAAATGCCCCTGCAACATTTCAAAGGATGACGAATTCGGTAATCAAAGGCTTAACACATACAGATGCTTATATTGATGACTTGGTCAGAAATAGTGACACATGGGGGAAAAAAAAACATTTGATGGAATTGTACAAATTGTTGGCAAGATTATCCAAAGGAAACTTTACTGTTAATTTAGGAAAGAGTGAATTTTCAAATGCCATGGTAACATACTTGGGTCATGTAGTTGGTCTTTGCAAAGTTGCAACTATTTAAGCAAAATTTCTGAGTTTCCTATTCACAATGGCAAGAAAGCAATGATAAGGTTTATAGGAATGGCAGGATATTATAGGAAGTTCTGCAGAGATTTTGATGAGGTTGCTCTTCCTTTAACAAATCCTTTGATTAAAAGTGAGAAATACGTGTGGAATAAAGTGTATCAGAGAGCTTTATAAAATTTAAAGGATATCCTATGTCATTATCCCGTGTTAATATCCTGATTTTAATAAACATTTTTATGTAGCATTGGATGCTAGAGAAGGAGAAGCAGGTGAAGTTTTATTGCACAAATATAATGGAATTGACCACCCAGTTGCCTAATTTTCAAAGGAACTCAATGTTCATTAAAGGAACTATTCTATTACTGAAAGAGAACAGTTTCTCTCGTGTTTTCTCTGATGTATATCTCGGTAACTCTCAGGAACCAATTGTGATGTTTAATGACCATAAAGCTCAAGAGTCTTTTTAATAAAATTAATACAAAACAGAACATTGTTAAATTGGAGTTTAATATTACAAGAATAAAATATGCAGATTATTCATATCAGAGGTTCAAATGGCATGAGAGCAGATTGTTTGTCAAAAAGATAAAATTGATCAGCTACTAAAATGCTTTCAACATTGTTAAATTATTACACCATAGATATATATATATTGTGAATTCATATCTCATTAGAGATTTTAAAGACAGTTTAGTTATTACTGAATCAAGAGTTACAATTCCTTTTAGGGGCAGGAATGTAATGTTTTTGGGAGAAAAATTATTAAAATTATAGTAGGTTCAATACTCTAATAACTACATACTTAAGAAAAGATCTTATTTGAAATACTGAAGAATTAATATTCAGTGACTTTTCAGAAACTAATAAGAATGATATGCACATTTCACAGTAGGTGCTACTTGAAATGATATAATGAAATTAATGTACTATTGTCCTGGAAGGACAACCAGAGCTAGGTTTTGTGTTTTGGACCTTTCTGTGAAGTTTTCAGTTAGAGAAAATTGAGAGGTAATTGTTTATCTAAAATAACAGATGGGAGCAGAAGACTAAGTCTTATTGTTTTCTGGAGAAGGGTGGGAGGGTTTGCAAGTGTGAGAGAGAAGCACATGCTTCTGTCCGTTTGAATTTCACGTAGAAGGAGAGGCAGAATGGAGTCTTTGTGTGTGGCAAAATCTATAATAAGCCAGGATAAGCTTGTTGGAACTGAAATAGAGCTCCAGAGTGGCGGGTGGCTGGAAGTTCTATCTGAAAGGAAATTTGTGGCAGCCTGAAAGAAACAGGTTATCATCTGGAGATGCATGATGGGGCAAAGACATTGAGTGACTAATGGTGGTACCTCATTTGTGGAAATATTGGAACCATACATCTCTCTTTACATAACCAAAAGAACCTTGCTGAGCAGTAACCATTTACCTTTCGAGGACCAAAGCCTGGTGAACCTTATACATGTTAAATTCTGTGCAGAGTATAAGAAATGATTGCAACCAATCAACGTCGAAGAATAAGAAGTGAGATTGGACTGTGAACCAAATAACTTTTCTTAATTTGCACACAAATGAGCTACACGTGCACTTAGAATTAGAAGGAGTGAAGTTGGTTTTGTTATGTTAATATAGATTAGTTATATATTAATTATATTTTCATGTTAAAAGATCATTGAAAACAACCTTTATTTAAGTTAACATTTTTCATGTTGAATATCTTGTCGTGGCCCGAAATTGTGAAGGTTGGGCTGGCACACCGTGCAACAGAAGACACAGACAGAATTTGCTAAAGTGACTCCCAGGACAATGAACCGGTGGCGGTAAACGTTGGAGCCGTTCAAGACCAGTAGCCCTAAGATGACACTGGCAAGGCTACCCAGCTAACAGATCAATAGCAGGCTGGGGAAGAAGGGTACTCATATGCAAGAATGTTCCCGTCCGCTATTGTTATGCATGTGGCTGATGTCAGCCAATTAAACAAATGGCGGGAACTTCAACTATTAAAAATGAGTATTTCCAGCCTCAATAAACGTCAGACCTTAAGTGAGTGTATTTCTGTGTAGCAGTCGGCTACAATGTATTGCTGCTGGGTTTTGGGGTACTTTGTACTCTTAACAATGGAAGAATATGTACATGTACTGAATGGGCAAGACCTGATATGGGAGAGTCTGCAAGGTTTGGTGATGTGCAAAACATGTTATTTGATGACGTCGCCAAAACGAAGAGGAAAGGAAATTTGTGCACATTCTCTCTATGTTTTCAACACAATTACAATGCGACTCGGCACAATCGGCTGTTCAACATTCTGTTGAGACAATGACTTATACTTCTTTATGTTTTAAAAGCTATTGAAGTATCCCTAATATTTACAAGCACTGACATGGAATTTACATGCACATGCCATTCCAAAAATTGTACAAAATCCTCAAAAGTTGTAGAATTTTGGTTTTCCATAAATCTTTCATCTTATAATTTGTTTATAATAATCGACAAATTATCAAGCAAATTCAGCTCGTACAAATGTACACTACTTCCCATTGCGTTACAAATTCCTCTCAAACAAAAAAAAATGTATATGCTTATCAATCCTTTGAACACATGTCTATGTGGGCCATTTCGATTTTGTGTTCGTCGCCATAATTGTGAAACAATAATTCTTTTGTCAATTTAAATCCTTGTTCTGGATTCAAATATTGACCAATTTCGATTAACTTCTTCGGCTGTCCTCTAGTATGCTGTTCCAAGTAATAAAGACGATCTTTCGCGTTTTAATATTACCTTCAATGTAATATTCTAACGATTTCATTAACATCAGATATTGTAATTGAACGTCATTAAAATTAAAATTTCCTTCTTAAGTAGACTGTAGGAACATTGTTGCTGCACTAACATGGTAGAGATTTCATTTTATTTTGCTACAAGTTGACATTACATTATCTTGTTCACCTTTGATTGCGACTGGTTGCCATGAGGTGACTGGACAAAGAGGATCTTGAACTGGTACCATAGGTGTAGAACCTTGAGTAGTAACTGATGGCATTGGTGAGTATCCTTGTGTTGTAATTGATGGAATTGATGTGGATCCATGGGTTGTACGTGATATCATTGGTGGAGATCATTGGGATGTAAATTATGGCATTGATGAGGATCCTGTGCTTGTAAGTGCTGGCTTTGATGGGCATCCTTGGGCTGCACGTGATGGCATTGATGGGGATCCTTGGGTTGTAAGTGCTGGCATTGATGGAGATCCTTGACTTGTCACTGGTTCTCCAATGGTTGATGATAAAATCGCATGGTTGATATTTTGAAATTCTTTTTTTTCGGGAATATCGTTATATTGTGCCCTCCAGAGTGATTGAATGCCGCTAACTCCTTCCATAATATTGTATATGGGGAGAAGACAGGTAGGTGGAATTAGGTCATACATTAGATCAGCCATGATCTTATTGAATTGCAGAGCAGGCTCGATGGACCATTTTGGCCTACTCTTGTTCCTACTTCCTATGTTCCTATATTCCTATTGTCATTGTCATTTGTGCACTAACAGCGACACCCATGACCCCTTTCTCGAGTATATATATTTTCAAGGCTGGAGTACCCATGACTGCTCTGGAATGTTAGGCAGAAGCCACTTGGTGATGTCACTTTGATTGACTAATCTTGCAAAAGCCTGAGCTAATACATTCACTTTGACCATATTCATAGCGTGTTGTTCCTCAACTTCTGGTCATTTCTTTCCTCCATTCAATAATCCATCACTAGCCATTTGTAACTTCAGTTTTTGTCTTTTGATAACAGCTTCTTGCCTCAGTTGCTGGTTCCTGATTTCTTCTACCTTATCCTTTAACACTTATGTTTTCCTTAACCTCTGTTGCAGTGCACAGACGGTAGCCACGTCTGCTTGAGCTTATAACCTTGGAAATACTATCATCAGAATTCACATCTGAACTTTCACATACTGATGATTGAGTCTCTACTTTCTGTATTTTACTCCCCATTATACATATCTCTCTCTCTCTCTCGCTCACACACACACACAAACACGCACGCTAACACACACACACACACACACACACACACACACACACACACACACATAATCTATCTCCCTTATTCTCTCTTTTCCATTCTCTTTTTTCTCTCGCTCTCGTATCTCAGACTCTCTCTCTCTTTCTCTCTCTCTCTCTCTCTCTCTCTCTCTCGCCCCATACCCACTACTATTTCCATGCGGTTGTTAGACACATATTTCTCCCCTTAATGTTGCAATCCTTTTTTTTCATATAAATACCAGTGATTATTGCGTTTCTGTCGATGGGTACTTTGTTCTTTCCTAAAATCTGCTTTGATTAATAATATCAAATGCACATTTAACAGGGAGAGAGATCAGCATATCAAATATTACAAATTAACTTTTTTGTGTGCCCTCTACAGACCCATTAATTATGTCTGTTGTGTCACACGGGAACTACATGTCCCTTGAATGTTCCAGAGAGTTGGATGTGCAATGAAAATCCTCAGGTGACGTAACGGACGTTCTGGGGTCTGGAGTTTGGGCAACTGTATTCCATGGTTTCAGCGGTAGTGCGTTTCGAGACAGAGAGTGAGTCAGAGGTTCAATCATCAGATATGATTAAAGTAGAGTTGTGTAAAGAGAAAATATTAAATCTAATCATAGTCAACCATGATCATTTTGAATGTTGCTGGAGCATTGAGTGGAGAACAGACTCTTTCACGCATCCAAATGCATGTCTTTCTGTGCCAGCCTGTAGTTTGTCTCTCCAATATGGATGACAGCGACCGCGGGCTTCAGCCACAGTACAGAAATTTAGACGAGTAGACAGTATGTCTCTGCATCATTTTCAAGGTCTGTTGTTGCCCCTGGTTGTAAGCAAGCGGCTCAATGAAAGGACAAATCTTGCACTACCAGAACTGTAATGAAGAACAAAGTTGATGCGAAGCATCATTAGTAATCGAATTGAACGAGATGGCGGTGAAATATATCCAAACCGGAAATTAGAGCATGCATCCGGTCATTTTGACAATGGATAACAAAAAAAAAGTCGCCGTAAATTGCCACTCGGGAACTTGGATCATTGGGGTATTAGCATATTGGGATTAATAATGCGAGTTAAACGTTTAAACACTTTAACCATCTCCTGTCTGAATTTGCGCTGGGTCATTGAGTAGATTGTCGTATTGGTACCTGCACTGGTGCGAAGGAGTAAGAGCCCCACCTCATTTGCCACGGCCGAGGGGCTCCGGAGATCCACGCTCACAAAATTGACCATGTCTCGAGTACAGATGTATGTCACAGTTCCCGTCATCTAGAGTACAATGGAAGTGCCAGAGACCGTGAACTGTAAGACGGTGGACTTGCGACAATTATCCATCTCACCGTCCTTCTCCTCTCTTTAGCTTTCGCCGAACCCTGCTGGCCGCCACAATATATCTGACTGTAAGCCCGTTCTGAATCAACATGAGAGCAAAGGGGAGTAAGGAGAGTGAGGTGACCGTCAACCATTGGACATTGAGCCAACCGATGGAGGTGAAGTAGGCAGCTCGTGGCCGGCACCCCCATTACCTTTCGTGAAACGAGGCTCGTACATAAAGTGAAAGGGGATGTATTTCAATCCTATCTGGGCAAACAAGGACACAACAACCACGGCGGCCACCCGATTCGTGCAATACCTGTGCCTGATCATCGCACAGCAAATGCTAAGGAAACGATTGAAAGTGAACGATACGGTTAACCAGACGGGGTAGTCCAACGTGCCAATCCGGAGGTATATATATATATGAAGGACACACTGAGCTCCGGGACAGGAAGGAGTTCGGGGATTAGTAAAGTAGATTTCTCGTAGCAACACGTGAGCGATGAGAACCAGCAGGTCAGAGATCGCCATTGCCACCATGTAACGCGTGATTCCTCTGCACAACACGCACTTTCCCCGATACAGGATCACAGCCGTCAGGATGTTCACTGGAGGAAGGACACGATGCAGTGAAATTATTGTTCAATCACTCGCCAACACAAATAGAGAGGAAATTGCAACCGCTGTTGGCAACGGTCTCATTGGAGATGAACGTCTTCTGGCAATCAGAGAAATAAGTCAATGCTTTCAAAACTGTTATATTGAACCGCACAGGTGCACTGATGAGCAAGATGAAAACACACTACTCCTTCTTCTTATCACATTCTAGAAACGAGCTCTACCACTTACCTTCACAATATCGATCATTTACAAGTGCCATATAACTTTCCACTTCCAGCCGTAGTGGTGAAGACGGCGCTTTTACAGCTCCAGCGACCCTTTTCCAACGATCCTAAATAAGTTTATAGATGCACCCCATTTGCGCCCGGCGTCCCTCCTGGAATTCCAATTTATCCCCTCACGAAGAGGACGTGCGTGGATCTTTATGTTATTAATTGCACGGCTATATTTGAGCGGGGTCGTCCATGACCAAAATGGATGTGATGCTCCACGAAAATAAAGTAAAAACACAATACATTGACAAAAGACCATTTTCCAATACTGATCTGAGACTAAAAATTTGCAAACATTTCGTTGGCCGAAAGAAGGTTGAATTCCAGATATTTCCAGCATGTTGCAACGGTCAACCATTGGTTTTATGCACACTATGTATCTCAGAATGTTAAACTTCCCTAAAGATTCCGCCACAAACTCTCAAGCAGCACGGCCCCCACATGCCTTTCTTTTCCTTGATCATATAACAGATATTATATTTTTATTCACATTGCTCCATCACAACATGAAGATGTTGTGCCTCCGATTTGATATTCAGCTGATTTTTCAACAGACAGACAGACACGGACACAGAGACAGACACAGACAGACAGACAGACAGAGTTACCGCAAGTAAGAGTAGCTGTAACTGGAAAAGGACAAGCTCGCAGGAAGCCCCAGTTTGGAAGACGGCCAAGTCAAAGCCCTTGTGGTTCATGCAAGAGGAGAGGAGAGGCTGTCTAATGTTTCCCTTAGAATAAGGCAAACAAAAAGGAAGTCTGTAGTGACCTGAAAGAAAGGGGTTATCACATGGAGAATGCTGATGGTCAAGTCACTGGAGTTGTGGATATCCTGAAAAAGCTAATCTCTCTCTGAAAACAAACAAGAATCTTTCTCAGCGGTAACTATTTAACTTTTGGTCACTAAATCCTGGTGACTTTATACGGCTGAATTCTGTGCAGAGTATTAGAATTTCCTGCAACCAGTGAACGTGGAGGAATAAGAAGTGGGTTTGGACTGTGAAGCAAAGAACTTTTCTGAACTTACACACACGTTATATCATGTGCACTTAGAATTAGAAGGGGATAAGTTAGGTTAAGTAAGTTAGAGTTAAGTTACAGTGTGATCCTATTTTCATGTTTAAATATAATTAAAATCAACTTTTTTAAGTAACCATTAGTCTTGGTGAATATCAATTGCTGCTGGTATTTGGGGTCCTCTGGGCTCATAACACAAATAATACATGTTTCATTTGTACTATAAAATAGGTATGTTCTGAGTTAACTGGATTAATTGACCTTCTTTCAGAGCACGTTACTTCTAGTAATAAAATAGAAGAGGTTCCACTCATGATATACAATCAGAGGCAGGGTATTTCCGCCAGTGTCGCTCTCTCCCAACTCTCCACCTCGCAGTGTCAGTTTCCTTCCGGGTGCGGGATTGATCCAATAGGCGACGCTGCCCCTTTTTGCTACTGAATACCACTCTGATTAAAATATAATCCACAGACAAGGAGTTTTAATTCCGATCATGCTGTATATTACGGAAGAGAAGTCCCGGAGACGCTAACTTGCAGGGTCTAAATTGGACCTTAATCCAACGATTGTACTAGTTGCCACGAGTAACAAACACGATTGGGGACAGAAAGCTTTGCCCAGAGGGAGACAAAAGAATAATCAATTTATATCTGTATGGACGCCGAGACCGCTCATTGCAAAGATGGGAATGACAGACAAAAATCAAAAGAGCGCCGTCAGTAAGCGTAAACAGTTGCAAGAGAAGTTCAGTGCATCGGTGTCAGTAAACGAAGCCCTCTGTAATGCGCTAAATGAAGGAATATGGCTTACCTGGAATTCCAAACGCGGCCAAAATCGAGTAGAAAATTTCCTTGATGGCCAGAATCGGAGCCAGTCCCATCGCGGTGTCCCCTGCAATTCGGGGCTGCACAATGCAGAAAACGGAGCGGCTCACATCCAAATTAATATCTCGCCAATCCACCAAGGAATTCTTGAGTTACGTAGTGGAATTATTCACAATCCCTTTAACAAACATAATCACGTCTGATTAATTTCACACATTTGTAGGTGACGTAATGCTCAACGAAGCTGCGAGGTGATTACACATCGGTCGCATGATCCATAAAGCAAAGTGATGGGGATTTGAAGTACAAATCAAATTTATGGCAACGTGAAACATTGCGCTGAGAGCGTGGGTTGCTTTCAAAGTCTAGGTTTGCATCATTCCAATATCTTATGGGCTAACAGGACCCAAAGTCCAGCAGCAATAGGTATTCACCAAGTCAAATGGTTACTTAAAAAAAATACTTTTAATAATCTTTAAACCTGAAAATAGACTAAAATTTTAACTTATCTTCATTGACCTTTGACCTGGCCATATTCTAAAATGGGGGTTTCTGCAAGCTTGTGAGCTTGTCCTTTCCCAGTCCCAGCCACTGTCTGCTGAGTGTAGCTCCGTACATGTGATCTGTTTCTTTCTCTCTCTCTTCTCTCTCTCTCTCTTTCTCTCTGAGAAAGCTAATTTGACTCTCTCTGGTTAAAAAACCACATCACCTTCCTAAAACAGCAAGTTCTCCTCCTGACTCTATGCTACTCTGATGTGATATATCAGCTGTTGATTTTTGTAAACAACAATCCATTAGTGAAGGCTCTTGAGACCCCTTCAAAAATATTGCCAAAGCTCTTGAGGGCCCGATATTTATAGCATGGGGCAGACCTCCATTACTTAAAATACGATCTGTTTTGAAGTGTTTGTATGTAACCTACTGTAGCAAATCTTTCCCATTTTTTCTCCCAAAAACATCTATATACTCTGTGACAAATATAAATATATATACAACAGAAATACGATTTCTTACCATCACGGTGCACAGACATAGAAACATAGTAAGTAAAGAACAATTATCACATATATACATGAAGTAGCCCTGCACAATTGAATAAATAAATATTTTTTAATTGTTCACTTTCTTACAGGATGCCATTCTCTAATCTCATAGTCTGTGGGAAGAACATGCCTCCAAGAATAGATGTTCTGATTTTGATGTTCGTGTAGTTCTTTTATTCTGGGAAATTGGTCAACAACGCTGAATGATCCAAGGCTGGACTCCCAAGTAATTCTTTGATGCATATTAAAGCCATGCTACAGCTGAACGATATCAACGTAGGAAAAGAAGACTCTAATGATTATCTTGATCGATTTCATGATGCAATATTTACTTCCGCCCCAATGCTTTTCTGCCCCCATAAGCACACAATTATGTAGCTCAGCAGCAGCCACTCTGTGAAATATTGTCAAGATGGGGGTCTGTAAACCTTGCATTCATCAATCTCCTCAGGAAGTGTAGATTTTACAACCAGTTTAGGTGGTGAATCCATGCACAATGCATCCTGTGCCGATAGTGCAGATATGGATCGATAAGGTTCACCTGGACTGTGTTTTAAAGGAAGGTTATCCAATATATTGATGATAGCTTGTTGGAATCATAGACCTTGCAAGTCAAGTCAAGTTAAGTTTATTCTCATCCGATGGTAAAAATGTACAAGCAGATGGAACAGCGTCCTATGGGTCGTGGTGCCTGTACAGGCAAATATTACATACGCAGGGAAAAATACTATATCTATAAATGTTAATAAATAAATAAATAAATAAATAGATATATAGATACTGTTTTGTACAGATGATACATTCAGATCTTAAGTGTGAACAGTTCCTTTGATCCTTCAGCAGTATCTGTGCCTATTTTAAGAAGTTGTTAGTAAGGCACGTGGTGAAGTCTCCGATCCCTCTCATCCCTGACACGGACAGTTGAAAGATGCTGTGTGAATGGTGCATGGGGCCTCAATGAATTTGCGCTCCCTCTTCAGACAACACAAGTGAAGTTGCAGTTCCTAGCTTGTTGGTGGTACACACGACTGATTCCTGTATTTCTCCAGAATCCTATGAATCTAAAAGCAAACCATTTACTCCACATTCAAGAATTATTTTCTTAAGTTTATCACTTCACACTTTCGAGAAATGAACTAATTTCTGGACATTTTCTTCTGAGTCATCCAGAAAGAAGTTTGGAGGTTTTGTCAATATAGATCAATTGTAGAGTTGGTCATAAAACTATCAGATGGATTTCAATTAGGTGAAATATTTCAGAAGAACATGAGAGGCTGGGAGGAACCCAGGTAATATTGGAATAATTGGAGGATGATGTGGCCAAAATATAAAGTAATAATATATTGATATACATTAATAAATGGAAGAGGTAGTTTATTTATATTAAATTTATTTAATTAATACAGAATACTAGGAGATGAAGAGATTAATATGATACAAATGTGACAAAATGGATGCCTCTATTGGAAAGTCAAATGTTAATATAGAGAATTTATGTGTGCTGTGAACAGTGCTTCTGGGACATTCCTTGCTTTCCTTTTTTTTCCTAATCTTTCTATTTCTTACACTTTTGGGGAGTATTTGGTGGACGTGTGGGGGTGGAATCTGAGAAGTCCTCATCTGCCAACAATAGTTGGATGTCGTCAGGCATTTGTTCCAGGAAGGCCTGCTTAAACAAGGGGCATGGTTTGTGGCCCTTTGTCATGGCGAGCATCTCATTCATGAAGGTGGCTCCGCCCTGTCTCCTGAGCTGTCCAGGTGCATGGTCCTGGTGGCCCGCTTGGGTCTGGACAGGCCAAATGTGCCGAGGTGCAGCCGTTATACTGCCGGGTATTTACTCATCTCTGAGGATCGTGGATTAAGTTGTTCATTCTGGGAGCCATCTACCGGTCGATGGTCCTAACGACGTGGTGGAACATCATCGAGTGGCCCTGCCATTTATCGCATGCTGATTTGTTCTTTCAAAATACAATATCTAACACATGTCTGCATTAACATACAGCTTACATTTTAGCAGCCGGTCCAGATCCATCTACAATTTTTGAAAACCTTCCTCGTTTTCCACTTGCTAATCCAATGTATCAATAATCATCCAGATCATTTGCTTTCATGAATAACACACAAGAATGGATCACATTGCTTCAGCCAGAAAGACAGCATTGTAGTACTACTCTCAGGCTTCTCCCAGTGAGCAAATGTCGAATCCAGTTTACAAAGCCACAATGAACGCCAAGCTACCGATACTTCATGAGTGATCTCCGATGCCATGGAAAATGGCGGCACAGCGGGAGCTACTGGTACGGCAACACTACCGCTGGTGCGGACCCGTGGGAAACTGGGAATGGAATCAAGTGCCCCTGCGTTGCCCAGTCTCCCAGCTTGACGGCCGTCAGCTCCCGATAACCTTTAAATGGTCTGCAAATTGAGACTCTAGACAACTCTTTCCTTAATCTATCATATCCTAATTTCATTGTCTTGTCCATGGTGGATTGCTACTGGCTGCCTTCAGGTGAATTGAGAGAATGGATTATGAAATGGCGCCATAGGTATAAGTCCTTGACTTTTAATATATGGCATTGTTGGGAATCCTTGGGTTATGAGTGATGGTATTTATGGAAATCCTTGGGTTGTGAGTGACAGCACTGGTGGGAATTCTTGGGTTCGGAGTGATGGCATTGTTGGAAATTCTTGCGTCGTGAGTGACAGCTTTGGTGAGAATCCTTGGGGTCAGAGTGATGGCACAGTTGGGAATACTTGGGTTGTGAGTGACAGCAAGGAACATGCCTTTGGCCATCTAAAAGCTTGCTGGTTATGCTTGTCAAAATGTCTTGATGTTCCTACTGCTTTTCTCCCAGATGTTGTGTTTGCCTGTTGTCTACTGCACAATATATGTGAGCTCAACAAGGAGAAAAAGTTGCCAGGGTTCACATTGGTTCCAGCACATCCCCCTGCACCCAATAGCCAGGAATTTAACCAACTCCAGCCCCATAAATCCAGGCCATCCTTTCTGCGATTATGTCCATCTTGTAAGGGGAGTGAATCTCAGGGGTTGCCAGTGCGACTCGGGTATGTGCCTCTTGCCCACCAACCCAACTCACACCACCTGCTCTCAGCCCCCGACCCACAAAGTTTGTAACAGGACCCTGCTGCCTGCCTTCATATTTCATACTGTGATCGCATGACAGGAATAGTAAAAAAATAATTAAACATGAGAATTTTATGCTTTGAAACTTTAATTAAAAATATGTTAAATGACTGTGGTCTGGTTTCATAAATGCCTGTGGTAGATAACGTGGCACAAAAATTCTTTGTTGTCAACCAATTACTTATCAATAATTGAATGGCGAAAGAAAACAGTGCAAATCCATTCCACTCATGAAGATGACTGATCAGACATAAAAAAAACCATTAACAAGAGTGACACCTCACCATCACCATTTCATCCCAATGATAAGTGTTCATATAATGCACAGAATTTTGCACTTAGCAGGGTTTCATCAACAACGAAAATGAGAAATGTGTGTGCAGCATTAACAGAGTAACACTGGACACACAAATCATTCCGTCATTGAGAGGAATGAGGAAGGGGTGGGAGGAAACCAATGCTGGAGCACAGCATCTGATCCCTCTCCATGTGGCCACTGCCGTGATGCGCTGGTGTAGCATAAATTGCCATGTCGAAGCGGGGAGTATGTACATGAGAGGAGGGGTTCCATAGGGTTGTCGGAACTGGGACGGACAGGCCTCAATTTGTGTCACCAATCCGTGAAATATAAAGGATTACCTTTCCATTCCAACCCAAATGACCAGCGAGTCACTGACTGCAAGTACTTGTCACCTTCCCAACTCTGCATTGTCTACTCCTCTTTCTTTCGCTCGGCGAGCAGTGCTCTCTTTTCATATCCCTTCAAACATTTTCACTCTAGTATGTTTCAGAGTTGCAGTATTTTGTTTTTTCTTCTTTAGTTGAAGATGTTTATACAGCGTGGCAGCAATTTTGAATGTCAATGACCCCATCAAATTCGTATTAAACTGCAAAATATTTCATTCATATCAACGGAAGTGATTTTGATGAAAATTTAAAAGTCTCGTCCACTCGATTTCATAAATAAATACTGCAGTAAAATTTCTGGTGGAGTGTAAAGAGATGCAGATTTGGTGAAGGAATGGCGGGAACTGGTAACTCAATCTGTCTGAGATTTGTGAACAAGTTAACCATGCAAGAATAATTATCTGTTTTGTGATATGTTCTTTATTCGATGCAATTAAAAATATTTAAAGCTGACTTCCACCTGTTAATGTTATGTTTTGTATGTTATTTCTATTTACACCCACAGCGGATGTTGAAGATAAGACCAATGATGCAATGTTGAGACCTCACTTGGAAGATTGCAAGCAGGTTTCGGCTCCTATTCCATTTATTATCAATAGACTGTACCTATTAAACGAGATGAAACAACTTTGCTCTCGAATCAAGTACACACAAATGCACACACAATATCCAGCACATAATAACCACAAAACATTTTGGAATAAGGCATCTCTGTGAAGAGCTTATACGTTCTTCACGTGATTTCTACTGGGTGCTCAGATTTCCTCTTATCTTCGAAAAAACATTATTTGATGTATTTGTTTGGCATGGGCTGATGGGCCATAAAGGCCCGTTACCATACTGCATGTCTAAAACAAACTTGAAGGACCTGATGCAGGTAGAAATCAGTGATTGAATAATAGTAATGAAAAGAAAATATATCCCATTCTCCAACATAAAAGCTGGGATGCAACAATGCTCAGATAATTGTTTTGAACATTTAATTTTGAATGTATTAATATCTTATTGTTCATTTATTAATTGATTTATATATAGTTTATAGTTTCAATAGTTGAATAAACATTGAATGAAATCAGTGCTATCTTGGAATGGACTTTTCATTATTTCATGAGTCAAAAAACAAAAATTCCTACTTGTTCTGCGGTTATAAATGGAAAAGTACACAATATTAGTCAAATAAATCTTTGTTGACTGATTAATTAATTGAAAATGAGATTTCAAGTAAAACAATTATATTTAAGAAAGCCAGGTGATTGACACGTTAGTCAATATAACAGAATCGAAGATATAAAATTTGAATATTGAATTTGGAAGAAAACTGTATTAATTGATCTCTGTTAAGAATAGATCGAGCAGGAGACAAACAAACAACAATTAATACCATTGAAGAAGTTTATTACACAGTAGAATACGCTTTGGGGCATTGGATCTACTTTACCTAAAAGGACTGTTTGGCTTGGAGAGATTGTTGTGCATGTTTGATGTCTTAGTGCAACGAAGATACCAGAAACTGTAGCAGTTAAGGAGCTATGTGTCGAGAAGATTAAGAAAATCGAACCTTTTGATGAATTGCAAAGGCGGCAGTGAGATATAAGGGGAAGTGAAATGGCTGAGGGAGGATAAAGACAAGAAAGAGAATACTGTTTTTAGTGATTCACATCCTGCACAAATACCGCATAAAACACTAACTGAATTTGAGATTTAATTCCAAATAGCGGCTAAAGCAATACCACAAGAGAGTGGTGATAGGAACGATCTTCCAAAATAGAAACATGATCAGAGATTGAAGTAATACATGATGCACAGAACCTAATAGGACATAACTCTTCGAGTTCTTAGGCCAGGCTCCAGAGATTCAAATCTCGATTTTATGCATTTGAGGATTCAAGCAGTTGCAACTGTTGTTAAAGTGGAAAAGGTTTCAGTTCAAATTGGACTTAGAAGTTAAGGAGGAGCGATTAAGAATGACACGGGTGTGGCGAGGACAATAAAAAGAGCTGTAGGGCATGCAGCGATGGAAGGAAGAGTTGCTACAGGAGGAACAGCTAAGAATGGAGCAAAAGTAGCAACTGGAACTGGACAAAGATATTGCTAATGTGGCCAGGTCATAAGCATTAAAACGCTCAGTGGTATTTGTTGCTACAAGTAAATTATTGAAGGCGTTAAGTTTTGATGAAGGACTACAGAGAAAGAAAGAATCCAACAATTACCAAAGCTGGGCCAGTGATAGAACTCCAAGAAGCACATGGTCAAGGACTGAGCATATTATGTCTCGATGTTTAGCCAGTGGTACCGCCACAAGACAGGCTTGTTCTTGGATCAGGCAGGGAAAGGGAATAAACTGAACCAGCGCCGAAAATGCGCGATTTGCAAGATCCCGAATTAACTGTGTTGATCCAAGGAACCAGAGATCAAACACCAATGATGGGCGTACTTGACAAAGATGGGAGACGAATACCATCTCTTAACTCCTGGCAAGTATTAGAAACCCAGGTGGACAAAGTAACATAACCCTTGGGATGACAAGACAATATGAATTGGCTGAATAATTAATTAATTAAGTTACACACTCTATATCCTCTCCCCATGATAAAAAAATCCAATTTTTATGGTGTTAAATTGGAAGTGTTTACGAAAAGCTTTAAAAACAGTACGGAAAAAAATGAGTAAAATCTCGAAGGATTTTTTACATTTATTTGCAACACGTCATGAGAGGACAACCACATGAATTCGTACAGAGTTGTCAACTTCTGAATCCGGATGTATGATTCAAAGAGCCGACTTGGTTACAAGAGATAAAATTTGGTGACAAATATAGATTTCTACAGCTTGTATGAAAAAGGATTTCATGGTCGTTAATAATACCAGAGGGCACGAATGGTATATAGGCTTACACCATCTTTCTAAACGCTGGCCAAATTTGGCCTGTGATATAATTATATTTGGCCCGCAAGATCATATTAAATATATATTAGAGTTGGCCCGCTGGCCGCCGCGTCAGTATAGCGCATGCACACTGAAGGTGAAAATGAAGATGCCGGAGGTGTGGAGGGATCTCAGAGTCCCACAGCCCGGGTATTGGAGCGCCGCACTCAGCCCGCCCGGCTCCCGGACACACAGATGCGTCTGGAATTGGGGACCATCCTCGCTGGGTCTGTGCTTCAGCGGCGACGCCGGACTGAAAGTCTCGTTGGCGATGCCTTCCCCCTCGCTCAGTGCGCGGCGGACCCTGCCTCCCGCTCCTTTTGTTGGAGACGAGCCCGGCGCCATGAGATCGCAGTTTAATCCCTCTCCAACCATGGGAGGGGGGTGGGAGCAACGCGCTCTTCTTAGGCAATTCCTCCACCGCCTCGGACGCCGGCGTTTCAACGGGGGGTTCAGGTGCCTTGGTCAGGCGACTGACCTGTTGGTCCAAGAAAAGGGGAGAGCGTTAAAACTCCACACAGACAACTCCTGAACTCGGGTGAACGTGGAGCTGCGACCCCACATTCCACATCAGGATTGTGTATAAGTTTGGGACCAGTGAGACGGAAGCTTATGTTGTTCCTGTGAATTAAGCCTTTCTTGAGGTGTGGGGGGGGTCCTTCTCTGACCACTTGCCTAACAATTAACCTAATCAGATGTGGAGGTAACACAATACAACAGTTTTCAACCTTTTTCTTTCCACTCGCGTCCCTATGCCATTGGTGCTCTGTGATTAGTAAGGGATTGGCTCAGGTGGTCTGTGGGTGGGAAGAAAAAGTTTGAAGACCACAGCTTTAATCATCTCTCATTGACTCGTCATGTGCACGGTTTCAGAACGCTAAAGGAAATGGACCAATGACAATTTTTCTCAAGCAAAATATTTCAGTAACAATTGCGTCTAGAGAAGTGATTCTCACCCTTTCCTTCCCACTCATATCCCACCTTAAGCAATCCCTTACTAAAATTACAGAGTTCCGATGGCATAGGGCACACATGTCAAACTCTGGCCCACGGGTCAAATTTGGCCCGCGATATAATAATATTTGGCCCGCAAGATCATTTCAAAAATGTATTAGAGGTGGCCCGCTGGCCACCGCGCAAGTATAGCGCATGCACAGTAATACAACAAATCCCAGAATGCATTGGCGTCAGCCTGCTAATCGTCCCCACCTCCTCTGTTTACGTTGCAGGGTCTCACCGTGGAGTCTGGTTTTGGGGCCTGGCCGGTGTCAGGGGAAGCCAAGGCCGCTTCCCAGCGCCCAGAACCGGAGGCCTTGAGCCTGACCTCGCCAGGACCGTTGCCCACTCCCCCTCCCTGCCACCGGCCGACCCGCGACTCACAGTGACGGGGCCGCTGATCTGCCGAGATGCCACCCTGCAGCGAGAGCCGATGCCCCCGCACTGTCGTTGTCCAACCCGATCACCCGCAAACCCTGCCCTCCCACACACAGGCCTGAGTAAGTATTATGAACTTTAATCTCAGGATAAAACGATCTTCCAATAGTTTCATGTCACAGTGATAAATATATTCCTGGTTTAAAATGGTCCTGCACCTGGATACAAGCTCATTAGGCATAAAACTTGAAAAGTGTGTAAATCAAAGGATATCTGTACCAATGGAAAAAGGGCATGGCAAATAACCCTGCTAGAGTTCATGCCCACAATCAGTCACCCATTTGATTGTTTCAGGAATCATGTTATTCTCCCACATTCTCAATAGCCCTCAGATTTTACTATTCGACAGCACACTAGCAACATTTGACAAATCCTCTATAGAGAAATATTATTTATTGAATATTTTATTTCTAATTTGTTAATGCTTCTGGATAGAGTTTATTCAAAACTATTATTAAACATTTATTTTAATAAGAAAAAGTTTAACATTACATATGTTGAAAGAAGAGAAAACATGCAGATGTTGTTGAAAATTTTCAATAAATATTTAGTTCGGCCCTCGACTTAGTCCAAGTTTTTAATTTTGGCCTTCCGTGAATTTGAGTTTGACACCCCTGTCATAAGCATTAAAAGGCTCAGTGGTATTTGTTTCTCAAAGTAAATTATTGAATGTGTCACGTTTTAATGAAAGACTTCAGAGAAAGAAAGAAACTATCAATTACCAAAGCTGAGCCAGTGATAGAACTACAATAAGCACATGGTCAAGGACTGAGCATATTATGTCTCGGAGTTTAACCAGTGCTACCGCCACAAGACAGGCTCGTTCTTGGACCAGGCAGGAAAAGGCAATGAGCTGAGCCAGTGCCGAATATGCAAAATGTGCAAGATTCCGAATTAACTGGGTTGATCAGAGGAACCAAAGATCAAACATCAATGATGGCCGCACTGGACAATGATGGGGGACAAATACCATCTAGTAACTCCTGGCAAGTCTTGGAAATGCAGCTGGACAAAGTAAGATATGCCATGGGATGACAAGACAATATGAATTGGTTGAATAATTAATTGCATTTCAGACTCTATATCCTCCACCCAAGATAAAGATTCCAGATTTTGTTGTTGTTAAATTCCAAGTGTTTATGAAAAGCTTTGGAAAGAGTTCAGAAATAAATGAGTCAAAGCGTGGTGGATATTTTACATTTATTTGCATCAATTCCTGAGATGACAACCATATGAATTTGTAAAGAGTTGTCAACATCTGAATCCGGATGTATGATTCAAAGAGGCGACGTGGTTACTAGAGATATATTTTGGTGACAAATATACATATCTGCACCTTGTATGAAGAAGGATTTCATGGTCGTTAATGACACCAGAGGGCCCGAATGGTTTATCAGCTTACTCCCTCTTTCTAACAGGATGTTTCAATGTCTTGATGGAGATTGGCCTTCTTCAGGAACTTGACACACATCAGAATGTGGTGGATAAATTACCAAGATGGATGAGAGATTTATGAAAATGTAGTTGAACACCAGAGAAGATACCATGTGACAGGTATTTTAAGGATTTAGTAAATTGTTTGAAATTGGATGTTGTCACATATCCAGTGTATGAAATTACGGGTATTTAAACAATGAGTAAAGAAGTTGAAAAGTCCAAATCTTATTGCAACCAGAATTGAAGAAAAATACATTTACCACACTTCTGACAGTAATATTAAGGCAATCCTAAGTTCACCTGTTGAGAAAACAAATTTTCGTTATGGAAGATTAAGGACGATTTGGAAAACTGTGCACAAATTGAAAAGAAGATACATTGTGAGAAAATAGCTCGCTTCAGGGAAAATGGAGTATGTTTTGGGTGGTGGTGTAAAGGACACATTAACAAAGATTGCAGAAAGTGACTCAGCTGCGATATATGATATCAAAAGCATCTCAAAATACTACATGTTTTCAACGAAAAGAGGAATACTGAAAATGAACAAATATCGATGAAAGAAGCAGATTAAAACAGCGCTGAAGATTCCACATTGTTAAATGGTCCTTTTGGGGACGGGGAAGATAACAACAAACTCTTGATAGTGTCTGAACAGGTTAAAGCGAAGGATGGGAATGCAACCGTACTACACATGCATTTCTTGACCCAGAAAGAACTGCATTATTTTGCAACGTGGAGCAAATGAAAAAGGCCTAATCTAGAAGTGGGGGAAACAAAGATTTCTATTGAAAATTATGCGACGAAGGAATGTAATTAAAACTAACATGCTTTCCAGTTAAAGGCTGCTGGTAAACACAGCGATGATTTTTGTGATTTTTCTGGCATATACAGATAGTAGTCTATGCCTGTGCATAAAGGAATAATCCCACATTAAGTTGATGTGGATCAGTAGGCATATCTGAGAAAGGTTTATATATCGGGAAATACCTCTGAGATAGTTATGCTAATTGTTTTAGATGTACCAAAGGTTCTTATCCCAATAGAACTAATTTCTAGTGTGCAAGGTATTAAAAATGTGCTTTGATTGAAAACATAAATGAAAAAAAAAGTTAAAGACAGATTTTCCTGAACGGCATTATAACAGTCAAAAACTTTCAAAGGAATACAAACACTTCTCAGAAGTCGATGTTAAAGCCATTCAGTTTGAGGATGCCCAGATGGAAATTGATGTGTTCCAATTCGCAGGTGGTCTCACTCTGGTCGTGTATGAAATCATGGACAGATATTTTAGCGAGGCAATGGGATGTGGAATTGAAATAGGTGGCCAATTGGAGACATACCCATTTCCTGGGATTAGATCTGATGTGCTCAATGAATCGATTTCTCAGTGTGACCTGCCTCCCTGATGTGGAACAGACGAAAACGCAGTCCCCAATGTAGAAGGCGACCCATGCAGATTCACGAGTGAAGTGTTGCTTCACATGGAAGAACTGTTTGGTGCCAGTAATAGTGGTCAGGGAGGAGGAGTGAGCGCAAGGTATCACAGAGGAAGGGGCCAAAGGGACGATTGGTGGGGAGAGATGAGTTAACAAGAGAAGTACAGAGGGAGCTGTCCCCATGGAAGGAAGATAAGAGAGGAGAGAGGTATGTGTAACTCGTTGTGGGATCATTTAGTTGGTGGCAGAAATGGTGATGGAGGATATATTGGATGCAGTGGCTGGTGGGGTGAAGTAAGATGAAAAGAGACATCCTGTTCTGGAATCCTGTGCGGATAGAGAGAATTAAGGCTGATGTGCATAAATCTGCCGGTGCGGTCTGGTTGATGGTGTTAGAGAGGAAGCCACATTGTTTGACAAAGGTGGTCAAATTCTAGTAACTTATCAATATGATCTGGCTTGTAAAACCTCTTCCTGGGAGAAGAATTGACACAGAAAGTGGAATTGCGAGAAAGTAATCGTTACAGAGGACAGGTTGCAAAAAGTGCAGTCGAGGTAGCTGTGAGGTTTGTCAGTTTGCCCATGATATCTGTCAAAAATGTGTCTCCCAAGATTAATACAAATTTTAATGGAAAAGCAACATTCACCACCTGTTGGCGCTGCTGTACTCATATTCGGAGGATACATCACCTTCCAATCAAGACCAAAGACTAACCCAAAGCCTTTAAGATGAACTTTGTGATTGGCCCAACTAAATGACCGGGTGCTGAATCCAGGTAGCTTTCACAGACTCAACCCTGAACTTCTCCCAATTGACCCAGGTGAATAACCTCGGCTGACCCCTGCTGTTTCCCTGCACTATTGGCCACTGCAGCGAAATCGGCCGAGTGATTGGCCCCCAATTACCTCCTGCAAAACTATAAATGACTATGTTCCCGTTTTTCAGCCTCTTTGGACTCATCATGGCACGTAAGTATAAACTTTCACACTGGGTTGGAGTAAATTCCGATGTCAGGTAGCAAGAGTGGTGTCCTTACCAGTCAAGAAGTCAGAGCACGAAGTATCACATTGATCCTGAATGTTGAATGGGTATGTTCATGTAACTTCCCACAGACTCTGTTGGTTCCTCTCTCGTTGTCCCAAACTGTTCATCTTGCGTATTGTTTATGTGTTTAGGTTTGCCTAACATATCGAACCTGTTCTACCGTTTTGCATCCCCAAAATAAATGGGATCTTTGTACCGCAATCTTGACCTGGTTCCCAACTTGTCGGACCCACACAAACCAGAACAACACAGGTACGTGGATAATAGGGAGTGTGTTGTTAGAGATGGATCAAGCGAATTTGAGGTCATGGTTGAACTTGGCTGCAAAATGGATAGAGTTGAGGAGCTCATCATGGGTGCATGAGACAACACCAAATTAGCCATCCTTATTTAGGATAAATTTCTTCTATTTAGCACCTGTTAGGACCGTCCTAAATTTGAAGCGAAATGCTAAAATTAATGGACTAAGGACTTCAGTGCACAAATGAGTCTTCCTGATCCTTCACAAACATTCACCACTCTAGTTCCTGAATAAATGGTTCAGCGCTTTATATTTTGGTTGAGGAAGATTCTCTATTTACCATCCGGCCCAAACCCTTAATATTTCAGAAAAGTTAGGATTTCTCAATAATGTGAAAAATTCATTCTGAAAACGCTCTGCAATATCTCGACATCCCCACTTGCCGAATTCATATTGCCGACTGATCGGTACCCATTAAATCACCAAATAAGAGATAATTAGCTGATTGCTTCTATTTCTTGCCCGTGTCTCCTCACAGGGCAATCACAACGAATATCTTCTCTAATTACTGTTCTTCTATCTCACCTCACGTCCATCGTGCGATTCTGAAGCAAATGAGGACAGTTTCATTTATGTCTGTTCCTTTAGATGATAATTGAAGCGTTTTCTGTCGCATTCTCAGTCCTGTTCCCTCACCCAAGTTTGCCTGGAATGACTTGAAGTCGCGTACAAATATAATAGGATGCCTTAGGTGATCCGTGGTTAGTAAGTTTTTAATTAAGGTGGAATGTGAGTGTTAAAAAAGAGGTGAGAACCACTGATCTATACTCATTACAATGTTAGATTCCTCAATCAATTGACCCTCCCGTTTTTTTAATGCTTGCAATTTTGTTGCTGGCGTTCTGTATTCACGTGACCAAACCTGCACACAGTATTCTAAATCAGGTCTCATTAATTGCTGATCAAACTTTCACAGAAAATCTCCAATACTAGATGCAGTACTATGATTTATGAAGGATAATATTCCCAACGTTCTCTTAACGAACCTACGAACCTGTTGCAACACTTTCAGCGAGTTAATTAGGTTTATGTGTTCCCCAGTCGCTCTTTTGAGAACTTTGCCATTTATCGCAAGTTGATTTGTCCTTTGAAAATGCAATATCTCACATGTCTCTGCATTAACTTCCAGCTTACATTTTAGCTGCTGACCCAGAAGCAACTACAATTTTTGAAAACTTTCCTCGTTGTCCTCTTGATAATCCAATGTATCAATAATCATCCAATCATTTTCGTTCATGGATAACAAGCAACAATGGATGTCACGCCCAAGCACACTGCTCATCACATGACTTCAGCCAGAGAGACAGTCATGTACTACCACTCTCAGGCTTCTCCCAGAAGGCAAATGCCGAATCCACTTTACGAAGCCACAATGAACACCAAGTTACCGTTGCTTCATGAGTGATCTCCGATGCCATGGAAAATGGCGGCGCATCGAGATCTAATGTTACAGCAGCACTACCGCTAGTGCGGTCCGCGGAGAGCTGGGAATCGAATCAAGCGATCTCACATTGCCCAGTCTCCCAGCTTGACGGCCGTTAGCTCCTGATAACCTTTAAATGGCCTGCAAATTGAGTCTCTAGACACATATTTCCTTAATCTTACATATCGTAATTTCATTGTCTTGTCCATCGTGGATTGTGACTGGTTGCCTAAAGGTGAATGGAGAAAATGGATTATGAAATGGCGCCATAGGTATAAGAACATCACTTGAATGTGATGTCATTTTTGGAAATCTTTGGGTTATGAGTGATGGCATTGATGGGAATGTTTGAGTTGTAAGTGACAGCATTGGTGGGAATTATTGTGGTCAGAGTGATAGCATTGTTGGGAATCATTGGGTTGCGAGTGACAGCAAGATAGTGGTGGAACATGCGTTCAGCCATCTAAAAGGCCACTGGTGATGTTTGTCCAAGCATCTTGATGTTGCTACTGCATTTTTCCCAGCTGTTGTGTTTGCCTGCTGTGTACTGCATAATATATGAGAGCCCAACAAGGAAAACGTAGCCAGAGTGGACATTGGTTCCAGTAGATCCCACTGCACACATTAGCCAGGATTGTTATGAACACAAACCCATGAACTCCAGGCCATTCTTTCTGCGATTATGTCCATCCTGGAAGAGGAATGAATCAAAGGGTTTGCCCGTGCGACTCGGGTATATGTCTACCGTCCACCAACCCGACTCCCACAACCTGCTCTTATCTCCAACACTCCGCAGCCAAAAACCTGTGACAGGACCCCGCTGCCTGGCTTCATATTTCATACTGCGATCGTGTGAAGGGAATAGTGAGAAATTAATGTAACATGAGAATTCTATGCTTTTTGAAACTTTTATTGTCATATTTACAAAGATTCTTGTCTGGTTTAATAAATGCTTGATGTAGATAATGCGCCACAGACATTCAATGTTGTCTACCTGTAAAAAATTGAATGGAGAAAGAAACAGTGCAAATCCATTCCACACATGAAGATAACAGATCAGACATAAATAAAACTGTTAACAAGGGTAAAACCTCCATTCAGTAGCATGTCATCCCACTGATGAGTATTTCATTCCTTCAAATAGTGAACAATATTGCACTTATCAGGATTTCATCCAGAACAAGAGTAGGAAGTGATTGAGCAGCATTACCAGTGCAACAGCTGTCACACAAATCATTACGTCATTGAGAGGGATGGGGAGGAGACCAGTGCTGGACCACAGCATTTCATTCCCCTCCATGTGGCCACTGTCCTGATGCGCTGGTGTTGAATGAAATGCCATACAAGCATGGGAGATACATGGGAGGAGGTGTTCCATCGGGCTGTCGGAACTGGGATGGACAGGCCTCAATTCGTGTGATGAATTCCTGAAATATGAAGGATTGCTTGGCAATACTCACGCAGATGACCAGCGAGTTACTGCCTGTAAGTACTTGTCACCTTCCCACCGGTCCACTGTCTGCTCCTCTTCCTTTTGCTTGGAGAGCAGATCCCTCTCCTGCTCCCATTCCACGTCTGTACACTGGCCGTATTCTCTTTCCCCCCGGTCAAGTTTGGACATCATGCTCTGTCGTTCCTGAGAGAGAATCTGAGCCTTTCTCAGACTCTCTGCTTGTGTTTGGGACAGGGCAGTGTGGGTCAAATCAGGAGAAGTGAATGTGGATTTCAATTATGCGCTTCTCAATACACACAACCTCATTAATGCTACCATACCTGTTTCTCTGGTGAGAGACCACGGACAGCGAGTACTGCATTGCTGCTTTCTTCGCATCCAAAGCCGTGCCAGTGAAACAATCGGTGGTGACCTGCTCCTCTTTGGTGTGCATTTAACTATCTCTACTCCAAACGACCACTGCTGCTCCTCCGATTGTGAACCATCGCAGTGTGAAACATTTTCCTCAGGATGCTCAGCTTGGTCACAACCTGAGTTTTACTGCGGATATGACGACAGGCTGAGCGTGCAGTGACCATTTATGCAAATGTAGTACCATCCCTCACTGTCCCCATGAGCCCCCTTTCCTCGGCCTATTGAGACAAGTGAACAGGAAGCAGTCTAAAACCAGTATAGTATTTTAGGTCAATTATAACTTAATCCGTTTAAATAAAATCAATTCCGTTCCTCAGATACATACATTAGATGTGTTGAAGATGTAGGTAGATTTTTAGATTCGACTTGCTCCAAGGTTAAAGGTTTTTGGTTGCAAATTAAATCCTGCTTAGAGCAGATTTTAAAAATATATTTGCCTCTAAATCCAATGTTAATTTTGTTAAGAGATATTAAATGACCAGCTTTAAAATTGAAGCTAATTATTTATGAAACTAAGTTTTTGCGTTTATCATTAGCGGTCTCAAAATAAATATAGATGTTTCGTGGAAATCTGAATTCAATTTATGGATGAAAAAATTGCATAATGAAATTAAAACCTGTATTCCTTTGGAAAAGATTACATATATTTGAGAGATAAATAATCACTTTTTATTAAAATTTGGAGCCCATATTTGTAAGCTGTTAGTAATAAAGTATGAGGACTCGATCCACTCCAGTGGACGTCTTCATTCCTGCATCTAAGAAGTTTTTTAGTTTTAACTTTAAGATTAAATAATTATCTCCATTTTCTTCTTTCTTTCATAGTAGTTTGGGTCGCGAGGAGAAAGGGTCATATTTGGGATGTTGGGGGTGGGGGTAGTGTTTTTTTTGCTATATATATAATAATGATTGATCATATGAAATATGAACTTAGGTGAGTACTCATCGGTGCCACGTTTTGGCCTTTCCTTTGGCGTCACCACAGCTGCATTCTGGTAGAATATGATGCTTTACATTGGGTATTTTGGCCAACTGAAAACTGTGTATGTGATACCGGTGCATGTATTCACTGAAGAACGGCCTGCAGCAGATAGAGTGAAGTTGTGGATGAGTAGTACTGTATTTCCTTTTACTTTTTCAACATTTTTATTGATTTTATCAAATAAATGTTACACAGGTCTTTGGCTTGGCTTCGCGGACGAAGATTTATGGAGGGGGTAAAAAGTCCACGTCAGCTGCAGGCTCGTTTGTGGCTGACCAGTCCGATGCGGGACAGGCAGACACGATTGCAGCAGTTGCAAGGGAAAATTGGTTGGTTGGGGTTGGGTGTTGGGCTTTTCCTCCTTTGCCTTTTGTCAGTGAGGTGGGCTCTGCGGTCTTCTTCAAAGGAGGCTGCTGCCCGCCAAACTGTGAGGCGCCAAGATGCACGGTTTGAGGCGTTATCAGCCCACTGGCGGTGGTCAATGTGGCAGGCACCAAGAGATTTCTTTAGGCAGTCCTTGTACCTTTTCTTTGGTGCACCTCTGTCACGGTGGCCAGTGGAGAGCTCGCCATATAATACGATCTTGGGAAGGCGATGGTCCTCCATTCTGGAGACGTGACCCATCCAGCGCAGCTGGATCTTCAGCAGCGTGGACTCGATGCTGTCGACCTCTGCCATCTCGAGTACCTCGACGTTAGGGGTGTGAGCGCTCCAATGGATGTTGAGGATGGAGCGGAATCCACTTCATGGGCACACGCACCTTCCGCCTGAGAAAGGGTAATTCCAGGGATGTCTTTCTCTTGGTGGGTAGTAGTCATTTTGTGCTCAACTCCCATAGGTAATCTTTGTGGTTTAGGCACTGAAGAAATTAAACCTGAGGCTGTAGCAAGCTGTTTAGGTCCTCGATCTTCAACACTCCGAAAATGTAATTTCTTCTGCTCTTGAGGTTTAATCTTTTTACCATTAATGGACATAATAGTTCCTTAATACTTTAGGCTAACATTTAAAAAGTTTAAATTTGAAAACAAAGGGTTAAAAACAGGTACTTTAAAGTCTGGCCAGAGAGGTCAAGATTATACGTCTAGACTCTACGCCATCTTGCCACGCCCCACTGGTCTGAGATGTATAAAAATTAAAATTAAATAAACCTTCCAAGGAATAATTTATATTTGTGGGTTGATAGTCCTTGAATTTGCATGTCTGCCAGTTCGGGAACTAGGTCGCTTATAAGTAAGTGTGATGCCACACTATATATAATTTGTTAATATTTCATTTTATTGTATGGCGTAGAGTCTAGACGTATAATCTTGACCTCTCTGGCCAGACTTTAAAGTACCTGTTTTTAACCCTTTGTTTTCAAATTTAAACTTTTTAAATGTTAGCCTAAAGTATTAAGGAACTATTATGTCCATTAATGGTAAAAAGATTAAACCTCAAGAGCAGAAGAAATTACATTTTCGGAGTGTTGAAGATCGAGGACCTAAACAGCTTGCTACAGCCTCAGGTTTAATTTCTTCAGTGCCTAAACCACAAAGATTACCTATGGGAGTTGAGCACAAAATGACTACTACCCACCAAGAGAAAGACATCCCTGGAATTACCCTTTCTCAGGCGGAAGGTGCGTGTGCCCACGAAGTGGATTCCGATTCTGGCAGCCTGCCAATTTTAACGGAAGTAGCACGCAGGAAGACGACTTCATTGCTTGAAACGCCTCAGGAAATACTCCAACCTGAATATCTTGATCTCTTCCATGAGTTTTTGAAACAACAGCGAGTTGCGAGGGGAGACGAGCGTCGACCCCCTGAAGAAGTCGGGGTGCCATCGCTGGGAGTACAGACCCGCAGTAAAACTGTTAAACTATCTGTTGTTGAGATGCAGCAGGAGCTGCAGTTACCTGGTTTTGCCACTACGTTAGAAAAAGCAGGGCTGAGGTTTTCTGAATTACAATATAAACAGTTAAATTCTATCATCCAGCCGATGATGAATGAAATGACTTAAAGGAAAAGTTTAGAACTGAATACAGTTAGAAGATTTTAAAATAATTCAGTCTGCTTTTTTGGAATGTTAACAAGTGGCTTCTAATACAGAAAACGTGCTGGAGGTGGAAAAATCCATTATAAAATTGTGAGAACGTGATAACGAGTTAGAGAGAAAGTAGACTATTTGGAGAATCAATGTAGAAGGAATGATGTGAAGATTGATGGTTTGCCAGAGGTATGGAACGACAAGATCCTCTTAGTTTCTTTAAAGAATTGATCCCACAAGTTTTGGGGCAAGAATGTTTCTCTGGAGGCTTGGTATTGGAAAGAGCTCATAGAGCCTTAAGAAGAATACCTTTTCCTGGTCAATCACCGACACCTGCGATAATTCGATGTTTGAATTATTTGGACAGAGAAGCAATACTTCATCTAGCAAAATGCGAGACAATGACAAGCTCCATTATTGATTCAGAATAGTAGAGTTTTTATTTAAATCCAGATTTGGATCAAGAGGTTATTCAGCGTCGGTGTTGATTTAATCCAGTTAAAGTAGTTTTGTGGTATAAAGGCTATAAGTCTACTTTTCACTATCTGGCAGTGTTGAAGGTGTTTTATGGAGACTTTCAATCTCGGTTTTTTGAGAATGATCGGGAAGCAAGCATTTTTGATGATTCATTGCCAGATGCAAGAGGACAAAGATGTAGTCCACCATTGTCCCCTAAAGAAAAATCTGGTTGTTATGGAAATGGAAGAAATGGGAGACATGGGAATGGAAAGATTCCAACTTCTCTTAAAATGGGGTCTCCGAGTTTGGAATCTCTTGGATAAATAGAAGAACTTTCTTATTCTTATTTTATTTTTTATGTCATTATGATATTTGATGTTACTCTTTGTTCGGGTGGGGAGGGAGAGATTTGCTCTATGGGTGATCCACACCCAAGATTTGTTTCAGGATTACTAATAATGTTCAGAGAGAGAGCACAGCCTTCGAAAAATAGGGAGTGCCTTTAGAACGGTGTAATGAGTTGCAGATTCGCCGAAGGAATGGAGTAAACTGATAACTCAATCTATTGGAGATTAATGAACAAGTTAACCATGCAAGAGTAATTATATGTTTTGTGATATATTCTTTATTTGGTGCAATAAGAAAAAAATATTTAAAGCTGGCTTTCACCTGTTAATGTTATGTTTCTTATTTTAGTTCTATTTCTATTTACACCCACAGCAGATATTGAATATAAGAACAACGATGCAATGTTGAGACCACACTTGGAAAATTGGGAGCAGGTTTGGGCTCCTCGTTTAAGAAATGTGATGAACCCAAAGTGTGTTAAGTGAAATCTCATAAGGGAGATTCCATTTATTATCTTATGACTGTACATATTCAACGAGATGAAACAACGTTTCTCTGGATTCAAGTGCACACCCATGCACACACAATATCCAGCATATAATAACCACATAACGTTTTCGAATAAGACACTCTCTGTGAAGAGCTTGTCTGCTCTTTATGAGTCTGCGTGATTTCCTTTGGGTGCTCAGGTTTTCCTCCTATCTTCTAAAAAAGTTTATTTTGTGTATTGGGTGGCATGTGCTCATGGGTCAAAAGCCCTGTTACCGTACTGTATATCTAAAAAAAAATACTTGAAGGACATGATGCACGTGGAAATCAGTGATTGGGTAATAGTAAAGAAACGTTATCTCGTTCTCAAACATAAAAGCAGAGATACAACAATGCTTATATGGCAGTAGTATGGTGTAAAATGACCTATAATTACTTGCAAACATATTTTGCTAATTTCCAGTTGTCAGCAGAAGATTTTGAAATTCATTTGAATGGTAATGGCCTGCATCCAATGTCCTTTATGCTGTGTATGATATGAACAGTTAGAATAAAGAATATTGATCTCGTCAGATTTTTTTTGAACATTTACTTTAGAATGTATTAATATCTTATTTTTCATCTATTAATTAGTTTGAATATAAACTTGGCAGTTTCAGGAATTCGAATAAACATTGAAAGGAATTAGATCTACTTTAGACGTACTTTACCTTGCTTCATGAGTGAGTCAAACATCAGCAAAGTCTACTTGTTCTGCGAATATAAAGGGAAATGGTCACAATATTAGTCAAAGAATCCTTTGAACTATTGTCACATTAATAAAGATAAAATGAGTTTTCAAGTAAAACGATTATGTTTAAGAAACCAGGATTATTGAACCGTTAGTCAATATAACACAGAGTCGAAGACACAGAAAGTTGAATGTTGAATTTGGAAGAATACTGGATTAATTGGTCCCTGTTTAGAGGAGATCGATAAGAAGATAAACAAACAACAATTAATGCCATTGAAGAATTATATTACACATTAGAATACGGTTTGGGACATTTGATCTACGTGACCAAGAAGGACTGTTTTGTTTGGAGAGATTGTTGTGCATGTTTGATATCTGAGTGCAACGATTGACACACTGATATCAGCAACTTCTGCAGTTAAGTAACAGTGTGCCGAGAAGGTGAAGAAAATGGAACTTTGTGATGCATTGCAAAGGCAACAGTTAGATATAAGGCGAAGGATAAAGACAAGAAAGAGAATACTGATTTTAAGGATTCACATCCTGCAAAAATACCGCGAAAACCATTAATTAAATTTGAAATTCAATTCTTAATAGTGGTTGAAGCTATACCACAAGACAGCGGTGTTGAAAGAGCAATCCAAAATATAGACATGCTGAGAGATTGAATCAATACATGATGCACAGAGACTAATAGGACCTAACTCCTTGAGTTCTTAGGGAAGGCTCCAAAGATTCAGATGCTAAGTCTATGGATTTGAAGATTCAAGCAGGTGCAACTGTTCTTAAAGTGTAAACGACTTCAGTTCAAATTGGACTTAGAAGATAAAGAGGTGCGATTAAGAATGACACGAGTGTGGAGGCGACAAGAAAATGAGCTGCAGGGTTTTGATGAAGGAATTCAGAGAAAGAAACTATCAATTACCAAAGCTGAGCCAGTGATAGAACAACAAGAAGCACATCGTCAAGGACTGAACATATTAAATCTTGGTGTTTAACTAGTGCTACCGCCTCAAGACAGACTTGTTCTTGGACCAGGCAGCAAAAGACAATGAGCTGAGCAAGCGCCGAAAATGCGAGATTTTCAAGAACCCGAATTAACTGGGTTGATCCAAGGAACCAATAATCAAACACCAATGATGGCCGCACTGGACAATGATGGGAGTCAAATAGCATCTCCTAACTCCTGGCAAGTCTTATAAATCCAGGTGGAGAAAATAACATACGCCTTGGGATGACAAAACAATGTGAATTGACTGAATGCTTAAATGAGTTACAGACTCTATATCCTCTACCCAAGACAAAGATTCCAGTTTTTGTTGGTGTTAAATTACAAGTGGTTATGAAAAGCTTTGAAAAGAGAACTGAAAAAAAAAAGAGTCAAAGCTCGCAGGATTTTTACATTTATTTGCAACAATTCATGAGAGGACAACCACATGAATTCTTAAAGAGTTATCAACTTCTGAATCTGGATGTATGATTCAAAGAGGCGGAATGGAGCACTAGAGCTATAATTTGGTGACACATATACATTCCTACAGTTTCTATGAAGAAGGATATCATTGTCGTTAATGACACCAGAGGGCATGAATGATTTATAAGCTTACACCCTCTTTCTAACGGGATGTTTCAATGTCTTGATGGAGATTGGTCATCTTCAGTTCAGGAAAATGAAATACCTCAGAATGTGGTAGATAAATTACCAAAATGGATGAGAGATTAATGAAAATGTAGTTGAATACATAGAAGATAAATGTGACAGCTACTTTAAGGATTTAGTATTTTTTTTTGAAGGACAATCGGATGTTGTCACATATCCAGTGTATGGAATTACGGGTATTCAAACAATGATTATAGATGTTGAAAAGTCCAAATTGTATTGCAACCAAAATTGTAAAGTACATTTAGCATATTTCTGACAGTGAAATTAAAGGAAATCTAAATTCACTTGTTGAGAAAATAATGTTTATTATCTAATAATATGCACGAATTGGGAAACTGCACAAATTGAAAAGAAGATACATAGTGAGAAAATCGCTCTCTTTAAGGGAAATTCAGTATACTTTGGCTGGACACATCAACAAAGAGTGCAAAAAGTGACTCAGGTGCGATATATGTTCTCTGAGGCATCACAAAATACTACATGTTTTCAAGGAAAAGATGAATACTGAAAATGAACAAACGTCGATGAAAGAAGCAGGTGAAAACAGCGCTGAAGCTTCGGAATTGCCAAGTGGTCCTTCTGGGGATGGTGAAGATAACGGCAAACTCTTGATATTATCTGTACAGGTCAAGGTGAAGCATGTGAATGCAACCATACTACACATGCATTTTTTGACCCAGGAAACACTGCGGTATTTTGCAGTGTGGAGATAATGTAAAGGCCTAATCTAGAAGTGGGTATAACCAAAGATTCTATTGAAAATCATGTGACAAAGAAAGGTAAGTAAAATTAACATGATTTCCAATTAGAGCTGCTGGGATACACAGCGATGGTTTTTATGTTTTTCCTGACATATACAGACAGAAGTCGATGCCTGTGCATAAAGGAAACGTCCCACATAAAGTTGATGTGGATTAATGGGTATATCTGAGAAAGGTTTATTTACTGGGAAATAGCTCTGAGATAGGTCTACTAATTGTTTTAGATGTACCAAATACTCTGGAAACAATGGAACTACTATCTAGTGTGAGAGGTGGCCCATGCAATATTATAACTATGCCTTGATTGACAATCAGTTGTCCATTGCAACGAAAGAATGACATTGCTCAGAAGTAGTCAACGTGTTTCAACATGTTATTTTGTGAAATTCAACGAACATTTGAAAAAACCGTTCAAGACAGATATTTTTGAATGGCTTAATAACAGTAAAAAAAAAACTTTCAAAAGAATAGAAACAGTTCTCCGAAATCGATGTAAAATCTATTCAGTTTCAGGGAGCCCAGATAGATTTTAAGGTGTTCCAATTCGTGGGTGGTCTCTGTGTGGTAGTGCATGAAATCATGGACAGATGTTTCAGCGAGGGCATGGGATGCGGAATTAAAATAGGTGGCCGATTGGAGACCTACGCATTTGCTGGAATCAGAGCTAATGAAAGGATTTCCCCGTGTGAACAGTCTCCCTGATATAGACGAGACGACAACGCAGCCCTAGATGTAGAAGGCGACCCATGCAGATTCAAGAGTGAAGTGTTGCTTCACATGGAAGTACTGTTTGGGGCCGATAATTATGGTGAGGGAGGAGGTGTGGTCGCAATTGGTCACAGGGGAAGGGGCCAAGGGGACTATTGGTGGGGAGGGACGTGTGAACAAGAGAATTACGGAGGGAGCGGTCCCCATGAAAGGAAGAGTGGAGTGGAGAGGGGAATGTGTATCTAGTGGTGGGATCATGTCGTTGGCGGCAGAAATGGTGATGGAGGAATTGTTGGATGCAGAGGCTGGTGAGCTGCAGCAAGAGAAAAAGAGAAATCCTGTTCTGCATTCATGTGTGGAGGGCGAGAGCCAGAACTGATAGGTGCAGATCTTGTTAATGGTGGTAGAGAGGAAGCCACAATGTTTGACAAAGGATGGCAACTTCTAGTAACTTATCAATATGATCCAGCTTGGAAAACCTCGTCCTGGGAGAAGATTTGACAGAGCCAGAGGAATTTCGAGAAAGTAATTCATACAGGGGACAGGCAGCGAAGCAATGCAGTCGAGGTAGCTGTGGGGTTTGTTGGTTTTCCGGCAATGATTATCGAAACTTGTTGCGCTGCTGCACTCGTGTTTGTAGGACACACTACCTTCCAATCAAGGCCAAAGACTCACCCCAAGCCATCATGATGACCTTTGTGAAGGACCCACCTAAATCACCTGGTGCTGCAGTCCAGGCACCTTCACAGACTCAGCCCTGACCTTCACCCAATTGACCCAGCTGAATCACCTCGGCTGACCCCTGCTGTTTCCGTGCACTTGACTTTGAGCTATTAGCCACAGCTGTCTAATTGGCCCAGACTGCCGAGTGGTTGGCCCCCACTTACTGACTGTAGAACTATAAAGGAACATGCTCCCCTTTTATCTGCCTCTTTGGACTCGTCATGGCACATAAATACGACCTTTCACACTGGGTTGGAGTACGTCCAGAGGTCAGGTAGCAAGAGCCGTGTCCACACCTGTCAAGAAGTGGGAGCACATAGTATCAACTTCATTCTGACTGTTGAATGTGTACGTTCATGTAATTTCCCCCAATCTCTGTCGGTTCCTCCCCGTTGTCCGCAGTTTATATTTGCCCCTTGTGTCTTGTGTGCGTGTTTGGGTTTGCCTATTATATCGACTCTTTTGTCCCGTTTGCATCCCCATAATAAATGGGTTCGTTGTACCTCAATTTTGACCTGGTTCCTAACCTGTGGGACCCACACAAACCCGAACAACACAAGTACATCGAAAAAAGGGAGTGTATTGCTAGAGATTGACCAAGCGAATTTGAGGTCATGGTTGAACTTGGATGCAAAATGGATAGAGTTGAGGATATCATCATTGGTACATGAGACAACACCAAATTAGCCATCCATTTAGCGGAGTAAGTGGTGAGGGACCTTGGCTGCATAGTTTTGTAGCATGGATTAATCCACCTATAGAACAACAAAAAATATAGACATAGCTGGTGTCCACGTGGACAAATTTGGATGAATCAAAAGAGAACATATGGAGAGTGAGACAAGATATGCCAGCTAGAGGAGAGTGATTGTGGAGGGAGAGTGGTTGCATCTATAGTTTAGAAAAAACAAACAAGGTCTTTAAGGTCTTCGGTATTGGGGATGGAGGTGTAACGTCACTCGATATCCATGGTAAAGATGAGTTGGTGAAGTTTAGGGACTACAAGTGACAGAGGACGTGTGAAGTATCTTGAATATAGGTGGGGAAAGACGTAACCAGGTGAACATAATGGAATCAAGCTAAGCTGATAACAGATCAGTGGGGCGGTAACTGCAGAAATGATGAATCTGCTGGGACAATTGAGTTTATGGATCTAGGGTAGGAGATAGTAGACGAGAGTGGGAAGATGGGAAACAAAAGGTTGCAGGCCATGCAAGTTAAGAGTTCAAAGATGGTACGTGCATTGATTAGTTTTGGTGGATTCCTGTTGTTGGGATAAGTACAATGAAGTGTGTTAGATGTGAGATATTCCTTCAGCCAGATCGGGGTCAGTTCGCAAATATTAACAGAGCCACCCTTGTTGTCGTGTTGACAGTGAGGTTGGGATTAGTGGGGAGAGTGTGGAGAGGATGAGATTGTTATGAGTGAAGAGAGTGCTGAAGTCTATGACGTTGATGTCTAGAGCAGGTAGAAGGCTGGTCCAAGGTTCCCTGGAGGAGGAGGGAAGTTAAAACGGGAGAAGGTGTTCGTAGTGCGCGGAGAATCCTCTTTGCAGTGGGAGTGACGGAGACGGAGCAGACGGAATAAGTGTTCTGCATCGTTAAACTGTGGGTGAATAGAGGTGGGGGGGGGGAGGTGGGTGATGAGCGGGAGAAGAACGAGTGAAGAGTCCTATAGACTTTCAACGGCTTAGAGTGAATCTCTGTGTATCGGTGTTATGGGTGTCCAGTATGAACTCCAATTAATTGAACATAATGCACTGATAACAGAACTATCTCCAGCGGTATTTATGTTGTTCTAAATCACACTTCATTAGGTATTTTGCAGCTGAAGGAAGTTTTTAATTGGGTTTACGTTTCATTTCAAGTGTTTCCGATTGCACGTTAACAGGCATCTCACCCAATTATTTAGTTCCTCCCTGAATGCCCTCTGTATCAGCCCATAAATTCAAGTGTTTGTGCAGGTACTGAGCATCTTCAACATCATCCCAAATTGTTGCAGGATATACATCGGAGTGCTGAAATACTTATCGGTATAGGAATTGTTTTCTTTCGTCAGTGTCGTAGAATATATAACTTGGGGTGTCCATGTTAATATTAAATTGGCGGATAGAGCGAAGAGCAAAATCACTGACTTTCTCCGTTTCTCATCTCGGGATCTTTCTTCAACTCAATCTTGCATCGCAGTTTCCGACGGAGCCTCTTCACCTCTCCAAGGTGTCTGACGGTTAATGTATTAAATATTAAAATTAAACCGAATGGTAGGACCGGAGACATAATATTTTCAAATTGTTTGTACGCTGCCCACACTGGTGCCCTCAAGTAATCGAGCGAGGCAACGCAGCGCTGTGGATGGATTGCGAAGTAAAATTGACAATTCTGCACGCAGCTCACCGCACCCACTATGGTGGCTGTTCTGACTGTACAGTATTAGATTTGCAACTTTTGATAGCAGATGATGATGGAACGATGGACATTGAAAGCCATAGCGAACCAAATGGAACAGTCCGTGTTTACCTGTTGCATGACCAAGGTGACGGAACATATCAGTGTTTCGAACAAGACATTCGTGAACAATTATATAAAATTAATCTGATGCATTTTAACGGCAACCATAACCACCATCAGATCTGTGACCGCCATGGCTACTCGATAGCGAGTGAGGCATTTGGAGAGGCCACAGTTTCGGAGTGACAGGATCACAATCGCAGTTACATTAACTGAAAGAAATGAGCAAATATATAATTACGTTCACATGGGAGAAAATGACCTGCGTCACCTTATATGCAGAAAGGTCCAAATCAGGCATTCCCGGGAGATGACAAGCCCGCCTGCACTGATCTTAATTGGTTGTGGTTCACTGTTCGAACTGACACTCCATTAGTACGTCGAACTGGGACGTCGAGTGCCTCAATTCCCGCATTAAGTAACAGCGAGAAGTCAGGAGGACGATCCTGTTTAGAATATGACCATGATGCTCTCGGAGCGCGGAGGTAGACCCTCAGTGAACAAAGGGAACAATGACTTTCTCTCTGGACCCTGAAATCATCCCATTGATGTTGAACGGTAGAATAGCTGATACCGTGCAGTGTTTACGGTATATAATCGAACAAAATCCGAATGGCGTCACACCTGATCACAAGACAGACCTTTGATGAATGGAAAGGACATCTGACTTCACTCGACATGAAAAGCTTCCCGAGGCTAGGGAGAAGGACGGACCTTAGCCCAATTTAGGTGATCTGCTCTCTCTGCCTTGCGGAACGGAGTTGCGATCAATGCGTCTCATTGGTGGGAAAGAATGGCAGAAAATGGTTCTTGTTCAACATTCTGTTCCTGTAATTTTCGAGCGGCCTCAGCCGGAAATTGAATGGGACCACAGACAGATATAACGGGAAGGGAATGAGGCGGGGACTTAAGACCATCTGTAATTTGCTGGAATGGCAATAACGTTGACCTCTTCTCCTCCCTATATCCTTTCGTCCTTCTCAGTTCTCTCTCTCTCTCTCTCTCTCTCTCTCTCTCTCTCTCTCTCTCTCTCTCTCTCTCTCTCTGTTCCATTTCCTTCCAATTTTTCACAGAGCAATATCAATTCTCATCTTTCTTATCATCTCCTAACAAAACATTTGTCTGTCGGCCTGTACTGCTCCTCCTTCCATTCTTCCCCTTCCTTTCCCCAGCCTGCATTTAACACGTCGTGTTTCTTAAATCATATTTTGAGGCAGGGCTCAAGACCTACTCGGTGATAATATACCTTTAACAGTTATGACCGCAGCAAGAATGCCTGCGTTCCTTCAGAAGTATAATTACAATCACAGCGTCTGCAGTCATTTGTGTTTCACTCACATAGATAAAGGTTCACAGTTCATCAACGTCGACAATGTAAATGCGGATGGCATCAAGAAAAGAGCATTTGGGTCCTTCCGGTCTGGCAACTGCATGGTGGACCATGTATTAGCTGGATTCTCCGAAAAATTTTAGGATTTCCTTCTAATTCGTTAACCAACGTTGCTCAATCATGGTCCCTTCCATATTTACTATCAGAGCTTTTGAAAATGACAACAACCAGAGCTGCTAAAGCTCTAAAAACATAAATCTTCTAAAAATGGTAAAGAGGAGAGAGCCCCTCTGACTGGAGACTTTGTTTCAGAGACTCTGAAAAGCTGGGAGAAAACACGAGAAAAAACTGGAGAGTCAACGGTAGATTGAAAAAGCCATACAGTTAATTTCAGCAATTGAGGATGGTTTGGAAACTGTAGAGGTTAGTCGCAGTTAATAAAGCGTGAATCACTTTGATAGCATGGACTCCAACTTCATGAACCACATGATTGACCTGGATGTTTTTCACCCGTAATTCTATGACTGGCTATTTGGTCCACGTTAGTTGGCTTCGTTACCTAAGTGTCTGACAAATGGCCACAGAGATTTGACTGCACTTTCTTGTTTCAGTAACGGAAAATAATGGGAAGACAAACTAAAATATATTTCTTTTTAATACTATCCTTTTAGATAGGCTTGGTTGTGCCATTGATGATCTAGGGAGGATCAAAAAAACAGTTTGTTGCTGGAACATCACCACCATATTGCCAAGGTAACACCGGGAGAACATTTAAAATGGAGTTACCTTTGAATGATGCTGACATTCGATATTTCACAGCGAAATTGAATATTTCTTTTGAACTATTTTATGTCGGGCACTGTGGACTAGGTTGATGCTGGCAGACTACAAACAAAGATGTTGCTTTTCTACTTCATTTTAAATGTTGCAGACGTGCCTGGAAAGAGGTTACTTGTGGTTCCATGGATTTGAAATGAATTCTACTCAAATAACAGCAAAGAGTAAGGTATTACCTTTCTAGAAAATACGGGAAAGAAGGGATTAATTTAGGGTATAATCCAGAAGTGACACATATGTCACCTGCGATCTACTAACATGCCTTCGGCATCTCCTCGAACTGACGAAGGCCAGAGATTGAAATAATGGCACAGAGCAACCTCATCAGCGACTTGGTATCAACTGGTAATCTTCACAGCTTTCATCCCTGTGAATCACAAGACGCCATATTCGCCAGGCACCTTGGACAATGTATATTGCGTTCTTACCTATTGGAGCAATAGACAAATACGACACAAAAGCAGCTCCCGGCTGTCCTTTTCTGAGTATCAAATGATTTTCCAGATGCTACCATTTAACGTCCACCTCTCCCATCCATGCAATTGTCCAAATCTTCTTGAATGTCGACATTTATCATGTTTACCTGATTTAATATGGCAACATTGACAACAATCTGCGTTAAGTCATTCAATTTAACCAACACTGTGGATGATATCTGCTTGCACTTTCTCTTTCCATTCCCGTCCTGATTTTGTATATCTTCATCAGCTTATACCCCTTATGTCTCGACATTCAAGTGCATAAAGTGCAAACCTATTGCACTGGCACTGTAATTCCAGACTTCAAGTACATGCATCATGGTTTTCCGGCGATTTATATAATCATATTTCAGCTGTATTCTTAGATTTACAATAAATGTTCGAATAAAAACTTAGATTTAAAACTAATTAATTAATCAACGGGCATCAAACCGCTGAATGTGTTGAGGAGTCACGTGATGGAGTAGTGGCCGGTCGGGGAACTCCAGCCCTCTGTAGAAAACACAAAGCCAAAAACATAAAAATTAAAATAAAGTGAAAGTAAAGGTAGGAAGAAAATGGCAGCGAAGAAAGAAAAGTCGAAAGCAACGGGAAGAAGATAAGAAGAACGGACGTCTGAAGAAGAAGGTGAAGGCCTTACCTGTCCGAGGAGGCCCGCCACGGAGAGAGAAGCCCGCTCCCTAAGGTCACTTGAAGTCCTAAGCTCAGGACTACAAAAATGACTCACGGAGCCAAGCAAAAGTGCACAACCGTAGATGCATGAGGAGTCGCGCATGCGCGATGCACAAGACAAAAAAAAACACTGACGGGAGGGGGACCAGCTGAGGAGTCGATCTCCACAGCTGAGAATGACAGCTACAAAACAACAACAGGAAGAGAACATAGAAAACAACGAGAACAAGAAAGAAGAGAATAAAAAGAAAACAAGGAAAGAACAGATGATCAACCCAGAGGAAGAAGAAGAACATAGAGAAATGGAAGAAGAAGGGAAAGGCAAGACAATGGATATATTTTTTTAAAGAATATATGGAATCAGTAAAAGAATGGCAATCACAAGAATTTAGTGAAATAAAAAGAAGAATTAAAACTACAGAAGAAAAATGAATAGATTAGAGATGGTCATGTAAGATATAGGAAAAAGAGTGGACAAAGTGGAAGAACGGGAAACAGCCGTAGAAATGGAAGTAGAGGACTTAAAAAAGAAATTAGAAGAATCTAATAAAAAAATTAAAGAGACACAAGAGCTGTTAGCTCAGAAGATAGATATAATGGAAAATTATAATAGAAGAAATAATATAAAGTTAGTGGGCCTTAAGTAAGATGAAGAAGGCAAGAATATGAGAGAATTTATAAAAGATTGGATTCCCAGTGTCCTAGGAAGACCAGAATTACAGGAAGAAATGGAAATAGAAAGGGCACATGGAACATTAGCCCCGAAACCACAGCCACAACAAAAAACAAGATTCATTTTAGTAAAATTCCTAAGATATACAACAAGAGAAAATATATTGGAGAAAGCAATGAAGAAAATAAGAGAAGACAAAAAGCCACTGGAATACAAAGGTCAATTTTTTTTTTCTATCCAGACATAAGTTTTGAACTCCTGAAGAAGAGAAAGTAGTTTAATACAGCAAAAGCGATCCTATGGAAAAAAAGGATATAAATTTATGCTAAAGTACCCAGTGGTACTTAAAATAGTTATTCCAGGGCAGCAAAACAGACTATTCTCGGATCCGGAGGAAGCACGAAAATTTGCAGAACAACCACAAAACAGACAGAGAGTTGAAGACATGTAACGAGAGTAAAAATGACCACGAACTATATGTATGTGTGTATGTGGGTATATATATATATATATATATATATACATGTGTGTGTGTGTGTGTGTGTGTGTGTGTGTGTGTGTGTGTATGTGTGTGCACGTGTGTGTGTGTGCGCGCGTGTGTGTGTGTGTGTGTATGTATATATGTGTGTACATGAGCCTATCCATATTTAAAGGAAAATATATAGAGTATAGATAATAATTAATAAGGGAAAGAAAGGGAAGAGAGGAAGGAAGGAGGAAATTAAGAGAGTGACCTTTGTTATATATGAAAATTATTATTTTTTTCTGGGGGGGCTAGATGGGGAGGAGTAATGGTCACTGCTAAATCAGTTGACAATTGCGAGTGAATTCACAAATCCAAATGGAGAGGGGATATGTGGTTGCCCAACAAGGGATAAAGGGCAACTCAGGAAGGGAAGGGGATAGTGGGGTTAAAGAAATTTTAGATAGGAGAATAAGGGAAATGTTTGATGTTTTAGAAATGTTGTCTTATAAAGTGTTCAAAGCAAGAAAACAGAAATGGATAAGAAGGAAAGGTGATGATGAGGAAACGGAAAGGAAAGATAAACAAAGTATGAAATGGCTATGTTAATCTATATGACTATAAATATTAATGGAAAACTTAACCCAATCAAAAGAAACTGCTACATTTACTGAAAAAAAGAAAAAAATTGATATAGCATTCGTGCAAGAAACAAATTTAACTGAAATGGAACACAAGAAATTAAAGAGAGATTGGGTAGGACATGTAACAGCAGCGTAATGTAATTCAAAGGCTTGAGGAGTAGCTATATTAATCAGTAAAAATGTACCAATTAAAATAGAAGAGGAAATAATAGATCCAGCAGGGAGATATGTAATGATAAACTGCAAGATATATTCTGAGTTTTGGAATTTACTCAATGTATATTCACCTAACGAAGAAGATCAAAAATTTATGCAAGATATTTTTTGAAGATAGCATACACGCAAGGGAACATACTAATAGGAGGGAATTTCAACCTTAATTTGGATTCAAACATGGATAAAACTGGGAAAAAAATTAACAGAAAGAACAAAGTAACCAAATTTATAATTAAATCGATGCAAGAAATGCAACTTTTGGATATATGGAGCAAACAACACCCAAAGGAAAAGGAATATTCATATTATCTGAGTAGACATGAAACATACTCAAGAATAGACCTACTCCTCTTATCAGCTCGTGTGCAAGACAGAGTAAGAAAAACAGAATATAAAGCTAGAATATTATCAGACCACTCACCCCTGATATTGACAATAGAGTTAGAGGACATCCCTCCAAGAATGTATAGATGGAGATTAAACTCCATGCTACTTAAAAGGCAGGATTTTAGATAATTAATTGAAAGACAAATTAAAATTTACTTTGAAATAAATCACTGAATCAGTGAAAGATATGTTTATACTATGGGATACAATGAAAGCGTTCATCAGAGGGCAAATAATAAGTTATGTAACCAAGATGAAGAAGGACTACAATCAGGAAACAGAGCAGTGGGAAAGGGAAATAGCAAACATAGAAAAAGAATTAGCAATGAAGGAAGACACAACTAAAAGAAGAGAATTGGCAGATAAAAAAATAAAATATGAAACACTACAAACATATAAGGTGGAGAAAAACATAATGAAGACAAAACAGAAATATTATGAACTAGGAGAAAAAAATGCACAAAATTGTAGCATGGCAGCTTAAGACAGAACAAACTAAGAGAATGGTATTGCCATCAAGGAAAAAAGACAAACAAATCACATATAATCCAACGGAGATTAATGAAAAGTTTAGAAAATTCTACAAACAATTATACCAAACTGAATACGAAGGGAAAGAAGACAAAATAGATGAATTTTTAACTAAAATTGAACTACCAAAATTACAAGCAGAGGAACAAAATAAATTAACAGAACCATTTGAAGTAGTAGAAATACAAGAGATAATAAAAAAAAACTACCGAATAATAAAACACCAGGAGAGGATGGATTCCCAATAGAATTCTATAAAACGAGGGGCGTGGCAAGATGGCGTAAGGAACAGACGTGCCTTCCAGTCCTCTCCTGACTCTGAATTATTGTTTTGTCTTTAAGTGCCCGTTAAAACTCTTTAAAAAGTGTATAAATAGTATGAGGTTTTGAATTAACATCTAATGGTACATTTGTTTAAAAAAAGTAAAAAGAAACATCAACAGATTGTTAAAAAATTACATTTTCCGAAGTTATCTGTGCCTACCTGTTTACACAAATCCAGGACTCAGTGTGGAATGGATCCAGGAGAAGAAGTGTAGGATTCGGCATTGGAGCTCCGCTCTGTACCGGTAGGGCTCTCTGAAGGTCGCACTCAGCAGCCTTTAGAACAAAGGGCTGGCCGGGTGCGTGTATTTCAAACGACGTCCACTGTGAGTGCTGTTACTGAGACTTTGACTGCTGAATCAGCTTGGGCGCCACCAGCTGGAGAGTTAAAGAGCCGACCTCCAATTGATATACTGGTGGCGCTGCACAATGCACCACCAGTTACAACGGCTCTTCCAGATACTGATGTAACAAATCTTTTTAGTGAGATTTGGCTTAAAGTTAAACCTGACCATCAGCCTCCTGATACTTCTGGGGGGTCTGTGGCAGGGGTTATGACACGGAGTCAAACTGCAAGAAAAGCTACTAAATTAAAGGAAGGAATAGAAGGTCCTCGGATTCCACAAGAACAGCAGGATCCCACTATGTCTGAATCTACTTATGCTGATATACTTTTCAAGAGTCTTGAACATAACATATATTCTTCAATGATGCACTTAGGTGATTCTATGAACAATCTTACTTCTAAGATTAATGCATTGGTGGATGTTAATACTCGACAGATGGCTGATTATGGAGCTTTTAAATCCGAAACTATTGAAAGACTTGAGATGTGTGATCAAGGATTATCTGATGTACAAGATCAATTGCAAGATGTGAATGAAACAATTGAAATGCTACAGATTCAGAATAAAAATCTAGCAAAAAAGGTTGATTGTTTGGAGAATCAATCCAGACAGAATAATATGAAAATTGCCGGCTTGCCAGAAGGCATGGAAGGGCCAGATCCAAGAAAATTTTTCACTGAATGGATTCCACAAGTGTTGGGACAAGATAAGTTTCCTGAAGGTTTAATACTGGAACGGGCTCATAGAGCTTTGAGAAGGAGACCTTTTTTTAGGACAGAATCCAATACATGTTCTGGTTCGTTGTTTAAATTACTGTGATAGAGAGACTATTTTACATATGGCTATTAGAAATGCACAGCAAAATAGATCTCCTTTGATGGTTCAGAGTGATCGTGTTTTCTTCTATCCGGATTTGAGTCAGGACATTATGTTTCAATGACGTGAATTTAATTCTGAGAAAGAATTGCTGTGGAAAAAAGGATATAAGGCAACATTTATGTATCCTGTGGTACTGAAGATTTTTCAGGATGGTTATCAACCAAAATTCTTTGACAATCCTAAAGAAGCTATGGATTTTGCTCAGTCTTTACCAATTACACAATTCCAGGAATGACGTAGTCCTCCACGGTCTCCAAAGAGGGCAGAGCTGCAAGATGGAAATCAGATTTCTAGAAGAAATGGAAGAAACGGTGGTCGCAATGACAAAGTTGATTAAAAAAATAATTTTTTTTTAAATTATTTTTTGTTGAGAAGATTTCAAATAGTGATGGGAGTTGGGAGAGGGAACTGGGTGGGCACCAATTTCCAGAAGTCATCAGCTGCGTGTGAGGTATCTCACACCCAATATTTTGGGGGAGTTACCGCATTAGGCAGTTTAAACAGGAGGAGGTAATTGTAACCTCTGACCTGTTTTTTTTTTCTTTTTAATTTTTGAATTAGGGAGTGAAGCCTTTTTTTAATTATCTTTTTTAAATAATTAATTTTTTTCATATATAAATTTTTAAATTTTTTTTGTTTTGTTTCTGGTTGTAATTTCAAAGGGGAATTAAGGGTTTTTTTCTTCTTTTCTTTTTTGGGGGGTTTCTTTTTTTTCTTTTTTTCTCCTTTTTTGCTTGTTTTTTGCTGTTGTGTTTCATTGAGTGTAAGAAATGTCTAAATTGAAGTTTGCTTCTCTTAATCTTCAGGGTTTAAATAATCCTATTAAGCATAAGAAAGTACTTGCTTATTTAAAAAAAAATAGAAGTTGATGTTGCTTTTTTACAGGAAACTCATTTAAAAGATAAGGAACATTTGAAACTGAAACGTGAATGGGTTGGCCAAGTATTTTATTCTTCGTTTAATTGTAAGGCAAAAGCTGTGGCAATTTTGGTACATAAGAATCAGTTACAGAACAAAGAGAAAAATGGTGGAAGATTATTAAAATTAAATTGTACAATCTTGAATGAGGCATGGACTTTGCTTGCTGTTTATGCTCCTAATGTTGAGGATACAGCTTTTGTTGTGGATATGTCTTTATTAATTGGACAATCAAATTCTAATGTGATGATTGGGGGTGATTTGAATGTGGTGTTGGAGCCTTTATTGGATAAGTACTCAAGAGTAATTAAGAAGTCTAAGATGGCAATCCAAGTGACTAATATGATGGCAGATTTTAATTTAATTGATATATGGCGACGAGTTAATCTTACAGAGAAAGATTTTACTTTTTATTCCTCGCAACATAATTCTTTTTCTAGAATTGATTATTTTTTAATATCAGCACATTTGCAGGATAGGGTTACATCTGTGGAGTATAAGGCTAAATTGGTTTCGGATCATTCACTATTATTATTAGAATATTTGAGTTCACAAGATGTTCAGAAAGCATCAAGATGGAAATTTAATACTATGCTATTGCAAAAACCAGAATTTATTAGTTTTTTAAAACAGCAAATTGAAATTTTTATTGGTATTAACTGTAATTCTGTTTCTAGTCATTTTGTTTTATGGGATGCAATGAAAGTTTTTTTGCGAAGCCAAATTATCAGTTATGCCTCTAAAGTAAAGAAGGAGAGAATTAAAGAGATTGAAGACTTAGAGAAAAAGATAACTGCTACTGAAAAAGAATTTCAATAACATGTTACTGAAACGCAAAAGAATCAGTTAACTAATTTAAAATTTAAATATAATGAATTACAAACATATCGGTTTGAATGTTTAATGAATCGAACTAAGCATAAGTTTTATGAATGGGGTGAGAAAGCTCATAAAGTTTTGTCATGGCAATTAAAAAAGGAACAATTATCTAGGATTATACCAGCGATTAGAAAGAAATCAGGTATTACTTTTAATCAAAAGGAGATTAATGAGGAATTTTGTAATTTCTATAAACAATTGTATACTTCGGAATGTAAAGATGTAATTGGAGACGCAATAGATTCTTTCTTGAAAAATATTAACTTACAACAATTGAATCAAGAAGACAGACAAGAGTTAGATAAACATTTTACAGAAGATGAAATAGAAAGGGCAATAAGAGACATGCCGAATGGAAAGTCACCTGGTGAAGATGGGTTTTCTATAGAGTTTTATAAATTTTTTTATGCTGATGTATCTTCTATTTATAAGGATGTGTTACAACAAACTTACAATACTTTTCAATTCCCTGAGTCTTGTTCTAACGCAATAATTACGGTTATACCAAAAAAAGATAAAGACCCTTTACAGGTTTCTCCTTATAGACCAATATCGTTGTTAAATGTAGATTATAAAATTGTAGCTAAAATTATGGCTAATAGATTAGCTCAATATCTGCCTAAAATTATACATGGTGATCAAACGAGATTTATAAAAAATAGGTATGCGTCAGATAATATTTTACGGTTAATAATCTTGATAAATAAATCTAAATTTCAGTTGAATTATCCAATAGTGGTTTCATTGGATGCAGAAAAGGCTTTTGACAGAGTGGAATTGAAGTTTCTGTTCAAAGTACTTGAGAAATTTTCTTTTGGTTCTTCATTTATTGGGTTGATAAAGGCTTTATATAATAGCCCGAAGGCTAGAATTGCTGTTAATGGCCAAATTTCAGAATCTTTTAGTTTGACAAGATCTACTAGACAAGGATGTCCGTTGTCACCTGCTTTATTTGCTATAGTTATTGAACCTTTAGCACAATTAATACATCAAAATGAAAATGTTAAAGGTATGAGACTTATGAATGAGGAATACAAGATTAATTTATTTGCTGATGATGTTTTATTATATTTGGTGGATCCGGATACTTCTTTACCTGCAATTCAAGAATGCTTTGAAATTTATGGCCAATTATCTGGTTACAAAGTAAATTGGGCTAAAAGTCAAATTTTGCCAATTTGTAAAGATGATTATTAAGTATATAAAAATATTACAAATTTGAAGTGGACTACACAAATTAAATATTTAGGAATTAATGTTAATACGGAATTTCAAGAATTATATTCAATTAATTATTTTCCTTTAATAAAAAGGATTAAATTAGATTTGATTAGGTGGAGGGATCTACCTTTGGGTCTACTAGGGAGGATTAATATCATAAAAATGAATATTCTTCCTAGAATACAATATTTGTTTCAATCAATTCCTTTTTTTTTAAAGTTTTTTTAAGGATTTATATAAAGCGATTAGAGAATTCTTATGGAAGGGAAAATTTCCGAGAGTAGCAATGAGAAAATTGATGTGGGATTTTCAATTTGGAGGTTTAAGATTACCGAATTTTCAGCATTATTATGAAGCAGGTCAATTCAAATTTCTTAGTGCATTAATGAATATGGACGACCCACCTAGTTGGGTAAAGATAGTAATGGCGGTTATTTTAGAAAAAAATCCTCATGAGTTTTTGTTTCGATGGAACAAAAATTTATTACGAACTTATGATGTACCAATATTGAAACATTTATTGAATTTATGGACAAGTAAACTTAAAAAATTGGGACTTAAAAATATATATTCTGGAAGATTGCCATTATATAATAATCAACTTGTTCCTTTTACGGTCTCCAATGCCACTTTGAAACAATGGGAAAAGAAGGGAATAAAAAATTTATCTGATTATTTTTCTGAGGGTTGTTTTTGTTCCTTTGACGAATTACAAAGGAAATATGGTATTAGTGCAAATGCTATATTTCAATTAAGATCTTTTGTAAAATCTTAAACTATTTTGTAAAAAACTATTTTGTAAAATAGTTATGTGGTCGACATATGATTTTATTGCCTGAATCTAGTTTTGAAATGTATGTACTTTCAATAGCAAAAAAGGGATATATATCTGATTTGCATTGTATTTTACATGCAATTCGTAGTAAAACAGACTGGGATAAAGATAAGTTGAAATAGGAAAAAGCTGAAGAAGCTTGGATGGAAATTTGTCAGAATAGTATTTGGAAATTAATTAATGCTAGACTAGCGATGATTAATTATAATTTTATTCATCAGCTATATTTAACGCCAGAGAAATTTAAAAAAAATTGGTCTTAGTAAATTGGATTCTTGTTTTCGATGTGATCAGACGGCCAATACGTTTTTGCATACTGTTTGGCTTTGTGATCGATTGCAACAGTTTTGGAAAGGTATTCAATCTATTTTTAACAGTTTATATAATATCCATCTTGTATTAGATCCCGATATATTTTTAATAGGGAACATGCAATCATTAATTGATTTAGGTTTAGAGGATTATCAGATTTCATTTATCTATTTAGCTTTAGTCGTGGCTAAGAAATGTATAGCACTTACTTGGAAAGATAGAAATATACTAACTTTAGATAAGTGGTATTTGGAAATGAAATTTTGTTTGACTATGGAAAGGATATCTTTTTCAATTCATGATAAGATGTCTTTTTATAAGTTAAAGTGGACTCCGTTTGCTAATTATATATATTTAAGTTTGATTTAAATATATGTTTAAGCGTGATAATTTAGTATTGACAATTTTTTTTTGTTGTTAGAATTTTTTTAGTTTAAGTTTTATGTCTTTTTTGGTAAGTGGGTATTTTTTTTCCATATATAATATTGTTAATTTTATTAACTCTTCACTGTTTATTTTGTGTGGGGCATGGTTGGACTAATTTTATGTTAGGCTATTAATATTGTGTTACAATTAACGGGGGGGGGGTATTTTGTGTAGTTTTCTGATGTAATATTGTAATCATACTATTTTAATTTTTTTTTCTTTAAATGTAATTTTCTATTGTATTCATGTAATAAAATTTTCAATAAAGTCTTCAAAAAAAAAGAATTCTATAAAACATTTAAAGATTTATTAATTCCTCCCCTCCTGGAAGTAATCAACCAGATTGATAAAACACAAAGCTTACCATATTCGTGCAAAACAGCAATAATTACAGTAATACCAAAGAGAGGGAAAGATCCACTCGCACCAGCGTCATATAGACCAATATATTTACGTAACACAGATTATAAGATAATAGCTTAACTATTAGCAAACAGATTAGCCGATTATGTAACAAAAATAGTAAATCTAGACCAAACTGGATTTATTAAAAAAAGACGAACAACAGACAATATTTGTAAATTTATTAACTTAATTCATGCAATAGAAGGAAATAAAGCTCCAACAGTAGCGGTTGCTTTAGACGCAGAGAAGTCCTATGACAGAGTAGAATGGAATTATTTATTCAAAGTACTACAAAAATTCAGTTTACTAGAGAAATATATTAATTGGATTAAAGCATTATATAAGGGGCCATTGGCGAAAGTGACAGTAAGTGGATATATATCAAAGCAATTTAATTTAAGCAGATCAACAAGGCAGGGATGCCCACTATCACCCTTATTGTTCACGTTAGCTATAGAACCACTAGCAGAATTGATAAGAACAGAAAATAAAATAAAAGGGATAAAAATAAAAGACACAGAATATAAAATCAGTTTATTTGCAGATGACGTTATGGTATACTCAACGGAACCAGAAATAGCAAGAAAATAATTACTTAAGAAATTGAAGGAATACGGAGAAGTGTCGGGATATAAGATTAACGCAAATAAAAGTGAAAGAATGCCAATGAATAATGTGGATTTCTCAAAATTTAAGAAAGAATCACCATTCAGATGGCAAATGCAAGCAATACAATACCTAGGTATACAAATAAATAAAAACCTCGGCCATCTATATAAACTCAATTATTATCCACTAATGAAAAAAAATACAGGACGACTTATTGCATTGGAAAGACTTACCACTAACACTAATAGGAAGGATAAACTGTATTAAAATGAACATTTTCCCAAGGATACAATACCTATTTCAAGCATTGCCAATACACTTGACGGAGAAATTCTTCAAGGAGTTAAAGAAAATAATAAGGAAATTTTTATGGAAAGGAGGGAAACCGAGGATAGCACTAGATAAATTAACAGAATGGTATAAACAAGGAGGCTTACAACTGCCAAATTTTTAAAATTATTATAGAGCCGCACAATTAAGATACCTATCAGATTTTTATCAAACAAGGGAAAAGCCAGATTGGACTAGGTTAGAAGTAGATAAAATAGGGGAGAAGATACCTGAACATATATTATACAAATGGGATGAAAAATTGGTACAACGTAGGAATTCTCCAGTAATACATCATCTCCTCAATATTTAGAAGAAGATGCATGTAGAAAGGAATAAAACAAATTACCAATTACCAAAACTAATACTTTCGCAAAATCAGCTAATCCCTTTTACATTAGATAATCTTTCCTTTAGAGAATGGGAGAAAAAAGGGATCAAAAGAATAAAAAATTGCTTTTCAGGAAATAAATGATTATCCTTTGAACAAATGAAGGATAAATATAATATAACTCACGATAGAGTGTTGGCATACTACCAACTGAAATCCTACTTGAAGGACAAATTGGGAAGCAGTCTGAGGTTACCAGAGGGACGTAATTATGAATATGTGATTACAGACACAATGATAATCAAAAAAATTATAACAAATATGTATAGTAAACTGCAAAAAAAGGAGAATGAGGAAACAAATTGTAAAACAAAAAAAAAGTGGGAACAAGATTTAAACATAAAGATAAAAAAGGAAACATGGGAGAAGTTATGCTCTTAAACTATGAGAAATACAATAAACACGAGGTTACATATGATACAATATAACTGGATACACAGGCTATACATTACACCTCAAAAGTTAAATAAATGGGACCCAACAGTATCTGACAGATGTTTTCGCTGTAAAAAGGAAATGGGAACAAGAATTCATGCAATCTGGACATGTGAGAAAGTGAAAAAAATTTTGGGAAGATCTAAACCAGATATTAAATAAAATCACAAAAAGCAATATACCAACAAACCCAGAGATCTACCTCCTAAGTAACATTAAAAACAAAGAATTTGGACTTGATTTGGATGGTGCACAAAAAAGATTTGTTAGGATAGCCCTAGCTGTGGCCAAAAATGTATTATGTCAGCCTGGAAATTAGAAGATAACTTGAGAATACAACAATGGTATATAGAAATTAATAAATGTATTCCATTAGAAAAAAATAACATATAATTTAAGAAATAATATTACAATATTTGAACAAATATGGGAGCCATACATGAAATACAATAGAGAAAACCTAATGGGGACATCTACCACCTAAAATGACAGAAGGAGAAGGAAATGAAAAGAATTGACTCAGTGGAATTTCTTGTTTATTTTTATTGAGTGACAACATTATTTGACGGGTTTAATGTATCTTAGATTCTGAACTTTAAATGAATGGGAGGGGAGGTAGGGAGGGTGGGATGGGAAGAGGGAGGTGGGGGGAGAAAACTACACTGTATATATTTGAAAAGAAAAATGTTTGTATCTTGATCAATGTGGTTTATAGTGTGAAAAATAGAAAAACATTTAAAAACCGCTGAATGTGCGGAATTATATTTATAAAAGAGAAGGCATCAATTTTCTTCTAATACCCTATTTCCAAAATGAACTGAAGAATTTTCAGGAAATAAAAATCGTGTCTACGTTTCAGCAATCGTAAGATAATTAGAGATCCACATGAATCTCTTTCCTTGCCCGGAATACCGACTGCTGCCAGGACGGGATAGTAAATTCTGACTATCTGGGAAATGGATGAATAACCCATTTTTGGTATGAACCAACGGTAGGTTCTAGCCGCCCAATGGACACTAGTTCAGGGAACATTTATACCCCAGTAAGAACTTAATTAAGCTAATGAGTGGCATTTTCATTCGTATTAGCCTCAAACGACGGAAGGAAGCACAATTAGAGTTAATAACGTTGACACGTTATGTCATTTCGTAATCGAATTTAATGGTCTCATGGACATTAATTATTTTCATGTTATTTGGATAGATTATGTGGGGGAAATGATCCAATATGAATTATATGACATGAGATTTGAACTGGTGAAATAATAAAAATACATATTTTCATTATTGAATTATTTCAAAAACGTCATCTCTTTCTATGAATAGTAACATTAGTGTTGTAACACAGGTTTGTGAAACAATATAGTGTATAATAAGGGAGGAATTTTCGTGATTCCCGAAAGTGGTGAACCTGACTTCGCAAAGCTGGAAAACAAGCGGTGACACACTTATCCTAAATATTGCTTTCGGACATCACATCAGTCTTATCGAGTGAACACGATGTACAATAGCAGGCGAAATAAATGCCAGTGCTGGATGAATGATTCACTACGAACAGCATCTAAACCAAATATATTGAAGCCGCAATCGAATTAATGCGAACTTATGTCAAGAGAACGACCGTTTTGTAAAAATTCCCTCTGTCACGGCAGGTCCCCTTCATCACTGACACACCTTGTAAACAATTCCAACCGATGCACCTCACGCCTACGCATGGCTAGTCAGATAAATGAGCAGTGCTGATGCCATTCACTCACGGACAGAATTTGAGGAGGTGAAAGTCGATGGTCTAGAGACAAAGGGTCTTGAAATCAGTGTAATGCTCCATATTAAAGTAAATACATCGTGGCATTCATCGACTTCATCAGTATTTGTGTAGAAGAATGCATGACGAATAAGGCGATTGAGGGATTCATACATGCACGCCACTTATATACCGTGAAGTCATCTGGATGCTGAAATCCAGGCGATAGGCATTAATGTCAGAACATCCTGCACGCCATCGAACATACTGGCATAGTTTAGTTCCCATACCTCACGAGATATGTATCCATACGAAATCAAAAACAAGACATAAATACGCTTTGAACCATGTTCTCCTTATTTAGGATATATTTCTTCTATTTAGCACCTGTTTTCCCAGTCTAAAATTTCAAGAGAAATGCTAAAATTAATGGAGTTACGGACTGCTGGTCACAAATGCGTCTTCGTGATCCTGCACAACCATTCGCCACTCTTGTTCCTGAATAGATGGATCAGCGCCTTATATTTTGGTTGAGTAAGTTTCTCCACCTACCATTCTGCCCAAACCCTTAATAATTCAGAAAAGTTAGGATTTCGCAATAATGCAACAAATTCATTCATACAACGCTCTGCAATATCTCGACATCCCCACTTGCCCAGTTCATATTGCCGACTGATCAGTATCCATTAAATCCCAATAAAAGAGATAATAACCTGATTGCTTTTATTATTTGCTCGTGTCTCCTCACAGGGAAATCACAACGAATATCTTCTCTAATTATTGCTCTTCTCTCCCACCTCACCTCCACCGCGAGTTTCAAGCAATCGAGGACAGGTTTGATTAATGCCTGTTCCTTTAGATCACACATGTCAAACTCTGGCCCGCGGGCCAAATTTGGCCCGCGATATAATTATATTTGGCCCGCAAGATCATTTCAAAAATATATTAGAGGTGGCCCGCCCTGCAGCGAGAGCCGAAGCTATTTTTTGGTAATGTCACCCCCACCATCCTCCCCCTTCATCGCACATCCTTCCCCATTGTAACAAGAGAAATTGTAACACGAGAAGTCTGTCGCTGTCATCAGCCGGCAAGCCAGTTGGAAGGCTCCCTGCACAACCAGTCACTTCTCCCACCTGTCGAGCGGTGCGGCGGATGGGCGAGCGACTGTGATTTCCTGTCGGTGCGACGGGCACGGCCCCCGGGCAGCGCGAGCCCAGCGCAACTGGCACCAGACGGCCCTTCCACAGCGCGATCGCACTTCTCCCGGTCGCCACAGCCTTCAGCGCTTGCACCCGCGCGGACCCCAGGGACGGCTGGTTCGGCCCTGCACGTGAAGTGGCTGTCCACAAAGGCTGATCGGCAGAGCGCTGGTCCTGAGTGGTTGGGTAAGCAGGGGTGGGCAGAGGGTGAAGGTGAGGAGTAGGCAGGGGAAGTTATGGTGGTGCGAGGGGCAGTTAGAGGGAGGGATGAGTAGAAAGAGGGGTGGATAGGGAAGAGGTAAAAGGGGAGGGGCAGGGCGAGTAGAGAAGGGGTGATTAGAGGGTGAGAGATGGGTAGAGCGAGGAACAGGTTGAGGGGAGAGGCAGTAGAGGGGCGTGTATAGGATGGGGTGGGTAGAGGCAGAGTGAGTGGAGTGAGGGGTGAGTAGAGGTTGGGTAAAGGACTGGTCAGGTAGAGGGATGGTGGGTCGAGGGTGAATAGAGGCCTAGAGCCTGAGGAGTGAGCAGGAAATGCTGAGTCCTGATGCAGGCCAAAATGGACACAGCCTGGGAATGCTGACTACATCTCCACACGGAACAAATAGGTTTCCCTCAGGTCAAGCAAAGGGTGAACTTGAGCTACCTACTCCTGACCTGTAACATTATCCTCCTAAAGTTATATCCTAAAGTTTAACATTACATATCTTGAAAGAAGAGAAAACATGCAGATGTTGTTGAAAATTTTCAATAAATATTTAGTTTGGCCCTCGACTTAGTCCAAGTTTTTAATTTTGGCCCTCCGTGAATTTGAGTTTGACACCCGTGCTTTAGATGATAATTGAAGCATTTTCAGTCGCATTCTCCATGTCCTGTTCCCTCACCCAAGTTTGTGCTCAAACACTTGTAGTCTCCTACAAATTGAATAGGATGCCTTAGGTGATCTGTGGTTAGCAATGTGTTACTTAAGGTGGAATGAGAGTGTTAAAGAAAGAGTTAAGAACCACTCATCTATGCTAATAACAATGTTGATTCCTCCCTCAATTGTCCCTTCAGTTTTTTTAACGCTTCAGCGAATAAAATCTTAACCTGTGCTTGCAATTGTGTAGCTGGCGTTCTGTATTCACGTGACCAAAGCTGCACACAGTATTCTAAATCAGATCTCACTAATGGCTGATCTAACTTTAACAGAATATACCAAATTCTAGACGCAGTACAATGATTTATGAAGGCTAATATTCCAAACATTCTCTTTATAGCGGGAGCTATTATTATGGCAGCACGACCGCTGGTGCGGAATCGCGGGGATCTGAAAACGGAATCTAGCACTCCCTCTTTGCCCAATCTCTAGCGTGACTGCTGTCAGCTGCCGATAAGCTTTAAAGTGCCTACAAATTGAGACCCGAGACAACCCTTTTCTCATTTTAACATATCATCATTTCATTGTCTTGTCCATCATGGATTGTGACTGATTGCCTGAAGGTGAATGGAGAAAATGATTTATGAAATGGCACCATAGGACCTTGACTTGTATGTGACGGCATTGGTAGGAATCCTTGGGTTATGAGTGATGGCATTGATGAGAATCCTTGGGTTGTGAGTGACAGCATTGGTGGGAATCCTTGGGGTCAGATTGATGGCATGTTGGGAATCCTTCGATTGTGTGTGAAAGCAAGGAAAGGTGGAAAATGCATTTGGCCATCTAAAAGATCGCTGTTGATGCTTGTCCAAGCGTCTTGATGTTGCTACTGCCTTTGTCCCAGATGTTCCGATTGCCTGCTGTGCACTGCACAATATATGTGAGCCCAACAAGGAGAAATTTTTGCCAGAGTAGACATTGGTTCGAGCAGATCCGCCTGCACACTGTAGCCAGGATTGCAATGAACACCAACCCCATAGACTACAGGCCATCCTTTCTGCAATTATGCCCATCAAGTAAGGGGACTGAATCCGTGCGACTCGTGTATGTGCCTCCAGCCTACCTACCCTACTCCCACCAAATGCTCTCAGCCCACCGCAATCCCAGGCCAGAGACCTGTGACAGGACCCTGCTGCCTTCCTTCATATTTCATACTGTGAACATATGACGTGAATAGTGAGAAATTAATGAAAAATGAGAATTCTATGTTTTTTAAAACTTTAATTAAACATGTATTAAATCAGCCTTGGCTGGTTTCATAAATTCTTGAGGTAGATAATGCGCCACAAATATTCAATGTTGTCTTCCAACTAACTGAAAACAATTGAATGGAGAAAGAAACAGTGCAAATCCATTCCACACATGAAGATATTACATAAAGAAAAATGTTTACAAGGGTAACACCTCCACCCGGCACCATTTCATCCCACTGATGAGTGTTTCATTCCTTCAAATCGTGCACAGAATATTGCACTTTTCAGGGTTCCATCAACAACAAAAGTAGGAGGTCCGTGAGCAGCATTAAGAGAGTAATAGCGGACACACAAATCATTCTGTTATTGAGAAGAATGAGGAGGGGGTGGGGGAAACCAGTGCTGAACCACAGCATTCCATTCCTTTCAATGTGGCCACTGCCGTGATGCACTGGTGTTGCATGAAATGCCATGCTGACCCGAGTGGGCAGGTACATGGGAGGAGGCGTTCCATAGGGCTGTGAGAACTGGGACGGACAGACGTCAATTCGTGAGACGAATCCCTGGAATATGGAGTACTGCCTGTTCATTTTCACGATGTCAAGCGAGTCACTGCCTGTAAGTGCTTGTCATCTTCGCACCGGCTCACGGTCTCCTCCTCTTTCTTTAGGTGGTTGAGCAGTGCTCTCACTTGCTCCAATGCCACGTCTGCCCAGTGGTGGACCCTCTCTCCTTCCTCCCGGTCAAGTGTGGACATCATGCTCTGCAGCACCTTACAGAGAATCTGAGCCTTTGTCAGCCTGTCTGCTTGTCTCTGGGCAGTGTGGTTCAAATCAGGAAAAGTGCATCTGTATTTCAATCATGTACTTCTCAATACACAGAACCTCATTATTTCTACTATACCTGTTTCCTCCGGTGAGAGAGCCGCCTGGCTACTTCCACGGACAGCCAATACTGCATTGCTGCTTTCAGCGCATCCAAGGCCGTGCCTTTGGAGCCTCGTTCGGTGGCCAGCTCCTCTTGGGTCTGCATACATAAATACCTCCATTCAAAACAACGGCTCCCACTACTCCGATTGTGATCCAGCATAGCGTGGAACATTTTCCTCAGTCTACTCAAGATGGTCACTACGTGAGCTACTGTGGATATGACCACAGGCTGAGCGTGCCGTGGCCATTCATTCAAATGTTGGACCATCCTTCACCGTCGTCGTGAGTTTCCTTTCCTGGGCCTCGCGAGACAAATGCTAAAGAAGCAGTCTAAATCCAGTATAATATTTTATGTCAATTACATTTTACTCCGTTTAAATAACATAAAATACCAGTTCAGTTCCTCAGATACAGGTTTTAAATGTGTTGAAGATGGAGATACCTTTTTTCATTCGGCTTGGACTTGCTCCAAGGTTAAAACTATTTGCTTGTAAATTAAATACTTTTTAGAGCAGATTTTAAAATTAAGTTTACTTCTTAATCCAATGTTATTTTTGTTAGGAGATATTAAATCAGCAGCTTAAAAATTGAAGCTAAATATGTATCAAACTGAGTTTTTGCGTTTATCAATAGCGGTCTCAAATTATGTTTTGCTATTACGTGGAAATCTGAATTAAACGTAGGGATGAAAAGATGGCATGATGAAATGAAAGCCTGTATTCCTTTGAAAAAGATTACATACATTTTAGAGATAAATATTATTTTTATTAAAATTTTGGGCCCATATTTGAAAACTGCTGATATTAAAGTATGAGGATCCGCCCAGTTTGAAGTCAATGGGTGAAAATAAGCCTCTAACCTACCGATAAATATGTCTGTACGGTAATGCAGAGCCTGGACACTCGCATGTTTCCCAAAAATTGGGAAACGCTTACGATACTGTCCCCCTAGCAGCCACTTTCAGGATGCTGCATTCAGGTGCCTCGGGAGACTACACGGATGTGGAGATTATATTTCCTGGAGGAGGCTTTGTGAGTACTACTCGGTGCCGCATTTTGCTCTTACAAGTGGCCTCACGACAGCGGCAATCGGGTAGAACATGACGCTTTACATCGATGTATTCTGGCCAATTGAAAGCTGTGTACAAAGATACCGGTGCATGTATTCACTGCAGAATGGCCTGCAGCACTCGCCAATAAGCGAACCACTTCCCGAACTGGCAGACATGCAAATTCAAGGACTATCAATGCTGTTAAAAGGAATTCAAAGATTACCTATAAACCACAAATATAAACTATTCGTTTGAAGTTTTATTTAATTTTAATTTATATACATCTCAGACTGATAATGACGTATTCAAAATTCATATTTTTAAGCTGAAATTCATCATTCTGCTTCAAATTGCCAAAGATCTGAATGGGCTGGATGCACTATTTAGAGATAAATAATTTATTAATGCTCTTAAATTCTTCACAAAGTGGTAGTTGCCCGGTGATGTTGGTATTCTGCAGAACTTTATGAACTTTAAAGATTTAATAATAGTTAGTTTTTTAGAGGATTTGATCTTTGGCTTGGCTTCGCGGATGAAGATTTATGGAGGGATATGTCCACGTCTGCTGCAGGCTCGTTGGTGACTGTCAAGTCCGATGTGGGACAGGCAGGCACGGTTACAGCAGTTGGAAGGGAAAATTGGTTGGTTGGAGTTGGGTTTTCCTCCTTTGTCTTTTGTCGGTGAGGTGGGCCCTACAGTGTTCTTCAAAGGAGGATGCAGCCCGCCGAAATGTGAGGCATCAAGATGCACGGTTGGAGGCGATATCAGCCCACTGGCAGTGGTCAATGTGGCAGGCAACAAGAGATTTCTTTCAGCAGTCCTTGTACCTCTTCTTTGGTGCACCTCTGTCTCGGTGGCCAGTGGAGAGCTCGCCATATAACACGATCTTGTGAAGACGATGGTCCACCATTCTGGAGATGTGACCAACACAGCTCAGTTGGGTCTTCAGCAGCGTGGATTCGAGTACTTCGATGTTGGTGATTAAGTCATTCCAATGAATTTTGAGGATGGAGCGGAGACATCACTGATGGAAGTGTTCTAGGAGTCGTAGGTGATGCCCGTAGGGGACTCATGATTCAGAACTGAACAGGAGCGTGGGTATGACAACGGCTCAGTACACGCTGATCTTTGTGTGTTTCTTCAGGTGATTGCTTTTCCAGACTTTTTTTTGTATAGTCTTCCAAAGGTGCTATTAGCCTTGGTTAGTCTGTTGTCTATCTCTTTGTCGATCCTTGCATCAAATGAAATGGTGCAGCCGAGGTAGGTAAACTGGTTGACTGTTTTGAGTTCTGTGTGCCCGATGGAGATGTGGGGGGGGGGGGGGGGTGCTGGTAGTCATGGTGGGGAGCTGGTTGATGGAGGACCTCAGTTTTATTCAGGCTGAATTTCAGACCAAACATTTTGGCAGTTTCTGCAAAACAGGAGTCATGCACTGGAGAGCTGGCTCTGAATGGGCAACTAAAGCGTCATCATCTGCAAAGAGTAGTTCACGGACAAGTTGCTCTTGTATCTTGGTGGAACATGCAGGCATCTCAGATTGAAGAAACTGTCATCCGTGCAGTACCGGATGTAAACAACGTCATCATTGTTGAGGTCTTGCATGGCTTGTTTCAGTATCATGCTGAAGAAGATAGTAAAGAAGTTGGTGCGAGGACGCAGCCTTGCTTCACGCCGTTGTCAATGGAGAAGGGCTCGGAGAGCTAATTTCTGGATCTGACGCGACTTTGTTGGTTTTCGTGCAGTTGGATAAACATGTTGAGGAACTTGGGGGGCATCCAAGGTGCTTTAGTATTTGCTAAACCCCTTTCCTGCTCACGGTGTCAAAGGCTTTGATGAGATCAACAAATGTGATGTAGAGACATTTGTTTTGTTCTCTGAACTTTACGTGGAGCTGTCTGAGTGCAAAGACCATGTCCGTAGTTCCTCTGTTTGTGCGAAAGCCACACTGGGATTCTGGGAGGACATTTTAGGCGACACTCGTATTAGTCTATTAAGGAGAATCAAGTGAAGATTTTGCCTGCAATGGAGAGCAGCGTGATTCCCCTTTAGTTTGAGCAGTCTGATTTATCATCTTTGTTTTAGTACAAGGTGATGATGATGGCATCACGAAGGTTCTGAGGCAGCTTTCCTTGGACCCAGCAGAGCATGAAAAACTCATGCAGTTTGGTATGCAGAGCTTTGCCGCCAGCCTTCTAGACCTCTGTGGGGGATTCCATCCATACCTGCTGATTTGCCAGTTTCCAGTTGTGCAATTGCCTTATATGTCTCATCCAGCTCTCGACACAAGGGTTGTTGAGAGAGCTGGAGCAGGGCAGATTCTTGGACTGAGCGGTTGGCACTGAACAGGGATTGGAAGTGTTCTGACCACCGATTGAGGATGGAGATCTTGTCACTGAGGAGGACTTCGCTGTCTGAGCTGCGCAGAGGGCTTTGGACTTGGAGTGAGGGGCTGTACACTGCCTTTAGTGTCTCATATAAACCCCTGAAGTCGCCAATGTCGGCGCTAAGCTGGGTTCATTTGGCGAGGCTAGTCCACCACTCATTTTGGATCTCCAGAGTTTGAGCTGAAGATGGCTGCATGCGAGACGGAAGCCTCGCTCTTTCTCTGGCCAGGAAGGCTTTGCAAGGTGAGCCTGGTGGGCAGATCGCTTCTTTGCCAGCAGCTCCTGGATTTCCTGGATGTTTTCGTCAAACCAGGCATTGGTTTTCGTGGAGGAGAAGCCCAGTACCTCTTCAGTGGATTGCAGTATGGCCGTTTTCAGCTGATCCCAGAGGGTTTCAGGAGACGTGTCCGTGAGGCAGTTTTCATCCTTGAACTTTGCTTGGAGGTTTGCCTGAAAGTTTCCTCTCACTAAGTCTGACTGCAAGTTTCCAACATTGAACCTCTTTATGAGGTTCTTAAACTTTGGCTTGAAGTGAAGGTTAAGCTTGCAGCGAAAAAGCCGGCGATCATTGTGGCATTCTGCGCTGGGCATGACCCTGATGTGAAGTACATCTTGTTTGTCTTTTCCTTGCACCAGAATGTAGTCCAGGAGGTGCCAGTAATTGGATTGGGGATGCATCCAGGTAGTCTTCAGGCTGTCTTTTTGCTGGAAAAGGGTGTTAGTAATGACAAGCCGCTGTTCTGCGCAGAGTTCCAACAGGAGGCGCCCATTGTCATTACACTTGCCAACACCATCCTTGCCAAGGATTCTTGGCCAGGTTTCTGAGTTTTTGCCGACGTGAGCATTGAATTCGCCAAGGATTACAACCTTGTCAGCTGTAGGGGTGCATTGATGAGGTTGCGCAGATCAGTATAGAACTTGTCCTTTTCTGCTGGTTCCACCTGAAGGGTTGGAGCATAGATACTGATGAGAGTGATGCGTTGCTTGTTTTGAGGGGGAGTCACATGGACATGATCCGGTCAGAGTGGCCTGTCAGGAGTTTTTCGCGTTTGGAGGCAATGGAGTTCTTGAGCATGAAGCCAACACCAGAAAGGCGTCATTCAGCCTAAGGCTTTCCAGACCAGTAGAGTGTGAGGCAGGCACCGTGTTCTTGGAGGCTGCCTACATCTGCAAGGCAGACTTCGCTGAGAGCGGCTATGTCGATGTCGAGTTTGAGGAGTTCCTGTGCAATGAGGGCAGACCGTCGTTCAGGTCAGTGGCTGTCAGCCTTGGCTGGCATGGTTCTGATGTTCCAGCATGCTTGCTTGGGTTTGTGTGCATCCTTTGAGAGGGAGGAAGTGGATCTGTCCTCCGGCCTGCACAAAGGAGCTTTTCAGTGGAATGCAGTGTGCGCAGTACTGGCCCCACGCTTTACACCCAAGGTTCATGTGCCATGGCCAAGCAAGCTGGGACGTGGCAGCTAGGCCTTTGTGTTGTAGGTTTTATATCCGAATGATCTTCTCCTATGCAGGTTGATTTTCCGGGCTGAAGAGGCCCGCCTCCCCTTTTAGGTCGAACCATTTCTGGAGAGCTACGACCGCTGTCCATAGTTATGGAGTGATGCGTCTTGGAATCAGCCTGTGTGCATTTACTCCTGCCGCACCCGAGTAAAGTGGATACAGCATTGGTTGAGGATCAGAAAGAAATGTTCTAGTAGAAATTTTTAAGACTGGAGAGAACTCTGCAATGGAGTTCACATTTGTTAGTGTTTAGACTATTGGATTTTGAGGTGTGTATTAAACTCTTAAATACACTAAACAGTCCTCATTGACCGCTCCCGGCCTGGGGCTCGGCTGCCAACGGTCGGGCCGTGGAGGCTGCCGGGGTTTGCCTGGCGACGGCGGCCTATGTTCAGTGCTCGGGCAGCAGTGCAGGCAGGCACTGTCTCGCTGGCTGTCTCTCACCGCGATGCGGCCGCTACCTCAGGCGGACTCAGGCAGGACTTCGGGCCCCACCGGGCTACAGCAGGTCCTCTGGCTTCCGGCAGCGGCAGCAACAGGACCTTGATCCCCCAGGCGGCAACTGGACCTCTGGCTTCCGGTGGAGGAGGCAGGACCTCGCGCCTCTGGTGCCGGCAGCAACAGGACCTCGGGCCTGTTGAGAATTTGATACAAGCAAAGGAAATCCATTTTTTTTACAAGAGCTCTGTTTAAGTGCCGTTATATCTGTTATACCTAAGTAAGAAATATATATATATATATATATATATATATATATAAAACGGAATCTTATAGTGTAATCATTATTATTAAATGTTAATTACAAAATTTTAGCTAATGTTTTGGCAAATAAATTGACTACATATTTACCAGATTTCATTCATATGGATCAATTTAGTTTTAAAAAAAACATTTAACAAAATGTTTTGTAGATAATATTGCTAAATTAATTGTTTTAATACGTATGTTTCATAAGAAACCAGAATGGGCATTGGATTCTAGCTTCAGATGACATAAAGGTTTTGATAGATTTGAATGGAATTATTTATTTAAGGTGTTAGAAACAATGGCGTTCGATTAACATTTCTTAATTGCATTATAATTTGATATAAAAACACATTTGCTAAATTTATGATGAATGGACGGATTTCTTCATCATTCAACTTTTAGATCAACTGGAAAAGATATCCGCTATCTCCTGCTTCAATTACAATTAGTAAGACAAGATATCAATATTTAAGGGAATTAAAATTAGTAGTGAGGAATATAAGACAAATTTGTTTACTGATGATGTTTTGATATATATAACATATCCCATGAATTCTGCATTTTTTATGTTATTGAGAGAATTTGGCGAAATAACAGGTTAGAAAATTAATTTGGCACATATGTGAAATTATGTGTTTGGTTGTTAGGGATTATAATTAACGTAAATAAATTGCTCACTCTAGATGTTCAGATAATGGAATTAAATATCTATGGATTAAAATTGATTGAAACTTTTGGTTAATTTGTACGTTGCATTAATTACCAATATTTAATAAAAATAAGGATGATTTAAAGAGATTGAATGATTTACCTCTAACTCTAATGGTCAGAGTAAATTGCTTTGAAATGAATAATTTTCCAAGGATTCAAAACTGCCCACGTATTATTCCTCTGAATTTTTTAAAAGATTTGAATTCAATAATTAGGTAACTTTTATGGAAGGGAAAAATTAACTTGGAAGTTTGAATTAGGAGGTTAAAACTTCTACATTTTGTCAATTATTATGAAGCAGCTCAATTTCATAATGCTAGATTTAACGAGATATTAAACATGTTATAATAGAATTTTAAAATAATATATGCAGGATTTTATTTATAAAGAGAATTAAAAATTGTTCATAGGTACTAAAGATACACCTATTTAGAATAATTTTGAATTGTGCAATAAAATAGATTATGAGAAAAATTGGAATGTCTTGATCTCACATAAAATGCCTTTCTATCAAAATAGACTTTTCCTTTTGATTATGACGATTCATTTTTTGAATATTCTTAATCAACTAGGGATTCAAAAAACAGACGACTGTTTTGATGCTAGTGACTTTATTACTTTTCCATAAATAAACAAAACCTTTAATGTTCTAAAAAATACTTGTTTTGTTCTTATCAAGTTAAGGCTATTGTGATGGATATATTAGATTAAAATTTACGATTACCTAGACAGATTGAATTAGAACTATTGGTTACTAACAGTAATATGAATAAATTTAATTCAAGAATTTATAAATTACTCGAAAAAAATCTCCTAAATTAGGCATTCATAAAGCAAAATTAAGATGGAAAATTGTTTTAGATAGAAAGATCGATGGGAATGTTTGGAAGCATTTATGTAAAGATACCATGATAAAAATTATTAATGGTAGATATAAATGTAAAATATAAGTGTTTGAATCAATTATATTTAACCCCTCAAATTTAAAAAAAACAAATACGTGACTCCACATTAACAGCTTTATGTTTTAGATTTGGACAAGAAGTAGCTTCTTATTTTTATTCCACCTGACTTCCAACGTAAAACCTGTCTGAATAGAGATGAAAATATTTTGTTGAAAAAACATTAAAGGTAAAGATTCTGCTTGACCCGATTTATTTTGTTGAGTTATATTAAAGCCATTAGTCTTAAATTAAGATTACCGATGTATCAAATTCAATTTTTACAATTAGCTTTAGATATTTCCATAAAATTCACATACATCACTTGGAAATCAGCTGTAGTTTTAGGAATATAGAGATGGCATGCTGAATTATGTTCTTGTATTTCACTTCCAAAAAAAATAACATAACTTACATAATAAATATAATTTAATTTTTAAAATATGGAGTCTAAATTTACAATATGTTGGTTTGACTGCTCTCAATTACCCATCTGAGGTAATTGTCAGCTACACAGTTATTGAATTGAATTTATATTTATGTTTTTGACATCACAGTTTTTTCATTATATTAGGAGTTTAGAGGTGGTTGAGGGTGGGAAAGAGGCAATAAGGGTTACACACTAAATGTATTACCTTTTCAATTTAATTTTAATAATTATAATTGTGGTTTTAAGCATTTATATGCAGAATGTTTTTAAAACGACGGACATGCTGTGTAAAACATGTGAAATTGACCTGCATCCAACACAGATTTTTAATCTGACCTGATGTTGTCATGGACGATGTCACATGCCATCCATGTAACAGAAGCAATGTCGTTTCTTATCCCACCATGCAAACCATCAGTCATGTACGAGACTCCACAGCGTGTACATCAACTCGACCATGTGTACAGTGATTCCACAACATGTATACTAAGGTTTATAATAGTTCAAAGCAGAATAGTTCGCTAATAAAATAGTATTTATCCAAAATTATATTGGAAAGAGGTAATGAAAATATTATATAACTATATAATTATTGATGCCCTCTCTTCAGAGGTTACTAGTATTACACAAATATTCCTGTAATAATAATAAAAAAGAATATAATCAGGTCGTACTTTGGAGGCCCCTAAAAGTGGTGCAACACATGTTGTGCTAGATAGTTTTTTGTGACGTCGTTGATAAAGGATCTGGCTAAAAGTTTCGGTGGATATTTAGTCAGTTCTAGTATAACACTAAAAGATAGAAGACACCAAACAAAATATATTATTGTTCACTTACATACAGTACATGGACAGATAAATTAAGATTAATCCAGACAAATGAGCAGTGCTATACTTCGGTAGATCTGGATACTCTACCATAAATGGCAGGACTCTAAAAACCATTGATGTGCACTGGGATATCTGGTCTCACGTCGATAAGCTCAATTAAATGGCATCACGAATATATAGGCTGACAAATTTGGCGAATGTCACACTTGCATTCATTGGGATGGATACTGACATCAAAACAACGAGGTCACCTTGCTTCTGCACAATTATGGTTGATCTTTGAAAAGACTAAATAAGTTTTGTTGAAAAGAAGAAGAATGGATTGACAGAACTTTTTTCTGGATTCGAAGACATGATTTTCAAATAAAGGCTTGGAAATCTGATTTTCTCTGGGGATTCCTTTGCTGAGGGATGACCAGTCGACTTTATACAATTATATGAGAAATTAATAGAGAGGACATTTAGAGTATATTAAATAGGCTAGCAAGCTCACATACAAGAACATATACATTTAAGAGGATGAGAAAAAAATTTAAAGAGATTTGCAGTGAAAGATTTTGAAACAGAGAGTGGCTGTCAGGAGTAAAGATAGGAAGAAATAGAACTGGAATTCAGGAATAAACGTGGTAAGAAATATAATGTGAAACTGGCAGAGCTTTCTAGATGTATACATGAAAGTGTGGTGTTGCATGCCCAGAACCCAGCAGCAATTGATATTGACCAAGACAAATTGTTATTTAAACAAAAGTTGCTTTCAATTATCTTTAAACATGAAATAAATATCACACTTTAACATCACCATGAACTTTACTAACCTAACTTGACTCCCTTCTAATACTAAGTGCATATGTGTGTCATGAGTTTGTTTAAGTTCATAAAAGTTATTTGATTTAAGGTCCAATCACATTTCTCATTCCTCCAGGTTCACTGGTTTCAGGCAATTTTTATACTCTATTTAACATTTATGATGTTCACCAGGCTTTGGTGCTTGAAAGTAAATTGTTACCCTCAGGCCAGGAGAAGTGTAATTCCATCTTCCCCCAGTTAGAGTAATAAATATCCGAATTAAAATACTTGTACAAAGTCTGGCAATTTTGCTCAGAAGTTGTCTGAATGTTAAAAGACAATAATGTCTGCTAAAACAAACATGTCGAAAACACAGTTTCAGAGTAAACTTCCTTTTAAATAAGAAATGAGGCCGACTTACCAAGTGGAATGCACGGAATTGATTGGACAGCCGCCCAAGCAGCAATGCACTTCAGCTCATTTATGTATTACCCGTCGCCCTCTTAAGATGGCACTGGGCTTCTAATTTTTTCCTTCTAGCTTGATCAATATGCCTGCGATGCCACGTACGCTGTTTAAGTGCCGGCATTAAGAGTGTCGGGCCTGACTACGATAATGCTGCGGGTCCCCGTGGCATGGAGGCCCGAGACAGCGCATCAGAAGACAAGTATGTGCGGGTCCTGGCGCTGCCATGCAAGTGTGGTGCATCGCAAGTACGCGATCTTCTGGACAGGGTCTGGGCTGTCAGAGAAGTCGGCCAGCAGCGACCTGAACATGTTGGCTCTGGGTCTGCAGGTGTGCAGATCAGAAGCAAAGTGATGAAAGTGGCAGAATCAAAGGAAGAATAAGGAAAAGCGTTTTGCCAAACTGAAGAAATAGAAGAAGAGTAAATGACTGTGATTGAATGGAAAGAAGGTGGGCCTCATGGAAACACTATTGATACGAATTTTGATGTTGATTTTACAATTTTGGAATCTACGGCTCAACAAATGGGTAATATATCAATACAAATATCTACTCAAATTGACCATCGATTTATGGATAAGACTGAAAAAATGAATGATATTTGTGAAGAAGTTTCTTCTGTTGAGAAAGATAGTTCTGTTGTTAAAGCTGATGTTAATAGATACTTGAATATGGTGGATAGAGTTCAAGACAATTTTAAGAAATGGATGGTGCCTTTCAGTTTTGTAAAGTACAAGTATATTGTAATAAAGAAAATTTGAAAAAGTGGAAGATCATTTTGCTGGATGGGAAATTCAGAAGGAGGACTTACTGCAGAAAATAGACTCTTTTGAAAATCATAAGCCATTGGAATAATGTTAAAATGGTGGGAATTCCTGAAAGAATTGAGAGTTTGGATCCAATAAAAGTATTAAAAAAGTGGATTCCTGAGGCACTGGGATTTCAATTTTTTCACCAGGTGGTTTGGAATTAGTTAAAGCACAGAGGGCCTTATGAAGTAAACCATATCTGAGTCAAACTCCACGAGCTCTTTTGATTAGTTGTCTATTCTACCAAGATAGCAAAATTATTTTGAGAGTAACAGTCCAATGTGTACGCAGACATCAATCCCCGTTGATGGTACAAGGAACTATTTTTTTCTGTCGATATTTGAGTCACAAAATTATTAAAAGGTGTAAAGAATTTAATTCTGCTAAAGAATTGTTTTGGAGGAAGGGTTATAAAATTTCTTTTAGATACCCTGCAGTTTTGAAGAACTTTTATGGTAATTTCCAATCACAGTTTTTGAGAGTGATCACGATGTTTTATTTTTTTGCGAATTCTTTGCCAGACAGGGCTACTGAAAGGCATTCTTCAGCTAACATCTGTTAAGAAGAATGGAAATGGGAATGGAAAGACATCTACAACTAATATGTCTAAAAGCTTGATTGATATTGATGATCTGTAACAAGTTTTGGGATTGAATTCATTGGGGTTGTGAGCTGATTTAGAGATAATTTTATAATTCTTGTTGCGGGGATGGACGTCCCTAAAGCTTTTGAAAGTCTTCTACCAACGGTGGGATGGATTTTATTTCTTTCCACACCCAGTTAAGTGGGAAGTTACTACTTTTATAGTTTAATTTTATACAAAAATATATTTTCATTAGTGTAAGTTTTACTTTGTTTAGAGATGTGTTTAGTGATTGTTGAATTTAGTTTACTTAGCAATGGAGCATTAAATTTATTATCAGAGAAGAGACATTTTTCTGTGTGAATAGAAGGATTAGAAAGAGGGATTTTTATTCTTTTTTATTTAACTTTGATAATAATGTCTAATTTGAACTTGGCAGCATTTAATGTGCAGGGTTTAAATAACGCGATTAAACGGAAACGTGTTATAGCCTATATAAAATGATGAAATATTGATATTGCTTTTATGCAGGAAACACATTTATCTGAAAGATAACATTTTAAATTGAAGGCGTTCGGGTCGATTATGCATTTTCATCCTCTATTAATTCGAAAGCAAGAGGAGTGGCGATTCTGATTCATAAGAAAATACTATTCTAACTTGAATCTTTGGTGCCTTATTTTAAATGTATGAATTTAGTAATATATTAAATTGTGATAAATATTTTCTTTAATGCTTCCCTTATGCAGTCTGTTGAGGGGGTGATAGTTGAGTTCTAATTTTTATATTATAGATTTGTTAAAAGTTTTCGTTTGGAAAATATTTTTTAAAATTAGAAAAGAATGCAAATGGTTACTGCTAAGAAAGATTATTGTCCGTTTTCCGAAATGTGTTATTCCTGGAAACAGACAGACCTTTGTCATCATCCACTCCAGTGAATTGATGACGACACTTGCCCCGTCCACCTATCTTCTAAAAAAAAGGTTAGTTCGTGTATTTGGGTTGTATGGGCTGGTGGGCCACAATGGCCTACAAAATACTTGAAGGACATGAAGCAACTGGAAATCAGTGATCAGTATAGAAATGAAAACATATCACATTCTCAAACATAAACGCAGGGATACAACAATGCTCACATGGCAGTGGAATGGTATAAAATTATTTATAATTACTTGGAAAATATTTTGCAAATTTCTAGTTGTCTATAAAAAAATTTGAAATTCTTTTGAGTGGTAAAAGTCGGCAGCCAATGTCCTTTTATGCGTGAATAATATAAACAAAAAATGTGTTCAATGTTCTTTTGTGCTGTTAGAATAAATAACATGGAGCTCGTTCATATATTGATTCTGAATGCAACGAATAGACCAGCAAGTGCAGCAGATAGGAAGCTATGTGCCGAGAAGGTGAGGAAAATAGAACTTTTTGATGCATTGCAAAGGCGGCAGTTTCATATATGGGGAAGTGAAATGGCTGAGGGATGAAAAAGACAAGAATGAAAGTAAAGTTTTTAAGTATTCACATCCTGCAAAAATACCGCAAAAACCATTAATTGATTTTGAGATTGAATTCTAAATAGCGGATGAAGAAAGTCCACCAGACACTGGTGTTGGGAAAGAGCTGCCAAAATAGAGACATGCTCAGAGATTGAAACAATACATGATGCACAGAACCTAATAGGAGCTATCTCCTCGATTTCTTAGGGTAGGCTCCAGATATTCAGATGCTGATTCTATGCATTTGAATATTCTAGCAGGCACAACTGTTGTTCAAGTGGAAAAGGTCTCAGTTCAAATTGGACTTAGAAGATAAGGAGGAGCTGTGAAGAAAGACACGAAGTGGCGATAACAAGAAAGGGAGCTGCAGGACATGCTGCGATGGAATGAAGAGGAGCTACAGGAGGAGCAGCTAAGAATGGAGCTAAAGTAGCAACTGGAACTGGACAAAGAAATTGCTAATGTGGCCACGTCATAAGCATTACAATGCTCAGTGGTATTTGCTGCTCAAAGTAAATTATTGAAAGCGTCGTTTTGATGAAGGACTTCAGAGAAAGAATCTATCAATTACCAAAGCTGTGCCAGTGATAGAACTACAAGCAGCACATGGTCAAGGACTGAGCCAAATAAGTCTCGATGTTTAGCCAGTGCAACCACATTAAGACATGCTTTTTCTTGGACCAGGCAGGAAAAGGCAATGAGCTGAGCCAGCGCCGAAAATGCGAGATGTGCAAGATAATGAGTTAACTGGGTTGATCCAAAGAACCAGAGATCAAACACCAATGATGGCCGCTCTGGACAAATATCGGAGACAAATACCATCTCTTAACTCCTGTCAAGTCTTAGCAATCCAGAAGGACAAAGTAACATTCGCCTTGGGATGAGAAAACAATATGAATTTGCTGAATCATTAAATGAATTACATACTCTTTATGCTTTTCCCAAGAAAAAGATTCTAGTTTTTGATGATGTTAAATTCCAACTGTTTATAAAATGTTTGAAAAGAATACTGAAAAAAATGAGTGAAACCTCGGAGGATTTTTTTACATTTATTTGCAACAGCTCATGAGAAGACAACCACATGGATTCGTAAAGAGTTGTCAACATCTGAAGCCGGATGATACGATCCAAAAAGACGACGTGGTTACTCGAGATATATTTTGGTGACAAATATACATTCTTTCAGCTTGTATGAAGAAGGATTTCATGGTCGTTAATGACAGCAGAGGGCACGAATGGTTTATAAGCTTACACCCTCTTTCTAACAGGATGTTGCAATGTCTTGATGGAGATTGTCCATCTTCAGGAACTTGGAATACCAGAGAAGATACCATGTGACAGCTATTTTAAGGATTTAGTAAATTTTATGAAGGACGCGTATGTTCTCACATATCCAGTGTCTGGAATTACGGGTATTCAAACAATGAATAAAGAAGTTGAAAAGTCCAAATTGTATCACAAACAAAATTGAAGGACATACATTTGCCACCTTTTTGACAGTGAAATTAAGGAAAACCTACGTTCAACTGTTGAGAAAACAAATGTTCGTTTTGTAATAATAAGCATATTTTGGAGACTGTGTACCAATGGAAAAGAAGATACATAGTGAGAAAATCGCTCTCTTGAAGGAAAATGTAGTATGTTTGTCTGGCAGTGTAAAGGACACATCAACAAACAGTGCAAAAAGTGACTCAACCGCGATAAATGTTATCAAAAGCATCACAAACTATTACATGTCTTCAAGGAAAAAGAAGAATACTGAAAAGGAATAAACGTCGATGAAAGAAGCAGATGAAAGCAGCGCTGAAGCTTCCACTTGAACAAACGGTCCATCTGGGGATGGTGAAGATAACTGCAAAACCTTGATAGGGTCTTTACAGGTTAAAGCGAATGATGGGAATGCAACCTTACGATACATGCATTTCTTGACCCAGGAAACACTGCGTTATTTTGCAGTGTGGAGCTAATGAAAAGACATAACCAAGAAGTGGGGAGAACAAAGATTCTATTGAAAATCATTCGAGAAAAAAAGGTTGATAAAACTAACATGCTTTCCCGTTTGAGGCTGCTGGAATACTCAGCGATGATTTTTGTGATTTTCCCGGCGTGAAAAGACAGACTTCTATGCCTGTGCATAAAGGAAACGTACCATATCAAAGTGATGCGAATCAGTGTGCATATCTGAGAAAGTTTTATATACCGGGAAATAGCTCTGAGATTGGTATGCTAATTAGTTTAGATGTACCAAAGGCTATGGAACCAATAGAACTAGTATCTAGTGTGAGAGCTATGCTTTGATTGACAATCAGTTGTCGATTGGAAAGAAAGAATGACATTGCTCAGAAGTATACAAAATGTTGCAATATATTTATTTTGTGAAACTCAACGAACAATTGAAAGAAAATTTTAAGCCAGATTTTCCTGAACATCTTGATAACAGTCTAAAACCTTCAAATGTATACAGACGGTTCTCAGACGTCGATGATGAAGCTATTCAGTTTAAGTGTGCCCCAATGGAAATTGAGGTGTCCAATTCACGGGTGGTCTCTGTCTGGTAGTGCATGAAATCATGGCCAGATGTTTCAGTGAGGGAATACGATGCGGAATTGAAATAGGTGGCCAATTGGAGACCAATCCATTTGCAGGGATCAAAGCTGAAGTGCTGAATTAATCGATTTCCCAGTGTGATCAATCTCTCTGATGCAGGGGAGACGACAACGCCGCCCCAGATATAGAAGGCGATCCATGCAAATTCAAGCGTGAAGTGTTGCTTCACATGGAAGGACTGTTTGGTGTCAGTAATGTTGGAGTGAGCGCAAGTAATCACAGGGGAAGAGGCCAAGGGGACGATTGTTGGAGAGGGGTGAGTAAACGAGAGAATTACGGAGTGAGCGGACCCCATTGAGGGAAGAGAGGAGAGGAGAGGGAAACGTGTATATAGTGGTGGGATCATGTCGTTGGTGACAGAAATGGTGATGGCGGATATTTTGGTTGCAGAGACTGATGGAGTGAAGCGAGAGGAAAAGTGAAATCCTGTTCTGAAATCCTGTGTAGATGAAGAGAGCCAGGACCGATGTGCGAAGATCTGCAGGTGCGGTCCTGGTTCATGTTGATAGAAAGGAATTAACATTGTTTGGAAAAGGAGGACAACTTCTCCTAACATATCAATATGATCTGCCTCGTCCTGGGAGAAGGAATTTCGAGAATGCAATCCCTACAGGGGAGAGGCTGCGAAGCAGTGCAGTCAAGGTAATTTTCGGGTTTTCGGTTTGCCGACGATATCCGTCAAAAATGGGTCCCCCAAGATTGATACAGATTTTTATGGACAGGCAGCATCCACCATCTGGTGGCGCCTCTGCACTCATGTTCGTAGGACACACTACATTCCAATCAAGGCCAAAGACTCACCCCAAGCCATCAAGATGACCTTTGTGATTGGCCCACCTAAATCACCGGGTGCTATAGTCCAGGCCGCATGCTAAGACTCAACCCTGACCTTTATCCAATTGATACAGGTGAATCACCTCGGCTGACCCCTGCTGTGCCCTTGCACTTGGCTTTGATATATTGTCCACAGCACCCAAATGGGACCAGCCTGTCAGGATGATTGGCATCCAAATACTGCCTGCAGAACTATAAAGGACAATGTGCCCCTTTTTTCTGCCTCTTTTAACTCCTCATGGCACGTAAAAATAACCCTTCACACTGGGTTGGAGTAGGTTCTGAGGTCAGGTTGCAAGAGTCGTGACCTTACCTGTCAAGAAGTGGGAGCACGCAGTGACATATTGAACAGATTGTTGAACGTGTATGTTCATGTAATTTACCCCATTCTCTGTTGGTTCCTCTCTCGTTGTCCGAAGGTTATATTTCTTGTATATTGTGTATGTTGTCTATGATTGCCTAACATCGACCCTGTTGTCCCGTTTGCATCTCTGAAATAAATGGGATCATTGTACCTCAATTTTGACCTGATCCTAAACTGTGGGACCCACACAATCCTGAACAACACAGGTACATCGATAAAAGGGAGTGTGTTGTTTGAGATGGGCCAAGCGAATTTGAGATCATGGTTGAGCTTGGCAGCATACTGAATAGAGTTGAGGAGCTCCTCATGGGTGCATGAGACAACACCAAATTAGCCATCGCTTTAACAAAGGAAGAGTTGAGCGATCTTGGCTGCATCGTTTGGTAGCATGGATAATTACACATAGACAACAACAAAAAATATAGACGTAGCTGGGGTCCACGTGGACAGATTTGGATGAATGAAAAAATAAGTTATTGAGAGTGAGACAAGTTCTGCCAGCTGGAGGAGAGTGATTCTGTAGCGATGCTGGTTGCATATATAGTCCAAATAAAACAGCAGGGCTTTGAGACCTTCGGTATGGAGGATGGAGGTGTACAGTCACTCTATATCCATGGTAAGGATGAGCTGGTGATGTTTATGGACTGTAAGTGACAGAGGATGTGTGGATATAGGTGGGGACAGGCTTGGTGAACAAAATTGAATCAATGTAAGCTGATGACTGATCGTTTGTGCAGGAATTGCAGAAACGATGAGTCTGCTGGGATAATTATGTTTATGAATCTTGGGTAGGAGCTAGGTGCGAACAGTGGGAGGGTTGCAAATAAAAGTTTGGAGGCCATGCAAGTGATGAGTTCAGAGATGGTGCGTGATCAAGTGGGTTGATTAGTTTTGGTGGATTCCTATTGTAGGGGTAAGTACAAGGAAGTGTCTTGATTGTGAGGTATTTATTTGTCCAGATCTAGGTCAGTACACCAAATATAACAGGGCCACACTTGTCGTCGGCTTTGATCGTGCGTTTGGGATTTGTGCAGAGTGAGTGGAGGAGATTAGATTTTTATGAATGAGGGGAGTGCTGAAGTCTACGAGTTTAATGTCCAGAGCAGGTGGAAGCCTTGAACAAGGTGTCCAGGAGGAGGAAAGAAGTTAAACCAGGAGAAGGTGTTCGCGGTGCCGTGGAGAATCCTGTTTGCAGTGGGAGGCACAGAGATGGAAGTGTTCATCATCGTTGAAGTGTGTGTGAATAAATGCAGGGTGGGGGGTGGGGGAAGGTGGGTGATGAGCGCGAGAAGAACGAGTGAATCGTCCTTTAGTCTTTCAACGGCTTAGAGTGTATCTTTGTGTATCGGTGGTATGGGTGTCCAGTATCTACTCCAAGTAATTGAACACAATGTGTTGATAACAGAACTATTTCCAGTCGTATTGTTTTTTTTTAAGCACACTTGATTAGGTATTTTGAAGGTCAAGAAAGTTTATAATTAGGTTTACGTTTCATTTCAAGTGTTTCCCATTGCACGTGAACAGATATCTCACCCCATTCTTCAACTCCACCCTGAATGCCCTCTGTATCAGCATGTAGATACACGTGTTTGTGCAGGTACTGAGCATCTTCAACATCATCCCACATTGTTGCAGGATATACATCGGAGTGCTCAAATTCTTGTCTGTATAGGAATAGTTTTCAGTTGGCCGTGTCATAGAATATATAATTTGAGGTACCAACATTAAAATGAAATTGGCAGATAGAGCGAAGAAAAAAATCACCGACTTTCTCCGTTTCTCCATCTCGGGATCTTTCTCAAACTCACTCTTGCATCGCAGTTTCCGACGGACCTTATTCACCGCTATAATGTGTCTGACGGTTAATGTATTAAATATCAGAATTAAACTAAATTGTAAGACCGGATTCATAATATGTTCAAATAATCTGTACGCTGCCCACACCGGCACCCTCATGTATTCGTGCGAGGCGACGCAGCGCTGTGGATGGTCTGCGAAATAAAATGGATCATTATGAACACAGCTCACCGCACGCACTGAAACGATCACCACGGTGGCTGGTCAACCGTGCAGTATTTAATTTGGAACTTCTGGTAGCAGATGGCGATGAAACGATCGACAGTGAAAGCCACAATTAACCAAACAGAACAGTGCATGTTTACCTGTTGGAGGAAGAAGGTGATGGAACATATCGGAGTTAGAACAAGAAATTCGCGAACATATAGATAAAATTAATGTGATGCATTATAACGGCAACGATAACCACCATCAGATCTGCGACCGCCATCGCTACTAGATAGCTAGTGAGGCATTTGGAGAGGCCACAGTTCCGGAGTGACAGGATCACAATTGCAGTTACATTAACTGAAAGAACTGAGAAAATATAGCCTTACGTGCACGTGGGAGAAAATGATCTGAGTCACCTTACATGCAGAAAGGTCCAAATCAGGCTTTCCCGGGAGGTCACATGCCCGCCTGCGCTGAATGAGATTGGTTTTCGTTCATTGTTCGAATTGACACTCCATTAGCATGACGAACTGAGTCGTCGAATATCTCAATTCCCGCATCAAGTAACAGCGAGAAATCTGGAAGCCGATCCTGTTTGGAATATGACCATGATGCTCTCGGAGCGCGGAGGTGGCCGCCTCATTAGAAAAAGGGAACAACGTCTTTCTCTCTGGCACCTGAAATCATCCCATTAACGGAGTTGCTGTGGTTCGGTAGAATAGCTGATACTGTGCAATGTTGACTATATAAAATGGAACAAATTCTGAAAGGCATCACACCTGATCGCAAGACAGACTTTTGATGACATAAAAGGCCATCTGACTTCACCCTACATTAAAAGCTTCCCAAGGCTAGGGATAAGGATGGACATCGTCCCATTTGAGGAGATCTGGTCTCTCCGCCTAGCGGAACAGTGTTGCCATCAATGCGTCTCGTTCGTGGGGAATAATTGCAGACTATGGTTCTTATTCAAGTTTCTGTTCCTCTAAATTTTGAGCGGCCTGTCCTGGAAATTGCATGGGACCATGGACAGATATATCTGGAAGGGAATGGGGCGGGGACTTGAGACCATCTGCAATTTGGAGGAATAGCATTAACATTGATTTCTTCTCCTCCCCATATCCATTTATCCAGCTCAGTTCCTCTATCTCTCTCTATTCCCTTTCCTTCCATTTTTCACAGTGCAGAATTAATTGTCGTCTTTCTTATCATACCCAATAAAAACATTTTGTATGTTGATCTGTACCCCTCCTCCATCCAGTGTCCCCCTTCCCTCCACCAGCCTGCAATTAAGACGTCGTGTTTCTTCAATCATAGACTCAAGCCCGACTCGGTAATGATAGATCTTTACCTCCCATGGACGCTGCAAGATCGCCTGCATTCCTCCAGAATTTTGATTAGAATCACAGCGCTGGCAGTCATTCGTGTTTCATTCACATCGATAAAGGTTCACAATTCCTCAATATCGGCAAGGTAAATGCTGATGGCATATCGAAAACAGTATTTGGGGCCTTCAGGTCTGGCGATTGCATGGTGTACGAGGTATTAGTTGGAGCTCCGACTAATTTTAAACATTTCCTTCTTATTCTTTACCCAAATTGGCTCAAAAATGGTCCCTTCAATATTTACTATCACTGATTTTAAAAATGACAACAACCAGAGGATATAAAGCTCCTAAATAAATGGTAAAGAGGAGGCAGCCGCTCTGACTGGTGACATCGTTTCAGACAGGCTGAAAAGGTGGAATATAACACGAGAAAGCAGTGAAGAGAGTCAACGAGAGATTGAAAACAAGCCATACATTTAATTTCAGCAATTGAGAATGATTTTGGAAACTGTGGAGATTGGTGTCAGTTAATAGAGAGTGAAGCATTATCTACCAGCAAGGCCAAGTTAATTTCGTGGATGGTCGATTTAGGGAGAACGAGCCAATGCCAACATGCTCGGATCTCGGGGCTTTTGGAAGATGCCGAGGAAGGCAAGTTAAGGGATTTCTTCTCCAATTTACTCGTGGAAAGAGGCTTTTACTACTCAGCCCAATCTAGACAGAGCACACCACAGTTTCCAGTTCCCAAGCCAACCTCGGAACATCGTTCACGTTCGGTAATTCTTCGTTTTCCTTACTCTCAAGAGAAGGATCTTGTAGTTCGTGAAACTCGTCGGAAAAGAATTTCCTCTGAAAGCTTTAAGTCCAACTTCATGAACCACATGATTGACCTGGATGTTATTCGCTCGTAATTCTGTGACTGGCGATTTGCTCCGAATTAGATTCCTTCGCTGCCAAAGTGGTTGTCAAATGGCTACAAAGTTTTGACGGCATTTTCCTGTTGCAGTAACAGGGTAGGCGGCGGCAGCCCCGATCCGGGCAGGAGCAAGGGGGAGTCGGCGGCCCCGGCCTCGGTCGATTGAGGCAGGCGGAGGCCCCGATCCGGGCAGAGAGTTGGAGGCGGCGGCCCCAGTCCGGGCACAGGGAGAGCAGCAGCGGCCCCGGCCCCGGTCCGGGCGAAGGGTAGGCGGCGGCGGCCCCCATACGGGCAGGAGCAAGGGGGAAACGGCGGCCCCGGCCTCGGTCGAGTGAGGCAGGCGGAGGCCCCGGTCCGGGCAGGGAGTGGGAGGCGGCGGCCCCAGTCGGGCACAGGGAGAGCAGCAGCGGCCCCGGCCCCGGTTCGGGCGAAGGGTAGGCGGCGGAGGCCCCGATCGGGGCAGAGAGTGGGAGGCGGCGGCCCCAGTCAAGGCACAGGGTGAGCTGCGGCGGCCTCAGCCCAGGTCCGGGCAGTATGGACCGACCTAGGAGGGGAGGCAGGCCCCTCCAGCCCGGGTAAGAAACCTGCATAGGAGAAGGCCACTCCGATATAAAACCTATGACCCAAGGACCTCGCTGCCACGTCCCAGCTTGCTTGGCCACGCACACGAACCATGGGTGTAAAGGGTGGGGCCAGTACTGGCACACTGCACTCCACCTAAAAGCTCCTTTGCGCAGGCCCGAGGACAGGTCCACGTCCTCCTCCTCCACGTCCTCCCCCTCCACGTCCTCCCCCTTCACGTCCTTCCCCTCAAAAGATGCTCACAAACTCAAGCTAGCATGCTGGAACATCAGAACCATGCTAGACAAGGCTGACAGCCACCGACTTGAACGTCGGTCTGCCCTCATCGCACATGAACTCCTCAGACTTGACATCGACATAGCCGTTCTCAGTGAAGTCCGCCTGGCAGATGTAGGCAGCCTCCAAGAACGCAGCACGGGCTACACACTCTACTGGTCTGGCAAGCCTTCGGATGAACGACGCCGATCTGGTGTAGGCTTCATGGTCAAGAGCTTCATTGCCTCCAAACTCGAAAACCTTCCGACAGGCCTCTCGGACCGAATCATGTCCATGCGACTCCCCCTTCAAAACAAGCGTCGCATCACCCTCATCAGTGTCTATGCTCCAACCCTCCAGACGGAACCAGCAGAAAAGGACAAGTTCTACACCGACCTGCGCAACCTCATCCAACGCACCCCTACAGCCGACAAGGTTGTCATCCTGGGTGACTTCAACGCTCGTGTCGGCAAAGACTCAGAAACCTGGCCAGGAATCCTGGGCAAGCATGGCGTCGGCAAGTGCAACGACAATGGGCGCCTCCTGTTGGAACTCTGCGCAGAACAGCGGCTTGTCATTACAAACACCCTTTTTCAGCAATGGGACAGCCTTAAGACCACCTGGATGCATCCCCGATCCAAACACTGGCACCTCCTGGACTACATCCTGGTGCGAGAAAGTGACAAACGAGATGTGCTCCACACCAGGGTCATGCCTAATGCGGAATGCCACACTGACCAACGGCTGGTTCACTGCAAGCTCAAACTTCACTTCAAGCCAAAGCCCAGGAACAGTAAAGCCCCCAGAAAGAGGTTCAATGTTGGAAACCTGCAGTCAGACGAAGCGAGAGGAAACTTCCAGGCAAACCTCAAAGCAAAGTTCGACGATGCAACCCGCCTCACGGACCCGTCCCCTGAAACCCTCTGGGATCAGTTGAAGACTACCATACTGCAATCCACTGAAGAGGTACTGGGCTTCTCCTCCAGGAAAAACAAGGACTGGTTTGACGAAAACAACCAGGAAATCCAGGAGCTGCTGGCAAAGAAGCGAGATGCCCACCAGGCTCACCTTACAAAGCCGTCCTGTCCAGAGAAGAAAGAAGCCTTCCATCGCACATGCAGCCATCTTCAGCGCAAACTCCGGGAGATCCAAAATGAGTGGTGGACTAGCCTCGCCAAACGAACCCAGCTCAGCGCGGACATTGGCGACTTCAGGGGTTTCTACGAGGCTCTAAAGGCTGTGTACGGCCCCTCACCCCAAGTCCAAAGCCCGCTGCGCAGCTCAGACGGCAAAGTACTCCTCAGCGACAAGATCTCCATCCTCAACCGATTGTCAGAACACTTCCAATCTCTTTTCAGTGCCAACCGCTCAGTCCAAGATTCCGCCCTGCTCCAGCTCCCTCAACAGCCCCTAAGGCTAGAGCTGGATGAGGTCCTCACCCTGGATGAGACATATAAGGCAATCGAACAACTGAAAAGTGGCAAAGCAGCAGGTATGGATGGAATCCCCCCAGAGGTCTGGAAGGCTGGCGGCAAAACTCTGCATGCCAAACTGCATGAGTTTTTCAAGCTTTGTTGGGACCAAGGAAAACTGCCTCAGGATCTTCGTGATGGCACCATCATCACCCTGTACAAAAAAAAAGGCGAGAAATCAGACTGCTCAAACTACAGGGGAATCACGTTGCTCTCCATTGCAGGCAAAATCTTCGCTAGGATTCTACTAAATAGAATAATACATAGTGTCGCCGAGAATATTCTCCCAGAATCACAGTGCGGCTTTCGCGCAAACAGAGGAACTACTGACATGGTCTTTGCCCTCAGACAGCTCCAAGAAAAGTGCAGAGAACAAATCAAAGGACTCTACATCACCTTTGTTGACCTCACCAAAGCCTTCGACACCGTGAGCAGGAAAGGGCTTTGGCAAATACTAGAGCGCATCGGATGTCCCCCAAAGTTCCTCAACATGATTATCCAACTGCACGAAAACCAACAAGGTCGGGTCAGATACACCAATTAGCTCTCTGAACCGTTCTCCATTAACAATGGCGTGAAGCAAGGCTGCGTTCTCGCACCAACCCTCTTTTCAATCTTCTTCAGCATGATGCTGAACCAAGCCATGAAAGACCCCAACAATGAAGACGCTGTTTACATCTGGTACCGCACGGATGGCAGTCTCTTCAATCTGAGGCGCCTGCAAGCTCACACCAAGACACAAGAGAAACTTGTCCGTGAACTACTCTTTGCAGACGATGCCGCTTTAGTTGCCCATTCAGAGCCAGCTCTTCAGCGCTTGACGTCCTGCTTTGCGGAAACTGCCAAAATGTTTGGCCTGGAAGTCAGCCTGAAGAAAACTGAGGTCCTCCATCAGCCAGCTCCCCACCATGACTACCAGTCCCCCCACATCTCCATCGGGCAGACAAAACTCAAAGCGGTCAACCAGTTTACCTATCTCAGCTGCACCATTTCATCAGATGCAAGGATCGACAATGAGATAGACAACAGACTCGCCAAGGCAAATAGCGCCTTTGGAAGACTACACAAAAGAGTCTGGAAAAACAACCAACTGAAAAACCTCACAAAGATAAGCGTATACAGAGCCGTTGTCATACCCACACTCCTGTTCGGCTCCGAATCATGGGTCCTCTACCGGCATCACCTACGGCTCCTAGAACACTTCCACCAGCGTTGTCTCCGCTCCATCCTCAACATCCATTGGAGCGCTTTCATCCCTAACGTCGAAGTACTCGAGATGGCAGAGGTCGACAGCATTGAGTCCACGCTGCTGAAGATCCAGATGCGCTGGGTGGGTCACGTCTCCAGAATGGAGGACCATCGCCTTCCCAAGATCGTGTTATATGGCGAGCTCTCCACTGGCCACCGTGACAGAGGTGCACCAAAGAAAAGGTACAAGGACTGCCTAAAGAAATCTCTTGGTGCCTGCCACATTGACCACCGCCAGTGGGCTGATATCGCCTCAAACCGTGCATCTTGGCGCCTCACAGTTCGGCGGGCAGCAACCTCCTTTGAAGAAGACCGCAGAGCCCACCTCACTGACAAAAGGCAAAGGAGGAAAAACCCAACACCCAACCCCAACCAACCAATTTTCCCCTGCAGCCGCTGCAACCGTGTCTGCCTGTCCCGCATCGGACTTGTCAGCCACAAACGAGCCTGCAGCTGACGTGGACTTTTACCCCCTCCATAAATCTTCGTCCGCGAAGCCAAGCCAAAGAAAGAAGAACAGGGGTAAATCATGGGGAGACAAACTACCGTATTTTTATTTTTAATACAATCCTTTTAGATAGGCTTGGTTGTGGCATTGATAAAAAAAACAGTTCGTTGCTGGAACGTGACACCATATTACCAAGGTGTCATGCGGAGAACATTTCAAACGGAGTTACCTTTGAATGACAATGACATTGGATATTTCACTGCCGTTCAGCTGGTTGAGAAATTTAATATCTCTTTTTTTTTTCTGTTCGGCACTGTGTTGATTTTGGCAGACGACAAACAATGTTGTTGCTATTCTATTTCAATTTCAATGATGCAGACGTGCCTGGAAATAGAATAATTGTGGTTTCCTCGTTTCAAAAAGAATTCTACTCAAATAGCAGCAAAGAAAAAGGTCCTACCTTTCTAGGAATTCCGTTACAGCAGGGGTTAATTTAGCGCCTAATCCAGAAGTGACACATATGTCACCTGCAACCTACTAACACGCCATAGGCACCATCTCGAACTGACCATAGCCAGAGATTGAAATAATGACACAGAGAGCTCATCAGAATCTTGGCACCAGCTGGCAAACAGCACAGCTTTCATCACGGTGAATAACAAGACGTCAAATTCGCCAGGCACGTAAGAGACCGGACATTGCGTTCTTATATACTGGAACAATAGACCACTACAACACAAAACAGACCCGGGTCTCGTTTATAGAGCATCAAACGATTTCCCTGCCGCTACCCATTGATGTGCGCCTATACCATGGGCCCACAACTCTCCAATCCATGCACCTGTCCAAGTCTACCTGCATGTCGACAGTTATCATATTTCCCTGACTTAATATGGCAACGTTTACCACAATCTGCGTGAAGTCGTTCCAGTAAACCAACACTGTGGAAAATTTCTGCTTGCACTTACTCTATCCATTCCCCTCCTAGTTTAGTTTACGCACATCAGATTATACCACTTAGTTTCGACATTCAGGGGTCAAAAGCCAAACCTATTGCACTGCTCCTATAAATCCAACAAGTCTAGGCATCATGGTTTGGCAGCGATTAATAGAATCAGATTTAAACTCTATTCTTCGACTTACAATAAATGTTAGAAAAAAAAACTTAGATTTAAAACTATTTAATTAATCAACTGGAATCAAACCTCTGAATGTGCAGAAATATGTTTATAAAACAGAACGAACCAATTTTCTTCTGATACTCTCTTTCTAAAATGAACTGCAGAATTGTCAGGAAAGAGACATCGTGTCTACCTTTCAAATTTCATAAGATAATTAGAGATCCACATCGCTAATCTGTTTTCTTACCCAGAATACCGACCGCTGCCTGAATAGGATAGTAAATTCTGACTATCTGGAAAATGACTGGATAAAACATTTTCTGCCTGAACCAACGCGGTTGTTGATGCCCAATTGACACTAGTTCAGGGAACATTTATACCCCTGTGATAACTTAATTAAGGTAATTAATGGCATTTTCATTCGGATTAGCTTCAAACCACGAATGAAGCACAATTAGAGTAAACATGTTTACACGTTATGTCACGTGGTAATCAACAATTTTTGGTCCCATGGACATTAATTGTTTTTATGCTATTTGTATAGATATATGGGGGGAAATGTCCCAATATGTCATGAGATTTGAACCAGTGAAATAATAAAAATACATATTTTAATCATTGAATCATTTCACAAACATCATCTCTTTCTATGAATAGTAATATTAGTGTTGTACCACAGGTTTGTAAAACAAAGATGAGTGTATAATAAGGGAGGAATTTTTGTGATTCCCGAAAGTGGTGAACCTGATTTTCCAAAGCTGGAAATCAAGCGGTGATACACATGTCCTAAATATTGCTTTCAGACTTCACATCAGTCTTATTGAGTGACCACGATGTACCATCGCTGGCAAAATAAATGCTAGTGCTGGATGAGTGATTCACCACGAACAGAATCTAAATGAAATATATTGAAGCTGCAATCGAATTCATAGCACTTCAGTTAAGAGAACGACCGTTTTGTAAAAGTTCCCTCTGTCACATCAGGCCCCCTTCATGTCTGACACTCCCTGTAAACAATTCCAACCTATGCACAGCACGCCGACATTTGGCAAGTCAAATAACGGAACAGTGCTGATGCCATTCGCTCACGGGCAGAATTTGGAAAGGTGAAAGTTCATGGTCTGAAGACACAGGGTCTTCAAGTCAGTGGACTTTTCCATAATAAAGTAAATGCATCGTGGCACTTAACGATTTTATCAGTATTTGTGTAGAAGAATGCGTGACGAATAAGTCGATTGAGGCATTCATACATGGACGCCACGTGAATACCGTGAAGTCGTCAGAATGCTGAAATCCAGGTGATCGGCATCAATATCAGAAGATCCTGTACGCCATCGAACATACTGGCGTAGTTTAGTTCCCATAACTCTCCAGACGCGTATCCATCCGAGATCAAACACAAGACCATCATAAAAACGCTTTGAACCATGTTCTTCTTATTTGGGATAAATGTCTTCAATTCAGCACGTGTTTGGCCCTTCCAAAATTTCAAGAGAAATTCTAAAATTAATGGAGTTAAGGACTGCAGCGCACAAATCCGTCTTCCTGATCCTGCACAACCATTCGCCAATCTTGTTCCTGAATAGATGGTTCAGCGCCTTTTATTGTGGTTGAGGAAGTTTCTGGAACTACCATCCGGCCCAAACCCTTAATAATTCTGGAAATTTAACATTTCTCAATAATGCAACAAAATCCTTCAGAGAACGCTCTGCAATATCTCGACATGCCCTCTTCCCCAATTTATATTGCCAACTGCCCGATAACAATTAAATTCGCATATAATAGGTTATTACCTGATTGCTTCTAGTATTTGAACGTGTCTCCTCACAAGGGCAATCACAACGAATATCCCGACAAAACGCTCTCCTCTTCCACCTCACGTCCAACGCGAGTGCAGCATCTATACATATTTCTGAAACAAATGAGGAGAACTTGGTTTAATAACTCTTCGTTTAGATGATATTTGAAGCGTTATTGGACGCTTGCTCAATCTCCTGATACTTGACCCAAGGTTTGTCCTGAATCACCTGCAGTCTCGTACAAATTAAATAGGATGAATTTGGTGATCTTCGGTTAGTAAGGCGTTACTTAAGGTGGTATGTGAGTGTTAACAAAGAGCTAATAACTACTGAACTATACCCATTACAATTTTTGAATCCTTCATCAATTTTCCCTTCCTGTTTTTGTACGCTCCCGGGAATAAAATCCTTTCTTTGTAATACAGTTCCTAAAGACCCAGCAACATCCTGGTAAATATTCTCTGCACACTTTCAATTTTACTGCTGGCGTTCTGTAGTGAAGTGACCAAACCTGTCCACAGGATTCTAAGTCAGGTCTCACTAATGTCTGATTTAACTTTAACATATCATTCCCAAATACTAGACGCACTACTGTGATTTATGAAGGATAATATTCTTTACGAACCTACCAACCTGTGGCAACACTCTCAGGGAGTTAATTAGGTTTCTGTGTTCCCGGTCGCTTTGTTTGACTGCCCTGCCGTTTATCATATACTGATATGTCCTTTCAAATTGCAATATTTCACGATTGATTTTCAGCATTAACTTCCAGCTTACATTTTAGCAGCCGGCCCAGAACCATCTACAATCTTTAAAACCCTTCTTTGTTTTCCACTTGCTAGTCCAAAGTATCAATAATGATTCAGATAATTTACGTTCATGGATGACAAACAACATTGGATATCATGCCCAAGCACACTGCTAGTTACAGGGCTTAAGCCAGAAAAGCCGTCATGTCCTACCACTCTCAGGGTTTCTCCCAGAGAACAAAGGTCGAATCCACTTTAGAAGCCACTATGAGCACCAAGCTACCAATCTTTCATGAGTGATCTCCGATGCCATGGAATATTGTGGGCATTGCGAGCTACTGTTATGGCAGCACTACCGCAGGTGTGGATCCGCGAGGAGTTGGGAATGGATACAAGCGCTCCCGCATTGACCAATCTCCCAGTTTGACTGCTGTCAGCTCCCGATAAGCTTTAAATGGCCTGCAAATAGAGACTCTAGACTATTCTTTCCTTATTCGAATATATCCTAATTTCATTGTCTTGTCCATCGTGGCTTGTGACTGGTTGCCTTATGGTGAATGAAGAAAATGGATTTTGAACTTGTGCCACCGGTGTAAAACCTTGACATTGATGGGTATATTGGGTTGTGAGTGACAGTGACAGGAGTGGTTACATTGATGGGAAACCTTAAGTTGTAAGAGATAGGATTGATGGGACTCCTTGTGTTGTAAGTGACAGCATTCGTGGTTACTTTTACTTGTTACTTGCTCTCCAACATCATGATGAGACATGGTTGGACATGATCAACTCACATGGTTAAATTTTTTTGAAATACACTCTTTTCTGGAAGATCAATATATTGGCGCTCTTGAATGCTTGATTGTCCCTAAAGCTTACCATAGGATTGGTCATTGCCATTTAAACTCTAGCAGCAACAACCGTGGCCCGTTGCTCGGGTATATTTGTTTTTGTGAGATTGCGTTCCCCATTGATCTGCTGGAATGTTAGGTGCTAGCCGTTTGGGTATGTAATTTTGAGTGACTAATTTGTGTTAATGCTTTCACTTTGGCCATATTCATAGCATGTTGATCCTTACACTCCAGTATTCTTTTCTCTGTTCAATAAGCTAATTTATTCTTCACTGGCCATTTGTATTCTTTTAAGATGCCCTTCTTGCTCCCATTGCTGCTTCTTGATTTGAACCTCCTTACACTCGAAAGCATGTTTTCTCCAACCACTGTTGTTGGGCACAGATGAAAGCCAAGTCTGATTGAGCCTTAGCATACATAGCTTATACGCTTGAAGCACATTAAGCTGTTCTTTTTCTAGATGCTTTTGAAGTCATTGAAGATTTCCTGCACATATCCTTGGAAATACTATAATTTGGATTCACATCTGAACTTTCAGATACCACTGATTGAGTTTCTGTCTTCTGCATTTCGCTTGGTACAACAACAATAGGTCTTTGCAACATACCTTAATTTGTTTCACTTCCACTAACCTTTACGCCACTAAATGAGACCTTCAGTACCATGACAGAGACTTATTTCTGAATGCTAGTTGATGCTGCTTCATCATTGGCTACTCGCTCCTACCTCCTGCTATGTATTGTTCGTCGACCTTGCCGGCTCCACTCTTGATCAAACAGTTTTTTGAGAAGACCTGTTTTCTCGAGGTCTTTAGCCAGATGAGACTTCTTCATATCCATCTTGGTTTCATCACACTGAACCTGGCTTCTGCCCTGACATCTACTGGTTCCTGCTGGAAGAGTAAACGAATGTTGTATATTACTTGGTGGCATGAAAATAATTGCTGGTGGCTTGTATTCTCTGTGCTTCTGCACATAATCATTCTCATCTGAATGCTTATATTTACAAGAACATTTTCTGGGCTTCCTGCCAATTATAATGCCAGAGCTGTGGCTTCTATTTTTTAAAGGATGCTAGGGTCTGGCCTGTCTTTCGCTCAATTTCAAATAGCACAAGTTACAGAAAGCTTCAAACATTTCTGGAATATTCTAGTTTTACTGCGTGGATGTCTCTTTGCTTTAAATTATATTGTGAATTCTTTGAGACAAGTTTTACAAGCCTTCCTTCCGAACTAAGTTCACAATTATTTTTTTTCTTTCAATCAGATAGATGACACTATCCTTATTCTAGCATATTCTAATTTCAAAATTAGCATGAGGTGCGATATCTCAAATTTATATCTAATTAATTCTTAAAATCAAACACTCTGGCTGCGACTTTAATTAGTTTAAATTCGTTGATAGAACAGATAAACATTTTGCATTGCTTCGCCACGAGGCTTACATAACTTTGAATAACAAATCAATAGCTAAAGTCTGCCATAAAAATATAAAGATACAACATTTTAAAGAGATACAAAAAAATTTAATGCTCACACATCTTATAGAATGAAAGAGCAAGCCATTAGCCTGGGCGGATATTACGACATATTACACGATAGTCACGATGGTAACACTACAAAAAAATAGTTATCTTAAAGTGACAGGCACAAAATTAACTAAGAATCAAAAGCAAAGGGGTTTACCCTTTAAAGAGATGTTGTGGTCTTATTTAACTGCCGTGTCTGCATTTAACATGGCAGCACGATGATCGGCAGCATTCAGGAAAACCCACCGAATCCGATAAAGCAGAGGACTGGTGCAGGAGACCAGAACATGAGGAATCCACAGCAGTTTGAGAAGGAGAAGCAGAAGAAACGAAGCCACAGGAATATGACAGAAGCAGGACCACTGAGAGGTTCGGTGGCTGAAGAGCACACAGGTAATTTGCTATTGTCGATTCGAGGCGAGGAGACACGCAATTGAACTACAGCGGTGGGCTGCTGGCCACTGCAGTCAAGGGATTCACAACGGCTGCAGACTTCTGAAGACTGCTTAAAAATGGCAGAAAGGGCACAAGATTACAGATGGATTGACAAAGTAAAAACATATCATGTACAACACTGAAAATATTTTATTCTGCTGATAAGACCGATTTATCATTATTGATGACTGTTTGGAACAGGTGGGTACCATGCCCTGCTGGAGGGAAATATTGAGGTCATTTGTGAATATTATGGTCGGATATTTAGCACAGATTTTTAATACTCAGCCATTTCCTCAGTCTGGGCTTGATACAAGATTTCTGAAGTGGGATGCGAGAGGTGCCTAGTGCGCCGAAGCATATCTGATTGTTTCATAGCTTTGGGTCTTGAGCTATGGTGATCCTGGTTTAGGAAGGTATCTGAGTTGTTAATCCGGCTGTAAGACTGATGGAGGCATATCCAATGTCACACAGCAATTATTTGCTCTCTTTCTCTGACTGCTCGAGGCGATTCAGGCACTTTCTACAGATGGCGAACCTGTCTGCCTTATGGCAGAAGAAAACATACTTCGTGTAATATTGCAGTCTCTTCATTTCATGAGAATAAATGGAATGTTAAAACTTGAATCTTAAATGTGGTACATTTTCAAAGGCCTTACTAAAGTCCATGCAGACAACACTCACATCATTTCCTCCATTAACCTTCATGATTACATCCTCCAAATCTCTATCAGATTTGTTAAACATGACATATCACGTTCTGTAGATCATTTCACATTTCCTAAAAATGATCGTTCATCAACTGAGAACCTCAAATAAACGACCATATCTATCTTTCTCCATAATTTATTAAAATTATAGGCATTAATCACTGGACCCAAAGTTTTTCCCTCCTCAAATGTGTTCCCACGTATTGCATTATCTCCACTTAGTTCTTCGATATATTGATCTATAAAACCTCTGAAATCATTTGAGGACCCAAAGACATCAATCACATTTACAGTATGGGAATATCAGTCGATATGTAGAATGTTAAAATCACCTGCTATCATAAATGTATATTTGCTGCAGCTGTCTGGCAGCTCCTGACAAATTTGATTTTCCCATCCTTGATGACTATTCGATCTCTTACAATAAAAGATCGTAAAATATTTATACCTTCCCCATTCCTCAGCTCTATCCATAGAGCCCCAGTGGAAAAGCACTCTAATCTGTCCTGTCTCCGCTTCCCTGTGATAGTTTCCATGACAAATAATAACATTCCTACTCCTTTCATCCCGCCCACTCACTCGCGCCTGAAACTACAGAACCTGGGATATTGAACTCCTGCAACCAAGTTTCTCTAATGGCCACAATGCTAATCCACGCACCAAGATCATCTTCATTTCCGATGATACTTCTTGCATTTAAATAGATGCACGGACATCTATTTGATTTCTCTCTCCGTTTCAAGTCGTATCATATTTATCCTCTTCAACTCCACTATCTGCTCCAGAAATCTGTTTCCCATCCCCCTGCAAATCTAGTTCAGAACCCCCGGAACAGCATGAACATACTTTCTGGCAAGCCCATTACTCCTTCTGCAGTTAATATATAAACTGGACTGCCACTGCAGGCCCACCTTAACTGGAAGATGTAGAACTCTGGGGTCTTTATTCCTGCACCATCTCTTTATTTACCTGGTAAGCTGCATTATTCCACCATTTCGAACTTTAGTAGGACGTGTTACGAGTAGCGGTCGTGAAATCACCACCTTGGGAATCCTGTGCTTCATATTCATACCACGAACACACTTTGCAGGACATCATCACTTACCGACCCACGTGATTGGTCGCTCTGTGGACCACCAGATGTGGCTACTCAGCCTTCTCTTGAGAATGCCGTGAACCCCATCTTAGAAATCCAGGTCCCAGGTACTGGCAGGACATGCAAGACTTAACGATGACCAAGTAACAGAATAGGAAGGCACAGGAGGATGGACAATGACTACAGGCACTGTTGGCCATCAGGAAGAAAAGGACGGAGATTGATTGGGGTGAAGCGAGTGAGACCACAGCGTTGGTGAAATTCACTGATGACATTATCGATCAGCTTCTATCCCAAGAAATATGAGGTGATGCTTTTGGGGTCCGGTGGTGATGTTGGAGAGGCACCAGGAGTGATAGCTGAGCACTGAGTTGTTTGATTATTTATTCTTCCAAAATGTCCCTTTGTGCTTTTTGCTCCTTGTATATTTGATTTTCTCTCCCGGTGACAATGCCTGTTAAACGCTGTGATTCAACAAGTACTATTTCTTTAAAATTATGTGTGAATGCGTCTGCTGTTGTGTTTATTCCGTCCGTTTTTTCTGTCTGGTTGTCTCTCCGTCTGTCTCTATCTCACATACAAACTTATTTATCTCTCTCGTTCTGTTCCATAACTCTTATTCTGTCTGTTAGTCATTAATTTTTTTTTTCACTCTTTAACTTTGTATAGAGGTGCATGCGTGGACGTGCATGTTTGAGTATGTGTATATTTGTGCAGGCACGTGTACGCTCGTGCGTGTACTTGTGTGTACTTGTGTGTATGTGTATGTGTGTGTGCTTGTGCGTATGTTTATGTGTGTATGTGTGCATGTTCTTGTGTGTTGGTGTGTGCTTGTGTATCTGTGTGTGTGCTTGTGTGTGTGCTCGTGTATACATGTGTGTGTATGTGTATGTGTGTGCGCTTGTGAGTGTTTTTCTGTGTGTATGTTTGTGTGTGTATGCTTGTGTGTGTGCTTGTGTGTGCTTCTATGTATGCTTATGTGTCTGTGTGTATGTGTGTGTATGTGTGTCTGTACATCTGTGTGCTGTGTGTGTGTGTGTGTGTGTGTGTGTGTGTGCGCTTGTGAGTGTGTGTGTCTGTGTGTGCGGCGGGGTCTAATGCAGTTGTTCTCAACCTTCCCTTCCCACTCACATATCTCCTTAAGCAAACCCTTACTAATCACAGAGCAACAATGGCATACTTATTAAATAATTAAAGTGATTTATGGAAGTATTCTACACGTTTTGTAATCACTGTGGATGTTGTCCAGTTGATGCATATGATGGGAGGTTGACATACATGCTGCGGCATCTGGTGCAAGACAGACACCACCAGGCTTGCATGCTGGGATAATATACATCACTGAGTCTGTTGCATGGACCGGAAGTGACATTGTCAATGACGTCATTAGCGCAGTTAAAAACTTGTGTTGGATGCAGGTGAATTTCCCACTTTTTCCACAGCACTTCGATATTTTGGGAGGCTGTTCGCTTACTGTTAAGTGGGTCTCCACATGAACTGCCCATAAATGACAATCCTGCTGCGGACCACTAAAGTCTGCATACTTCCTTTGTCTGGGGGCCCTTCCTCTCCACTGAAGCGCCTCAACCATGACTTGCCCATCCAAATCCAGATGGGCGGGTTTGAGGTGGTCAATTGCAAAAGCTTCCTATTTATCTCTGATATCCAAAAGGTATGTCGAACTATTATATTTTAGTCCCTCCAAGGGACCCTCACATCGACACTGCAATGGTGTTCAGTATGATCCTCTATGTATGAAAGCGTACTTGCAGTCCTGCAAGTTCTGCGGGATATCGGACCTGGCCTGACCATTGTGAGATGTTGGTGTAAGTGCCAAAAACCAAGGTTCCCACGGACCATTCTTAGGACCGCTGTGTGTATCCTCCCCTCCTGTGAATCTGATACAAATTCTCCTGGAACCATCAGGGGTGACAATAGACCAGATCTGCTGACGAGACACCTAAATCATCCTTAGGTGCCGTTTATATCCCCAAGAGTACCCATGACAATTTGTTAACCCAGATTGGACCCTGCAAACACACCATAAAGGCCGGTTTTATATGCCTGTTCAACATTTCTACTAGTCTGTGGGATTTCACATGATATGCAGTTGTGTGGTGCAACTTGTTTCCAAGCAGGATGGTCACTGCTGATCACAGGCTTGATGCAAATTGGGCAGCCCTGTCAGACACAATGTGAGGTGGCAGACCGAAATGAGGGCCCTTGGCACAGGTGTCAGTAGTCATGTATTCCAATGAAACCACCTCCGGCCATCGCGTGGCCTCATCCACTATTGTGAGAAGAAAATAGGAACCATATGACACCAATAGGAGGCCTACAATGTCCATGTATCCATCATCTGATATATCGACTCGAACGATTATAGTGGGGGTTTTGAGTGTTTCTGGACTTTGGTGTCTGACAATGAGTGCAAGTCTTCACGCAATTGCTGACCTGTTTTCGAAGGCAATGCCACACAAATCTGTTGGCTAACATCTGGACATTCGTTCTCATTGATGATCGTGCACACCCATGTATCGCGTCAAATTCCTGCCCTCTTCAAGCCCTTGGAATGATGGAGCAAAGACGACCTGTTGAGACACGGGAGTTTGAGCTCCCTGTCCCTACCTGAATTTCTTCCAACTGCAGGTTCGAGTCTACTGTTCGTAATGCAGAATTTCCTCACCTGCTTATTGTCGTTGCACTCGTGAGTAAGCACACCTGCCACTACATTGACCTTTATTGAGAGAAAAACCAACCAGAGCATCTGAGCGGATGTGCTCACCTGCTATGCACCTGGCCTGGAGCGTGTCTTAGGCCTTCACGTGATTTCAATTGAGGAGGATAACCATTCAGCAAGTGGTTTAAACAGAAGTAGGGTCCAACTTTGATTGCCAGAGCACGTTTCTGTTTGACCAGTTGTTCACCATCACCCCTTTTTTAAAATGAAGTGAGGCAGCGAGAAATGAATAACAAGTCACAGCGAAACACAATGTAAACATCAAGAACTAAAGAGACTGATTAAGCCAGAGAGACAAAAGGGAGAAATAAGCAAAGGGATGGAGAGACAATGGGTGAGGAACAAATACCCTGTGAGCCTAGATTCTTGAAATCATTCACCGATTGAGAAATACACACAAGTGCATGCGCATTCATGCACACACACAAACGCACACTTACACACACACAAGAATACATCCACACACTCATAAAAACACACATACAAAGCAAATGGGGGGTAGAGATAAGAGGGAGGGACAAATACACTGTGAACCTATCTTTTCGAAATAATTCACTGATTTATAAATGCATGCACACTCATACGTATGCAAGCAGGCCTCGGTGACACTACGCGCCCAATTCCTTTAGGAATTTTTAGAAATGTCAGACAATCGATGGGTTAATCATCGCAAATCATCTGTTCGAATACGGGTACCTGAACATTTCATTAAATATTGCGACAGTTTAATCAAAGGGCATTAATCTCTCGGGCTTGAGAGATTTTCTTCACCTTTCTGCTGCGGCCTGTCTGCCCCACATAGTTTAAAACAACAACCATTAATCTGCTGACCAGGAAATTAAACTTGACCTGCCTGAACGATTGCCTGCACTTCGTTATTGAGTGCTTTGGAAAACGGTTGAATTAAATCACTCACCAGCAGCACAAGGAATTAAAAAAAAAATCTTTCCTGACCTCAACTAGCTTAACGCTGTTTTCTTGCTGATTTTTCTCCCAATAGGGATGTTGTTTTTATAAAGTCGTGCACCAATCTTTAGACTACTCTCGCCCAAGCGTGATGAGTCAACTGCTTTTGGATCCACTGGCCACTTCCTCAGTAGCTGCTTCTCAGTGGTCGTTCCATTAAAGATCACGGTTCCTTTTATTGGCCGGGTAACGTGACCTTTATTCTGCAATCTTCTCAATTGATTACAATTGAAATCGAAAGAAAGTTCCAGACAGCCACCTTCCTTTAATATCCTCCGCTTTCATTGAATATCGATCCCTGCGCTTCCCTCAATTTATAACAATGAGTAGAGCCGGAGAGATTGGACGTCCTGATGCTTCTGGACGGGCCAAACATAAAGCAAAGGAAGAAAAAGGAAGAAGCGACCAGCTGGCGCTATCAAAAATATGCAAATGAATGACAAAGGA